>NC_053038.3:13806792-15006792 GCF_002575655.3 Aegilops tauschii subsp. strangulata | reverse complement strand
CGACGTCATCAATTTCCAACATGTTCTGACATCATTTGCTGTTTTTCAGTCATTTACCCGTTTGTTTAGGGAGCTAAATGACGGTGAAATTGAAGATCACTACAAAATGAACTCTGAAAATGTTGGAACTTGGCATGGTATCATCATTTCGCCCGCATAGCATGTGCAAAAGAGTAGAGAGGGTCACGGCGAAAACTGGACGCACCTCGTGTACAAACTGGACATTCTCTTTCGGAGTATCAGGGTTTCGGACGAGAACTCATCTGTTACACGGGCACCTCAATGTTTTTTAAACTTATTTGAACTCTAGCCTATTTTTGCGTTCAGAATGCATCATTCAAAGCGACGTCATCAATTTCCAACACGTTCTGACATCATTTGTTTTTTTCAGTCATTTACCGATTTGTTTAGGGAGCTAAATGATGGTGAAATTGAAAATCACTACAAAATGAACTCTGAAAATGTTGGAACTTGGCATGGTATCATCATTTCGCCCGCATAGCATGTGCAAAAGAGTAGAGAGGGTCACGGCGAAAACTCGACGCACCTCGTGTACAAACTGGACAATCTCTTTCGTAGTATCAGGGTTTCGGACGAGAACTCATCTGTTACACGGGCACTTCAATGTTTTTTAAACTTATTTGAACTCCAGCCTATTTTTGCGTTCAGTATGCATCATTCAAAGCGACGTCATCAATTTCCAACATGTTCTGACATCATTTGCTGTTTTTCAGTCATTTACCCGTTTGTTTAGGGAGCTAAATGACGGTGAAATTGAAGATCACTACAAAATGAACTCTGAAAATGTTGGAACTTGGCATGGTATCATCATTTCGCCCGCATAGCATGTGCAAAAGAGTAGAGAGGGTCACGGCGAAAACTGGACGCACCTCGTGTACAAACTGGACATTCTCTTTCGGAGTATCAGGGTTTCGGACGAGAACTCATCTGTTACACGGGCACCTCAATGTTTTTAAACTTATTTGAACTCTAGCCTATTTTTGCGTTCAGAATGCATCATTCAAAGCGACGTCATCAATTTCCAACACGTTCTGACATCATTTGTTTTTTTCAGTCATTTACCGATTTGTTTAGGGAGCTAAATGATGGTGAAATTGAAAATCACTACAAAATGAACTCTGAAAATGTTGGAACTTGGCATGGTATCATCATTTCGCCCGCATAGCATGTGCAAAAGAGTAGAGAGGGTCACGGCGAAAACTGGACGCACCTCGTGTACAAACTGGACAATCTCTTTCGTAGTATCAGGGTTTCGGACGAGAACTCATCTGTTACACGGGCACTTCAATGTTTTTTAAACTTATTTGAACTCCAGCCTATTTTTGCGTTCAGTATGCATCATTCAAAGCGACGTCATCAATTTCCAACACGTTCTGACATCATTTGCTGTTTTTCAGTCATTTACCGATTTGTTTAGGGAGCTAAATGACGGTGAAATTGAAAATCACTACAAAATGAACTCTGAAAATGTTGGAACTTGGCATGGTATCATCATTTCGCCCGCATAGCATGTGCAAAAGAGTAGAGAGGGTCACGGCGAAAACTGGACGCACCTCGTGTACAAACTGGACAATCTCTTTCGGAGTATCAGGGTTTCGGACGAGAACTCATCTGTTACACGGGCACTTCAATGTTTTTTAAACTTATTTGAACTCCAGCCTATTTTTGCGTTCAGTATGCATCATTCAAAGCGACGTCATCAATTTCCAATATGTTCTGACATCATTTGCTGTTTTTCAGTCATTTACCCGTTTGTTTAGGGAGCTGAATGACGGTGAAATTGAAAATCACTACAAAATGAACTCTGAAAATGTTGGAACTTGGCATGGTATCATCATTTCGCCCGCATAGCATGTGCAAAAGAGTAGAGAGGGTCACGGCGAAAACTGGACGCACCTCGTGTACAAACTGGACAATCTCTTTCGGAGTATCAGGGTTTCAGACGAGAACTCATCTGTTACACGGACACTTCAATGTTTTTTAAACTTATTTGAACTCCAGCCTATTTTTGCGTTCAGTATGCATCATTCAAAGCGACGTCATCAATTTCCAACATGTTCTGACATCATTTGCTGTTTTTCAGTCATTTACCCGTTTGTTTAGGGAGCTAAATGACGGTGAAATTGAAGATCACTACAAAATGAACTCTGAAAATGTTGGAACTTGGCATGGTATCATCATTTCGCCCGCATAGCATGTGCAAAAGAGTAGAGAGGGTCACGGCGAAAACTGGACGCACCTCGTGTACAAACTGGACATTCTCTTTCGGAGTATCAGGGTTTCGGACGAGAACTCATCTGTTACACGGGCACCTCAATGTTTTTTAAACTTATTTGAACTCGAGCCTATTTTTGCGTTCAGAATGCATCATTCAAAGCGACGTCATCAATTTCCAACACGTTCTGACATCATTTGTTTTTTTCAGTCATTTACCGATTTGTTTAGGGAGCTAAATGATGGTGAAATTGAAAATCACTACAAAATGAACTCTGAAAATGTTGGAACTTGGCATGGTATCATCATTTCGCCCGCATAGCATGTGCAAAAGAGTAGAGAGGGTCACGGCGAAAACTGGACGCACCTCGTGTACAAACTGGACAATCTCTTTCGTAGTATCAGGGTTTCGGACGAGAACTCATCTGTTACACGGGCACTTCAATGTTTTTTAAACTTATTTGAACTCCAGCCTATTTTTGCGTTCAGTATGCATCATTCGAAGCGACGTCATCAATTTCCAACACGTTCTGACATCATTTGCTGTTTTTCAGTCATTTACCGATTTGTTTAGGGAGCTAAATGACGGTGAAATTGAAAATCACTACAAAATGAACTCTGAAAATGTTGGAACTTGGCATGGTATCATCATTTCGCCCGCATAGCATGTGCAAAAGAGTAGAGAGGGTCACGGCGAAAACTGGACGCACCTCGTGTACAAACTGGACAATCTCTTTCGGAGTATCAGGGTTTCGGACGAGAACTCATCTGTTACACGGGCACTTCAATGTTTTTTAAACTTATTTGAACTCCAGCCTATTTTTGCGTTCAGTATGCATCATTCAAAGCGACGTCATCAATTTCCAATATGTTCTGACATCATTTGCTGTTTTTCAGTCATTTACCCGTTTGTTTAGGGAGCTGAATGACGGTGAAATTGAAAATCACTACAAAATGAACTCTGAAAATGTTGGAACTTGGCATGGTATCATCATTTCGCCCGCATAGCATGTGCAAAAGAGTAGAGAGGGTCACGGCGAAAACTGGACGCACCTCGTGTACAAACTGGACAATCTCTTTCGGAGTATCAGGGTTTCAGACGAGAACTCATCTGTTACACGGACACTTCAATGTTTTTTAAACTTATTTGAACTCCAGCCAATTTTTGCGTTCAGTATGCATCATTCAAAGCGACGTCATCAATTTCCAACACGTTCTGACATCATTTGTTTTTTTCAGTCATTTACCGATTTGTTTAGGGAGCTAAATGATGGTGAAATTGAAAATCACTACAAAATGAACTCTGAAAATGTTGGAACTTGGCATGGTATCATCACTTCGCCCGCATAGCATGTGCAAAAGAGTAGAGAGGGTCACGGCGAAAACTGGACGCACCTCGTGTACAAACTGGACAATCTCTTTCGTAGTATCAGGGTTTCGGACGAGAACTCATCTGTTACATGGGCACTTCAATGTTTTTTAAACTTATTTGAACTCCAGCCTATTTTTGCATTCAGTATGCATCATTCAAAGCGACGTCATCAATTTCCAACACGTTCTGACATCATTTGCTGTTTTTCAGTCATTTACCGATTTGTTTAGGGAGCTAAATGACGGTGAAATTGAAAATCACTACAAAATGAACTCTGAAAATGTTGGAACTTGGCATGGTATCATCATTTCGCCCGCATAGCATGTGCAAAAGAGTAGAGAGGGTCACGGCGAAAACTGGACGCACCTCGTGTACAAACTGGACAATCTCTTTCGTAGTATCAGGGTTTCGGACGAGAACTCATCTGTTACACGGGCACTTCAATGTTTTTTAAACTTATTTGAACTCCAGCCTATTTTTGCGTTCAGTATGCATCATTCAAAGCGACGTCATCAATTTCCAACACGTTCTGACATCATTTGCTGTTTTTCAGTCATTTACCGATTTGTTTAGGCAGCTAAATGACGGTGAAATTGAAAATCACTACAAAATGAACTCTGAAAATGTTGGAACTTGGCATGGTATCATCATTTCGCCCGCATAGCATGTGCAAAAGAGTAGAGAGGGTCACGGCGAAAACTGGACGCACCTCGTGTACAAACTGGACAATCTCTTTCGGAGTATCAGGGTTTCGGACGAGAACTCATCTGTTACACGGGCACTTCAATGTTTTTTAAACTTATTTGAACTCCAGCCTATTTTTGCGTTCAGTATGCATCATTCAAAGCGACGTCATCAATTTCCAATATGTTCTGACATCATTTGCTGTTTTTCAGTCATTTACCCGTTTGTTTAGGGAGCTGAATGACGGTGAAATTGAAAATCACTACAAAATGAACTCTGAAAATGTTGGAACTTGGCATGGTATCATCATTTCGCCCGCATAGCATGTGCAAAAGAGTAGAGAGGGTCACGGCGAAAACTGGACGCACCTCGTGTACAAACTGGACAATCTCTTTCGGAGTATCAGGGTTTCAGACGAGAACTCATCTGTTACACGGACACTTCAATGTTTTTTAAACTTATTTGAACTCCAGCCAATTTTTGCGTTCAGTATGCATCATTCAAAGCGACGTCATCAATTTCCAACACGTTCTGACATCATTTGTTTTTTTTCAGTCATTTACCGATTTGTTTAGGGAGCTAAATGATGGTGAAATTGAAAATCACTACAAAATGAACTCTGAAAATGTTGGAACTTGGCATGGTATCATCACTTCGCCCGCATAGCATGTGCAAAAGAGTAGAGAGGGTCACGGCGAAAACTGGACGCACCTCGTGTACAAACTGGACAATCTCTTTCGTAGTATCAGGGTTTCGGACGAGAACTCATCTGTTACATGGGCACTTCAATGTTTTTTAAACTTATTTGAACTCCAGCCTATTTTAGCATTCAGTATGCATCATTCAAAGCGACGTCATCAATTTCCAACACGTTCTGACATCATTTGCTGTTTTTCAGTCATTTCCCGATTTATTTAGGGAGCTAAATGACGGTGAAATTGAAAATCACTACAAAATGAACTCTGAAAATGTTGGAACTTGGCATGGTATCATCATTTCGCCCGCATAGCATGTGCAAAAGAGTAGAGAGGGTCACGGCGAAAACTGGACGCACCTCGTGTACAAACTGGACAATCTCTTTCGGAGTATCAGGGTTTCGGACGAGAACTCATCTGTTACACGGGCACTTCAATTGTTTTTTAAACTTATTTGAACTCCACCCTATTTTTGCGTTCAGTATGCATCACTCAAAGCGACGTCATCAATTTCCAACACGTTCTGACATCATTTGCTGTTTTTTAGTCATTTACCGATTTGTTTAGGGAGCTAAATGACGGTGAAATTGAAAATCACTACAAAATGAACTCTGAAAATGTTGGAACTTGGCATGGTATCATCATTTCGCCCGCATAGCATGTGCAAAAGAGTAGAGAGGGTCACGGCGAAAACTGGACGCACCTCGTGTACAAACTGGACAATCTCTTTCGGAGTATCAGGGTTTCGGACGAGAACTCATCTGTTACACGGGCACTTCAATATTTTTTAAACTTATTTGAACTCCAGCCTATTTTTGCGTTCAGTATGCATCATTCAAAGCGACGTCATCAATTTCCAATATGTTCTGACATCATTTGCTGTTTTTCAGTCATTTACCCGTTTGTTTAGGGAGCTGAATGACGGTGAAATTGAAAATCACTACAAAATGAACTCTGAAAATGTTGGAACTTGGCATGGTATCAACATTTCGCCCGCATAGCATGTGCAAAAGAGTAGAGAGGGTCACGGCGAAAACTGGACGCACCTCGTGTACAAACTGGACAATCTCTTTCGGAGTATCAGGGTTTCAGACGAGAACTCATCTGTTACACGGACACTTCAATGTTTTTTAAACTTATTTGAACTCCAGCCAATTTTTGCATTCAGTATGCATCATTCAAAGCGACGTCATCAATTTCCAACACGTTCTGACATCATTTGTTTTTTTCAGTCATTTACCGATTTGTTTAGGGAGCTAAATGATGGTGAAATTGAAAATCACTACAAAATGAACTCTGAAAATGTTGGAACTTGGCATGGTATCATCACTTCGCCCGCATAGCATGTGCAAAAGAGTAGAGAGGGTCACGGCGAAAACTGGACGCACCTCGTGTACAAACTGGACAATCTCTTTCGTAGTATCAGGGTTTCGGACGAGAACTCATCTGTTACATGGGCACTTCAATGTTTTTTAAACTTATTTGAACTCCAGCCTATTTTTGCATTCAGTATGCATCATTCAAAGCGACGTCATCAATTTCCAACACGTTCTGACATCATTTGCTGTTTTTCAGTCATTTACCGATTTGTTTAGGGAGCTAAATGACGGTGAAATTGAAAATCACTACAAAATGAACTCTGAAAATGTTGGAACTTGGCATGGTATCATCATTTCGCCCGCATAGCATGTGCAAAAGAGTAGAGAGGGTCACGGCGAAAACTGGACGCACCTCGTGTACAAACTGGACAATCTCTTTCGTAGTATCAGGGTTTCGGACGAGAACTCATCTGTTACACGGGCACTTCAATGTTTTTTAAACTTATTTGAACTCCAGCCTATTTTTGCGTTCAGTATGCATCATTCAAAGCGACGTCATCAATTTCCAACACGTTCTGACATCATTTGCTGTTTTTCAGTCATTTACCGATTTGTTTAGGCAGCTAAATGACGGTGAAATTGAAAATCACTACAAAATGAACTCTGAAAATGTTGGAACTTGGCATGGTATCATCATTTCGCCCGCATAGCATGTGCAAAAGAGTAGAGAGGGTCACGGCGAAAACTGGACGCACCTCGTGTACAAACTGGACAATCTCTTTCGGAGTATCAGGGTTTCGGACGAGAACTCATCTGTTACACGGGCACTTCAATGTTTTTTAAACTTATTTGAACTCCAGCCTATTTTTGCGTTCAGTATGCATCATTCAAAGCGACATCATCAATTTCCAATATGTTCTGACATCATTTGCTGTTTTTCAGTCATTTACCCGTTTGTTTAGGGAGCTGAATGACGGTGAAATTGAAAATCACTACAAAATGAACTCTGAAAATGTTGGAACTTGGCATGGTATCATCATTTCGCCCGCATAGCATGTGCAAAAGAGTAGAGAGGGTCACGGCGAAAACTGGACGCACCTCGTGTACAAACTGGACAATCTCTTTCGGAGTATCAGGGTTTCAGACGAGAACTCATCTGTTACACGGACGCTTCAATGTTTTTTAAACTTATTTGAACTCCAGCCAATTTTTGCGTTCAGTATGCATCATTCAAAGCGACGTCATCAATTTCCAACACGTTCTGACATCATTTGTTTTTTTTCAGTCATTTACCGATTTGTTTAGGGAGCTAAATGATGGTGAAATTGAAAATCACTACAAAATGAACTCTGAAAATGTTGGAACTTGGCATGGTATCATCACTTCGCCCGCATAGCATGTGCAAAAGAGTAGAGAGGGTCACGGCGAAAACTGGACGCACCTCGTGTACAAACTGGACAATCTCTTTCGTAGTATCAGGGTTTCGGACGAGAACTCATCTGTTACATGGGCACTTCAATGTTTTTTAAACTTATTTGAACTCCAGCCTATTTTAGCATTCAGTATACATCATTCAAAGCGACGTCATCAATTTCCAACACGTTCTGACATCATTTGCTGTTTTTCAGTCATGTACCGATTTGTTTAGGGAGCTAAATGACGGTGAAATTGAAAATCACTACAAAATGAACTCTGAAAATGTTGGAACTTGGCATGGTATCATCATTTCGCCCGCATAGCATGTGCAAAAGAGTAGAGAGGGTCACGGCGAAAACTGGACGCACCTCGTGTACAAACTGGACAATCTCTTTCGGAGTATCAGGGTTTCGGACGAGAACTCATCTGTTACACGGGCACTTCAATTGTTTTTTAAACTTATTTGAACTCCACCCTATTTTTGCGTTCAGTATGCAGCACTCAAAGCGACGTCATCAATTTCCAACACGTTCTGACATCATTTGCTGTTTTTTAGTCATTTACCGATTTGTTTAGGGAGCTAAATGACGGTGAAATTGAAAATCACTACAAAATGAACTCTGAAAATGTTGGAACTTGGCATGGTATCATCATTTCGCCCGCATAGCATGTGCAAAAGAGTAGAGAGGGTCACGGCAAAAACTGGACGCACCTCGTGTACAAACTGGACAATCTCTTTCGTAGTATCAGGGTTTCGGACGAGAACTCATCTGTTACACGGGCACTTCCATGTTTTTTAAACATATTTGAACTACAGCCTATTTTGCGTTCAGTATGCATCTTTCAAAGCGACGTCATCAATTTCCAACACGTTCTGACATCATTTGCTGTTTTTCAGTCATTTACCGATTTGTTTAGGTAGCTAAATGACGGTGAAATAGAAAATCACTACAAAATGAACTCTGAAAATGTTGGAACTTGGCATGGTATCATCATTTTGCTCGCATAGCATGTGCAAAAGAGTAGAGAGGGTCACGGCGAAAACTGGACGCACCTCGTGTACAAACTGGACAATCTCTTTCGGAGTATCAGGGTTTCGGACGAGAACTCATCTGTTACACGGGCACTTCAATGTTTTTTAAACTTATTTGAACTCCACCCTATTTTTGCGTTCAGTATGCATCATTCAAAGCGACGTCATCAATTTCCAACACGTTCTGACATCATTTGCTGTTTTTCAGTCATTTCCCGATTTATTTAGGGAGCTAAATGACGGTGAAATTGAAAATCACTACAAAATGAACTCTGAAAATGTTGGAACTTGGCATGGTATCATCATTTCGCCCGCATAGCATGTGCAAAAGAGTAGAGAGGGTCACGGCGAAAACTGGACGCACCTCGTGTACAAACTGGACAATCTCTTTCGTAGTATCAGGGTTTCGGACGAGAACTCATCTGTTACACGGGCACTTCAATGTTTTTTAAAATTATTTGAACTCCAGCCTATTTTTGCGTTCAGTATGCATCATTCAAAGCGACGTCATCAATTTCCAACATGTTCTGACATCATTTGCTGTTTTTCAGTCATTTACCCGTTTGTTTAGGGAGCTAAATGACGGTGAAATTGAAAATCACTACAAAATGAACTCTGAAAATGTTGGAACTTGGCATGGTATCATCATTTCGCCCGCATAGCATGTGCAAAAGAGTAGACAGGGTCACGGCGAAAACTGGACGCACCTCGTGTACAAACTGGACATTCTCTTTCGGAGTATCAGGGTTTCGGACGAGAACTCATCTGTTACACGGGCACCTCAATGTTTTTTAAACTTATTTGAACTCTAGCCTATTTTTGCGTTCAGTATGCATCATTCAAAGCGACGTCATCAATTTCCAACACGTTCTGACATCATTTGTTTTTTTTCAGTCATTTACCGATTTGTTTAGGGAGCTAAATGATGGTGAAATTGAAAATCACTACAAAATGAACTCTGAAAATGTTGGAACTTGGCATGGTATCATCATTTCGCCCGCATAGCATGTGCAAAAGAGTAGAGAGGGTCACGGCGAAAACTGGACGCACCTCGTGTACAAACTGGACAATCTCTTTCGTAGTATCAGGGTTTCGGACGAGAACTCATCTGTTACACGGGCACTTCAATGTTTTTTAAACTTATTTGAACTCCAGCCTATTTTTGCGTTCAGTATGCATCATTCAAAGCGACGTCATCAATTTCCAACACGTTCTGACATCATTTGCTGTTTTTCAGTCATTTACAGATTTGTTTAGGGAGCTAAATGACGGTGAAATTGAAAATCACTACAAAATGAACTCTGAAAATGTTGGAACTTGGCATGGTATGATCATTTCGCCCGCATAGCATGTGCAAAAGAGTAGAGAGGGTAACGGCAAAAACTGGACGCACCTCGTGTACAAACTGGACAATCTCTTTCGGAGTATCAGGGTTTCGGACGAGAACTCATCTGTTACACGGGCACTTCAATGTTTTTTAAACTTATTTGAACTCCACCCTATTTTTGCGTTCAGTATGCATCATTCAAATCGACGTCAGCAATTTCCAACACGTTCTGACATCATTTGCTGTTTTTCAGTCATTTACCGATTTGTTTAGGGAGCTAAATGACGGAGAAATTGAAAATCACTACAAAATGAACTCTGAAAATGTTGGAACTTGGCATGGTATCATCATTTCGCCCGCATAGCATGTGCAAAAGAGTAGAGAGGGTCACGGCAAAAACTGGACGCACCTCGTGTACAAACTGGACAATCTCTTTCGTAGTATCAGGGTTTCAGACGAGAACTCATCTGTTACACGGGCACTTCAATGTTTTTTAAACTTATTTGAACTCCAGCCAATTTTTGCGTTCAGTATGCATCATTCAAAGCGACGTCATCAATTTCCAACACGTTCTGACATCATTTGCTGTTTTTCAGTCATTTACAGATTTGTTTAGGGAGCTAAATGACGGTGAAATTGAAAATCACTACAAAATGAACTCTGAAAATGTTGGAACTTGGCATGGTATGATCATTTCGCCCGCATAGCATGTGCAAAAGAGTAGAGAGGGTAACGGCGAAAACTGGACGCACCTCGTGTACAAACTGGACAATCTCTTTCGGAGTATCAGGGTTTCGGACGAGAACTCATCTGTTACACGGGCACTTCAATGTTTTTTAAACTTATTTGAACTCCACCCTATTTTTGCGTTCAGTATGCATCATTCAAAGCGACGTCAGCAATTTCCAACACGTTCTGACATCATTTGCTGTTTTTCAGTCATTTACCGATTTGTTTAGGGAGCTAAATGACGGAGAAATTGAAAATCACTACAAAATGAACTCTGAAAATGTTGGAACTTGGCATGGTATCATCATTTCGCCCGCATAGCATGTGCAAAAGAGTAGAGAGGGTCACGGCAAAAACTGGACGCACCTCGTGTACAAACTGGACAATCTCTTTCGTAGTATCAGGGTTTCAGACGAGAACTCATCTGTTACACGGGCACTTCAATGTTTTTTAAACTTATTTGAACTCCAGCCAATTTTTGCGTTCAGTATGCATCATTCAAAGCGACGCCATCAATTTCCAACATGTTCTGACATCATTTGCTGTTTTTCAGTCATTTACCGATTTGTTTAGGGAGCTAAATGACGGTGAAATTGAAAATCACTACAAAATGAACTCTGAAAATGTTGGAACTTGGCATGGTATCATCATTTCGCCCGCATAGCATGTGCAAAAGAGTAGAGAGGGTCACGGCGAAAACTGGACGCACCTCGTGTACAAACTGGACTATCTCTTCCGGAGTATCAGGGTTTCGGACGAGAACTCATCTGTTACACGGGCACTACAATGTTTTTTAAACTTATTTGAACTCCAGCCTATTTTTGCATTCAGTATGCATCTTTCAAAGCGACGTCATCAATTTCCAGCATGTTCTGACACCATTTGCTGTTTTTCAGTCATTTACCGATTTGTTTAGGGAGCTAAATGACGGTGAAATAGAAAATCACTACAAAATGAACTCTGAAAATGTTGGAACTTGGCATGGTATCATCATTTCGCCCGCATAGCATGTGTAAAAGAGTAGAGAGGAAAAACTGGACGCACCTCGTGTACAAACTGGACAATCTCTTTCGGAGTATCAGGGTTTCGGACGAGAACTCATCTGTTACACGGCACTTCAATGTTTTTTAAACTTATTTGAACTCCAGCCTATTTTTGCGTTCAGTATGCATCATTCAAAGCGACGTCATCAGTTTCCAACACGTTCTGACATCATTTGCTGTTTTTCAGTCATTTACCGATTTGTTTAGGGAGCTAAATGACGGTGAAATTGAAAATCACTACAAAATGAACTCTGAAAATGTTGGAACTTGGCATGGTATCATCATTTCGCCCGCATAGCATGTGCAAAAGAGTAGAGAGGGTCACGGCGAAAACTGGACGCACCTCGTGTACAAACTGGACATTCTCTTTCGGAGTATCAGGGTTTCAGACGAGAACTCATCTGTTACACGGGCACTTCAATGTTTTTTAAACTTATTTGAACTCCAGCCTATTTTTGCGTTCAGTATGCATCATTCAAAGCGACGTCATCAATTTCCAACACGTTCTGACATCATTTGCAGTTTTTCAGTCATTTACCGATTTGTTTAGGGAGCTAAATGACGGTGAAATTGAAAATCACTACAAAATGAACTCTGAAAATGTTGGAACTTGGCATGGTATCATCATTTCGCCCGCATAACATGTGCAAAAGAGTAGAGAGGGTCACGGCGAAAACTGGACGCACCTCGTGTACAAACTGGACAATCTCTTTCGGAGTATCAGGGTTTCGGACGAGAACTCATCTGTCACACGGGCGCTTCAATGTTTTTTAAACTTATTTGAACTCCAGCCTATTTTTGCGTTCAATATGCATCATTTGAAGCGACATCATCAATTTCCAACACGTTCTGACATCATTTGCTGTTATTCAGTCAGTTACCGATTTGTTTAGGGAGCTAAATGACGGTGAAGTTGGAAATCACTACAAAATGAACTCTGAAAATGATGGAACTTGGCACGGTATCATCATTTCGCCCGCATAGCATGTGCAAAAGAGTAGAGAGGGTCACGGCGAAAACTGGACGCACCTCATGTACAAACTGGACAATTTCTTTCAGAGTATCAGGGTTTCGGACGAGAACTCATCTTTTACACGGGCACTTCAATGTTTTTTAAACTTATTTGAACTCCAGCCTATTTTTACGTTCAGTATGCATCATTCGAAGCGACATCATCAATTTCCAACACGTTCTGACATCATTTGCTTTTTTCAGTCATTTACCGATTTGTTTAGGGAGCTAAACGACGGTGAAATTGAAAATCACTACAAAATGAACTCTGAAAATGTTGGAACTTGGCATGGTATCATCATTTCGCCCGCATAGCATGTGCAAAAGAGTAGAGAGGGTCACGGCGAAAACTGGACGCACCTCGTGTACAAACTGGACTATCTCTTTCGGAGGATCAGGGTTTCGGACGAGAACTCATCTGTTACACGGGCACTTCAATGTTTTTTAAACTTATTTGACCTCTAGCCTATTTTTGCGTTCACTATGCATATTTCAAAGCGACGTCATCTATTTCCAGCACGTTCTGACACCATTTGCTGTTTTTCAGTCATTTACCGATTTGTTTAGGGAGCTAAATGACGGTGAAATTGAAAATCACTACAAAATGAACTCTGAAAATGTTGGAACTTGGCATGGTATGATCATTTCGCCCGCATAGCATGTGCAAAAGAGTAGAGAGGGTCACGGCAAAAACTGGACGCACCTCGTGTACAAACTGGACAATCTCTTTCGTAGTATCACGGTTTCGGACGAGAACTCATCTGTTACAGGGGCACTTCAATGTTTTTTAAACTTATTTGAACTCCAGCCTATTTTTGCGTTCAGTATGCATCATTCAAAGCGACGTCATCAATTTCCAACATGTTCTGACATCATTTCCTGGTTTTCAGTCATTTACCGATTTGTTTAGGGAGCTAAGTGACGGTGAAATTGAAAATCACTACAAAATGAACTCTGAAAATGTTGGAACTTGGCAGGGTATCATCATTTCGCCCGCATAGCATGTGCAAAAGAGTAGAGAGGGTCACGGCGAAAACTGGACGCACCTCGTGTACAAACTGGACAATCTCTTTCGGAGTATCAGGGTTTCGGACGAGAACTCATCTGTTACACGGGCACTTCAATGTTTTTTAAACTTATTTGAACTCCAGCCTATTTTTGCGTTCAGTAGGCATCTTTCAAAGCGACGTCATCAATTTCCAACACGTTCTGACATCATTTGCTGTTTTTCAGTCATTTACCGATTTGTTTAGGGAGCTAAATGACGGTGAAATTGGAAATCACTACAAAATGAACTCTGAAAATATTGGAACTTGGCATGGTATCATCATTTCGCCCGCATAGCATGTGCAAAAGAGTAGAGAGGGTCACGGCAAAAACTGGACGCACCTCGTGTACAAACTGGACAATCTCGTTCGGAGTATCAGGGTTTCGGACGAGAACTCATCTGTTACACGGGCACTTCAATGTTTTCTAAACTTATTTGAACTACAGCCTATTTTTGCGTTCAGTATGCATCATTCAAAGCGACGTCATCAATTTCCAACAAGTTCTGACATCATTTGCTGTTTTTCAGTCATTTACCGATTTATTTAGGGAGCTAAATGACGGTGAAATAGAAAATCACTACAAAATGAACTCTGAAAACGTTGGAACTTGGCATGGTATCATCATTTCGCCTGCAAAGCATGTGCAAAAGAGTAGAGAGGGTCACGGCAAAAACTGGACACACCTCGTGTACAAACTGGACTATCTCTTCCGGAGTATCAGGGTTTCGGACGAGAACTCATCTGTTACACGGGCACTACAATGTTTTTTAAACTTATTTGAACTCCACCCTATTTTTGCGTTCAGTATGCATCTTCCAAAGCGACGTCATCAATTTCCAGCACGTTCTGACACCATTTGCTGTTTTTCAGTCATTTACCGATTTGTTTAGGGAGCTAAATGACGGCGAAATTGAAAATCACTACAAAATGAACTCTGAAAATGTTTGAACTTGGCATGGTATCATCATTTCGCCCGCATAGCATGTGCAAAAGAGTAGAGAGGGTCCCGGCAAAAACTGGACGCACCTTGTGTACAAACTGGACAATCTCTTTCGGAGTATCAGGGTTTCGGACGAGAACTCATCTGTTACACGGGCACTTCAATGTTTTTTAAACTTATTTGAACTCCAGCCTATTTTTGCGTTTAGTATGCGTCATTCGAATCGATGTCATTAATTTCCAACACGTTCTGACATCATTTGCTGTATTTCAGTCTTTTACCGATTTGTTTAGGGAGCTAAATGGCGGTGAAATTGAAAATCACTACAAAATGAACTCTGAAAATGTTGGAACTTGGCATGGTATGATCATTTCGCCCGCATAGCATGTGCAAAAGAGTAGAGAGGGTCACGGCAAAAACTGGACGCACCTCGTGTACAAACTGGACAATCTCTTTCGGAGTATCAGGGTTTCGGACGAGAACTCATCTGTTACAGGGGCACTTCAATGTTTTTTAAACTTATTTGAACTCCAGCCTATTTTTGTGTTCAGTATGCATCATTCAAAGCGACGTCATCAATTTCCAACACGTTCTGACATCATTTGCTGTTTTTCAGTCATTTACCGATTTGTTTAGGGAGCTAAATGACGGTGAAATTGAAAATCCCTACAAAATGAACTCTGAAAATGTTGGAACTTGGCATGGTATCATCATTTCGCCCGCATAGCATGTGCAAAAGAGTAGAGAGGGTCACGGCGAAAACTGGACGCACCTCGTGTACAAACTGGACAATCTCTTTCGGAGTATCAGGGTTTCGGACGAGAACTCATCTGTTACATGGGCACTTCAATGTTTTTTAAACTTATTTGAACTCCAGCCTATTTTTGCGTTCAGTATGCATCTTTCAAAGCGACGTCATCAATTTCCAACACGTTCTGACATCATTTGTTGTTTTTCAGTCATTTACCGATTTGTTTAGGTAGCTAAATGACGGTGAAATTGAAAATCACTACAAAATGAACTCTAAAAATGTTGGAACTTGGCATGGTATCATCATTTCGCCCGCATAGCATGTGCAAAAGAGTAGAGAGGGTCACGGCGAAAACTGGACGCACCTCGTGTACAAACTGGACAATCTCTTTCGGAGTATCAGGGTTTCGGACGAGAACTCATATATTACACGGGCACTTCAATGTTTTTTAAACTTATTTGAACGCCAGCCTATTTTTGCGTTCAGTATGCATCTTTCAAAGCGACGTCATCAATTTCCAACACGTTCTGACATCATTTGCTGTTTTTCAGTGTTTTACCGATTTGTTTAGGGAGCTAAATGACGGCGAAATTGAAAATCACTACAAAATGAACTCTGAAAATGTTGGAACTTGGCATGGTATCATCATTTTGGTCGCATAGCATGTGCAAAAGAGTAGAGAGGGTCACGGCGAAAACTGGACGCACCTCGTGTACAAACTGGACAATCCCTTTCGGAGTATCAGGGTTTCGGACGAGAACTCATATATTACACGGGCACTTCAATGTTTTTTAAACTTATTTGAACTCCAGCCTATTTTTGCGTTCAGTATGCATCATTCAAAGCGACGTCATCAATTTCCAACACGTTCTGACATCATTTGCTGTTTTTCAGTGTTTTACCGATTTGTTTAGGGAGCTAAATGACGGTGAAATTGAAAATCACTACAAAATGAACTCTGAAAATGTTGGAACTTGGCATGGTATCATCATTTCGCCCGCATAGCATGTGCAAAAGAGTAGAGAGGGTCACGGCGAAAACTGGACGCACCTCGTGTACAAACTGGACAATCTCTTTCGGAGTATCAGGGTTTCGGACGAGAACTCATCTGTTACACGGGCACTTCAATGTTTCTTAAACTTATTTGAACTCCAGCCTATTTTTGCGTTCAGTATGCATCATTCAAAGCGACGTCATCAATTTCCAATATGTTCTGACATCATTTGCTGTTTTTCAGTCATTTACCCGTTTGTTTAGGGAGCTGAATGACGGTGAAATTGAAAATCACTACAAAATGAACTCTGAAAATGTTGGAACTTGGCATGGTATCATCATTTCGCCCGCATAGCATGTGCAAAAGAGTAGAGAGGGTCACGGCGAAAACTGGACGCACCTCGTGTACAAACTGGACAATCTCTTTCGGAGTATCAGGGTTTCAGACGAGAACTCATCTGTTACACGGACACTTCAATGTTTTTTAAACTTATTTGAACTCCAGCCAATTTTTGCTTTCAGTATGCATCATTCAAAGTGACGTCATCAATTTCCAACACGTTCTGACATCATTTGTTTTTTTCCAGTCATTTACCGATTTGTTTAGGGAGGTAAATGATGGTGAAATTGAAAATCACTACAAAATGAACTCTGAAAATGTTGGAACTTGGCATGGTATCATCACTTCGCCCGCATAGCATGTGCAAAAGAGTAGAGAGGGTCACGGCGAAAACTGGACGCACCTCGTGTACAAACTGGACAATCTCTTTCGTAGTATCAGGGTTTCGGACGAGAACTCATCTGTTACATGGGCACTTCAATGTTTTTTAAACTTATTTGAACTCCAGCCTATTTTAGCATTCAGTATGCATCATTCAAAGCAACGTCATCAATTTCCAACACGTTCTGACATCATTTGCTGTTTTTCAGTCATTTACCGATTTGTTTAGGGAGCTAAATGACGGTGAAATTGAAAATCACTACAAAATGAACTCTGAAAATGTTGGAACTTGGCATGGTATCATCATTTCGCCCGCATAGCATGTGCAAAAGAGTAGAGAGGGTGACGGCGAAAACTGGACGCACCTCGTGTACAAACTGGACAATCTCTTTCGGAGTATCAGGGTTTCGGACGAGAACTCATCTGTTACACGGGCACTTCAATTGTTTTTTAAACTTATTTGAACTCCACCCTATTTTTGCGTTCAGTATGCATCATTCAAAGCGACGTCATCAATTTCCAACACGTTCTGACATCATTTGATGTTTTTTAGTCATTTACCGATTTGTTTAGGGAGCTAAATGACGGTGAAATTGAAAATCACTACAAAATGAACTCTGAAAATGTTGGAACTTGGCATGGTATCATCATTTCGCCCGCATAGCATGTGCAAAAGAGTAGAGAGGGTCACGGCAAAAACTGGACGCACCTCGTGTACAAACTGGACAATCTCTTTCGTAGTATCAGGGTTTCGGACGAGAACTCATCTGTTACACGGGCACTTCAATGTTTTTTAAACTTATTTGAACTACAGCCTATTTTGCGTTCAGTATGCATCTTTCAAAGCGACGTCATCAATTTCCAACACGTTCTGACTTCATTTGCTGTTTTTCAGTCATTTACCGATTTGTTTAGGTAGCTAAATGACGGTGAAATAGAAAATCACTACAAAATGAACTCTGAAAATGTTGGAACTTGGCATGGTATCATCATTTTGCTCGCATAGCATGTGCAAAAGAGTAGAGAGGGTCACGGCGAAAACTGGACGCACCTCGTGTACAAACTGGACAATCTCTTTCGGAGTATCAGGGTTTCGGACGAGAACTCATCTGTTACACGGGCACTTCAATGTTTTTTAAACTTATTTGAACTCCACCCTATTTTTGCGTTCAGTATGCATCATTCAAAGCGACGTCATCAATTTCCAACACGTTCTGACATCATTTGCTGTTTTTCAGTCATTTCCCGATTTATTTAGGGAGCTAAATGACGGTGAAATTGAAAATCACTACAAAATGAACTCTGAAAATGTTGGAACTTGGCATGGTATCATCATTTCGCCCGCATAGCATGTGCAAAAGAGTAGAGAGGGTCACGGCGAAAACTGGACGCACCTCGTGTACAAACTGGACAATCTCTTTCGTAGTATCAGGGTTTCGGACGAGAACTCATCTGTTACACGGGCACTTCATTGTTTTTTAAAATTATTTGAACTCCAGCCTATTTTTGCGTTCAGTATGCATCATTCAAAGCGACGTCATCAATTTCCAACATGTTCTGACATCATTTGCTGTTTTTCAGTCATTTACCCGTTTGTTTAGGGAGCTAAATGACGGTGAAATTGAAAATCACTACAAAATGAACTCTGAAAATGTTGGAACTTGGCATGGTATCATCATTTCGCCCGCATAGCATATGCAAAAGAGTAGAGAGGGTCACGGCGAAAACTGGACGCACCTCGTGTACAAACTGGAGATTCTCTTTCGGAGTATCAGGGTTTCGGACGAGAACTCATCTGTTACACGGGCACCTCAATGTTTTTTAAACTTATTTGAACTCTAGCCTATTTTTGCGTTCAGTATGCATCATTCAAAGCGACGTCATCAATTTCCAACACGTTCTGACATCATTTTTTTTCCAGTCATTTACCGATTTGTTTAGGGAGCTAAATGATGGTGAAATTGAAAATCACTACAAAATGAACTCTGAAAATGTTGGAACTTGGCATGGTATCATCATTTCGCCCGCATAGCATGTGCAAAAGAGTAGAGAGGGTCACGGCGAAAACTGGACGCACCTCGTGTACAAACTGGACAATCTCTTTCGTAGTATCAGGGTTTCGGACGAGAACTCATCTGTTACACGGGCACTTCAATGTTTTTTAAACTTATTTGAACTCCAGCCTATTTTTGCGTTCAGTATGCATCATTCAAAGCGACGTCATCAATTTCCAACACGTTCTGACATCATTTGCTGTTTTTCAGTCATTTACCGATTTGTTTAGGGAGCTAAATGTCGGTGAAATTGAAAATCACTACAAAATGAACTCTGAAAATGTTGGAACTTGGCATGGTATCATCATTTCGCCCGCATAGCATGTGCAAAAGAGTAGAGAGGGTCACGGCAAAAACTGGACGCACCTCGTGTACAAACTGGACAATCTCTTTCGTAGTATCAGGGTTTCGGACGAGAACTCATCTGTTACACGGGCACTTCAATGTTTTTTAAACTTATTTGAACTACAGCCTATTTTGCGTTCAGTATGCATCTTTCAAAGCGACGTCATCAATTTCCAACACGTTCTGACATCATTTGCTGTTTTTCAGTCATTTACCGATTTGTTTAGGTAGCTAAATGACGGTGAAATAGAAAATCACTACAAAATGAACTCTGAAAATGTTGGAACTTGGCATGGTATCATCATTTTGCTCGCATAGCATGTGCAAAAGAGTAGAGAGGGTCACGGCGAAAACTGGACGCACCTCGTGTACAAACTGGACATTCTCTTTCGGAGTATCAGGGTTTCGGACGAGAACTCATCTGTTACACGGGCACCTCAATGTTTTTTAAACTTATTTGAACTCTAGCCTATTTTTGCGTTCAGTATGCATCATTCAAAGCGACGTCATCAATTTCCAACACGTTCTGACATCATTTGTTTTTTTCAGTCATTTACCGATTTGTTTAGGGAGCTAAATGATGGTGAAATTGAAAATCACTACAAAATGAACTCTGAAAATGTTGGAACTTGGCATGGTATCATCATTTCGCCGGCATAGCATGTGCAAAAGAGTAGAGAGGGTCACGGCGAAAACTGGACGCACCTCGTGTACAAACTGGACAATCTCTTTCGGAGTATCAGGGTTTCGGACGAGAACTCATCTGTTACACGGGCACTTCAATGTTTTTTAAACTTATTTGAACTCCACCCTATTTTTGCGTTCAGTATGCATCATTCAAAGCGACGTCATCAATTTCCAACACGTTCTGACATCATTTGCTGTTTTTCAGTCATTTCCCGATTTATTTAGGGAGCTAAATGACGGTGAAATTGAAAATCACTACAAAATGAACTCTGAAAATGTTGGAACTTGGCATGGTATCATCATTTCGCCCGCATAGCATGTGCAAAAGAGTAGAGAGGGTCACGGCGAAAACTGGACGCACCTCGTGTACAAACTGGACAATCTCTTTCGTAGTATCAGGGTTTCGGACGAGAACTCATCTGTTACACGGGAACTTCAATGTTTTTTAAAATTATTTGAACTCCAGCCTATTTTTGCGTTCAGTATGCATCATTCAAAGCGACGTCGTCAATTTCCAACATGTTCTGACATCATTTGCTGTTTTTCAGTCATTTACCCGTTTGTTTAGGGAGCTAAATGACGGTGAAATTGAAAATCACTACAAAATGAACTCTGAAAATGTTGGAACTTGGCATGGTATCATCATTTCGCCCGCATAGCATGTGCAAAAGAGTAGAGAGGGTCACGGCGAAAACTGGACGCACCTCGTGTACAAACTGGACATTCTCTTTCGGAGTATCAGGGTTTCGGACGAGAACTCATCTGTTACACGGGCACCTCAATGTTTTTTAAACTTATTTGAACTCTAGCCTATTTTTGCGTTCAGTATGCATCATTCAAAGCGACGTCATCAATTTCCAACACGTTCTGACATCATTTGTTTTTTTCAGTCATTTACCGATTTGTTTAGGGAGCTAAATGATGGTGAAATTGAAAATCACTACAAAATGAACTCTGAAAATGTTGGAACTTGGCATGGTATCATCATTTCGCCCGCATAGCATGTGCAAAAGAGTAGAGAGGGTCACGGCGAAAACTGGACGCACCTCGTGTACAGACTGGACAATCTCTTTCGTAGTATCAGGGTTTCGGACGAGAACTCATCTGTTACACGGGCACTTCAATGTTTTTTAAACTTATTTGAACTCCAGCCTATTTTTGCGTTCAGTATGCATCATTCAAAGCGACGTCATCAATTTCCAACACGTTCTGACATCATTTGCTGTTTTTCAGTCATTTACCGATTTGTTTAGGGAGCTAAATGACGGTGAAATTGAAAATCACTACAAAATGAACTCTGAAAATGTTGGAACTTGGCATGGTATCATCATTTCGCCCGCATAGCATGTGCAAAAGAGTAGAGAGGGTAACGGCGAAAACTGGACGCACCTCGTGTACAAACTGGACAATCTCTTTCGGAGTATCAGGGTTTCGGACAAGAACTCATCTGTTACACGGGCACTTCAATGTTTTTTAAACTTATTTGAACTCCACCCTATTTTTGCGTTCAGTATGCATCATTCAAAGCGACGTCAGCAATTTCCAACACGTTCTGACATCATTTGCTGTTTTTCAGTCATTTACCGATTTGTTTAGGGAGCTAAATGACGGTGAAATTGAAAATCACTACAAAATGAACTCTGAAAATGTTGGAACTTGGCATGGTATCATCATTTCGCCGGCATAGCATGTGCAAAAGAGTAGAGAGGGTCACGGCGAAAACTGGACGCACCTCGTGTACAAACTGGACAATCTCTTTCGGAGTATCAGGGTTTCGGACGAGAACTCATCTGTTACACGGGCACTTCAATGTTTTTTAAACTTATTTGAACTCCACCCTATTTTTGCGTTCAGTATGCATCATTCAAAGCGACGTCATCAATTTCCAACACGTTCTGACATCATTTGCTGTTTTTCAGTCATTTACCGATTTATTTAGGGAGCTAAATGACGGTGAAATTGAAAATCACTACAAAATGAACTCTGAAAATGTTGGAACTTGGCATGGTATCATCATTTCGCCCGCATAGCATGTGCAAAAGAGTAGAGAGGGTCACGGCGAAAACTGGACGCACCTCGTGTACAAACTGGACAATCTCTTTCGTAGTATCAGGGTTTCGGACGAGAACTCATCTGTTACACGGGCACTTCAATGTTTTTTAAAATTATTTGAACTCCAGCCTATTTTTGCGTTCAGTATGCATCATTCAAAGCGACGTCGTCAATTTCCAACATGTTCTGACATCATTTGCTGTTTTTCAGTCATTTACCCGTTTGTTTAGGGAGCTAAATGACGGTGAAATTGAAAATCACTACAAAATGAACTCTGAAAATGTTGGAACTTGGCATGGTATCATCATTTCGCCCGCATAGCATGTGCAAAAGAGTAGAGAGGGTCACGGCGAAAACTGGACGCACCTCGTGTACAAACTGGACATTCTCTTTCGGAGTATCAGGGTTTCGGACGAGAACTCATCTGTTACACGGGCACCTCAATGTTTTTTAAACTTATTTGAACTCTAGCCTATTTTTGCGTTCAGTATGCATCATTCAAAGCGACGTCATCAATTTCCAACACGTTCTGACATCATTTGTTTTTTTCAGTCATTTACCGATTTGTTTAGGGAGCTAAATGATGGTGAAATTGAAAATCACTACAAAATGAACTCTGAAAATGTTGGAACTTGGCATGGTATCATCATTTCGCCCGCATAGCATGTGCAAAAGAGTAGAGAGGGTCACGGCGAAAACTGGACGCACCTCGTGTACAGACTGGACAATCTCTTTCGTAGTATCAGGGTTTCGGACGAGAACTCATCTGTTACATGGGCACTTCAATGTTTTTTAAACTTATTTGAACTCCAGCCTATTTTTGCGTTCAGTATGCATCATTCAAAGCGACGTCATCAATTTCCAACACGTTCTGACATCATTTGCTGTTTTTCAGTCATTTACCGATTTGTTTAGGGAGCTAAATGACGGTGAAATTGAAAATCACTACAAAATGAACTCTGAAAATGTTGGAACTTGGCATGGTATCATCATTTCGCCCGCATAGCATGTGCAAAAGAGTAGACAGGGTAACGGCGAAAACTGGACGCACCTCGTGTACAAACTGGACAATCTCTTTCGGAGTATCAGGGTTTCGGACAAGAACTCATCTGTTACACGGGCACTTCAATGTTTTTTAAACTTATTTGAACTCCACCCTATTTTTGCGTTCAGTATGCATCATTCAAAGCGACGTCAGCAATTTCCAACACGTTCTGACATCATTTGCTGTTTTTCAGTCATTTACCGATTTGTTTAGGGAGCTAAATGACGGTGAAATTGAAAATCACTACAAAATGAACTCTGAAAATGTTGGAACTTGGCATGGTATCATCATTTCGCCGGCATAGCATGTGCAAAAGAGTAGAGAGGGTCACGGCGAAAACTGGACGCACCTCGTGTACAAACTGGACAATCTCTTTCGGAGTATCAGGGTTTCGGACGAGAACTCATCTGTTACACGGGCACTTCAATGTTTTTTAAACTTATTTGAACTCCACCCTATTTTTGCGTTCAGTATGCATCATTCAAAGCGACGTCATCAATTTCCAACACGTTCTGACATCATTTGCTGTTTTTCAGTCATTTACCGATTTATTTAGGGAGCTAAATGACGGTGAAATTGAAAATCACTACAAAATGAACTCTGAAAATGTTGGAACTTGGCATGGTATCATCATTTCGCCCGCATAGCATGTGCAAAAGAGTAGAGAGGGTCACGGCGAAAACTGGACGCACCTCGTGTACAAACTGGACAATCTCTTTCGTAGTATCAGGGTTTCGGACGAGAACTCATCTGTTACACGGGAACTTCAATGTTTTTTAAAATTATTTGAACTCCAGCCTATTTTTGCGTTCAGTATGCATCATTCAAAGCGACGTCGTCAATTTCCAACATGTTCTGACATCATTTGCTGTTTTTCAGTCATTTACCCGTTTGTTTAGGGAGCTAAATGACGGTGAAATTGAAAATCACTACAAAATGAACTCTGAAAATGTTGGAACTTGGCATGGTATCATCATTTCGCCCGCATAGCATGTGCAAAAGAGTAGAGAGGGTCACGGCGAAAACTGGACGCACCTCGTGTACAAACTGGACATTCTCTTTCGGAGTATCAGGGTTTCGGACGAGAACTCATCTGTTAGACGGGCACCTCAATGTTTTTTAAACTTATTTGAACTCTAGCCTATTTTTGCGTTCAGTATGCATCATTCAAAGCGACGTCATCAATTTCCAACACGTTCTGACATCATTTGTTTTTTTCAGTCATTTACCGATTTGTTTAGGGAGCTAAATGATGGTGAAATTGAAAATCACTACAAAATGAACTCTGAAAATGTTGGAACTTGGCATGGTATCATCATTTCGCCCGCATAGCATGTGCAAAAGAGTAGAGAGGGTCACGGCGAAAACTGGACGCACCTCGTGTACAAACTGGACAATCTCTTTCGTAGTATCAGGGTTTCGGACGAGAACTCATCTGTTACACGGGCACTTCAATGTTTTTTAAACTTATTTGAACTCCAGCCTATTTTTGCGTTCAGTATGCATCATTCAAAGCGACGTCATCAATTTCCAACACGTTCTGACATCATTTGCTGTTTTTCAGTCATTTACCGATTTGTTTAGGGAGCTAAATGACGGTGAAATTGAAAATCACTACAAAATGAACTCTGAAAATGTTGGAACTTGGCATGGTATCATCATTTCGCCCGCATAGCATGTGCAAAAGAGTAGAGAGGGTAACGGCGAAAACTGGACGCACCTCGTGTACAAACTGGACAATCTCTTTCGGAGTATCAGGGTTTCGGACAAGAACTCATCTGTTACACGGGCACTTCAATGTTTTTTAAACTTATTTGAACTACAGCCTATTTTTGCGTTCAGTATGCATCATTCAAAGCGACGTCAGCAATTTCCAACACGTTCTGACATCATTTGCTGTTTTTCAGTCATTTACCGATTTGTTTAGGGAGCTAAATGACGGTGAAATTGAAAATCACTACAAAATGAACTCTGAAAATGTTGGAACTTGGCATGGTATCATCATTTCGCCCGCATAGCATGTGCAAAAGAGTAGAGAGGGTCACGGCAAAAACTGGACGCACCTCGTGTACAAACTGGACAATCTCTTTCGTAGTATCAGGGTTTCAGACGAGAACTCATCTGTTACACGGGCACTTCAATGTTTTTTAAACTTATTTGAACTCCAGCCTATTTTTGCGTTCAGTATGCATCATTCAAAGCGACGTCATCAATTTCCAACACGTTCTGACATCATTTGTTTTTTTAGTCATTTACCGATTTGTTTAGGGAGCAAAATGACGGTGACATTGAAAATCACTACAAAATGAACTCTGAAAATGTTGGAACTTGGCATGGTATCATCATTTCGCCCGCATTGCATGTGCAAAAGAGTAGAGAGGGTCATGGCGAAAACTGGACGCACCTCGTGTACAAACTGGACAATCTCTTTCGGAGTATCAGGGTTTCGGACAAGAACTCATCTGTTACACGGGCACTTCAATGTTTTTTAAACTTATTTGAACTCCAGCCTATTTTTGCGTTCAGTATGCATCATTCAAAGCGACGTCATCAATTTCCAACACGTTCTGACATCATTTGCTGTTTTTCAGTCATTTACCGATTTGTTTAGGGAGCTAAATGACGGTGAAATTGAAAATCACTACAAAATGAACTCTGAAAATGTTGGAACTTGGCATGGTATCATCATTTCGCCCGCATAACATGTGCAAAAGAGTAGAGAGGGTCACGGCGAAAACTGGACGCACCTCGTGTACAAACTGGACAATCTCTTTCGGAGTATCAGGGTTTCGGACGAGAACTCATCTGTCACACGGGCGCTTCAATGTTTTTTAAACTTATTTGAACTCCAGCCAATTTTTGCGTTCAGTATGCATCATTCAAAGCGACGTCATCAATTTCCAACATGTTCTGACATCATTTGCTGTTTTTCAGTCATTTACCGATTTGTTTAGGGAGCTAAATGACGGTGAAATTGAAAATCACTACAAAATGAACTCTGAAAATGTTGGAACTTGGCATGGTATCATCATTTCGCCCGCATAGCATGTGCAAAAGAGTAGAGAGGGTCACGGCGAAAACTGGACGCACCTCGTGTACAAACTGGACTATCTCTTCCGGAGTATCAGGGTTTCGGACGAGAACTCATCTGTTACACGGGCACTACAATGTTTTTTAAACTTATTTGAACTCCAGCCTATTTTTGCATTCAGTATGCATCTTTCAAAGCGACGTCATCAATTTCCAGCATGTTCTGACACCATTTGCTGTTTTTCAGTCATTTACCGATTTGTTTAGGGAGCTAAATGACGGTGAAATAAAAAATAACTACAAAATGAACTCTGAAAATGTTGGAACTTGGCATGGTATCATCATTTCGCCCGCATAGCATGTGTAAAAGAGTAGAGAGGAAAAACTGGACGCACCTCGTGTACAAACTGGACAATCTCTTTCGGAGTATCAAGGTTTCAGACGAGAACTCATCTGTTACACGGGCACTTCAATGTTTTTTAAACTTATTTGAACTCCAGCCTATTTTTGCGTTCAGTATGCATCATTCAAAGCGACGTCATCAATTTCCAACACGTTCTGACATCATTTGTTTTTTTAGTCATTTACCGATTTGTTTAGGGAGCAAAATGACGGTGAAATTGAAAATCACTACAAAATGAACTCTGAAAATGTTGGAATTTGGCATGGTATCATCATTTCGCCCGCATTGCATGTGCAAAAGAGTAGAGAGGGTCATGGCGAAAACTGGACGCACCTCGTGTACAAACTGGACAATCTCTTTCGTAGTATCACGGTTTCGTACGAGAACTCATCTGTTACATGGGCACTTCAATGTTTTTTCAACTTATTTGAACTCCAGCCTATTTTTGCGTTCAGTATGCATCATTCAAAGCGACGTCATCAATTTCCAACATGTTCTGACATCATTTGCTGTTTTTCAGTCATTTACCGATTTGTTTAGGGAGCTAAATGACGGTGAAATTGAAAATCACTACAAAATGAACTCTGAAAATGTTGGAACTTGGCATGGTATCATCATTTCGCCCGCATAACATGTGCAAAAGAGTAGAGAGGGTCACGGCGAAAACTGGACGCACCTCGTGTACAAACTGGACAATCTCTTTCGGAGTATCAGTGTTTCGGACGAGAACTCATCTGTCACACGGGCGCTTCAATGTTTTTTAAACTTATTTGAACTCCAGCCTATTTTTGCGTTCAATATGCATCATTTGAAGCGACATCATCAATTTCCAACACGTTCTGACATCATTTGCTGTTTTTCAGTCATTTACCGATTTGTTTAGGGAGCTAAATGACGGTGAAGTTGGAAATCACTACCAAATGAACTCTGAAAATGATGGAACTTGGCACGGTATCATCATTTCGCCCGCATAGCATGTGCAAAAGAGTAGAGAGGGTCACGGCGAAAACTGGACGCACCTCATGTACAAACTGGACAATCTCTTTCAGAGTATCAGGGTTTCGGACGAGAACTCATCTTTTACACGGGCACTTCAATGTTTTTTAAACTTATTTGAACTCCAGCCTATTTTTACGTTCAGTATGCATCATTCGAAGCGACATCATCAATTTCCAACACGTTCTGACATCATTTGCTTTTTTCAGTCATTTACCGATTTGTTTAGGGAGCTAAACGACGGTGAAATTGAAAATCACTACAAAATGAACTCTGAAAATGTTGGAACTTGGCATGGTATCATCATTTCGCCCGCATAGCATGTGCAAAAGAGTAGAGAGGGTCACGGCGAAAACTGGACGCACCTCGTGTACAAACTGGACTATCTCTTTCGGAGGATCAGGGTTTCGGATGAGAACTCATCTGTTACACGGGCACTACAATGTTTTTTAAACTTATTTGAACTCCAGCCTATTTTTGCGTTCAGTATGCATATTTCAAAGCGACGTCATCTATTTCCAGCACGTTCTGACACCATTTGCTGTTTTTCAGTCATTTACCGATTTGTTTAGGGAGCTAAATGACGGTGAAATTGAAAATCACTACAAAATGAACTCTGAAAATGTTGGAACTTGGCATGGTATGATCATTTCGCCCGCATAGCATGTGCAAAAGAGTAGAGAGGGTCACGGCAAAAACTGGACGCACCTCGTGTACAAACTGGACAATCTCTTTCGGAGTATCAGGGTTTCAGACGAGAACTCATCTGTTACAGGGGCACTTCAATGTTTTTTAAACTTATTTGAACTCCAGCCTATTTTTGTGTTCAGTATGCATCATTCAAAGCGACGTCATCAATTTCCAACACGTTCTGACATCATTTGCTGTTTTTCAGTCATTTACCGATTTGTTTAGGGAGCTAAATGACGGTGAAATTGAAAATCCCTACAAAATGAACTCTGAAAATGTTGGAACTTGGCATGGTATCATCATTTCGCCCGCATAGCATGTGCAAAAGAGTAGAGAGGGTCACGGCGAAAACTGGACGCACCTCGTGTACAAACTGGACAATCTCTTTCCGAGTATCAGGGTTTCGGACGAGAACTCATCTGTTACATGGGCACTTCAATGTTTTATAAACTTATTTGAACTCCAGCCTATTTTTGCGTTCAGTATGCATCTTTCAAAGCGACGTCATCAATTTCCAACAAGTTCTGACATCATTTGCTGTTTTTCAGTCATTTACCGATTTGTTTAGGTAGCTAAATGATGGTGAAATAGAAAATCACTACAAAATGAACTCTGAAAATGTTGGAACTTGGCATGGTACCATCATTTTGGTCGCATAGCATGTGCAAAAGAGTAGAGAGGGTCACGGCGAAAACTGGACGCACCTCGTGTACAAACTGGACAATCCCTTTCGGAGTATCATGGTTTCGGACGAGAACTCATATATTACACGGGCACTTCAATGTTTTTTAAACTTATTTGAACTCCAGCCTATTTTTGCGTTCAGTATGCATCATTCAAAGCGACGTCATCAATTTCCAACACGTTCTGACATCATTTGCTGTTTTTCAGTGTTTTACCGATTTGTTTAGGGAGCTAAATGACGGTGAAATTGAAAATCACTACAAACTGAACTCTGAAAATGTTGGAACTTGGCATGGTATCATCATTTCGCCCGCATAGCATGTGCAAAAGAATAGAGAGGGTCACGGCGAAAACTGGACGCACCTCGTGTACAAAGAGGACATTCTCTTTCGGAGTATCAGGGTTTCGGACGAGAACTCATCTGTTACACGGGCACTTCAATGTTTTTTAAACTTATTTGAACTCCAGCCTATTTTTGCGTTCAGTACGCATCATTCAAAGCGACGTAATCAATTTCCAACATGTTCTGACATCATTTGCTGTTTTTCAGTCATTTACCGATTTATTTAGGGAGCTAAATGACGGTGAAATTGAAAATCACTACAAAATGAACTCTGAAAATGTTGGAACTTGGCATGGTATCATCATTTCGCCCGCATAGCATGTGCAAAAGAGTAGAGAGGGTCACGGCAAAAACTGGACGCACCTCGTGTACAAACTGGACAATCTCTTTCGGAGTATCAGGGTTTCGGACGAGAACTCATCTGTTACACGGGCACTTCAATGTTTTTTAAACTTATTTGACCTCTAGCCTATTTTTGCGTTCACTATGCATTATTCGAAGCAAAATCATCAATTTCCAACACGTTCTGACATCATTTGCTATTTTTCAGTCATTTACCGATTTGTTTAGGGAGCTAAATGACGGTGAAATTGAAAATCACTACAAAATGAACTCTGAAAATGTTGGAACTTGGCATGGTATCATAATTTCGCCCGCATTGCATGTGCAAAAGAGTAGAGAGGGTCACAGCGAAAACTGGACGCACCTCGTGTACAAACTGGACAATCTCTTTCGTAGTATCACGGTTTCGGACGAGAACTCATCTGTTACACGGGCACTTCAATGTTTTTTAAACTTATTTGAACTCCAGCCTATTTTTGCGTTCAGTATGCATCATTCAAAGCGACGTCATCAATTTCCAACATGTTCTGACATCATTTCCTGGTTTTCAGTCATTTACCGATTTGTTTAGGGAGCTAAATGACGATGAAATTGAAAATCACTACAAAATGAACTCTGAAAATGTTGGAACTTGGCAGGGTATCATCATTTCGCCCGCATAGCATGTGCAAAAGAGTAGAGAGGGTCACGGCGAAAACTGGACGCACCTCATGTACAAACTGGACAATCTCTTTCGGAGTATCAGGGTTTCGGACGAGAACTCATCTGTTACACGGGCACTTCAATGTTTTTTAAACTTATTTGAACTCCAGCCTATTTTTGCATTAAATATGCATCATTTGAAGCGACATCATCAATTTCCAACACGTTCTGACATCATTTGCTGTTTTTCAGTCATTTACCGATTTGTTTAGGGAGCTAAATGACGGTGAAATTGGAAATCACTACAAAATGAACTCTGAAAATATTGGAACTTGGCATGGTATCATCATTTCGCCCGCATAGCATGTGCAAAAGAGTAGAGAGGGTCACGGCGAAAACTGGACCTACCTCGTGTACAAACTGGACAATCTCGTTCGGAGTATCAGGGTTTCGGACGAGAACTCATCTGTTACACGGGCACTTCAATGTTTTCTAAACTTATTTGAACTACAGCCTATTTTTGCGTTCAGTATGCATCATTCAAAGCGACGTCATCAATTTCCAACACGTTCTGACATCATTTGCTGTTTTTCAGTCATTTACCGATTTATTTAGGGAGCTAAATGACGGTGAAATAGAAAATCACTACAAAATGAACTCTGAAAACGTTGGAACTTGGCATGGTATCATCATTTCGCCCGCAAAGCATGTGCAAAAGAGTAGAGAGGGTCACGGCGAAAACTGGACACACCTCGTGTACAAACTGGACTATCTCTTCCGGAGTATCAGGGTTTCGGACGAGAACTCATCTGTTACACGGGCACTACAATGTTTTTTAAACTTATTTGAACTCCACCCTATTTTTGCGTTCAGTATGCATCTTCCAAAGCGACGTCATCAATTTCCAGCACGTTCTGACACCATTTGCTGTTTTTCAGTCATTTACCGATTTGTTTAGGGAGCTAAATGACGGCGAAATTGAAAATCACTACAAAATGAACTCTGAAAATGTTTGAACTTGGCATGGTATCATCATTTCGCCCGCATAGCATGTGCAAAAGAGTAGAGAGGGTCCCGGCAAAAACTGGACGCACCTTGTGTACAAACTGGACAATCTCTTTCGGAGTATCAGGGTTTCGGACGAGAACTCATCTGTTACACGGGCACTTCAATGTTTTTTAAACTTATTTGAACTCCAGCCTATTTTTGCGTTTAGTATGCGTCATTCGAATCGATGTCATTAATTTCCAACACGTTCTGACATCATTTGCTGTATTTCAGTCTTTTACCGATTTGTTTAGGGAGCTAAATGGCGGTGAAATTGAAAATCACTACAAAATGAACTCTGAAAATGTTGGAACTTGGCATGGTATGATCATTTCGCCCGCATAGCATGTGCAAAAGAGTAGAGAGGGTCACGGCAAAAACTGGACGCACCTCGTGTACAAACTGGACAATCTCTTTCGGAGTATCAGGGTTTCAGACGAGAACTCATCTGTTACAGGGGCACTTCAATGTTTTTTAAACTTATTTGAACTCCAGCCTATTTTTGTGTTCAGTATGCATCATTCAAAGCGACGTCATCAATTTCCAACACGTTCTGACATCATTTGCTGTTTTTCAGTCATTTACCGATTTGTTTAGGGAGCTAAATGACGGTGAAATTGAAAATCCCTACAAAATGAACTCTGAAAATGTTGGAACTTGGCATGGTATCATCATTTCGCCCGCATAGCATGTGCAAAAGAGTAGAGAGGGTCACGGCGAAAACTGGACGCACCTCGTGTACAAACTGGACAATCTCTTTCCGAGTATCAGGGTTTCGGACGAGAACTCATCTGTTACATGGGCACTTCAATGTTTTTTAAACTTATTTGAACTCCAGCCTATTTTTGCGTTCAGTATGCATCTTTCAAAGCGACGTCATCCATTTCCAACAAGTTCTGACATCATTTGCTGTTTTTCAGTCATTTACCGATTTGTTTAGGTAGCTAAATGATGGTGAAATAGAAAATCACTACAAAATGAACTCTGAAAATGTTGGAACTTGGCATGGTACCATCATTTTGGTCGCATAGCATGTGCAAAAGAGTAGAGAGGGTCACGGCGAAAACTGGACGCACCTCGTGTACAAACTGGACAATCCCTTTCGGAGTATCATGGTTTCGGACGAGAACTCATATATTACACGGGCACTTCAATGTTTTTTAAACTTATTTGAACTCTAGCCTATTTTTGCGTTCAGTATGCATCATTCAAAGCGACGTCATCAATTTCCAACACGTTCTGACATCATTTGCTGTTTTTCAGTGTTTTACCGATTTGTTTAGGGAGCTAAATGACGGTGAAATTGAAAATCACTACAAACTGAACTCTGAAAATGTTGGAACTTGGCATGGTATCATCATTTCGCCCGCATAGCATGTGCAAAAGAATAGAGAGGGTCACGGCGAAAACTGGACGCACCTCGTGTACAAAGAAGACATTCTCTTTCGGAGTATCAGGGTTTCGGACGAGAACTCATCTGTTACACGGGCACTTCAATGTTTTTTAAACTTATTTGAACTCCAGCCTATTTTTGCGTTCAGTACGCATCATTCAAAGCGACGTAATCAATTTCCAACATGTTCTGACATCATTTGCTGTTTTTCAGTCATTTACCGATTTATTTAGGGAGCTAAATGACGGTGAAATTGAAAATCACTACAAAATGAACTCTGAAAATGTTGGAACTTGGCATGGTATCATCATTTCGCCCGCATAGCATGTGCAAAAGAGTAGAGAGGGTCACGGCAAAAACTGGACGCACCTCGTGTACAACTGGACAATCTCTTTCGGAGTATCAGGGTTTCGGACGAGAACTCATCTGTTACACGGGCACTTCAATGTTTTTTAAACTTATTTGACCTCTAGCCTATTTTTGCGTTCACTATGCATTATTCGAAGCAACATCATCAATTTCCAACACGTTCTGACATCATTTGCTATTTTTCAGTCATTTACCGATTTGTTTAGGGAGCTAAATGACGGTGAAATTGAAAATCACTACAAAATGAACTCTAAAAATGTTGGAACTTGGCATGGTATCATAATTTCGCCCGCATTGCATGTGCAAAAGAGTAGAGAGGGTCACAGCGAAAACTGGACGCACCTCGTGTACAAACTGGACAATCTCTTTCGTAGTATCACGGTTTCGGACGAGAACTCATCTGTTACACGGGCACTTCAATGTTTTTTAAACTTATTTGAACTCCAGCCTATTTTTGCGTTCAGTATGCATCATTCAAAGCGACGTCATCAATTTCCAACATGTTCTGACATCATTTCCTGGTTTTCAGTCATTTACCGATTTGTTTAGGGAGCTAAATGACGATGAAATTGAAAATCACTACAAAATGAACTCTGAAAATGTTGGAACTTGGCAGGGTATCATCATTTCGCCCGCATAGCATGTGCAAAAGAGTAGAGAGGGTCACGGCGAAAACTGGACGCACCTCGTGTACAAACTGGATAATCTCTTTCGGAGTATCAGGGTTTCGGACGAGAACTCATCTGTTACACGGGCACTTCAATGTTTTTTAAACTTATTTGAACTCCAGCCTATTTTTGCTTTAAATATGCATTATTTGAAGCGACATCATCAATTTCCAACACGTTCTGACATCATTTGCTGTTTTTCAGTCATTTACCGATTTGTTTAGGGAGCTAAATGACGGTGAAATTGGAAATCACTACAAAATGAACTCTGAAAATATTGGAACTTGGCATGGTATCATCATTTCGCCCGCATAGCATGTGCAAAAGAGTAGAGAGGGTCACGGCGAAAACTGGACGCACCTCGTGTACAAACTGGACAATCTCGTTCGGAGTATCAGGGTTTCGGACGAGAACTCATCTGTTACACGGGCACTTCAATGTTTTCTAAACTTATTTGAACTACAGCCTATTTTTGCGTTCAGTATGCATCATTCAAAGCGACGTCATCAATTTCCAACACGTTCTGACATCATTTGCTGTTTTTCAGTCATTTACCGATTTATTTAGGGAGCTAAATGACGGTGAAATAGAAAATCACTACAAAATGAACTCTGAAAACGTTGGAACTTGGCATGGTATCATCATTTCGCCCGCAAAGCATGTGCAAAAGAGTAGAGAGGGTCACGGCGAAAACTGGACACACCTCGTGTACAAACTGGACTATCTCTTCCGGAGTATCAGGGTTTCGGACGAGAACTCATCTGTTACACGGGCACTACAATGTTTTTTAAACTTATTTGAACTCCACCCTATTTTTGCGTTCAGTATGCATCTTCCAAAGCGACGTCATCAATTTCTAGCACGTTCTGACACCATTTGCTGTTTTTCAGTCATTTACCGATTTGTTTAGGGAGCTAAATGACGGCGAAATTGAAAATCACTACAAAATGAACTCTGAAAATGTTTGAACTTGGCATGGTATCATCATTTCGCCCGCATAGCATGTGCAAAAGAGTAGAGAGGGTCCCGGCAAAAACTGGACGCACCTTGTGTACAAACTGGACAATCTCTTTCGGAGTATCAGGGTTTCGCACGAGAACTCATCTGTTACACGGGCACTTCAATGTTTTTTAAACTTATTTGAACTCCAGCCTATTTTTGCGTTTAGTATGCGTCATTCGAATCGATGTCATTAATTTCCAACACGTTCTGACATCATTTGCTGTATTTCAGTCTTTTACCGATTTGTTTAGGGAGCTAAATGGCGGTGAAATTGAAAATCACTACAAAATGAACTCTGAAAATGTTGGAACTTGGCATGGTATGATCATTTCGCCCGCATAGCATGTGCAAAAGAGTAGAGAGGGTCACGGCAAAAACTGGACGCACCTCGTGTACAAACTGGACAATCTCTTTCGGAGTATCAGGGTTTCGGACGAGAACTCATCTGTTACAGGGGCACTTCAATGTTTTTTAAACTTATTTGAACTCCAGCCTATTTTTGTGTTCAGTATGCATCATTCAAAGCGACGTCATCAATTTCCAACACGTTCTGACATCATTTGCTGTTTTTCAGTCATTTACCGATTTGTTTAGGGAGCTAAATGACGGTGAAATTGAAAATCCCTACAAAATGAACTCTGAAAATGTTGGAACTTGGCATGGTATCATCATTTCGCCCGCATAGCATGTGCAAAAGAGTAGAGAGGGTCACGGCGAAAACTGGACGCACCTCGTGTACAAACTGGACAATCTCTTTCGGAGTATCAGGGTTTCGGACGAGAACTCATCTGTTACATGGGCACTTCAATGTTTTTTAAACTTATTTGAACTCCAGCCTATTTTTGCGTTCAGTATGCATCTTTCAAAGCGACGTCATCAATTTCCAACACGTTCTGACATCATTTGTTGTTTTTCAGTCATTTACCGATTTGTTTAGGTAGCTAAATGATGGTGAAATAGAAAATCACTACAAAATGAACTCTGAAAATGTTGGAACTTGGCATGGTATCATCATTTTGGTCGCATAGCATGTGCAAAAGAGTAGAGAGGGTCACGGCGAAAACTGGACGCACCTCGTGTACAAACTGGACAATCCCTTTCGGAGTATCAGGGTTTCGGACGAGAACTCATATATTACACGGGCACTTCAATGTTTTTTAAACTTATTTGAACTCCAGCCTATTTTTGCGTTCAGTATGCATCATTCAAAGCGACGTCATCAATTTCCAACACGTTCTGACATCATTTGCTGTTTTTCAGTGTTTTACCGATTTGTTTAGGGAGCTAAATGACGGCGAAATTGAAAATCACTACAAAATGAACTCTGAAAATGTTGGAACTTGGCATGGTATCATCATTTTGGTCGCATAGCATGTGCAAAAGAGTAGAGAGGGTCACGGCGAAAACTGGACGCACCTCGTGTACAAACTGGACAATCCCTTTCGGAGTATCAGGGTTTCGGACGAGAACTCATATATTACACGGGCACTTCAATGTTTTTTAAACTTATTTGAACTCCAGCCTATTTTTGCGTTCAGTATGCATCATTCAAAGCGACGTCATCAATTTCCAACACGTTCTGACATCATTTGCTGTTTTTCAGTGTTTTACCGATTTGTTTAGGGAGCTAAATGACGGTGAAATTGAAAATCACTACAAAATGAACTCTGAAAATGTTGGAACTTGGCATGGTATCATCATTTCGCCCGCATAGCATGTGCAAAAGAGTAGAGAGGGTCACGGCAAAAACTGGACGCACCTCGTGTACAAACTGGACAATCTCTTTCGGAGTATCAGGGTTTCGGACGAGAACTCATCTGTTACACGGGCACTTCAATGTTTTTTAAACTTATTTGACCTCTAGCCTATTTTTGCGTTCACTATGCATTATTCGAAGCAACATCATCAATTTCCAACATGTTCTGACATCATTTGCTATTTTTCAGTCATTTACCGATTTGTTTAGGGAGCTAAATGACGGTGAAATTGAAAATCACTACAAAATGAACTCTGAAAATGTTGGAACTTGGCATGGTATCATAATTTCGCCCGCATTGCATGTGCAAAAGAGTAGAGAGGGTCACAGCGAAAACTGGACGCACCTCGTGTACAAACTGGACAATCTCTTTCGTAGTATCACGGTTTCGGACGAGAACTCATCTGTTACACGGGCACTTCAATGTTTTTTAAACTTATTTGAACTCCAGCCTATTTTTGCGTTCAGTATGCATCATTCAAAGCGACGTCATCAATTTCCAACATGTTCTGACATCATTTGCTGGTTTTCAGTCATTTACCGATTTGTTTAGGGAGCTAAATGACGGTGAAATTGAAAATCACTACAAAATGAACTCTGAAAATGTTGGAACTTGGCAGGGTATCATCATTTTGCCCGCATAGCATGTGCAAAAGAGTAGAGACGGTCACGGCGAAAACTGGACGCACCTCGTGTACAAACTGGACAATCTCTTTCGGAGTATCAGGGTTTCGGACGAGAACTCATCTGTTACACGGGCACTTCAATGTTTTTTAAACTTATTTGAACTCCAGCCTATTTTTGCGTTCAATATGCATCATTTGAAGCGACGTCATCAATTTCCAACACGTTCTGACATCATTTGCTGTTTTTCAGTCATTTACCGATTTGTTTAGGGAGCTAAATGACGGTGAAATTGGAAATCTCTACAAAATGAACTCTGAAAATATTGGAACTTGGCATGGTATCATCATTTCGCCCGCATAGCATGTGCAAAAGAGTAGAGAGGGTCACGGCGAAAACTGGACGCACCTCGTGTACAAACTGGACAATCTCTTTCGGTGTATCAGGGTTTCGGACGAGAACTCATCTGTTACACGGGCACTTCAATGTTTTCTAAACTTATTTGAACTACAGCCTATTTTTGCGTTCAGTATGCATCATTCAAAGCGACGTCATCAATTTCCAACACGTTCTGACATCATTTGCTGTTTTTCAGTCATTTACCGATTTATTTAGGGAGCTAAATGACGGTGAAATAGAAAATCACTACAAAATGAACTCTGAAAATGTTGGAACTTGGCATGGTATCATCATTTCGCCCGCAAAGCATGTGCAAAAGAGTAGAGAGGGTCACGGCGAAAACTGGACACACCTCATGTACAAACTGGACTATCTCTTCCGGAGTATCAGGGTTATGGACGAGAACTCATCTGTTACACGGGCACTACAATGTTTTTTAAACTTATTTGAACTCCACCCTATTTTTGCGTTCAGTATGCATCTTCCAAAGCGACGTCATCAATTTCCAGGACGTTCTGACACCATTTGCTGTTTTTCAGTCATTTACCGATTTGTTTAGGGAGCTAAATGACGGTGAAATTGAAAATCACTACAAAATGAACTCTGAAAATGTTTGAACTTGGCATGGTATCATCATTTCGCCCGCATAGCATGTGCAAAAGAGTAGAGAGGGTCCCGGCAAAAACTGGACGCACCTTGTGTACAAACTGGACAATCTCTTTCGGAGTATCAGGGTTTCGGACGAGAACTCATCTGTTACACGGGCACTTCAATGTTTTTTAAACTTATTTGAACTCCAGCCTATTTTTGCGTTTAGTATGCGTCATTCGAATCGATGTCATTAATTTCCAACACGTTCTGACATCATTTGCTGTTTTTCAGTCTTTTACCGATTTGTTTAGGGAGCTAAATGGCGGTGAAATTGAAAATCACTACAAAATGAACTCTGAAATAGTTGGAACTTGGCACGTTATCATAATTTCTCCCGCATAGCATGTGCAAAAGAGTAGAGAGGGTCACGGCGAAAACTGGACGCACCTCGTGTACAAACTAGACAATCTCTTTCTGTGTATCAGGGTTTCGGACGAGAACTCATCTGTTACACGGGCACTTCAATGTTTTTTAAACTTATTTGAACTCCAGCCTATTTTTGCGTTCAGTATGCATCATTCAAAGCGACGTCATCAATTTCCAACACGTTCTGACATCATTTGCTCTATTTCAGTCTTTTACCGATTTGTTTAGGGAGCTAAATGACGGTGAAATTGAAAATCACTACAAAATGAACTCTGAAAATGTTGGAACTTGGCATGGTATCATCATTTCGCCCGCATAGCATGTGCAAAAGAGTAGAGAGGGTCACGGCGAAAACTGGACGCACCTCGTGTACAAACAGGACATTCTCTTTCAGAGTATCAGGGTTTCGGACGAGAACTCATCTGTTACACGGGCACTTCAATGTTTTTTAAACTTATTTGAACTCCAGCCTATTTTTGCGTTCAGTATGCATCATTCAAAGCGACGTCATCAATTTCCAACACGTTCTGACATCAATTTTTTTTCCAGTCATTTACCGATTTGTTTAGGGAGCTAAATGATGGTGAAATTGAAAATCACTACAAAATGAACTCTGAAAATGTTGGAACTTGGCATGGCATCATCATTTCGCCCGCATAGCATGTGCAAAAGAGTAGAGAGGGTCACGGCAAAAACTGGACGCACGTCGTGTACAAACTGGACAATCTCTTTTGTAGTATCAGGGTTTCGGACGAGAACTCATCTGTTACACGGGCACTTCAATGTTTTTTAAACTTATTTGAACTCCACCCTATTTTTGCGTTCAGTATGCATCATTCAAAGCGACGTCATCAATTTCCAACACTTTCTGATATCATTTGCTGTTTTTCAGTCATTTGCCGATTTGTTTAGGGAGCTAAATGATGGTGAAATTGAAAATCACTACAAAATGAACTCTGAAAATGTTGGAACTTGGCATGGTATCATCATTTCGCCCGCATAGCATGTGCAAAAGAGTAGAGAGGGTCACGGCGAAAACTGGACGCACCTCATGTACAAACTGGACAATCTCTTTCGGAGTATCAAGGTTTCGGACGAGAACTCATCTGTTACACGGGCACTTCAATGTTTTCTAAACTTATTTGAACTACAGCCTATTTTTGCGTTCAGTATGCATCATTCAAAGCGACGTCATCAATTTCCAACACGTTCTGACATCATTTGCTGTTTTTCAGTCATTTACCGATTTGTTTAGGGAGCTAAATGACGGTGAAATAGAAAATCACTACAAAATGAACTCTAAAAATGTTGGAACTTGGCATGGTATCATCATTTCGCCCGCATAGCATGTTTAAAAGAGTAGAGAGGGTCACGGCGAAAACTGGACGCACCTCGTGTAGAAACTGGACTATCTCTTCCGGAGTATCAGGGTTTCGGACGAGAACTCATCTCTTACACGGGCACTTCAATGTTTTTTAAACTTATTTGAACTCCAGCCTATTTTTGCGTTCAGTATGCATCATTCAAAGCGACGTCATCAATTTCCAACACGTTCTGACATCATTTGCTATTTTTCAGTCATTTACCGATTTGTTTAGGGAGCTAAATGACGGTGAAATTGAAAATCACTACAAAATGAACTCTGAAAATGTTGGAACTTGGCACGGTATCATCATTTCGCCCGCATAGCATGTGCAAAAGAGTAGAGAGGGTCACGGCGAAAACTGGACGCACCTCGTGTACAAACTGGACAATCTCTTTCGGAGTATCAGGGTTTCGGACGAGAACTCATCTGTTACACGGGCACTTCAATGTTTTTTAAACTTATTTGAACTCCACCCTATTTTTGCATTCAGTATGCATCATTCAAAGCGACGTCATCAATTCCCAACACGTTCTGACATCATTTGTTTTTTTTCAGTCATTTACCGATTTGTTTAGGGAGCTAAATGATGGTGAAATTGAAAATCACTACAAAATGAACTCTGAAAATGTTGGAACTTGTCATGGTATCATCATTTCGCCCGCATAGCATGTGCAAAAGAGTAGAGAGGGTCACGGCGAAAACTGGACGCACCTCGTGTACAAACTGGACAATCTTTTTCGGAGTATCAGGGTTTCGGACGAGAACTCATCTGTTACACGGGCACTTCAATGTTTTCTAAACTTATTTGAACTACAGCCTATTTTTGCGTTCAGTATGCATCATTCAAAGCGACGTCATCAATTTCCAACACGTTCTGACATCATTTGCTGTTTTTCAGTCATTTACCGATTTGTTTAGGGAGCTAAATGACGGTGAAATAGAAAATCACTACAAAATGAACTCTGAAAATGTTGGAACTTGGCATGGTATCATCATTTCGCCCGCAAAGCATGTGCAAAAGAGTAGAGAGGGTCACGGCGAAAACTGGACGCACCTCGTGTACAAACTGGACTATCTCTTCCGGAGTATCAGGGTTTCCGACGAGAACTCATCTGTTACACGGGCACTACAATGTTTTTTAAACTTATTTGAACTCCACCCTATTTTTGCGTTCAGTATGCATCTTCCAAAGCGACGTCATCAATTTCCAGCACGTTCTGACACCATTTGCTGTTTTTCAGTCATTTACCGATTTGTTTAGGGAGCTAAATGACGGTGAAATTGAAAATCACTACAAAATGAACTCTGAAAATGATGGAACTTGGCATGGTATCATCATTTCGCCCGCATAACATGTGCAAAAGAGTAGAGAGGGTCACGGCGAAAACTGGACGCACCTCGTGTACAAACTGGACTATCTCTTCCGGAGTATCAGGGTTTCGGACGAGAACTCATCTGTTACACGGGCACTACAATGTTTTTTAAACTTATATGAACTCCACCCTATTTTTGCGTTCAGTATGCATCTTTCAAAGCGACGTCATCAATTTCCAGCACGTTCTGACACCATTTGCTGTTTTTCAGTCTTTTACCGATTTGTTTAGGGAGCTAAATGGCGGTGAAATTGAAAATCACTACAAAATGAACTCTGAAAATGTTGGAACTTGGCATGGTATCATCATTTCGCCCGCATAGCATGTGTAAAAGAGTAGAGAGGGTCACGGCGAAAACTGGACGCACCTCGTGTACAAATTGGACTATCTCTTCCGGAGTATCAGTGTTTCGGACGAGAACTCATCTGTTACACGGGCACTTCAATGTTTTTTAAACTTATTTGAACTCCAGCCTATTTTTGCGTTCAGTATGCATCATTCAAAGCAACGTCATCAATTTCCAACACTTTCTGATATCATTTGCTGTTTTTCAGTCATTTACCGATTTGTTTAGGGAGCTAAATGACGGTGAAATTGAAAATCACTACAAAATGAACTCTGAAAATGTTGGAACTTGGCATGGTATCATCATTTCGCCCGCATAGCATGTTTAAAAGAGTAGAGAGGGTCACGGCGAAAACTGGACGCACCTCGTGTAGAAACTGGACTATCTCTTCCGGAGTATCAGGGTTTCGGACGAGAACTCATCTCTTACACGGGCACTTCAATGTTTTTTAAACTTATTTGAACTCCAGCCTATTTTTGCGTTCAGTATGCATCATTCAAAGCGACGTCATCAATTTCCAACACGTTCTGACATCATTTGCTATTTTTCAGTCATTTACCGATTTGTTTAGGGAGCTAAATGACGGTGAAATTGAAAATCACTACAAAATGAACTCTGAAAATGTTGGAACTTGGCACGGTATCATCATTTCGCCCGCATAGCATGTGCAAAAGAGTAGAGAGGGTCACGGCGAAAACTGGACGCACCTCGTGTACAAACTGGACAATCTCTTTCGGAGTATCAGGGTTTCGGACGAGAACTCATCTGTTACACGGGCACTTCAATGTTTTTTAAACTTATTTGAACTCCACCCTATTTTTGCATTCAGTATGCATCATTCAAAGCGACGTCATCAATTTCCAACACGTTCTAACATCATTTGTTGTTTTTCAGTCATTTACCGATTTGTTTAGGGAGCTAAATGACGGTGAAATTGAAAATCACTACAAAATGAACTCTGAAAATTTTGGAACTTGGCACGGTATCAACATTTCGCCCGCATAGCATGTGCGAAAGAGTAGAGAGGGTCACGGCAAAAACTGGACGCACCTCGTGTACAAACTGGACAATCTCTTTCGGAGTATCAGGGTTGCGGACGAGAACTCATCTGTTACACGGGCACTTCAATGTTTTTCAAACTTATTTGAACTCCACCCTATTTTTGCGTTCAGTATGCATCATTCAAAGCGACGTCATCAATTTCCAACATGTTCTGCTATCATTTGCTGTTTTTCAGTCATTTACCGATTTGTTTAGGGAGCTAAATGACGGTGAAATTGAAAATCACTACAAAATGAACTCTGAAAATGTTGGAACTTGGCATGGTATCATCATTTCGCCCGCATAGCATGTGCAAAAGAGTAGAGAGGGTCACGGCGAAAACTGGACGCACCTCGTGTACAAACTGGACATTCTCTTTCGGAGTATCAGGGTTTCGGACGAGAACTCATCTGTTACACGGGCACTTCAATGTTTTTTAAACTTATTTGAACTCCACCCTATTTTTGCGTTCAGTATGCATCATTCAAAGCGACGTCATCAATTCCCAACACGTTCTGACATCATTTGTTTTTTTCAGTCATTTACCGATTTGTTTAGGGAGCTAAATGATGGTGAAATTGAAAATCACTACAAAATGAACTCTGAAAATGTTGGAACTTGTCATGGTATCATCATTTCGCCCGCATAGCATGTGCAAAAGAGTAGAGAGGGTCACGGCGAAAACTGGACGCACCTCGTGTACAAACTGGACAATCTTTTTCGGAGTATCAGGGTTTCGGACGAGAACTCATCTGTTACACGGGCACTTCAATGTTTTCTAAACTTATTTGAACTACAGCCTATTTTTGCGTTCAGTATGCATCATTCAAAGCGACGTCATCAATTTCCAACACGTTCTGACATCATTTGCTGTTTTTCAGTCATTTACCGATTTGTTTAGGGAGCTAAATGACGGTGAAATAGAAAATCACTACAAAATGAACTCTGAAAATGTTGGAACTTGGCATGGTATCATCATTTCGCCCGCAAAGCATGTGCAAAAGAGTAGAGAGGGTCACGGCGAAAACTGGACGCACCTCGTGTACAAACTGGACTATCTCTTCCGGAGTATCAGGGTTTCCGACGAGAACTCATCTGTTACACGGGCACTACAATGTTTTTTAAACTTATTTGAACTCCACCCTATTTTTGCGTTCAGTATGCATCTTGCAAAGCGACGTCATCAATTTCCAGCACGTTCTGACACCATTTGCTGTTTTTCAGTCATTTACCGATTTGTTTAGGGAGCTAAATGACGGTGAAATTGAAAATCACTACAAAATGAACTCTGAAAATGATGGAACTTGGCATGGTATCATCATTTCGCCCGCATAACATGTGCAAAAGAGTAGAGAGGGTCACGGCGAAAACTGGACGCACCTCGTGTACAAACTGGACTATCTCTTCCGGAGTATCAGGTTTTCGGACGAGAACTCATCTGTTACACGGGCACTTCAATGTTTTTTAAACTTATTACAACTCCAGCCTATTTTTGTGTTCAGTATGCATCATTCAAAGCAACGTCATCAATGTCCAACACGTTCTGATATCATTTGCTGTTTTTCAGTCATTTACCGATTTGTTTAGGGAGCTAAATGACGGTGAAATTGAAAATCACTACAAAATGAACTCTGAAAATGTTGGAACTTGCCACGGTATCATAATTTCTCCCGCATAGCATGTGCAAAAGAGTAGAGAGGGTCACGGCGAAAACTGGACGCACCTCGTGTACAAACTGGACAATCTTTTTCGGAGTATCAGGGTTTCGGACGAGAACTCATCTGTTACACGGGCACTTCAATGTTTTCTAAACTTATTTGAACTACAGCCTATTTTTGCGTTCAGTATGCATCATTCAAAGCGACGTCATCAATTTCCAACACGTTCTGACATCATTTGCTGTTTTTCAGTCATTTACCGATTTGTTTAGGGAGCTAAATGCCGGTGAAATAGAAAATCACTACAAAATGAACTCTGAAAATGTTGGAACTTGGCATGGTATCATCATTTCGCCCGCAAAGCATGTGCAAAAGAGTAGAGAGGGTCACGGCGAAAACTGGACGCACCTCGTGTACAAACTGGACTATCTCTTCCGGAGTATCAGGGTTTCCGACGAGAACTCATCTGTTACACGGGCACTACAATGTTTTTTAAACTTATTTGAACTCCACCCTATTTTTGCGTTCAGTATGCATCTTCCAAAGCGACGTCATCAATTTCCAGCACGTTCTGACACCATTTGCTGTTTTTCAGTCATTTACCGATTTGTTTAGGGAGCTAAATGACGGTGAAATTGAAAATCACTACAAAATGTACTCTGAAAATGATGGAACTTGGCATGGTATCATCATTTCGCCCGCATAACATGTGCAAAAGAGTAGAGAGGGTCACGGCGAAAACTGGACGCACCTCGTGTACAAACTGGACTATCTCTTCCGGAGTATCAGGTTTTCGGACGAGAACTCATCTGTTACACGGGCACTTCAATGTTTTTTAAACTTATTAGAACCCCAGCCTATTTTTGTGTTCAGTATGCATCATTCAAAGCAACGTCATCAATGTCCAACACGTTCTGATATCATTTGCTGTTTTTCAGTCATTTACCGATTTGTTTAGGGAGCTAAATGACGGTGAAATTGAAAATCACTACAAAATGAACTCTGAAAATGTTGGAACTTGCCACGGTATCATAATTTCTCCCGCATAGCATGTGCAAAAGAGTAGAGAGGGTCACGGCGAAAACTGGACGCACCTCGTGTACAAACTGGACAATCTCTTTCAGAGTATCAGAGTTTCGGACGAGAACTCATCTGCTACACGGGCACTTCAATGTTTTTTAAACTTATTTGAACTCCAGCCTATTTTTGCGTTCAGTATGCATCATTCAAAGCGACGTCATCAATTTCCAACACGTTCTGACATCATTTGCTGTTGCTCAGTCATTTACCGATTTGTTTAGGGAGCTAAATGACGGTGAAATTGAAAATCACTACAAAATGAACTCTGAAAATGTTGGAACTTGGCATGGTATCATCATTTCGCCCGCATAGCATGTGCAAAAGAGTAGAGAGGGTCACGGCGAAAACTGGACGCACCTCGTGTACAAACTGGACAATCTCTTTCGGAGTATCAGGGTTTCGGACGAGAACTTATCTGTTACATGGGCACTTCAATGTTTTTTAAACTTATTTGAACTCCACCCTATTTTTGCGTTCAGTATGCATCATTCAAAGCGACGTCATCAATTTCCAGCACGTTCTGACATCATTTGCTGTTTTTCAATCATTTACCGATTTGTTTAGGGAGCTAAATGACGGTGAAATTGAAAATCACTACAAAATGAACTCTGAAAATGTTGGAACTTGGCACGGTATCATCATTTCGCCCGCATAGCATGTGCAAAAGAATAGAGAGGGTCACGGCGAAAACTGGACGCACCTCGTGTACAAACTGGACAATCTCTTTTGTAGTATCAGGGTTTCGGACGAGAACTCATCTGTTACACGGGCACTTCAATGTTTTTTAAACTTATTTCAACTCCACCCTATTTTTGCGTTCAGTATGCATCTTTCAAAGCGACGTCATCAATTTCCAGCACGTTCTGACATCATTTGCTGTTTTTCAGTCATTTACCGATTTGTTTAGGGAGCTAAATGACGGTGAAATTGAAAATCACTACAAAATGAACTCTGAAAATGTTGGAACTTGGCATGGTATCATCATTTCGCCCGCATAGCATGTGCAAAAGAGTAGAGAGGGTCACGGCGAAAACTGGACGCACCTCGTGTACAAACTGGACATTCTCTTTCGGAGTATCAGGGTTTCGGACGAGAACTCATCTGTTACACGGGCACTTCAATGTTTTTTAAACTTATTTGAACTCCAGCCTATTTTTGCGTTCAGTATGCATCATTCAAAGCGACGTCATCAATTTCCAACACGTTATGACATCATTTGTTTTTTTTCCAGTCATTTACCGATTTGTTTAGGGAGCTAAATGATGGTGAAATTGAAAATCACTAGAAAATGAACTCTCAAAATGTTGGAACTTGGCATGGCATCATCATTTCGCCCGCATAGCATGTGCAAAAGAGTAGAGAGGGTCACGGCAAAAACTGGACGCACCTCGTGTACAAACTGGACAATCTCTTTTGTAGTATCAGGGTTTCGGACGAGAACTCATCTGTTACACGGGCACTTCAATGTTTTTTAAACTTATTTGAACTCCACCCTATTTTTGCGTTCAGTATGCATCATTCAAAGCGACGTCATCAATTTCCAGCACGTTCTGACATCATTTGCTGTTTTTCAGTCATTTACCGATTTGTTTAGGGAGCTAAATGACGGTGAAATTGAAAATCACTACAAAATGAACTCTGAAAATGTTGGAACTTGGCACGGTATCATCATTTCGCCCGCATAGCATGTGCAAAAGATTAGAGAGGGTCACGGCGAAAACTGGACGCACCTCGTGTACAAACTGGACTATCTCTTCCGGAGTATCAGGGTTTCGGACGAGAACTCATCTGTTACACGGGCACTACAATGTTTTTTAAACTTATATGAACTCCACCCTATTTTTGCGTTCAGTATGCATCTTTCAAAGCGACGTCATCAATTTCCAGCACGTTCTGACACCATTTGCTGTTTTTCAGTCTTTTACCGATTTGTTTAGGGAGCTAAATGGCGGTGAAATTGAAAATCACTACAAAATGAACTCTGAAAATGTTGGAACTTGGCATGGTATCATCATTTCGCCCGCATAGCATGTGTAAAAGAGTAGAGAGGGTCACGGCGAAAACTGGACGCACCTCGTGTACAAATTGGACTATCTCTTCCGGAGTATCAGGGTTTCGGACGAGAACTCATCTGTTACACGGGCACTTCAATGTTTTTTAAACTTATTTGAACTCTAGCCTATTTTTGCGTTCAGTATGCATCATTCAAAGCGACGTCATCAATTCCCAACACGTTCTGACATCATTTGCTATTTTTCAGTCATTTACCGATTTGTTTAGGGAGCTAAATGACGGTGGAATTGAAAATCACTACAAAATGAACTCTGAAAATGTTGGAACTTGGCATGGTATCATCATTTCGCCCGCATAGCATGTGCAAAAGAGTAGAGAGGGTCACGGCGAAAACTGGACGCACCTCGTGTACAAACTGGACAATCTCTTTCGGAGTATCAGGGTTTCGGACGAGAACTCATCTGTTACACGGGCACTTCAATGTTTTCTAAACTTATTTGAACTCCACCCTATTTTTGCGTTCAGTATGCATCATTCAAAGCGACGTCATCAATTTCCAACACGTTCTGACATCATTTGCTGTTTTTCAGTCATTTACCGATTTGTTTAGGGAGCTAAATGACGGTGAAATTGAAAATCACTACAAAATGAACTCTGAAAATGTTGGAACTTGGCACGGTATCAACATTTCGCCCGCATAGCATGTGCAAAAGAGTAGAGACGGTCACGGCGAAAACTGGACGCACCTCGTGTACAAACTGGACAATCTCTTTCGTAGTATCAGGGTTTCGGACGAGAACTCATCTGTTACACGGGCACTTCAATGTTTTTTAAACTTATTTGAACCCCACCCTATTTTTGCGTTCAGTATGCATCATTCAAAGCGACGTCATCAATTTCCAACACGTTCTGATATCATTTGCTGTTTTTCAGTCATTTACCGATTTGTTTAGGGAGCTAAATGACGGTGAAATTGAAAATCACTACAAAATGAACTCTGAAAATGTTGGAACTTGGCATGGTATCATCATTTCGCCCGCATAGCATGTGCAAAAGAGTAGAGAGGGTCACGGCGAAAACTGGACGCACCTCGTGTACAAACTGGACATTCTCTTTCGGAGTATCAGGGTCTCGGACGAGAACTCATCTGTTACACGGGCACTTCAATGTTTTTTAAACTTATTTGAACTCCACCCTATTTTTGCGTTCAGTATGCATCATTCAAAGCGACGTCATCAATTCCCAACACGTTCTGACATCATTTGTTTTTTTTCAGTCATTTACCGATTTGTTTAGGGAGCTAAATGATGGTGAAATTGAAAATCACTACAAAATGAACTCTGAAAATGTTGGAACTTGGCATGGTATCATCATTTTTCCCGCATAGCATGTGCAAAAGAGTAGAGAGGGTCACGGCGAAAACTGGACGCACCTCATGTACAAACTGGACAATCTCTTTCGGAGTATCAGGGTTTCGGACGAGAACTCATCTGTTACACGGGCACTTCAATGTTTTCTAAACTTATTTGAACTACAGCCAATTTTTGCGTTCAGTATGCATCATTCAAAGCGACATCATCAATTTCCAACACGTTCTGACATCATTTGCTGTTTTTCAGTCATTTACCGATTTGTTTAGGGAGCTAAATGACGGTGAAATTGAAAATCACTACAAAATGAACTCTGAAAATGTTGGAACTTGGCATGGTATCATCATTTCGCCCGCATAGCATGTGCAAAAGATTAGAGAGGGTCACGGCGAAAACTGGACGCACCTCGTGTATAAACTGGACTATCTCTTCCGGAGTATCAGGGTTTCGGACGAGAACTCATCTGTTACACGGGCACTACAATGTTTTTTAAACTTATTTGAACTCCACCCTATTTTTGCGTTCAGTATGCATCATTCAAAGCGACGTCATCAATTTCCAACACTTTCTGACACCATTTGCTGTTTTTCAGTCATTTACCGATTTGTTTAGGGAGCTAAATGACGGTGAAATTGAAAATCACTACAAAATGAACTCTGAAAATGTTGGAACTTGGCATGGTATCATCATTTCGCCCGCATAGCATGTGCAAAAGAGTAGAGAGGGTCACGGCGAAAACTGGACGCACCTCATGTACAAACTGGACAATCTCTTCCGGAGTATCAGGTTTTCGGACGAGAACTCATCTGTTACACGAGCACTTCAATGTTTTCTAAACTTATTTGAACTACAGCCTATTTTTGCGTTCAGTATGCATCATTCAAAGCGACGTCATCAATTTCCAACACGTTCTGACATCATTTGTTGTTTTTCAGTCATTTACCGATTTGTTTAGGGAGCTAAATGACGGTGAAATAGAAAATCACTACAAAATGAATTACAGCCTATTTTTGCGTTCAGTATGCATCATTCAAAGCGACGTCATCAATTTCCAACACGTTCTGACATCATTTGCTGTTTTTCAGTCTTTTACCGATTTGTTTAGGGAGCTAAATGGCGGTGAAATTGAAAATCACTACAAAATGAACTCTGAAAATGTTGGAACTTGGCATGGTATCATCATTTCGCCCGCATAGCATGTGTAAAAGAGTAGAGAGGGTCACGGCGAAAACTGGACGCACCTCGTGTACAAATTGGACTATCTCTTCCGGAGTATCAGGGTTTCGGACGAGAACTCATCTGTTACACAGGCACTTCAATGTTTTTTAAACTTATTTGAACTCCAGCCTATTTTTGCGTTCAGTATGCATCATTCAAAGCAACGTCATCAATTTCCAACACTTTCTGATATCATTTGCTGTTTTTCAGTCATTTACCGATTTGTTTAGGGAGCTAAATGACGGTGAAATTGAAAATCACTACAAAATGAACTCTGAAAATGTTGGAACTTGGCATGGTATCATCATTTCGCCCGCATAGCATGTGCAAAAGATTAGAGAGGGTCACGGCGAAAACTGGACGCACCTCGTGTACAAACTGGACTATCTCTTCCGGAGTATCAGGGTTTCGGACGAGAACTCATCTGTTACACGGGCACTACAATGTTTTTTAAACTTATTTGAACTCCACCCTATTTTTGCGTTCAGTATGCATCATTCAAAGCGACGTCATCAATTTCCAACACTTTCTGACACCATTTGCTGTTTTTCAGTCATTTACCGATTTGTTTAGGGAGCTAAATGACGGTGAAATTGAAAATCACTACAAAATGAACTCTGAAAATGTTGGAACTTGGCATGGTATCATCATTTCGCCCGCATAGCATGTGCAAAAGAGTAGAGAGGGTCACGGCGAAAACTGGACGCACCTCATGTACAAACTGGACAATCTCTTCCGGAGTATCAGGTTTTCGGACGAGAACTCATCTGTTACACGAGCAATTCAATGTTTTCTAAACTTATTTGAACTACAGCCTATTTTTGCGTTCAGTATGCATCATTCAAAGCGACGTCATCAATTTCCAACACGTTCTGACATCATTTGCTGTTTTTCAGTCATTTACCGATTTGTTTAGGGAGCTAAATGACGGTGAAATAGAAAATCACTACAAAATGAATTACAGCCTATTTTTGCGTTCAGTATGCATCATTCAAAGCGACGTCATCAATTTCCAACACGTTCTGACATCATTTGCTGTTTTTCAGTCTTTTACCGATTTGTTTAGGGAGCTAAATGGCGGTGAAATTGAAAATCACTACAAAATGAACTCTGAAAATGTTGGAACTTGGCATGGTATCATCATTTCGCCCGCATAGCATGTGTAAAAGAGTAGAGAGGGTCACGGCGAAAACTGGACGCACCTCGTGTACAAATTGGACTATCTCTTCCGGAGTATCAGGGTTTCGGACGAGAACTCATCTGTTACACGGGCACTTCAATGTTTTTTAAACTTATTTGAACTCCACCCTATTTTTGCGTTCAGTATGCATCATTCAAAGCGACGTCATCAATTTCCAACACTTTCTGACACCATTTGCTGTTTTTCAGTCATTTACCGATTTGTTTAGGGAGCTAAATGACGGTGAAATTGAAAATCACTACAAAATGAACTCTGAAAATGTTGGAACTTGGCATGGTATCATCATTTCGCCCGCATAGCATGTGCAAAAGAGTAGAGAGGGTCACGGCGAAAACTGGACGCACCTCATGTACAAACTGGACAATCTCTTCCGGAGTATCAGGTTTTCGGACGAGAACTCATCTGTTACACGAGCACTTCAATGTTTTCTAAACTTATTTGAACTACAGCCTAATTTTGCGTTCAGTATGCATCATTCAAAGCGACGTCATCAATTTCCAACACGTTCTGACATCATTTGTTGTTTTTCAGTCATTTACCGATTTGTTTAGGGAGCTAAATGACGGTGAAATAGAAAATCACTACAAAATGAATTACAGCCTATTTTTGCGTTCAGTATGCATCATTCAATGCGACGTCATCAATTTCCAACACGTTCTGACATCATTTGCTGTTTTTCAGTCTTTTACCGATTTGTTTAGGGAGCTAAATGGCGGTGAAATTGAAAATCACTACAAAATGAACTCTGAAAATGTTGGAACTTGGCATGGTATCATCATTTCGCCCGCATAGCATGTGTAAAAGAGTAGAGAGGGTCACGGCGAAAACTGGACGCACCTCGTGTACAAATTGGACTATCTCTTCCGGAGTATCAGGGTTTCGGACGAGAACTCATCTGTTACACAGGCACTTCAATGTTTTTTAAACTTATTTGAACTCCAGCCTATTTTTGCGTTCAGTATGCATCATTCAAAGCAACGTCATCAATTTCCAACACTTTCTGATATCATTTGCTGTTTTTCAGTCATTTACCGATTTGTTTAGGGAGCTAAATGACGGTGAAATTGAAAATCACTACAAAATGAACTCTGAAAATGTTGGAACTTGGCATGGTATCATCATTTCGCCCGCATAGCATGTGCAAAAGATTAGAGAGGGTCACGGCGAAAACTGGACGCACCTCGTGTACAAACTGGACTATCTCTTCCGGAGTATCAGGGTTTCGGACGAGAACTCATCTGTTACACGGGCACTACAATGTTTTTTAAACTTATTTGAACTCCACCCTATTTTTGCGTTCAGTATGCATCATTCAAAGCGACGTCATCAATTTCCAACACTTTCTGACACCATTTGCTGTTTTTCAGTCATTTACCGATTTGTTTAGGGAGCTAAATGACGGTGAAATTGAAAATCACTACAAAATGAACTCTGAAAATGTTGGAACTTGGCATGGTATCATCATTTCGCCCGCATAGCATGTGCAAAAGAGTAGAGAGGGTCACGGCGAAAACAGGACGCACCTCATGTACAAACTGGACAATCTCTTCCGGAGTATCAGGTTTTCGGACGAGAACTCATCTGTTACACGAGCAATTCAATGTTTTCTAAACTTATTTGAACTACAGCCTATTTTTGCGTTCAGTATGCATCATTCAAAGCGACGTCATCAATTTCCAACACGTTCTGACATCATTTGCTGTTTTTCAGTCATTTACCGATTTGTTTAGGGAGCTAAATGACGGTGAAATAGAAAATCACTACAAAATGAATTACAGCCTATTTTTGCGTTCAGTATGCATCATTCAAAGCGACGTCATCAATTTCCAACACGTTCTGACATCATTTGCTGTTTTTCAGTCTTTTACCGATTTGTTTAGGGAGCTAAATGGCGGTGAAATTGAAAATCACTACAAAATGAACTCTGAAAATGTTGGAACTTGGCATGGTATCATCATTTCGCCCGCATAGCATGTGTAAAAGAGTAGAGAGGGTCACGGCGAAAACTGGACGCACCTCGTGTACAAATTGGACTATCTCTTCCGGAGTATCAGGGTTTCGGACGAGAACTCATCTGTTACACGGGCACTTCAATGTTTTTTAAACTTATTTGAACTCCAGCCTATTTTTGCGTTCAGTATGCATCATTCAAAGCAACGTCATCAATTTCCAACACTTTCTGATATCATTTGCTGTTTTTCAGTCATTTACCGATTTGTTTAGGGAGCTAAATGACGGTGAAATTGAAAATCACTACAAAATGAACTCTGAAAATGTTGGAACTTGGCATGGTATCATCATTTCGCCCGCATAGCATGTGTAAAAGAGTAGAGAGGGTCACGGCGAAAACTGGACGCACCTCGTGTACAAACTGGACTATCTCTTCCGGAGTATCAGGGTTTCGGACGAGAACTCATCTGTTACACGGGCACTTCAATGTTTTTTAAACTTATTTGAACTCCAGCCTATTTTTGCGTTCAGTATGCATCATTCAAAGCGACGTCATCAATTTCCAACACGTTCTGACATCATTTGCTATTTTTCAGTCATTTACCGATTTCTTTAGGGAGCTAAATGACGGTGAAATTGAAAATCACTACAAAATGAACTCTGAAAATGTTGGAACTTGGCATGGTATCATCATTTCGCCCGCATAGCATGTGCAAAAGAGTAGAGAGGGTCACGGCGAAAACTGGACGCACCTCGTGTACAAACTGGACAATCTCTTTCGGAGTATCAGGGTTTCGGACGAGAACTCATCTGTTACACGGGCACTTCAATGTTTTTTAAACTTATTTGAACTCCACCCTATTTTTGCATTCAGTATGCATCATTCAAAGCGACGTCATCAATTTCCAACACGTTCTGACATCATTTGCTGTTTTTCAGTCATTTACCGATTTGTTTAGGGAGCTAAATGACGGTGAAATTGAAAATCACTACAAAATGAACTCTGAAAATGTTGGAACTTGGCACGGTATCAACATTTCGCTCGCATAGCATGTGCAAAAGAGTAGAGAGGGTGACGGCAAAAACTGGACGCACCTCGTGTACAAACTGGACAATCTCTTTCGGAGTATCAGGGTTTCGGACGAGAACTCATCTGTTACACGGGCACTTCAATGTTTTTCAAACTTATTTGAACTCCACCCTATTTTTGCGTTCAGTATGCATCATTCAAAGCGACGTCATCAATTTCCATCATGTTCTGATATCATTTGCTGTTTTTCAGTCATTTACCGATTTGTTTAGGGAGCTAAATGATGGTGAAATTGAAAATCACTACAAAATGAACTCTGAAAATGTTGGAACTTGGCATGGTATCATCATTTCGCCCGCATAGCATGTGCAAAAGAGTAGAGAGGGTCACGGCGAAAACTGGACGCACCTCGTGTACAAACTGGACAATCTTTCTCGGAGTATCAGGGTTTCGGACGAAAACTCATCTGTTACACGGGCACTTCAATTTTTTCTAAACTTATTTGAACTACAGCCTATTTTTGCGTTCAGTATGCATCATTCAAAGCGACGTCATCAATTTCCAACACGTTCTGACATCATTTGCTGTTTTTCAGTCATTTACCGATTTGTTTAGGGAGCTAAATGACGGTGAAATAGAAAATCACTACAAAATGAACTCTGAAAATGTTGGAACTTGGCATGGTATCATCATTTCGCCCGCAAAGCATGTGCAAAAGAGTAGAGAGGGTCACGGCGAAAACTGGACGCACCTCGTGTACAAACTGGACTATCTCTTCCGGAGTATCAGGGTTTCGGACGAGAACTCATCTGTTACACGGGCACTACAATGTTTTTTAAACTTCTTTGAACTCCACCCTATTTTTGCGTTCAATATGCATCATTCGAAGCTACATCATCAATTTCCAACACGTTCTGACATCATGTGCTGTTTTTCAGTCATTTACCGATTTGTTTAGGGAGCTAAATGACGGTGAAATTGAAAATCACTACAAAATGAACTCTGAAAATGATGGAACTTGGCATGGTATCATCATTTCGCCCGCATAACATGTGCAAAAGAGTAGAGAGGGTCACGGCGAAAACTGGACGCACCTCGTGTACAAACTGGACTATCTCTTCCGGAGTATCAGGTTTTCGGACGAGAACTCATCTGTTACACGGGCACTTCAATGTTTTTTAAACTTATTAGAACTCCAGCCTATTTTTGTGTTCAGTATGCATCATTCAAAGCAACGTCATCAATGTCCAACACGTTCTGATATCATTTGCTATTTTTCAGTCATTTACCGATTTGTTTAGGGAGCTAAATGACGGTGAAATTGAAAATCACTACAAAATGAACTCTGAAAATGTTGGAACTTGGCATGGTATCATCATTTCGCCCGCATAGCATGTGCAAAAGAGTAGAGAGGGTCACGGCGAAAACTGGACGCACCTCGTGTACAAACTGGACAATCTCTTTCAGAGTATCAGAGTTTCGGACGAGAACTCATCTGCTACACGGGCACTTCAATGTTTTTTAAACTTATTTGAACTCCAGCCTATTTTTGCGTTCAGTATGCATCATTCAAAGCGACGTCATCAATTTCCAACACGTTCTGACATCATTTGCTGTTTTTCAGTCATTTACCGATTTGTTTAGGGAGCTAAATGACGGTGAAATTGAAAATCACTACAAAATGAACTCTGAAAATGTTGGAACTTGGCATGGTATCATCATTTCGCCCGCATAGCATGTGCAAAAGAGTAGAGAGGGTCACAGCGAAAATTGGACGCACCTCGTGTACAAACTGGACTATCTCTTTCGGACGAGAACTCATCTGTCACACGGGCACTTCAATGTTTTTAAACTTATTTGAACTCCAGCCTATTTTTGCGTTCAATATGCATCATTTGAAGCGACATCATCAATTTCCAACACGTTCTGACATCATTTGCTGTTTTTCAGTCATTTACCGATTTGTTTAGGGAGCTAAATGACGGTGAAGTTGGAAATCACTACAAAATGAACTCTGAAAATGATGGAACTTGGCACGGTATCATCATTTCGCCCGCATAGGATGTGCAAAAGAGTAGAGAGGGTCACGGCGAAAACTGGACGCACCTCATGTACAAACTGGACAATCTCTTTCAGAGTATCAGGGTTTCGGACGAGAACTCATCTGTTACACGGGCACTTCAATGTTTTTTAAACTTATTTGAACTCCAGCCTATTTTTACGTTCAGTATGCATCATTCGAAGCGACATCATCAATTTCAACACGTTCTGACATCATTTGCTTTTTTCAGTCATTTACCGATTTGTTTAGGGAGCTAAACGACGGTGAAATTGAAAATCACTACAAAATGAACTCTGAAAATGTTGGAACTTGGCATGGTATCATCATTTCGCCCGCATAGCATGTGCAAAAGAGTAGAGAGGGTCACAGCAAAAACTGGACCCACCTCGTGTACAAACTGGACAATCTCTTTCAGAGTATCAGGGTTTCGGACGAGAACTCATCTGTTACACGGGCACTTCAATGTTTTTTAAACTTATTTGAACTCCAGCCTATTTTTGCGTTCAGTATGCATCATTCGAAGCGACATCATCAATTTCCAACACGTTCTGACATCATTTGCTTTTTTTCAGTCATTTACCGATTTGTTTAGGGAGCTAAATGACGGTGAAATTGAAAATCACTACAAAATGAACTCTGAAAATGTTGGAACTTTGCATGGTATCATCATTTCGCCCGCATAGCATGTGCAAAAGAGTATAGAGGGTCACGGCGAAAACTGGACGCACCTCGTGTTTAAACTGGACTATCTCTTCCGGAGTATCAGGGTTTCGGACGACAACTCATCTGTTACACGGGCACTACAATGTTTTTTAAACTTATTTGAACTCCAGCCTATTTTTGCGTTCAGTATGCATCTTTCAAAGCGACGTCATCAATTTCCAGCACGTTCTGAGACCATTTGCTGTTTTTCAGTCATTTACCGATTTGTTTAGGGAGCTAAATGACGGTGAAATTGAAAATCACTACAAAATGAACTCTGAAAATGTTGGAACTTGGCATGGTATCATCATTTCGCCCGCATAGCATGTGCAAAAGAGTAGAGAGGGTCCCGGCAAAAACTGGACGCACCTCGTGTACAAACTGGACAATCTCTTTCGGAGTATCAGGGTTTCGGACGAGAACTCATCTGTTACACGGGCACTTCAATGTTTTTTAAACTTATTTGAACTCCAGCCTATTTTTGCGTTTAGTATGCGTCATTCGAATCGATGTCATTAATTTCCAACACATTCTGACATCATTTGCTGGTTTTCAGTCTTTTACCGATTTGTTTAGGGAGCTAAATGGCGGTGAAATTGAAAATCACTACAAAATGAACTCTGAAAATGTTGGAACTTGGCACGTTATCATAATTTCTCCCGCATAGCATGTGCAAAAGAGTAGAGAGGGTCACGGCGAAAACTGGACGCACCTCGTGTACAAACTGCACAATCTCTTTCTGTGTATCAGGGTTTCGGACGAGAACTCATCTGTTACACGGGCACTTCAATGTTTTTTAAATTTATTTGAACTCCAGCCTATTTTTGCGTTCAGTATGCATCATTCAAAGCGACGTCATCAATTTCCAACACGTTCTGACATCATTTGCTGTTTTTCAGTGTTTTACCGATTTGTTTAGGGAGCTGAATGACGGTGAAATTGAAAATCACTACAAAATGAACTCTGAAAATGTTGGAACTTGGCATGGTATCATCATTTCGCCCGCATAGCATGTGCAAAAGAGTAGAGAGGGTCACGGCGAAAACTGGACGCACCTCGTGTACAAAGAGGACATTCTCTTTCGGAGTATCAGGGTTTCGGACGAGAACTCATCTGTTACACGGGCACTTCAATGTTTTTTAAACTTATTTGAACTCCAGCCTATTTTTGCGTTCACTATGCATCATTCAAAGCGACGTCATCAATTTCCAACACGTTCTGACATCATTTGTTTTTTTTCCAGTCATTTACCGATTTGTTTAGGGAGCTAAATGATGGTGAAATTGAAAATCACTACAAAATGAACTCTCAAAATGTTGGAACTTGGCATGGCATCATCATTTCGCCCGCATAGCATGTGCAAAAGAGTAGAGAGGGTCACGGCAAAAACTGGACGCACCTCGTGTACAAACTGGACAATCTCTTTTGTAGTATCAGGGTATCGGATGAGAACTCATCTGTTACACGGGCACTTCAATGTTTTTTAAACTTATTTGAACTCCACCCTATTTTTGCGTTCAGTATGCATCATTCAAAGCGACGTCATCAATTTCCAGCACGTTCTGACATCATTTGCTGTTTTTCAGTCATTTACCGATTTGTTTAGGGAGCTAAATGACGGTGAAATTGAAAATCACCACAAAATGAACTCTGAAAATGTTGGAACTTGGCACGGTATCATCATTTCGCCCGCATATCATGTGCAAAAGATTAGAGAGGGTCACGGCGAAAACTGGACGCACCTCGTGTACAAACTGGACAATCTCTTTTGTAGTATCAGGGTTTCGGACGAGAACTCATCTGTTACACGGGCACTTCAATGTTTTTTAAACTTATTTGAACTCCACCCTATTTTTGCGTTCAGTATGCATCTTTCAAAGCGACGTCATCAATTTCCAGCACGTTCTGACATCATTTGCTGTTTTTCAGTCATTTACCGATTTGTTTAGGGAGCTAAATGACGGTGAAATTGAAAATCACTACAAAATGAACTCTGAAAATGTTGGAACTTGGCATGGTATCATCATTTCGCCCGCATAGCATGTGCAAAAGAGTAGAGAGGGTCACGGCGAAAACTGGAGGCACCTCGTGTACAAACTGGACATTCTCTTTCGGAGTATGAGGGTTTCGGACGAGAACTCATCTGTTACACGGGAACTTCAATGTTTTTTAAACTTATTTGAACTCCACCCTATTTTTGCGTTCAGTATGCATCATTCAAAGCGACGTCATCAATTCCCAACACGTTCTGACATCATTTGTTTTTTTTCAGTCATTTACCGATTTGTTTAGGGAGCTAAATGATGGTGAAATTGAAAATCACTACAAAATGAACTCTGAAAATGTTGGAACTTGGCATGGTATCATCATTTCGCCCGCATAGCATGTGCAAAAGAGTAGAGAGGGTCACGGCGAAAACTGGACGCACCTCGTGTACAAACTGGACAATCTCTTTCGGAGTATCAGGGTTTCGGACGAGAACTCATCTGTTACACGGGCACTTCAATGTTTTCTAAACTTATTTGAACTACAGCCAATTTTTGTGTTCAGTATGCATCATTCAAAGCGACATCATCAATTTCCAACACGTTCTGACATCATTTGCTGTTTTTCAGTCATTTACCGATTTGTTTAGGGAGCTAAATGACGGTGAAATTGAAAATCACTACAAAATGAACTCTGAAAATGTTGGAACTTGGCATGGTATCATCATTTCGCCCGCATAGCATGTGCAAAAGATTAGAGAGGGTCACGGCGAAAACTGGACGCACCTCGTGTACAAACTGGACTATCTCTTCCGGAGTATCAGGGTTTCGGACGAGAACTCATCTGTTACACGGGCACTACAATGTTTTTTAAACTTATTTGAACTCCACCCTATTTTTCCGTTCAGTATGCATCATTCAAAGCGACGTCATCAATTTCCAACACTTTCTGACACCATTTGCTGTTTTTCAGTCATTTACCGATTTGTTTAGGGAGCTAAATGACGGTGAAATTGAAAATCACTACAAAATGAACTCTGAAAATGTTGGAACTTGGCATGGTATCATCATTTCGCCCGCATAGAATGTGCAAAAGAGTAGAGAGGGTCACGGCGAAAACTGGACGCACCTCATGTACAAACTGGACAATCTCTTCCGGAGTATCAGGTTTTCGGACGAGAACTCATCTGTTACACGGGCACTTCAATGTTTTTTAAACTTATTTGAACTCCAGCCTATTTTTGCGTTCAGTATGCATCATTCAAAGCGACGTCATCAATTTCCAACACGTTCTGACATCATTTTTTTTTCCAGTAATTTACCGATTTGTTTAGGGAGCTAAATGACGGTGAAATTGAAAATCACTACAAAATGAACTCTCAAAATGTTGGAACTTGGCATGGTATCATCATTTCGCCTGCATAGCATGTGCAAAAGAGTAGAGAGGGTCACGGCAAAAACTGGACGCACCTCGTGTACAAACTGGACAATCTCTTTTGTAGTATCAGGGTTTCGGACGAGAACTCATCTGTTACACGAGCACTTCAATGTTTTTTAAACTTATTTGAACTCCACCCTATTTTTGCGTTCAGTATGCATCATTCAAAGCGACGTCATCAATTTCCAGCACGTTCTGACATCATTTGCTGTTTTTCAGTCATTTACCGATTTGTTTAGGGAGCTAAATGACGGTGAAATTGAAAATCACTACAAAATGAACTCTGAAAATGTTGGAACTTGGCACGGTATCATCATTTCGCCCGCATAGCATGTGCAAAAGATTAGAGAGGGTCACGGCGAAAACTGGACGCACCTCGTGTACAAACTGGACTATCTCTTCCGGAGTATCAGGGTTTCGGACGAGAACTCATCTGTTACACGGGCACTACAATGTTTTTTAAACTTATATGAACTCCACCCTATTTTTGCGTTCAGTATGCATCTTTCAAAGCGACGTCATCAATTTCCAGCACGTTCTGACACCATTTGCTGTTTTTCAGTCTTTTACCGATTTGTTTAGGGAGCTAAATGGCGGTGAAATTGAAAATCACTACAAAATGAACTCTGAAAATGTTGGAACTTGGCATGGCATCATCATTTCGCCCGCATAGCATGTGTAAAAGAGTAGAGAGGGTCACGGCGAAAACTGGACGCACCTCGTGTACAAACTGGACTATCTCTTCCGGAGTATCAGGGTTTCGGACGAGAACTCATCTGTTACACGGGCACTTCAATGTTTTTTAAACTTATTTGAACTCCAGCCTATTTTTGCATTCAGTATGCATCATTCAAAGCGACGTCATCAATTTCCAACACGTTCTGACATCATTTGCTATTTTTCAGTCATTTACCGATTTGTTTAGGGAGCTAAATGACGGTGGAATTGAAAATCACTACAAAATGAACTCTGAAAATGTTGGAACTTGGCATGGTATCATCATTTCGCCCGCATAGCATGTGCAAAAGAGTAGAGAGGGTCACGGCGAAAACTGGACGCACCTCGTGTACAAACTGGACATTCTCTTTCGGAGTATCAGGGTTTCGGACGAGAACTCATCTGTTACACGGGCACTTCAATGTTTTTTAAACTTATTTGAACTCCACCCTATTTTTGCGTTCAGTATGCATCATTCAAAGCGACGTCATCAATTCCCAACACGTTCATACATCATTTGCTGTTTTTCAGTCATTTACCGATTTGTTTAGGGAGCTAAATGACGGTGAAATTGAAAATCACTACAAAATGAACTCTGAAAATGTTGGAACTTGGCACGGTATCAACATTTCGCCCGCATAGCATGTGCAAAAGAGTAGAGAGGGTCACGGCGAAAACTGGACGCACCTCATGTACAAACTGGACAATCTCTTTCGTAGTATCAGGGTTTCGGACGAGAACTCATCTGTTACACGGGCACTTCAATGTTTTCTATACTTATTTGAACCCCAGCCAATTTTTGCGTTCAGTATGCATCATTCAAAGCGACGTCATCAATTTCCAACACGTTCTGATATCATTTGCTGTTTTTCAGTCATTTACCGATTTGTTTAGGGAGCTAAATGACGGTGAAATTGAAAATCACTACAAAATGAACTCTGAAAATGTTGGAACTTGGCATGGTATCATCATTTCGCCCGCATAGCATGTGCAAAAGAGTAGAGAGGGTCACGGCGAAAACTGGACGCAACTCGTGTACAAACTGGACATTCTCTTTCGGAGTATCAGGGTTTCGGACGAGAACTCATCTGTTACACGGGCACTTCAATGTTTTTTAAACTTATTTGAACTCCACCCTATTTTTGCGTTCAGTATGCATCATTCAAAGCGACGTCATCAATTCCCAACACGTTCATACATCATTTGCTGTTTTTCAGTCATTTACCGATTTGTTTAGGGAGCTAAATGACGGTGAAATTGAAAATCACTACAAAATGAACTCTGAAAATGTTGGAACTTGGCACGGTATCAACATTTCGCCCGCATAGCATGTGCAAAAGAGTAGAGAGGGTCACGGCGAAAACTGGACGCACCTCATGTACAAACTGGACAATCTCTTTCGTAGTATCAGGGTTTCGGACGAGAACTCATCTGTTACACGGGCACTTCAATGTTTTCTATACTTATTTGAACCCCAGCCAATTTTTGCGTTCAGTATGCATCATTCAAAGCGACGTCATCAATTTCCAACACGTTCTGATATCATTTGCTGTTTTTCAGTCATTTACCGATTTGTTTAGGGAGCTAAATGACGGTGAAATTGAAAATCACTACAAAATGAACTCTGAAAATGTTGGAACTTGGCATGGTATCATCATTTCGCCCGCATAGCATGTGCAAAAGAGTAGAGAGGGTCACGGCGAAAACTGGACGCAACTCGTGTACAAACTGGACATTCTCTTTCGGAGTATCAGGGTTTCGGACGAGAACTCATCTGTTACACGGGCACTTCAATGTTTTTTAAACTTATTTGAACGCCACCCTATTTTTGCGTTCAGTATGCATCATTCAAAGCGACGTCATCAATTCCCAACACGTTCTGACATCATTTTTTTTCAGTCATTTACCGATTTGTTTAGGGAGCTAAATGATGGTGAAATTGAAAATCACTACAAAATGAACTCTGAAAATGTTGGAACTTGGCATGGTATCATCATTTCGCCCGCATAGCATGTGCAAAAGAGTAGAGAGGGTCACGGCGAAAACTGGACGCACCTCATGTACAAACTGGACAATCTCTTTCGGAGTATCAGGGTTTCGGACGAGAACTCATCTGTTACACGGGCACTTCAATGTTTTCTAAACTTATTTGAACTACAGCCAATTTTTGCGTTCAGTATGCATCATTCAAAGCGACATCATCAATTTCCAACACGTTCTGACATCATTTGCTGTTTTTCAGTCATTTACTGATTTGTTTAGGGAGCTAAATGACGGTGAAATTGAAAATCACTACAAAATGAACTCTGAAAATGTTGGAACTTGGCACGGTATCATAATTTCGCCCGCATAGCATGTGCAAAAGATTAGAGAGGGTCACGGCGAAAACTGGACGCACCTCGTGTACAAACTGGACTATCTCTTCCGGAGTATCAGGGTTTCGGACGAGAACTCATCTGCTACACGGGCACTACAATGTTTTTTAAACTTATATGAACTCCACCCTATTTTTGCGTTCAGTATGCATCATTCAAAGCGACGTCATCAATTTCCAACACGTTCTGACACCATTTGCTGTTTTTCAGTCTTTTACCGATTTGTTTAGGGAGCTAAATGGCGGTGAAATTGAAAATCACTACAAAATGAACTCTGAAAATGTTGGAACTTGGCATGGTATCATCATTTCGCCCGCATAGCATGTGCAAAAGAGTAGAGAGGGTCACGGCGAAAACTGGACGCACCTCGTGTACAAACTGGACAATCTCTTCCGGAGTATCAGGTTTTCGGACGAGAACTCATCTGTTACACGAGCACTTCAATGTTTTCTAAACTTATTTGAACTACAGCCAATTTTTGCGTTCAGTATGCATCATTCAAAGCGACGTCATCAATTTCCAACACGTTCTGACATCATTTGCTGTTTTTCAGTCATTTACCGATTTGTTTAGGGAGCTAAATGACGGTGAAATAGAAAATCACTACAAAATGAATTCTGAAAATGTTGGAACTTGGCACGGTATCATAATTTCGCCCGCATAGCATGTGCAAAAGATTAGAGAGGGTCACGGCGAAAACTGGACGCACCTCGTGTACAAACTGGACTATCTCTTCCGGAGTATCAGGGTTTCGGACGAGAACTCATCTGCTACACGGGCACTACAATGTTTTTTAAACTTATATGAACTCCACCCTATTTTTGCGTTCAGTATGCATCTTTCAAAGCGACGTCATCAATTTCCAGCACGTTCTGACACCATTTGCTGTTTTTCAGTCTTTTACCGATTTGTTTAGGGAGCTAAATGGCGGTGAAATTGAAAATCACTACAAAATGAACTATGAAAATGTTGGAACTTGGCACGGTATCAACATTTCGCCCGCATAGCATGTGCAAAAGAGTAGAGAGGGTCACGGCGAAAACTGGACGCACCTCGTGTACAAACTGGACAATCTCTTTCGTAGTATCAGGGTTTCGGACGGGAACTCATCTGTTACACGGGCACTTCAATGTTTTTTAAACTTATTAGAACCCCACCCTATTTTTGCGTTCAGTATGCATCATTCAAAGCGACGTCATCAATTTCCAACACGTTCTGATATCATTTGCTGTTTTTCAGTCATTTACCGATTTGTTTAGGGAGCTAAATGACAGTGAAATTGAAAATCACTACAAAATGAACTCTGAAAATGTTGGAACTTGGCATGGTATCATCATTTCGCCCGCATAGCATGTGCAAAAGAGTAGAGAGGGTCACGGCGAAAACTGGACGCACCTCGTGTACAAACTGGACAATCTCTTTCGGAGTATCAGGGTTTCGGACGAGAACTCATCTGTTACACGGGCACTTCAATGTTTTTTAAACTTATTTGAACTCCACCCTATTTTTGCGTTCAGTATGCATCATTCAAAGCGACGTCATCAATTTCCAACACGTTCTGACATCATTTGTTGTTTTTCAGTCATTTACCGATTTGTTTAGGGAGCTAAATGACGGTGAAATTGAAAATCACTACAAAATGAACTCTGAAAATGTTGGAACTTGGCACGGTATCAACATTTCGCCCGCATAGCATGTGCAAAAGAGTAGAGAGGGTCACGGCGAAAACTGGACGCACCTCGTGTACAAACTGGACAATCTCTTTCGTAGTATCAGGGTTTCGGACGAGAACTCATCTGTTACACGGGCACTTCAATGTTTTTTAAATTTATTTGAACCCCACCCTATTTTTGCGTTCAGTATGCATCATTCAAAGCGACGTCATCAATTTCCAACACGTTCTGATATCATTTGCTGTTTTTCAGTCATTACCGATTTGTTTAGGGAGCTAAATGACGGTGAAATTGAAAATCACTACAAAATGAACTCTGAAAATGTTGGAACTTGGCATGGTATCATCATTTCGCCCGCATAGCATGTGCAAAAGAGTAGAGAGGGTCACGGCGAAAACTGGACGCACCTCGTGTACAAACTGGACATTCTCTTTCGGAGTATCAGGGTTTCGGACGAGAACTCATCTGTTACACGGGCACTACAATGTTTTTTAAACTTATTTGAACTCCACCCTATTTTTGTGTTCAGTATGCATCATTCAAAGCGACGTCATCAATTCCCAACACGTTCTGAGATCATTTGTTTTTTTTCAGTCATTTACCGATTTGTTTAGGGAGCTAAATGATGGTGAAATTGAAAATCACTACAAAATGAACTCTGAAAATGTTGGAACTTGGCATGGTATCATCATTTCGCCCGCATAGCATGTGCAAAAGAGTAGAGAGGGTCACGGCGAAAACTTGACGCACCTCATGTACAAACTGGACAATCTCTTTCGGAGTATCAGGGTTTCGGACGAGAACTCATCTGTTACACGGGCACTTCAATGTTTTCTAAACTTATTTGAACTACAGCCAATTTTTGTGTTCAGTATGCATCATTCAAAGCGACGTCATCAATTTCCAACACGTTCTGACATCATTTGCTGTTTTTCAGTCATTTAGCGATTTGTTTAGGGAGCTAAATGACGGTGAAATAGAAAATCACTACAAAATGAATTCTGAAAATGTTGGAACTTGGCACGGTATCATAATTTCGCCCGCATAGCATGTGCAAAAGATTAGAGAGGGTCACGGCGAAAACTGGACGCACCTCGTGTACAAACTGGACTATCTCTTCCGGAGTATCAGGGTTTCGGACGAGAACTCATCTGCTACACGGGCACTACAATGTTTTTTAAACTTATATGAACTCCACCCTATTTTTGCGTTCAGTATACATCTTTCAAAGCGACGTCATCAATTTCCAGCACGTTCTGACACCATTTGCTGTTTTTCAGTCTTTTACCGATTTGTTTAGGGAGCTAAATGGCGGTGAAATTGTAAATCACTACAAAATGAACTCTGAAAATGTTGGAACTTGGCATGGTATCATCATTTCGCCCGCATAGCAGGTGTAAAAGAGTAGAGAGGGTCACGGCGAAAACTGGACGCACCTCGTGTACAAACTGGACTATCTCTTCCGGAGTATCAGGGTTTCGGACGAGAACTCATCTGTTACACGGACACTTCAATGTTTTTTAAACTTATTTGAACTCCAGCCTATTTTTGCGTTCAGTATGCATCATTCAAAGCAACGTCATCAATTTCCAACACTTTCTGACATCATTTGCTGTTTTTCAGTCATTTACCGATTTGTTTAGGGAGCTAAATGACGGTGAAATTGAAAATCACTACAAAATGAACTCTGAAAATGTTGGAACTTGGCATGGTATCATCATTTCGCCCGCATAGCATGTGCAAAAGAGTAGAGAGGGTCACGGCGAAAACTGGACGCACCTCGTGTACAAACTGGACATTCTCTTTCGGAGTATCAGGGTTTCGGACGAGAACTCATCTGTTACACGGGCACTTCAATGTTTTTTAAACTTATTTGAACTCCAGCCTATTTTTGCGTTCAGTATGCATCATTCAAAGCGACGTCATCAATTTCCAACACGTTCTGACATCATTTGCTGTTTTTCAGACATTTACCGATTTGTTTAGGTAGCTAAATGACGGTGAAATAGAAAATCACTACAAAATGAACTCTGAAAATGTTGGAACTTGGCATGGTATCATCATTTCGCCCGCATAGCATGTGCAAAAGAGTAGAGAGGGTCATGGCAAAAACTGGACGCACCTCGTGTACAAACTGGACAATCTCTTTTGGAGTATCAGAGTTTCGGACGAGAACTCATCTGTTACACGGGCACTACAATGTTTTTTAAACTTATATGAACTCCACCCTATTTTTGGGGTCAGTATGCATCTTTCAAAGCGACGTCATCAATTTCCAGCACGTTCTGACACCATTTGCTGTTTTTCAGTCTTTTACCGATTTGTTTAGGGAGCTAAATGGCGGTGAAATTGAAAATCACTACAAAATGAACTCTGAAAATGTGGGAACTTGGCATGGTATCATCATTTCGCCCGCATATCATGTGCAAAAGAGTAGAGAGGGTCACGGCGAAAACTGGACGCACCTCGTGTACAAACTGGACTATCTCTTCCGGAGTATCAGGGTTTCGGACGAGAACTCATCTGTTACACGGGCACTACAATGTTTTTTAAACTTATTTGAACTCCACCCTATTTTTGCGTTCAGTATGCATCTTCCAAAGCGACGTCATCAATTTCTAGCACGTTCTGACACCATTTGGTGTTTTTTAGTCATTTACCGATTTGTTTAGGGAGCTAAATGACGGTGAAATTGAAAATCACTACAAAATGAACTCTGAAAATGTTGGAACTTGGCATGGTATCATCATTTCGCCCGCATAACATGTGCAAAAGAGTAGAGAGGGTCACGGCGAAAACTGGACGCACCTCGTGTACAGACTGGACAATCTCTTTCGGAGTATCAGGGTTTCGGACGAGAACTCATCTGTTACACGGGCACTTCAATGTTTTTTAAACTTATTTGAACTCCAGCCTATTTTTGCGTTTATTATGCATCATTCGAATCGATGTCATCAATTTCCAACAAGTTCTGACATCATTTGCTGTTTTTCAGTCATTTACCGATTTGTTTAGGGAGCTAAATGACGGTGAAATTGAAAATCACTACAAAATGAACTCTGAAAATGTTGGAACTTGGCACGGTATCATAATTACTCCCGCATAGCATGTGCAAAAGAGTAGAGAGGGTCACGGCGAAAACTGGACGCACCTCGTGTACAAACTGGACAATCTCTTTCGGAGTATCAGGGTTTCGGACGAGAACTCATCTGTTACACGGGCACTTCAATGTTTTTTAAACTTATTTGAACTCCAGCCTATTTTTGCGTTCAGTATGCATCATTCAAAGCGACGTCATCAATTTCCAACACGTTCTGATATCATTTGCTGTTTTTCAGTCATTTACCGATTTGTTTAGGGAGCTAAATGACGGTGAAATTGAAAATCACTACAAAATGAACTCTGAAAATGTTGGAACTTGGCATGGTATCATCATTTCTCCCGCATAGCATGTGCAAAAGAGTAGAGAGGGTCACGGCGAAAACTGGACGCACCTCGTGTACAAACTGGACAATCTCTTTCGGAGTATCAGGGTTTCGGACGAGAACTTATCTGTTACACGGGCACTTCAATGTTTTTTAAACTTATTTGAACTCCAGCCTATTGTTGCGTTCAGTATGCATCTTTCAAAGCGACGTCATCAATTTCCAACACGTTCTGACATCATTTGCTGTTTTTCAGTCATTTACCGATTTGTTTAGGTAGCTAAATGACGGTGAAATAGAAAATCACTACAAAATGAACTCTGAAAATGTTGGAACTTGGCATGGTATCATCATTTTGCCCGCATAGCATGTGCAAAAGAGTAGAGAGGGTCACGGCGAAAACTGGACGCACCTCGTGTACAAACTGGACAATCTCTTCCGAAGTATCAGGGTTTCGGACGAGAACTCATCTGTTACACGGGCACTACAATGTTTTTTAAACTTATTTGAACTCCAGCCTATTTTTGCGTTCAGTATGCATCATTCAAAGCGACGTCATCAATTTCCAACATGTTCTGACATCATTTGCTGTTTTTCAGTCATTTACCGATTTGTTTAGGGAGCTAAATGACGGTGAAATTGAAAATCACTACAAAATGAACTCTGAAAATGTTGGAACTTGGCATGGTATCATCATTTCGCCCGCATAGCATGTGCAAAAGAGTAGAGAGGGTCACGGCGAAAACTGGGCGCACCTCGTGTACAAACTGGACATTCTCTTTCGGAGTATCAGGGTTTCGGACGAGAACTCATCTGTTACACGGGCACTTCAATGTTTTTTAAACTTATTTGAACTACAGCCTATTTTTGCATTCAGTATGCATCTTTCAAAGCGACGTCATCAATTTCCAACACGTTCTCACATCATTTGCTGTTTTTCAGACATTTACCGATTTGTTTAGGTAGCTAAATGACGGTGAAATAGAAAATCACTACAAAATGAACTCTGAAAATGTTGGAACTTGGCATGGCATCATCATTTCGCCCGCATAGCATGTGCAAAAGAGTAGAGAGGGTCACGGCAAAAACTGGACGCACCTCGTGTACAACTGGACAATCTCTTTCGAAGTATCAGAGTTTCGGACGAGAACTCATCTGTTACACGGGCACTTCAATGTTTTTTAAACTTATTTGACCTCTAGCCTATTTTTGCGTTCAATATGCATCATTCGAAGCTACATCATCAATTTCCAACACGTTCTGACATCATGTGCTTTTTTTCAGTCATTTACCGATTTTTTTAGGGAGCTAAATGACGGTGAAATTGAAAATCACTACAAAATGAACTCTGAAAATGTTGGAACTTGGCATGGTATCATAATTTCGCCCGCATTGCATGTGCAAAAGAGTAGAGAGGGTCACGGAGAAAACTGGACGCACCTCGTGTACAAACTGGACAATCTCTTTCGGAGTATCACGGTTTCGGACGAGAACTCATCTGTTACACGGGCACTTCAATGTTTTTTAATCTTATTTGAACTCCAGCCTATTTTTGCGTTCAGTATGCATCATTCAAAGCGACGTCATCAATTTCCAACACGTTCTGACATCATTTGCTGTTTTTCAGTCATTTACCGATTTGTTTAGGGAGCTAAATGACGGTGAAATTGAAAATCACTACAAAATGAACTCTGAAAATGTTGGAACTTGGCATGGTATCATCATTTCGCCCGCATAGCATGTGCAAAAGAGTAGAGAGGGTCACGGCGAAAACTAGACGCACCTCGTGTACAAACTGGACTATCTCTTTCGGAGTATCAGGGTTTCGGACGAGAACTCATCTGTTACACGGGCACTTCAATGTTTTTTAAACTTATTTGAACTCCAGCCTATTTTTGCGTTCAGTATGCATCTTTCAAAGCGACGTCATCAATTTCCAGCACGTTCTGACACCATTTGCTATTTTTCAGTCATTTACCAATTTGTTTAGGGAGCTAAATGACGGTGAAATTGAAAATCACTACAAATTGAACTCTGAAAATGTTGGAACTTGGCATGGTATCATCATTTCACCCGCATAGCATGTGCAAAAGAGTAGAGAGGGTCACGGCAAAAACTGGACGCACCTCGTGTACAAACTGGACAATCTCTTTGAGAGTATCAGAGTTTCGGACGAGAACTCATCTGTTACACGGGCACTTCAATGTTTTTTAAACTTATTTGAACTCCAGCCTATTTTTGCGTTCAGTATGCATCATTCGAATCGATGTCATCAATTTCCAACACGTTCTGACATCATTTGCTGTTTTTCAGTCATTTACCGATTTGTTTAGGGAGCTAAATGGCGGTGAAATTGAAATCACTACAAAATGAACTCTGAAAATGTTGGAACTTGGCATGGTATCATCATTTCGCCCGCATAGCATGTGTAAAAGAGTAGAGAGGGTCACCGCGAAAACTGGACGCACCTCGTGTACAAACTGGACTATCTCTTCCGGAGTATCAGGGTTTCGGACGAGAACTCATCTGTTACACGGGCACTTCAATGTTTTTAAAACTTATTTGAACTCCAGCCTATTTTTGCGTTCAGTATGCATCATTCAAAGCGACGTCATCAATTTCCAACACGTTCTGATATCATTTGCTGTTTTTCAGTCATTTACCGATTTGTTTAGGGAGCTAAATGACGGTGAAATTGAAAATCACTACAAAATGAACTCTGAAAATGTTGGAACTTGGCACGGTATCATAATTTCTCCCGCATAGCATGTGCAAAAGAGTAGAGAGCGTCACGGCGAAAACTGGACGCACCTCGTGTACAAACTGGACAATCTCTTTCGGAGTATCAGGGTTTCGGACGAGAACTCATCTGTTACACGGGCACTTCAATGTTTTTTAAACTTATTTGAACTCCAGCCTATTGTTGCGTTCAGTATGCATCTTTCAAAGCGACGTCATCAATTTCCAACACGTTCTGACATCATTTGCTGTTTTTCAGTCATTTACCGATTTGTTTAGGTAGCTAAATGACGGTGAAATAGAAAATCACTACAAAATGAACTCTGAAAATGTTGGAACTTGGCATGGTATCATCATTTTGCTCGCATAGCATGTGCAAAAGAGTAGAGAGGGTCACGGCGAAAACTGGACGCACCTCGTGTACAAACTGGACAATCTCTTCCGAAGTATCAGGGTTTCGGACGAGAACTCATCTGTTACACGGGCACTACAATGTTTTTTAAACTTATTTGAACTCCAGCCTATTTTTGCGTTCAGTATGCATCATTCAAAGCGACGTCATCAATTTCCAACATGTTCTGACATCATTTGCTGTTTTCAGTCATTTACCGATTTGTTTAGGGAGCTAAATGACGGTGAAATTGAAAATCACTACAAAATGAACTCTGAAAATGTTGGAACTTGGCATGGTATCATCATTTCGCCCGCATAGCATGTGCAAAAGAGTAGAGAGGGTCACGGCGAAAACTGGGCGCACCTCGTGTACAAACTGGACATTCTCTTTCGGAGTATCAGGGTTTCGGACGAGAACTCATCTGTTACACGGGCACTTCAATGTTTTTTAAACTTATTTGAACTACAGCCTATTTTTGCATTCAGTATGCATCTTTCAAAGCGACGTCATCAATTTCCAACACGTTCTCACATCATTTGCTGTTTTTCAGACATTTACCGATTTGTTTAGGTAGCTAAATGACGGTGAAATAGAAAATCACTACAAAATGAACTCTGAAAATGTTGGAACTTGGCATGGCATCATCATTTCGCCCGCATAGCATGTGCAAAAGAGTAGAGAGGGTCACGGCAAAAACTGGACGCACCTCGTGTACAACTGGACAATCTCTTTCGAAGTATCAGAGTTTCGGACGAGAACTCATCTGTTACACGGGCACTTCAATGTTTTTTAAACTTATTTGACCTCTAGCCTATTTTTGCGTTCAATATGCATCATTCGAAGCTACATCATCAATTTCCAACACGTTCTGACATCATGTGCTGTTTTTCAGTCATTTACCGATTTTTTTAGGGAGCTAAATGACGGTGAAATTGAAAATCACTACAAAATGAACTCTGAAAATGTTGGAACTTGGCATGGTATCATAATTTCGCCCGCCTTGCATGTGCAAAAGAGTAGAGAGGGTCACGGAGAAAACTGGACGCACCTCGTGTACAAACTGGACAATCTCTTTCGGAGTATCACGGTTTCGGACGAGAACTCATCTGTTACACGGGCACTTCAATGTTTTTTAATCTTATTTGAACTCCAGCCTATTTTTGCGTTCAGTATGCATCATTCAAAGCGACGTCATCAATTTCCAACACGTTCTGACATCATTTGCTGTTTTTCAGTCATTTACCGATTTGTTTAGGGAGCTAAATGACGGTGAAATTGAAAATCACTACAAAATGAACTTTGAAAATGTTGGAAGTTGGCATGGTATCATCATTTCGCCCGCATAGCATGTGCAAAAGAGTAGAGAGGGTCACGGCGAAAACTAGACGCACCTCGTGTACAAACTGGACTATCTCTTTCGGAGTATCAGGGTTTCGGACGAGAACTCATATGTTACACGGGCACTTCAATGTTTTTTAAACTTATTTGAACTCCAGCCTATTTTTGCGTTCAGTATGCATCTTTCAAAGCGACGTCATCAATTTCCAGCACGTTCTGACACCATTTGCTATTTTTCAGTCATTTACCAATTTGTTTAGGGAGCTAAATGACGGTGAAATTGAAAATCACTACAAATTGAACTCTGAAAATGTTGGAACTTGGCATGGTATCATCATTTCACCCGCATAGCATGTGCAAAAGAGTAGAGAGGGTCACGGCAAAAACTGGACGCACCTCGTGTACAAACTGGACAATCTCTTTGAGAGTATCAGAGTTTCGGACGAGAACTCATCTGTTACACGGGCACTTCAATGTTTTTTAAACTTATTTGAACTCCAGCCTATTTTTGCGTTCAGTATGCATCATTCGAATCGATGTCATCAATTTCCAACACGTTCTGACATCATTTGCTGTTTTTCAGTCATTTACCGATTTGTTTAGGGAGCTAAATGGCGGTGAAATTGAAATCACTACAAAATGAACTCTGAAAATGTTGGAACTTGGCATGGTATCATCATTTCGCCCGCATAGCATGTGTAAAAGAGTAGAGAGGGTCACCCCGAAAACTGGACGCACCTCGTGTACAAACTGGACTATCTCTTCCGGAGTATCAGGGTTTCGGACGAGAACTCATCTGTTACACGGGCACTTCAATGTTTTTAAAACTTATTTGAACTCCAGCCTATTTTTGCGTTCAGTATGCATCATTCAAAGCGACGTCATCAATTTCCAACACGTTCTGATATCATTTGCTGTTTTTCAGTCATTTACCGATTTGTTTAGGGAGCTAAATGACGGTGAAATTGAAAATCACTACAAAATGAACTCTGAAAATGTTGGAACTTGGCACGGTATCATAATTTCTCCCGCATAGCATGTGCAAAAGAGTCGAGAGCGTCACGGCGAAAACTGGACGCACCTAGTGTACAAACTGGACAATCTCTTTCGGAGTATCAGGGTTTCGGACGAGAACTCATCTGTTACACGGGCACTTCAATGTTTTTTAAACTTATTTGAACTCCAGCCTATTTTTGCGTTCAGTATGCATCATTCAAAGCGACGTCATCAATTTCCAACACGTTCTGATATCATTTGCTGTTTTTCAGTCATTTACCGATTTGTTTAGGGAGCTAAATGACGTTGAAATTGAAAATCACTACAAAATGAACTCTGAAAATGTTGGAACTTGGCATGGTATCATCATTTCTCCCGCATAGCATGTGCAAAAGAGTAGAGAGGGTCACGGCGAAAACTGGACGCACCTCGTGTACAAACTGGACAATCTCTTTCGGAGTATCAGGGTTTCGGACGAGAACTCATCTGTTACACGGGCACTTCAATGTTTTTTAAACTTATTTGAACTCCAGCCTATTGTTGCGTTCAGTATGCATCTTTCAAAGCGACGTCATCAATTTCCAACACGTTCTGACATCATTTGCTGTTTTTCAGTCATTTACCGATTTGTTTAGGTAGCTAAATGACGGTGAAATAGAAAATCACTACAAAATGAACTCTGAAAATGTTGGAACTTGGCATGGTATCATCATTTTGCCCGCATAGCATGTGCAAAAGAGTAGAGAGGGTCACGGCGAAAACTGGACGCACCTCGTGTACAAACTGGACAATCTCTTCCGAAGTATCAGGGTTTCGGACGAGAACTCATCTATTACACGGGCACTACAATGTTTTTTAAACTTATTTGAACTCCAGCCTATTTTTGCGTTCAGTATGCATCATTCAAAGCGACGTCATCAATTTCCAACATGTTCTGACATCATTTGCTGTTTTTCAGTCATTTACCGATTTGTTTAGGGAGCTAAATGACGGTGAAATTGAAAATCACTACAAAATGAACTCTGAAAATGTTGGAACTTGGCATGGTATCATCATTTCGCCCGCATAGCATGTGCAAAAGAGTAGAGAGGGTCACGGCGAAAACTGGGCGCACCTCGTGTACAAACTGGACATTCTCTTTCGGAGTATCAGGGTTTCGGACGAGAACTCATCTGTTACACGGGCACTTCAATGTTTTTTAAACTTATTTGAACTACAGCCTATTTTTGCATTCAGTATGCATCTTTCAAAGCGACGTCATCAATTTCCAACACGTTCTCACATCATTTGCTGTTTTTCAGACATTTACCGATTTGTTTAGGTAGCTAAATGACGGTGAAATAGAAAATCACTACAAAATGAACTCTGAAAATGTTGGAACTTGGCATGGCATCATCATTTCGCCCGCATAGCATGTGCAAAAGAGTAGAGAGGGTCACGGCAAAAACTGGACGCACCTCGTGTACAACTGGACAATCTCTTTCGAAGTATCAGAGTTTCGGACGAGAACTCATCTGTTACACGGGCACTTCAATGTTTTTTAAACTTATTTGACCTCTAGCCTATTTTTGCGTTCAATATGCATCATTCGAAGCTACATCATCAATTTCCAACACGTTCTGACATCATGTGCTGTTTTTCAGTCATTTACCGATTTTTTTAGGGAGCTAAATGACGGTGAAATTGAAAATCACTACAAAATGAACTCTGAAAATGTTGGAACTTGGCATGGTATCATAATTTCGCCCGCATTGCATGTGCAAAAGAGTAGAGAGGGTCACGGAGAAAACTGGACGCACCTCGTGTACAAACTGGACAATCTCTTTCGGAGTATCACGGTTTCGGACGAGAACTCATCTGTTACACGGGCACTTCAATGTTTTTTAATCTTATTTGAACTCCAGCCTATTTTTGCGTTCAGTATGCATCATGCAAAGCGACGTCATCAATTTCCAACACGTTCTGACATCATTTGCTGTTTTTCAGTCATTTACCGATTTGTTTAGGGAGCTAAATGACGGTGAAATTGAAAATCACTACAAAATGAACTCTGAAAATGTTGGAACTTGGCATGGTATCATCATTTCGCCCGCATAGCATGTGCAAAAGAGTAGAGAGGGTCACGGCGAAAACTAGACGCACCTCGTGTACAAACTGGACTATCTCTTTCGGAGTATCAGGGTTTCGGACGAGAACTCATCTGTTACACGGGCACTTCAATGTTTTTTAAACTTATTTGAACTCCAGCCTATTTTTGCGTTCAGTATGCATCATTCGAAGCGACGTCATCAATTTCCAACACGTTCTGACATCATTTGCTGTTTTTCAGTCATTTACCGATTTGTTTAGGGAGCTAAATGACGGTGAAATTGAAAATCACTACAAAATGAACTTTGAAAATGTTGGAAGTTGGCATGGTATCATCATTTCGCCCGCATAGCATGTGCAAAAGAGTAGAGAGGGTCACGGCGAAAACTGGACGCACCTCGTGTACAAACTGGACAATCTCTTTCGGAGTATCAGGGTTTCGGACGAGAACTCATCTGTTACACGGGCACTTCAATGTTTTTTAAACTTATTTGAACTTCAGCCTATTTTTGCGTTCAGTATGCATCTTTCAAAGCGACGTCATCAATTTCCAACACGTTCTGACATCATGTGCTGTTTTTCAGTCATTTACCGATTTGTTTAGGTAGCTAAATGACGGTGAAATAGAAAATCACTACAAAATGAACTCTGAAAATGTTGGAACTTGGCATGGTATCATCATTTTGCTCGCATAGCATGTGCAAAAGAGTAGAGAGGGTCACGGCGAAAACTGGACGCACCTCGTGTACAAACTGGACAATCTCTTTCGGAGTATCAGGGTTTCGGACGAGAACTCATCTGTTACACGGGCACTTCAATGTTTTTTAAACTTATTTGAACTCCAGCCTATTTTTGCGTTCAGTATGCATCATTCAAAGCGACGTCATCAATTTCCAAGACGTTCTGACATCATTTGCTGTTTTTCAGTCATTTACCGATTTGTTTAGGGAGCTAAATGACGGTGAAATTGAAAATCACTACAAAATGAACTCTGAAAATGTTGGAACTTGGCATGGTATCATCATTTCGCCCGCATTGCATGTGCAAAAGAGTAGAGAGGGTCACGGCGAAAACTGGACGCACCTCGTGTACAAACTGGACATTCTCTTTCGGAGTATCAGGGTTTCGGACGAGAACTCATCTGTTACACGGGCACTTCAATGTTTTTTAAACTTATTTGAACTCCACCCTATTTTTGCGTTCAGTATGCATCATTCAAAGCGACGTCATCAATTCCCAACACGTTCTGACATCATTTGTTTTTTTTCAGTCAGTTACCGATTTGTTTAGGGAGCTAAATGATGGTGAAATTGAAAATCACTACAAAATGAACTCTGAAAATGTTGGAACTTGGCATGGTATCATCATTTCGCCCGCATAGCATGTGCAAAAGAGTAGAGAGGGTCACGGCGAAAACTGGACGCACCTCGTGTACAAACTGGACAATCTCTTTCGGAGTATCAGGGTTTCGGACGAGAACTCATCTGTTACACGGGCACTTCAATGTTTTCTAAACTTATTTGAACTACAGCCTATTTTTGCGTTCAGTATGCATCATTCAAAGCGACGTCATCAATTTCCAACACGTTCTGACATCATTTGCTGTTTTTCAGTCATTTACCGATTTGTTGAGGGAGCTAAATGACGGTGAAATAGAAAATCACTACAAAATGAACTCTGAAAATGTCGGAACTTGGCATGGTATCATCATTTCGCCCGCATAGAATGTGCAAAAGAGTAGAGAGGGTCACGGCGAAAACTGGACGCACCTCGTGTACAAACTGGACAATCTCTTTCGGAGTATCAGGGTTTCGGACGAGAACTCATCTGTTACACGGGCACTTCAATGTTTTTTAAACTTATTTAAACTCCAGCCTATTTTTGCGTTCAGTATGCATCTTTCAAAGCGACGTCATCAATTTCCAACACGTTCTGACATCATTTGCTGTTTTTCAGTCATTTACCGATTTGTTTAGGGAGCTAAATGACGGTGAAATAGAAAGTCACTACAAAATGAACTCTGAAAATGTTGGAACTTGGCATGGTATCATCATTTCGTCTGCATAGCATGTGCAAAAGAGTAGAGAGGGTCACGGCAAAAACTGGACGCACCTCGTGTACAAACTGGATAATCTCTTTCGGAGTATCAGGGTTTCGGACGAGAACTCATCTGTTACACGGGCACTTCAATGTTTTTAAAACTTATTTGAACTACAGCCTATTTTTGCGTTCAGTATGCATCTTTCAAAGCAACGTCATCAATTTCCAACACGTTCTGACATCATTTGCTGTTTTTCAGTCATTTACCGATTTGTTTAGGGAGCTAAATGATGGTGAAATTGAAAATCACTACAAAATGAACCCTGAAAATGTTGGAACTTGGCATGGTATCATCATTTCGCCTGCATAGCATGTGCAATAGAGTAGAGAGGGTCACGACGAAAACTGGACGCACCTCGTGTACAAACTGGACAATCTCTTTTGGAGTATCAGGGTTTCGGACGAGAACTCATCTGTTACACGGGCACTTCAATGTTTTTTAAACTTATTTGAACTCCAGCCTATTTTTGCGTTCAGTATGCATCTTTCAAAGCGACGTCATCAATTTCCAACACGTTCTCACATCATTTGCTGTTTTTATAACATTTACCGATTTGTTTAGGTAGCTAAATGACGGTGAAATAGAAAATCACTACAAAATGAACTCTGAAAATGTTGGAACTTGGCATGGTATCAACATTTTTCTCGCATAGCATGTGCAAAAGAGTAGAGAGGGTCACGGCGAAAACTGGACGCACCTCGTGTACAAACTGGACAATCTCTTTCAGAGTATCAGGGTTTCGGACGAGAACTCATCTGTTACACGGGCACTTCAATGTTTTTTAAACTTATTTGAACTCCAGCCTATTTTTGCGTTCAGTATGCATCATTCAAAGCGACGTCATCAATTTCCAACACGTTCTGACATCATTTGCTGTTTTTCAGTCATTTACCGATTTGTTTAGGGAGCTAAATGACGGTGAAATATAAAATCACTACAAAATGAACTCTGAAAATGTTGGAACTTGGCATGGTATCATCATTTTGCTCGCATAGCATGTGCAAAACAGTAGAGAGGGTCACGGCGAAAACTGGACGCACCTCGTGTACAAACTGGACAATCTCTTTCGGAGTATCAGGGTTTCGGACGAGAACTCATCTGTTACACGGGCACTTCAATGTTTTTTAAACTTATTTGAACTCCAGCCTATTTTTGCGTTCAGTATGCATCTTTCAAAGCGACGTCATCAATTTCCAACACGTTCTGACATCATTTGCTGTTTTTCAGTCATTTACCGATTTGTTTAGGTAGCTAAATGACTGTGAAATAGAAAATCACTACAAAATGAACTCTGAAAATGTTGGAACTTGGCATGGTATCATCATTTCGCCCGCATCGCATGTGCAAAAGAGTAGAGTGGGTCACGGCGAAAACTGGACGCACCTCGTGTACAAACTGGACAATCTCTTTCGGAGTATCAGGGTTTCGGACGAGAACTCATCTGTTACACGGGCACTTCAATGTTTTTTAAACTTATTTGAACTCCAGCCTATTTTTGTGTTCAGTATGCATCTTTCAAAGCGACGTCATCAATTTCCAACACGTTCTCACATCATTTGCTGTTTTTATAACATTTACCGATTTGTTTAGGTAGCTAAATGACGGTGAAATAGAAAATCACTACAAAATGAACTCTGAAAATGTTGGAACTTGGCATGGTATCATCATTTTTCTCGCATAGCATGTGCAAAAGAGTAGAGAGGGTCACGGCGAAAACTGGACGCACCTCGTGTACAAACTGGACAATCTCTTTCGGAGTATCAGGGTTTCGGACGAGAACTCATCTATTACACGGGCACTTCAATGTTTTTTAAACTTATTTGAACTCCACCCTATTTTTGCGTTCAGTATGCATCATTCAAAGCGACGTCATCAATTTCCAACACGTTCTGACATCATTTGCTGTTTTTCAGTCATTTACCGATTTGTTTAGGGAGCTAAATGATGGTGAAATTGAAAATCACTACAAAATGAACTTTGAAAATGTTGGAACTTGGCATGGTATCATCATTTCGCCCGCATAGCATGTGCAAAAGAGTAGAGAGGGTCACGGCGAAAACTGGACGCACCTCATGTACAAACTGGACAATCTCTTTCGGAGTATCAGGGTTTCGGACGAGAACTCATCTGTTACACGGGCACTTCAACGTTTTTTAAACTTATTTGAACTACAACCTATTTTTGCGTTCAGTATGCATCTTTCAAAGCGACTTCATCAATTTCCAACACGTTCTCACATCATTTGCTGTTTTTCAGTCATTTACCGATTTGTTTAGGTAGCTAAATGACAGTGAAATAGAAAATCACAACAAAATGAACTCTGAAAAAGTTGGAACTTGGCATGGTATCATCATTTTGCTCGCATAGCATGTGCAAAAGAGTAGAGAGGGTCACGGCGAAAACTGGACGCACCTCGTGTACAAACTGGACAATCTCTTTCGGAGTATCAGGGTTTCGGAAGAACTCATCTGTTACACGGGCACTTCAACGTTTTTTAAACTTATTTGAACTCCAGCCTATTTTTGCGTTCAGTATGCATCATTCAAAGCGACGTCATCAATTTCTAACACGTTCTGACATCATTTGCTGTTTTTCAGTCATTTACCGATTTGTTTAGGGAGCTAAATGACGGTGAAATTGAAAATCCCTACAAAATAAACTCTGAAAATCTTGGAACTTGGCATGGTATCATCATTTCGCCCGCATAGCATGTGCAAAAGAGTAGAGAGGGTCACGGCAAAAACTGGACGCACCACGTGTACAAACTGGACAATCTCTTTCGGAGTATCAGGGTTTCAGACGAGAACTCATCTGTTACACGGGCACTTCAATGTTTTTTAAACTTATTTGAACTCCAGCCTATTTTTGCGTTCAGTATGCATCTTTCAAAGCTACGTCATCAATTTCCAACACGTTCTGACATCATTTGTTGTTTTTCAGTCATTTACCGATTTGTTTAGGTAGCTAAATGACGGTGAAATAGAAAATCACTACAAAATGAACTCTGAAAATGTTGGAACTTGGCACGGTATCATCATTTTGCCCGCATAGCATGTGCAAAAGAGTAGAGAGGGTCACGGCGAAAACTGGACGCACCTCGTGTACAAACTAGACAATCTCTTTCGGAGTATCAGGGTTTCGGACGAGAACTCATCTGTTGCACGGGCACTTCAATGTTTTTTAAACTTATTTGAACTCCAGCCTATTTTTGCGTTCAGTATGCCTCTTTCAAAGCGACGTCATCAATTTCCAACACGTTCTGAGATCATTTGCTGTTTTTCAGTCATTTACCGATTTGTTTAGGGAGCTAAATGACGGTGAAATTGAAAATCACTACAAAATGAACTCTGAAAATGTTGGAACTTGGCATGGTATCATCATTTTGCTCGCATAGCATGTGCAAAAGAGTAGAGAGGGTCACGGCGAAAACTGGACGCACCTCGTGTACAAACTGGACAATCTCTTTCGGAGTATCAGGGTTTCGGACGAGAACTCATCTGTTACACGGGCACTTCAATGTTTTTTAAACTTATTTGAACTCCACCCTATTTTTGCGTTCAGTATGCATCATTCAAAGAGACGTCATCAATTTCCAACACGTTCTGACATCATTTGCTGTTTTTCAGTCATTTACCGATTTGTTTAGGGAGCTAAATGATGGTGAAATTGAAAATCACTACAAAATAAACTCTGAAAATGTTGGAACTTGGCATGGTATCATCATTTCGCCCGCATAGCATGTGCAAAAGAGTAGAGAGGGTCACGGCGAAAACTGGACGCACCTCATGTACAAACTGGACAATCTCTTTCGGAGTATCAGGGTTTCGGACGAGAACTCATCTGTTACACGGGCACTTCAATGTTTTTTAAACTTATCTGAACTACAGCCTATTTTTGCGTACAGTATGCATCTTTCAAAGCGACGTCATCAATTTCCAACACGTTCTCACATCATTTGCTGTTTTTCAGTCATTTACCGATTTGTTTAGGTAGCTAAATGACGGTGAAATAGAAAATCACTACAAAATGAACTCTGAAAAAGGTTGAACTTGGCATGGTATCATCATTTTGCTCGCATAGCATGTGCAAAAGAGTAGAGAGGGTCACGGCGAAAACTGGACGCACCTCGTGTACTAACTGGACAATCTCTTTCGGAGTATCAGGGTTTCGGACGAGAACTCATCTGTTACATGGGCACTTCAATGTTTTTTAAACTTATTTGAACTCCAGCCTATTTTTGCGTTCAGTATGCATCATTCAAAGCGACGTCATCAATTTCCAACACGTTCTGACATCATTTGCTGTTTTTCAGTCATTTACCGATTTGTTTAGGGAGCTAAATGACGGTGAAATTGAAAATCCCTACAAAATGAACTCTGGAAATGTTGGAACTTGGCATGGTATCATCATTTCGCCCGCATAGCATGTGCAAAAGAGTAGAGAGGGTCACGGCGAAAACTGGACGCACCTCGTGTACAAACTGGACAATCTCTTTCGGAGTATCAGGGTTTCGGACGAGAACTCATCTGTTACACGGGCACTTCAATGTTTTTTAAACTTATTTGAATTCCAGCCTATTTTTGCGTTCAGTATGCATCTTTCAAAGCGACGTCATCAATTTCCAACACGTTCTGACTTAATTTGCTGTTTTTCAGTCATTTACCGATTTGTTTAGGTAGCTAAATGACGGTGAAATAGAAAATCACTACAAAATGAACTCTGAAAATGTTGGAACTTGGCATGGTATCATCATTTTGCTCGCATAGCATGTGCAAAACAGTAGAGAGGGTCACGGCGAAAACTGGACGCAGCTCGTGTACAAACTGGACAATCTCTTTCGGAGTATCAGGGTTTCGGACGAGAACTCATCTGTTACACGGGCACTTCAATGTTTTTTAAACTTATTTGAACTCCAGCCTATTTTTGCGTTCAGTATGCATCTTTCAAAGCGACGTCATCAATTTCCAACACGTTCTGACATCATTTGCTGTTTTTCAGTCATTTAACGATTTGTTTAGGGAGCTAAATGATGGTGAAATTGAAAATCACTACAAAATGAACTCTGAAAATGTTGGAACTTGGCATGGTATCATCATTTCGCCCGCATCGCATGTGCAAAAGAGTAGAGTGGGTCACGGCGAAAACTGGACGCACCACGTGTACAAACTGGACAATCTCTTTCGGAGTATCAGGGTTTCGGACGAGAACTCATCTGTTACACGGGCACTTCAATGTTTTTTAAACTGATTTGAACTCCAGCCTATTTTTGCGTTCAGTATGCATCTTTCAAAGCGACGTCATCAATTTCCAACACGTTCTGACATCATTTGCTGTTTTTCAGTCATTTACCGATTTGTTTAGGTAGCTAAATGACGGTGAAATAGAAAATCACTACAAAATGAACTCTGAAAATGTTGGAACTTGGCATGGTATCATCATTTTTCTCGCATAGCATGTGCAAAAGAGTAGAGAGGGTCACGGCGAAAACTGGACGCACCTCGTGTACAACCTGGACAATCTCTTTCGGAGTATCAGGGTTTCGGACGAGAACTCATCTGTTACACGGGCACTTCAATGTTTTTTAAACTTATTTGAACTCCAGCCTATTTTTGCGTTCAGTATGCATCATTCAAAGCGACATCATCAATTTCCAACACGTTCTTACATCATTTGCTGTTGCTCAGTCATTTACCGATTTGTTTAGGGAGCTAAATGATGGTGAAATTGAAAATCACTACAAAATGAACTCTGAAAATGTTGGAACTTGGCATGGTATCATCATTTCGCCCGCATAGAATGTGCAAAAGAGTAGAGAGGGTCACGGCGAAAACTGGACGCACCTCGTGTACAAACTAGACAATCTCTTTCGGAGTATCAGGGTTTCGGACGAGAACTCATCTGTTGCACGGGCACTTCATTGTTTTTTAAACTTATTTGAACTCCAGCCTATTTTTGCGTTCAGTATGCCTCTTTCAAAGCGACGTCATCAATTTCCAACACGTTCTGAGATCATTTGCTGTTTTTCAGTCATTTACCGATTTGTTTAGGGAGCTAAATGACGGTGAAATTGAAAATCACTACAAAATGAACTCTGAAAATGTTGGAACTTGGCATGGTATCATCATTTCGCCCGCATAGCATGTGCAAAAGAGTAGAGAGGGTCACGGTGAAAACTGGATGCACCTCGTGTACAAACTGGACAATCTCTTTCGGAGTATCAGGGTTTCGGACGAGAACTCATCTGTTACACGGGCACTTCAATGTTTTTTAAACTTATTTGAACTACAGCCTATTTTTGCGTTCAGTATGCATCTTTCAAAGCGACGTCATCAATTTCCAACACGTTCTGACATCATTTGCTGTTTTTCAGTCATTTACCGATTTGTTTAGGTAGCTAAATGACGGTGAAATAGAAAATCACTACAAAATGAACTCTGAAAATGTTGGAACTTGGCATGGTACCATCATTTTTCTCGCATAGCATGTGCAAAAGAGTAGAGAGGGTCACGGCGAAAACTGGACGCACCTCGTGTACAAACTGGACAATCTCTTTCGGAGTATCAGGGTTTCGGACGAGAACTCATCTGTTACACGGGCACTTCAATGTTTTTTAAACTTATTTGAACTCCAGCCTATTTTTGCGTTCAGTATGCCTCTTTCAAAGCGACGTCATCAATTTCCAACACGTTCTGACATCATTTGCTGTTTTTCAGTCATTTACCGATTTGTTTAGGGAGCTAAATGACGGTGAAATTGAAAATCACTACAAAATGAACTCTGAAAATGTTGGAACTTGGCATGGTATCATCATTTCGCCCGCATAGCATGTGCAAAAGAGTAGTGAGGGTCACGGCAAAAACTGGACGCACCTCGTGTACAAACTGGACAATCTCTTTCAGAGTATCAGCGTTTCGGACGAGAACTCATCTGTTACACGGGCACTTCAATGTTTTTTAAACTTATTTGAACTACAGCCTATTTTTGCGTTCAGTATGCATCTTTCAAAGCGACGTCATCAATTTCCAACACGTTCTGACATCATTTGCTGTTTTTCAGTCATTTACCGATTTGTTTAGGGAGCTAAATGACGGTGAAATAGAAAATCACTTCAAAATGAACTCTGAAAATGTTGGAACTTGGCATGGTATCATCATTTTTCTCGCATAGCATGTGCAAAAGAGTAGAGAGGGTCACGGCGAAAACTGGACGCACCTCGTGTACAAACTGGACAATCTCTTTCGGAGTATCAGGGTTTCGGACGAGAACTCATCTATTACACGGGCACTTCAATGTTTTTTAAACTTATTTGAACTCCACCCTATTTTTGCGTTCAGTATGCATCATTCAAAGAGACGTCATCAATTTCCAACACGTTCTGACATCATTTGCTGTTTTTCAGTCATTTACCGATTTGTTTAGGGAGCTAAATGATGGTGAAATTGAAAATCACTACAAAATAAACTCTGAAAATGTTGGAACTTGGCATGGTATCATCATTTCGCCCGCATAGCATGTGCAAAAGAGTAGAGAGGGTCACGGCGAAAACTGGACGCACCTCATGTACAAACTGGACAATCTCTTTCGGAGTATCAGGGTTTCGGACGAGAACTCATCTGTTACACGGGCACTTCAATGTTTTTTAAACTTATTTGAACTACAGCCTATTTTTGCGTTCAGTATGCATCTTTCAAAGCGACGTCATCAATTTCCAACACGTTCTCACATCATTTGCTGTTTTTCAGTCATTTACCGATTTGTTTAGGTAGCTAAATGACGGTGAAATAGAAAATCACTACAAAATGAACTCTGAAAAAGGTTGAACTTGGCATGGTATCATCATTTTGCTCGCATAGCATGTGCAAAAGAGTAGAGAGGGTCACGGCGAAAACTGGACGCACCTCGTGTACTAACTGGACAATCTCTTTCGGAGTATCAGGGTTTCGGACGAGAACTCATCTGTTACATGGGCACTTCAATGTTTTTTAAACTTATTTGAACTCCAGCCTATTTTTGCGTTCAGTATGCATCATTCAAAGCGACGTCATCAATTTCCAACACGTTCTGACATCATTTGCTGTTTTTCAGTCATTTACCGATTTGTTTAGGGAGCTAAATGACGGTGAAATTGAAAATCCCTACAAAATGAACTCTGGAAATGTTGGAACTTGGCATGGTATCATCATTTCGCCCGCATAGCATGTGCAAAAGAGTAGAGAGGGTCACGGCGAAAACTGGACGTACCTCGTGTACAAACTGGACAATCTCTTTCGGAGTATCAGGGTTTCGGACGAGAACTCATCTGTTACACGGGCACTTCAATGTTTTTTAAACTTATTTGAATTCCAGCCTATTTTTGCGTTCAGTATGCATCTTTCAAAGCGACGTCATCAATTTCCAACACGTTCTGACTTAATTTGCTGTTTTTCAGTCATTTACCGATTTGTTTAGGTAGCTAAATGACGGTGAAATAGAAAATCACTACAAAATGAACTCTGAAAATGTTGGAACTTGGCATGGTATCATCATTTTGCTCGCATAGCATGTGCAAAACAGTAGAGAGGGTCACGGCGAAAACTGGACGCACCTCGTGTACAAACTGGACAATCTCTTTCGGAGTATCAGGGTTTCGGACGAGAACTCATCTGTTACACGGGCACTTCAATGTTTTTTAAACTTATTTGAACTCCAGCCTATTTTTGCGTTCAGTATGCCTCTTTCAAAGCGACGTCATCAATTTCCAACACGTTCTGACATCATTTGCTGTTTTTCAGTCATTTACCGATTTGTTTCGGGAGCTAAATGACGGTGAAATTGAAAATCACTACAAAATGAACTCTGAAAATGTTGGAACTTGGCATGGTATCATCATTTTTCTCGCATAGCATGTGCAAAAGAGTAGAGAGGGTCACGGCGAAAACTGGACGCACCTCGTGTACAAACTGGACAATCTCTTTCGGAGTATCAGGGTTTCGGACGAGAACTCATCTGTTACACGGGCACTTCAATGTTTTTTAAACTTATTTGAACTCCAGCCTATTTTTGCGTTCAGTATGCATCATTCAAAGCGACGTCATCAATTTCCAACACGTTCTGACATCATTTGCTGTTGCTCAGTCATTTACCGATTTGTTTAGGGAGCTAAATGACGGTGAAATTGAAAATCACTACAAAATGAACTCTGAAAATGTTGGAACTTGGCATGGTATCATCATTTCGCCCGCATAGCATGTGCAAAAGAGTAGAGAGGGTCACGGCGAAAACTGGACGCACCTCGTGTACAAACTGGACAATCTCTTTCGGAGTATCAGGGTTTCGGACGAGAACTTATCTGTTACATGGGCACTTCAATGTTTTTTAAACTTATTTGAACTCCAGCCTATTTTTGCGTTCAGTATGCATTATTCAAAGCGACGTCATCAATTTCCAACACGTTCTGACATCATTTGCTGTTTTTCAGTCATTTACCGATTTGTTTAGGGAGCTAAATGACGGTGAAATTGAAAATCCCTACAAAATGAACTCTGGAAATGTTGGAACTTGGCATGGTATCATCATTTCGCCCGCATAGCATGTGCAAAAGAGTAGAGAGGGTCACGGCGAAAACTGGACGCACCTCGTGTACAAACTGGACAATCTCTTTCGGAGTATCAGGGTTTCGGACGAGAACTCATCTGTTACACGGGCACTTCAATGTTTTTTAAACTTATTTGAACTCCAGCCTATTTTTGCGTTCAGTATGCATCTTTCAAAGCGACGTCATCAATTTCCAACACGTTCTGACATCATTTGCTGTTTTTCAGTCATTTACCGATTTGTTTAGGTAGCTAAATGACGGTGAAATAGAAAATCACTACAAAATGAACTCTGAAAATGTTGGAACTTGGCATGGTATCATCATTTTGCTCGCATAGCATGTGCAAAACAGTAGAGAGGGTCACGGCGAAAATGGACGCACCTCGTGTACAAACTGGACAATCTCTTTCGGAGTATCAGGGTTTCGGACGAGAACTCATCTGTTACACGGGCACTTCAATGTTTTTTAAACTTATTTGAACTCCAGCCTATTTTTGCGTTCAGTATGCCTCTTTCAAAGCGACGTCATCAATTTCCAACACGTTCTGACATCATTTGCTGTTTTTCAGTCATTTACCGATTTGTTTAGGGAGCTAAATGACGGTGAAATTGAAAATCACTACAAAATGAACTCTGAAAATGTTGGAACTTGGCATGGTATCATCATTTTTCTCGCATAGCATGTGCAAAAGAGTAGAGAGGGTCACGGCGAAAACTGGACGCACCTCGTGTACAAACTGGACAATCTCTTTCGGAGTATCAGGGTTTCGGACGAGAACTCATCTGTTACACGGGCACTTCAATGTTTTTTAAACTTATTTGAACTCCAGCCTATTTTTGCGTTCAGTATGCATCATTCAAAGCGACGTCATCAATTTCCAACACGTTCTGACATCATTTGCTGTTGCTCAGTCATTTACCGATTTGTTTAGGGAGCTAAATGACGGTGAAATTGAAAATCACTACAAAATGAACTCTGAAAATGTTGGAACTTGGCATGGTATCATCATTTCGCCCGCATAGCATGTGCAAAAGAGTAGAGAGGGTCACGGCGAAAACTTGACGCACCTCGTGTACAAACTAGACAATCTCTTTCGGAGTATCAGGGTTTCGGACGAGAACTCATCTGTTGCACGGGCACTTCAATGTTTTTAAACTTATTTGAACTCAAGCCTATTTTTGCGTTCAGTATGCCTCTTTCAAAGCGACGTCATCAATTTCCAACACGTTCTGAGATCATTTGCTGTTTTTCAGTCATTTACCGATTTGTTTAGGGAGCTAAATGACGGTGAAATTGAAAATCACTACAAAATGAACTCTGAAAATGTTGGAACTTGGCATGGTATCATCATTTCGCCCGCATAGCATGTGCAAAAGAGTAGAGAGGGTCACGGTGAAAACTGGATGCACCTCGTGTACAAACTGTACAATCTCTTTCGGAGTATCAGGGTTTCGGACGAGAACTCATCTGTTACACGGGCACTTCAATGTTTTTTAAACTTATTTGAACTACAGCCTATTTTTGCGTTCAGTATGCATCTTTCAAAGCGACTTCATCAATTTCCAACACGTTCTGACACCATTTGCTGTTTTTCAGTCATTTACCGATTTGTTTAGGGAGCTAAATGACGGTGAAATAGAAAATCACTACAAAATGAACTCTGAAAATGTTGGAACTTGGCATGGTATCATCATTTTTCTCGCATAGCATGTGCAAAAGAGTAGAGAGGGTCACGGCGAAAACTGGACGCACCTCGTGTACAAACTGGACAATCTCTTTCGGAGTATCAGGGTTTCGGACGAGAACTCATCTGTTACACGGGCACTTCAATGTTTTTTAAACTTATTTGAACTCCAGCCTATTTTTGCGTTCAGTATGCATCATTCAAAGCGACGTCATCAATTTCCAACACGTTCTGACATCATTTGCTGTTGCTCAGTCATTTACCGATTTGTTTAGGGAGCTAAATGACGGTGAAATTGAAAATCACTACAAAATGAACTCTGAAAATGTTGGAACTTGGCATGGTATCATCATTTCGCCCGCATAGCATGTGCAAAAGAGTAGAGAGGGTCACGGCGAAAACTGGACGCACCTCGTGTACAAACTGGACAATCTCTTTCGGAGTATCAGGGTTTCGGACGAGAACTCATCTGTTGCACGGGCACTTCAATGTTTTTTAAACTTATTTGAACTCCAGCCTATTTTTGCGTTCAGTATGCCTCTTTCAAAGCGACGTCATCAATTTCCAACACGTTCTGAGATCATTTGCTAATTTTCAATCATTTACCGATTTGTTTAGGGAGCTAAATAACGGTGAAATTGAAAATCACTACAAAATGAACTCTGAAAATGTTGGAACTTGGCATGGTATCATCATTTCGCCCGCATAGCATGTGCAAAAGAGTAGAGAGGGTCACGGTGAAAACTGGATGCACCTCGTGTACAAACTGGACAATCTCTTTCGGAGTATCAGGGTTTCGGACGAGAACTCATCTGTTACACGGGCACTTCAATGTTTTTTAAACTGATTTGAACTCCAGCCTATTTTTGCGTTCAGTATGCATCTTTCAAAGCGACGTCATCAATTTCCAACACGTTCTGACTTAATTTGCTGTTTTTCAGTCATTTACCGATTTGTTTAGGTAGCTAAATGACGGTGAAATAGAAAATCACTACAAAATGAACTCTGAAAATGTTGGAACTTGGCATGGTATCATCATTTTGCTCGCATAGCATGTGCAAAACAGTAGAGAGGGTCACGGCGAAAACTGGACGCACCTCGTGTACAAACTGGACAATCTCTTTCGGAGTATCAGGGTTTCGGACGAGAACTCATCTGTTACACGGGCACTTCAATGTTTTTTAAACTTATTTGAACTCCAGCCTATTTTTGCGTTCAGTATGCCTCTTTCAAAGCGACGTCATCAATTTCCAACACGTTCTGACATCATTTGCTGTTTTTCAGTCATTTACCGATTTGTTTAGGGAGCTAAATGACGGTGAAATTCAAAATGACTACAAAATGAACTCTGAAAATGTTGGAACTTGGCATGGTATCATCATTTCGCCCGCATAGCATGTGCAAAAGAGTAGAGAGGGTCACGGTGAAAACTGGATGCACCTCGTGTACAAACTGGACAATCTCTTTCGGAGTATCAGGGTTTCGGACGAGAACTCATCTGTTACACGGGCACTTCAATGTTTTTTAGACTTATTTGAACTCCAGCCTATTTTTGCGTTCAGTATGCCTCTTTCAAAGCGACGTCATCAATTTCCAACACGTTCTGACATCATTTGCTGTTTTTCAGTCATTTACCGATTTGTTTAGGGAGCTAAATGACGGTGAAATTGAAAATCACTACAAAATGAACTCTGAAAATGTTGGAACTTGGCATGGTATCATCATTTTTCTCGCATAGCATGTGCAAAAGAGTAGAGAGGGTCACGGCGAAAACTGGACGCACCTCGTGTACAAACTGGACAATCTCTTTCGGAGTATCAGGGTTTCGGACGAGAACTCATCTGTTACACGGGCACTTCAATGTTTTTTAAACTTATTTGAACTCCAGCCTATTTTTGCGTTCAGTATGCATCATTCAAAGCGACGTCATCAATTTCCAACACGTTCTGACATCATTTGCTGTTGCTCAGTCATTTACCGATTTGTTTAGGGAGCTGAATGACGGTGAAATTGAAAATCACTACAAAATGAACTCTGAAAATGTTGGAACTTGGCATGGTATCATCATTTCGCCCGCATAGCATGTGCAAAAGAGTAGAGAGGGTCACGGCGAAAACTGGACGCACCTCGTGTACAAACTGGACAATCTCTTTCGGAGTATCAGGGTTTCGGACGAGAACTTACCTGTTACATGGGCACTTCAATGTTTTTTAAACTTATTTGAACTCCAGCCTATTTTTGCGTTCAGTATGCATCATTCAAAGCGACGTCATCAATTTCCAACACGTTCTGACATCATTTGCTGTTTTTCAGTCATTTACCGATTTGTTTAGGGAGCTAAATGACGGTGAAATTGAAAATCCCTACAAAATGAACTCTGGAAATGTTGGAACTTGGCATGGTATCATCATTTCGCCCGCATAGCATGTGCAAAAGAGTAGAGAGGGTCACGGCGAAAACTGGACGCACCTCGTGTACAAACTGGACAATCTCTTTCGGAGTATCAGGGTTTCGGACGAGAACTCATCTGTTACACGGGCACTTCAATGTTTTTTAAACTTATTTGAACTCCAGCCTATTTTTGCGTTCAGTATGCATCTTTCAAAGCGCCGTCATCAATTTCCAACACGTTCTGACATCATTTGCTGTTTTTCAGTCATTTACCGATTTGTTTAGGTAGCTAAATGACGGTGAAATAGAAAATCACTACAAAATGAACTCTGAAAATGTTGGAACTTGGCATGGTATCATCATTTTGCTCGCATAGCATGTGCAAAACAGTAGAGAGGGTCACGGCGAAAATTGGACGCACCTCGTGTACAAACTGGACAATCTCTTTCGGAGTATCAGGGTTTCGGACGAGAACTCATCTGTTACACGGGCACTTCAATGTTTTTTAGACTTATTTGAACTCCAGCCTATTTTTGCGTTCAGTATGCCTCTTTCAAAGCGACGTCATCAATTTCCAACACGTTCTGACATCATTTGCTGTTTTTCAGTCATTTACCGATTTGTTTAGGGAGCTAAATGACGGTGAAATTGAAAATCACTACAAAATGAACTCTGAAAATGTTGGAACTTGGCATGGTATCATCATTTTTCTCGCATAGCATGTGCAAAAGAGTAGAGAGGGTCACGGCAAAAACTGGACGCACCTCGTGTACAAACTGGACAATCTCTTTCGGAGTATCAGGGTTTCGGACGAGAACTCATCTGTTACACGGGCACTTCAATGTTTTTTAAACTTATTTGAACTCCAGCCTATTTTTGCGTTCAGTATGCATCATTCAAAGCGACGTCATCAATTTCCAACACGTTCTGACATCATTTGCTGTTGCTCAGTCATTTACCGATTTGTTTAGGGAGCTAAATGACGGTGAAATTGAAAATCACTACAAAATGAACTCTGAAAATGTTGGAACTTGGCATGGTATCATCATTTCGCCCGCATAGCATGTGCAAAAGAGTAGAGAGGGTCACGGCGAAAACTGGACGCACCTCGTGTACAAACTAGACAATCTCTTTCGGAGTATCAGGGTTTCGGACGAGAACTCATCTGTTGCACGGGCACTTCAATGTTTTTTAAACTTATTTGAACTCCAGCCTATTTTTGCGTTCTGTATGCCTCTTTCAAAGCGACGTCATCAATTTCCAACACGTTCTCACATCATTTGCAGTTTTATAACATTTACCGATTTGTTTAGGTAGCTAAATGACGGTGAAATAGAAAATCACTACAAAATGAACTCTGAAAATGTTGGAACTTGGCATGGTATCATCATTTTTCTCGCATAGCATGTGCAAAAGAGTAGAGAGGGTCACGGCGAAAACTGGACGCACCTCGTGTACAAACTGGACAATCTCTTTCGGAGTATCAGGGTTTCGGACGAGAATTCATCTGTTACACGGGCACTTCAATGTTTTTTAAACTTATTTGAACTCCAGCCTATTTTTGCGTTCAGTATGCATCTTTCAAAGCGACGTCATCGATTTCCAACACGTTCTGACATCATTTGCTGTTTTTCAGTCATTTACCGATTTGTTTAGGGAGCTAAATGACGGTGAAATTCAAAATGACTACAAAATGAACTCTGAAAATGTTGGAACTTGGCATGGTATCATCATTTCGCCCGCATAGCATGTGCAAAAGAGTAGAGAGGGTCACGGTGAAAACTGGATGCACCTCGTGTACAAACTGGACAATCTCTTTCGGAGTATCAGGGTTTCGGACGAGAACTCATCTGTTACACGGGCACTTCAATGTTTTTTAGACTTATTTGAACTCCAGCCTATTTTTGCGTTCAGTATGCCTCTTTCAAAGCGACGTCATCAATTTCCAACACGTTCTGACATCATTTGCTGTTTTTCAGTCATTTACCGATTTGTTTAGGGAGCTAAATGACGGTGAAATTGAAAATCACTACAAAATGAACTCTGAAAATGTTGGAACTTGGCATAGTATCATCATTTTTCTCGCATAGCATGTGCAAAAGAGTAGAGAGGGTCACGGCGAAAACTGGACGCACCTCGTGTACAAACTGGACAATCTCTTTCGGAGTATCAGGGTTTCGGACGAGAACTCATCTGTTACACGGGCACTTCAATGTTTTTTAAACTTATTTGAACTCCAGCCTATTTTTGCGTTCAGTATGCATCATTCAAAGCGACGTCATCAATTTCCAACACGTTCTGACATCATTTGCTGTTGCTCAGTCATTTACCGATTTGTTTAGGGAGCTGAATGACGGTGAAATTGAAAATCACTACAAAATGAACTCTGAAAATGTTGGAACTTGGCATGGTATCATCATTTCGCCCGCATAGCATGTGCAAAAGAGTAGAGAGGGTCACGGCGAAAACTGGACGCACCTCGTGTACAAACTGGACAATCTCTTTCGGAGTATCAGGGTTTCGGACGAGAACTTATCTGTTACATGGGCACTTCAATGTTTTTTAAACTTATTTGAACTCCAGCCTATTTTTGCGTTCAGTATGCATCATTCAAAGCGACGTCATCAATTTCCAACACGTTCTGACATCATTTGCTGTTTTTCAGTCATTTACCGATTTGTTTAGGGAGCTAAATGACGGTGAAATTGAAAATCCCTACAAAATGAACTCTGGAAATGTTGGAACTTGGCATGGTATCATCATTTCGCCCGCATAGCATGTGCAAAAGAGTAGAGAGGGTCATGGCGAAAACTGGACGCACCTCGTGTACAAACTGGACAATCTCTTTCGGAGTATCAGGGTTTCGGACGAGAACTCATCTGTTACACGGGCACTTCAATGTTTTTTAAACTTATTTGAACTCCAGCCTATTTTTGCGTTCAGTATGCATCTTTCAAAGCGACGTCATCAATTTCCAACACGTTCTGACATCATTTGCTGTTTTTCAGTCATTTACCGATTTGTTTAGGTAGCTAAATGACGGTGAAATAGAAAATCACTACAAAATGAACTCTGAAAATGTTGGAACTTGGCATGGTATCATCATTTTGCTCGCATAGCATGTGCAAAACAGTAGAGAGGGTCACGGCGAAAATTGGACGCACCTCGTGTACAAACTGGACAATCTCTTTCGAAGTATCAGGGTTTCGGACGAGAACTCATCTGTTACACGGGCACTTCAATGTTTTTTAAACTTATTTGAACTCCAGCCTATTTTTGCGTTCAGTATGCCTCTTTCAAAGCGACGTCATCAATTTCCAACACGTTCTGACATCATTTGCTGTTTTTCAGTCATTTACCGATTTGTTTAGGGAGCTAAATGACGGTGAAATTGAAAATCACTACAAAATGAACTCTGAAAATGTTGGAACTTGGCATGGTATCATCATTTTTCTCGCATAGCATGTGCAAAAGAGTAGAGAGGGTCACGGCAAAAACTGGACGCACCTCGTGTACAAACTGGACAATCTCTTTCGGAGTATCAGGGTTTCGGACGAGAACTCATCTGTTACACGGGCACTTCAATGTTTTTTAAACTTATTTGAACTCCAGCCTATTTTTGCGTTCAGTATGCATCATTCAAAGCGACGTCATCAATTTCCAACACGTTCTGACATCATTTGCTGTTGCTCAGTCATTTACCGATTTGTTTAGGGAGCTAAATGACGGTGAAATTGAAAATCACTACAAAATGAACTCTGAAAATGTTGGAACTTGGCATGGTATCATCATTTCGCCCGCATAGCATGTGCAAAAGAGTAGAGAGGGTCACGGCGAAAACTGGACGCACCTCGTGTACAAACTAGACAATCTCTTTCGGAGTATCAGGGTTTCGGACGAGAACTCATCTGTTGCACGGGCACTTCAATGTTTTTTAAACTTATTTGAACTCAAGCCTATTTTTGCGTTAAGTATGCCTATTTCAAAGCGACATCATCAATTTCCAACACGTTCTGAGATCATTTGCTGTTTTTCAGTCATTTACCGATTTGTTTAAGGAGCTAAATGACGGTGAAATTGAAAATCACTACAAAATGAACTCTGAAAATGTTGGAACTTGGCATGGTATCATCATTTCGCCCGCATAGCATGTGCAAAAGAGTAGAGAGGGTCACAGTGAAAACTGGATGCACCTCGTGTAAAAACTGTACAATCTCTTTCGGAGTATCAGGGTTTCGGACGAGAACTCATCTGTTACACGGGCACTTCAATGTTTTTTAAACTTATTTGAACTACAGCCTATTTTTGCATTCAGTATGCATCTTTCAAAGCGACTTCATCAATTTCCAACACGTTCTGACACCATTTGCTGTTTTTCAGTCATTTACCGATTTGTTTAGGTAGCTAAATGACGGTGAAATAGAAAATCACTACAAAATGAACTCTGAAAATGTTGGAACTTGGCATGGTATCATCATTTTGCTCGCATAGCATGTGCAAAACAGTAGAGAGGGTCACGGCGAAAACTGGACGCACCTCGTGTACAAACTGGACAATCTCTTTCGGAGTATCAGGGTTTCGGACGAGAACTCATCTGTTACACGGGCACTTCAATGTTTTTTAAACTTATTTGAACTCCAGCCTATTTTTGCGTTCAGTATGCATCATACAAAGCGACGTCATCAATTTCCAACACGTTCTGACATCATTTGCTGTTTTTCAGTCATTTACCGATTTGTTTAGGGAGCTAAATGACGGTGAAATTGAAAATCACTACAAAATGAACTCTGAAAATGTTGGAACTTGGCATGGTATCATCATTTCGCCCGCATAGCATGTGCAAAAGAGTAGAGAGGGTCACGGCGAAAACTGGACGCACCTCGTGTACAAACTAGACAATCTCTTTCGGAGTATCAGGGTTTCGGACGAGAACTCATCTGTTGCACGGGCACTTCAATGTTTTTTAAACTTATTTGAACTCCAGCCTATTTTTGCGTTCTGTATGCCTCTTTCAATGCGACGTCATCAATTTCCAACACGTTCTCACATCATTTGCAGTTTTTATAACATTTACCGATTTGTTTAGGTAGCTAAATGACGGTGAAATAGAAAATCACTACAAAACGAACTCTGAAAATGTTGGAACTTGGCATGGTATCATCATTTTTCTCGCATAGCATGTGCAAAAGAGTAGAGAGGGTCACGGCGTAAACTGGACGCACCTCGTGTACAAACTGGACAATCTCTTTCGGAGTATCAGGGTTTCGGACGAGAATTCATCTGTTACACGGGCACTTCAATGTTTTTTAAACTTATTTGAACTCCAGCCTATTTTTGCGTTCAGTATGCATCTTTCAAAGCGACGTCATCGATTTCCAACACGTTCTGACATCATTTGCTGTTTTTCAGTCATTTACCGATTTGTTTAGGTAGCTAAATGACGGTGAAATAGAAAATCACTACAAAATGAACTCTGAAAATGTTGGAACTTGGCATGGTATCATCATTTTTCTCGCATAGCATGTGCAAAAGAGTAGAGAGGGTCACGGCAAAAACTGGACGCACCTCGTGTACAAACTGGACAATCTCTTTCGGAGTATCAGGGTTTCGGACGAGAACTCATCTGTTACACGGGCACTTCAATGTTTTTTAAACTTATTTGAACTCCAGCCTATTTTTGCGTTCAGTATGCATCATACAAAGCGACGTCATCAATTTCCAACACGTTCTGACATCATTTGCTATTTTTCAGTCATTTACCGATTTGTTTAGGGAGCTAAATGACGGTGAAATTGAAAATCACTACAAAATGAACTCTGAAAATGTTGGAACTTGGCATGGTATCATCATTTCACCCGCATAGCATGTGTAAAAGAGTAGAGAGGGTCACGGCGAAAACTGGACGCACCTCGTGTACAAACTGGACTATCTCTTCCGGAGTATCAGGGTTTCGGACGAGAACTCATCTGTTACACGGGCACTTCAATGTTTTTTAAACTTATTTGAACTACAGCCTATTTTTGCGTTCAGTATGCATCTTTCAAAGCGACGTCATCAATTTCCAGCACGTTCTGACACCATTTGCTGTTTTTCAGTCATTTACCGATTTGTTTAGGGAGCTAAATGATGGTGAAATTGAAAATCACTACAAAATGAACTCTGAAAATGTTGGAACTTGGCATAGTATCATCATTTCGCCCGCATAGCATGTGCAAAAGAGTAGAGAGGGTCACGTCGAAAACTGGACGCACCTCATGTACAAACTGGACTATCTCTTTCGGAGTATCAGGGTTTCGGACGAGAACTCATCTGTTACGCGGGCACTTCAATGTTTTTTAAACTTATTTGAACTACAGCCTATTTTTGCGTTCAGTATGCATCTTTCAAAGCGATGTCATCAATTTCCAACACGTTCTCACATCATTTGCTGTTTTTCAGTCATTTACCGATTTGTTTAGGTAGCTAAATGACGGTGAAATAGAAAATCACTACAAAATGAACTCTGAAAAAGTTGGAACTTGGCATGGTATCATCATTTTGCTCGCATAGCATGTGCAAAAGAGTAGAGAGGGTCACGGCGAAAACTGGACGCACCTCATGTACAAACTGGACAATCTCTTTCGGAGTATCAGGGTTTCGGACGAGAACTCATCTGTTACACGGGCACTTCAATGTTTTTTAAACTTATTTGAACTATAGACTATTTTTGCATTCAGTATGCATCTTTCAAAGGGACGTCATCAATTTCCAACACGTTCTGACATCATTTGCTGTTTTTCAGTCATTTACCTATTTGTTTAGGTAGCTAAATGACGGTGAAATAGAAAATCACTACAAAATGAACTCTGAAAATGTTGAAACTTGGCATGGTATCATCATTTTGCTCGCATAGCATGTGCAAAAGAGTAGGGAGGGTCACGGCGAAAGCTGGACGCACCTCGTGTACAAACTGGACAATCTCTTTCGGAGTATCAGGGTTTCGGACGAGAACTCATCTGTTACACGGGCACTTCAATGTTTTTTAAACTTATTTGAACTCCAGCCTATTTTTGCGTTCAGTATGCATCTTTCAAAGCGACGTCATCAATTTCCAACACGTTCTGACATCATTTGCTGTTTTTCAGTTATTTACCGATTTGTTTAGGGAGCTAAATGACGGTGAAATTGAAAATCACTACAAAATGAACTCTGAAAATATTGGAACTTGGCATGGTATCATCATTTCACCCGCTTAGCATGTGCTAAAGAGTATAGAGGGTCACGGCGAAAACCGGACACACCTCGTGTACAAACTGGACAATCTCTTTCGGAGTATCAGGGTTTCGGACGAGAACTCATCTGTTACACGGGCACTTATTTGTTTTTTAAATTTATTTGAACTACAGCCTATTTTTGCGTTCAGTATGCCTCTTTCAAAGCGACGTCATCAATTTCCAACACGTTCTGACATCATTTCCTGTTTTTCAGTCATTTATCGATTTGTTTAGGGAGCTAAATGACGGTGAAATTGAAAATCACTACAAAATGAACTCTGAAAATGTTGGAACTTGGCATGGTATCATCAGTTTGCTCGCATAGCATGTGCAAAATACTAGAGAGGGTCACGGCGAAAACTAGACGCACCTCGTGTACAAACTGGACAATCTCTTTCGGAGTATCAGGGTTTCGGACGAGAACTCATCTGTTACACGGGCACTTCAATGTTTTCTAAACTTATTTGAACTCCAGCCTATTTTTGCGTTCAGTATGCATCATACAAAGCGACGTCATCAATTTCCAACACGTTCTGACATCATTTGCTGTTTTTCAGTCATTTACCGATTTGTTTAGGGAGCTAAATGACGGTGAAATTGAAAATCACTACAAAATGAACTCTGAAAATGTTGGAACTTGGCATGGTATCATCATTTCGCCCGCATAGCATGTGCAAAAGAGTAGAGAGGGTCATGGCGAAAACTGGACGCACCTCGTGTACAAACTGGACAATCTCTTTCGGAGTATCAGGGTTTCGGACAAGAACTCATCTGTTACACGGGCACTTCAATGTTTTTTAAACTTATTTGAACTACAGCCTATTTTTGCATTCAGTATGCATCTTTCAAAGGGACGTCATCAATTTCCAACACGTTCTGACATCATTTCCTGTTTTTCAGTCATTTACCTATTTGTTTAGGTAGCTAAATGACGGTGAAATAGAAAATCACTACAAAATGAACTCTGAAAATGTTGGAACTTGGCATGGTATCATCATTTTGCTCGCATAGCATGTGCAAAAGAGTAGAGAGGGTCACGGCGAAAACTGGACGCACCTCGTGTACAAACTGGACAATCTCTTTCGGAGTATCAGGGTTTCGGACAAGAACTCATCTGTTAGACGGGCACTTCCATGTTTTTTAAAGTTATTTGAACTCCAGCCTATTTTTGCGTTCAGTATGCATCATTCAAAGCGACGTCATCAATTTCCAACACGTTCTGACATCATTTGCTGTTTTTCAGTCATTTACCGATTTGTTTAGGGAGCTAAATGACGGTGAAATTGAAAATCACTACAAAATGAACTCTGAAAATGTTGGAACTTGGCATGGTATCATCATTTCGCCCGCATAGCATGTGCTAAAGAGTAGAGAGGGTCACGGCGAAAACCGGACGCACCTCGTGTACAAACTGGACAATCCCTTTCGGAGTATCAGGGTTTCGGACGAGAACTCATCTGTTACACGGGCACTTCAATGTTTTTTAAACTTATTTGAACTACAGCCTATTTTTGCGTTCAGTATGCATCATTCAAAGCGACGTCATCAATTTCCAACACGTTCTGACATCATTTGTTGTTTTTCAGTCATTTACTGATTTGTTTAGGGAGCTAAATGACGGTGAAATTGAAAATCACTACAAAATGAACTCTGAAAATGTTGGAACTTGGCATGGTATCATCATTTCGCCCGCATAGCATGTGCTAAAGAGTAGAGAGGGTCACGGCGAAAACCGGACGCACCTCGTGTACAAACTGGACAATCCCTTTCGGAGTATCAGGGTTTCGGACGAGAACTCATCTGTTACACGGGCACTTCAATGTTTTTTAAACTTATTTGAACTACAGCCTATTTTTGCGTTCAGTATGCATCATTCAAAGTGACGTCATCAATTTCCAACACGTTCTGACATCATTTGCTGTTTTTCAGTCATTTACCGATTTGTTTAGGGAGCTAAATGACGGTGAAATTGAAAACCACTACAAAATGAACTCTGAAAATGTTGGAACTTGGCATGGTATCATCATTTCGCCCGCATAGCATGTGCAAAAGAGTAGAGAGGGTCATGGCGAAAACTGGACGCACCTCGTGTACAAACTGGACAATCTCTTTCGGAGTATCAGGGTTTCGGACAAGAACTCATCTGTTACACGGGCACTTCAATGTTTTTTAAACTTATTTGAACTACAGCCTATTTTTGCATTCAGTATGCATCTTTCAAAGGGACGTCATCAATTTCCAACACGTTCTGACATCATTTCCTGTTTTTCAGTCATTTACCTATTTGTTTAGGTAGCTAAATGACGGTGAAATAGAAAATCACTACAAAATGAACTCTGAAAATGTTGGAACTTGGCATGGTATCATCATTTTGCTCGCATAGCATGTGCAAAAGAGTAGAGAGGGTCACGGCGAAAACTGGACGCACCTCGTGTACAAACTGGACAATCTCTTTCGGAGTATCAGGGTTTCGGACAAGAACTCATCTGTTACACGGGCACTTCAATGTTTTTTAAACTTATTTGAACTCCAGCCTATTTTTGCGTTCAGTATGCATCATTCAAAGCGACGTCATCAATTTCCAACACGTTCTGACATCATTTGCTGTTTTTCAGTCATTTACCGATTTGTTTAGGGAGCTAAATGACGGTGAAATTGAAAATCACTACAAAATGAACTCTGAAAATGTTGGAACTTGGCATGGTATCATCATTTCGCCCGCATAGCATGTGCTAAAGAGTAGAGAGGGTCACGGCGAAAACCGGACGCACCTCGTGTACAAACTGGACAATCTCTTTCGGAGTATCAGGGTTTCGGACAAGAACTCATCTGTTACACGGGCCCTTCAATGTTTTTTAAACTTATTTGAACTCCAGCCTATTTTTGCGTTCAGTATGCATCTTTCAAAGCGACGTCATCAATTTCCAACACGTTCTGACATCATTTGCTGTTTTTCAGTTATTTACCGATTTGTTTAGGGAGCTAAATGACGGTGAAATTGAAAATCACTACAAAATGAACTCTGAAAATATTGGAACTTGGCATGGTATCATCATTTCGCCAGCTTAGCATGTGCTAAAGAGTATAGAGGGTCACGGCGAAAACCGGACGCACCTCGTGTACAAACTGGACAATCTCTTTCGGAGTATCAGGGTTTCGGACGAGAACTCATCTGTTACACGGGCACTTATTTGTTTTTTAAATTTATTTGAACTACAGCCTATTTTTGCGTTCAGTATGCCTCTTTCAAAGCGACGTCATCAATTTCCAACACGTTCTGACATCATTTCCTGTTTTTCAGTCATTTATCGATTTGTTTAGGGAGCTAAATGACGGTGAAATTGAAAATCACTACAAAATGAACTCTGAAAATGTTGGAACTTGGCATGGTATCATCAGTTTGCTCGCATAGCATGTGCAAAAGACTAGAGAGGGTCACGGCGAAAACTAGACGCACCTCGTGTACAAACTGGACAATCTCTTTCGGAGTATCAGGGTTTCGGACGAGAACTCATCTGTTACACGGGCACTTCAATGTTTTCTAAACTTATTTGAACTCCAGCCTATTTTTGCATTCAGTATGCATCATACAAAGCGACGTCATCAATTTCCAACACGTTCTGACATCATTTGCTGTTTTTCAGTCATTTACCGATTTGTTTAGGGAGCTAAATGACGGTGAAATTGAAAATCACTACAAAATGAACTCTGAAAGTGTTGGAACTTGGCATGGTATCATCATTTCGCCCGCATAGCATGTGCAAAAGAGTAGAGAGGGTCATGGCGAAAACTGGACGCACCTCGTGTACAAACTGGACAATCTCTTTCGGAGTATCAGGGTTTCGGACAAGAACTCATCTGTTACACGGGCACTTCAATGTTTTTTAAACTTATTTGAACTACAGCCTATTTTTGCATTCAGTATGCATCTTTCAAAGGGACGTCATCAATTTCCAACACGTTCTGACATCATTTCCTGTTTTTCAGTCATTTACCTATTTGTTTAGGTAGCTAAATGACGGTGAAATAGAAAATCACTACAAAATGAACTCTGAAAATGTTGGAACTTGGCATGGTATCATCATTTTGCTCGCATAGCATGTGCAAAAGAGTAGAGAGGGTCACGGCGAAAACTGGACGCACCTCGTGTACAAACTGGACAATCTCTTTCGGAGTATCAGGGTTTCGGACAAGAACTCATCTGTTAGACGGGCACTTCAATGTTTTTTAAACTTATTTGAACTCCAGCCTATTTTTGCGTTCAGTATGCATCATTCAAAGCGACGTCATCAATTTCCAACACGTTCTGACATCATTTGTTGTTTTTCAGTCATTTACTGATTTGTTTAGGGAGCTAAATGACGGTGAAATTGAAAATCACTACAAAATGAACTCTGAAAATGTTGGAACTTGGCATGGTATCATCATTTCGCCCGCATAGCATGTGCTAAAGAGTAGAGAGGGTCACGGCGAAAACCGGACGCACCTCGTGTACAAACTGGACAATCCCTTTCGGAGTATCAGGGTTTCGGACGAGAACTCATCTGTTACACGGGCACTTCAATGTTTTTTAAACTTATTTGAACTACAGCCTATTTTTGCGTTCAGTATGCATCATTCAAAGTGACGTCATCAATTTCCAACACGTTCTGACATCATTTGCTGTTTTTCAGTCATTTACCGATTTGTTTAGGGAGCTAAATGACGGTGAAATTGAAAACCACTACAAAATGAACTCTGAAAATGTTGGAACTTGGCATGGTATCATCATTTCGCCCGCATAGCATGTGCAAAAGAGTAGAGAGGGTCATGGCGAAAACTGGACGCACCTCGTGTACAAACTGGACAATCTCTTTCGGAGTATCAGGGTTTCGGACAAGAACTCATCTGTTACACGGGCACTTCAATGTTTTTTAAACTTATTTGAACTACAGCCTATTTTTGCATTCAGTATGCATCTTTCAAAGGGACGTCATCAATTTCCAACACGTTCTGACATCATTTCCTGTTTTTCAGTCATTTACCTATTTGTTTAGGTAGCTAAATGACGGTGAAATAGAAAATCACTACAAAATGAACTCTGAAAATGTTGGAACTTGGCATGGTATCATCATTTTGCTCGCATAGCATGTGCAAAAGAGTAGAGAGGGTCACGGCGAAAACTGGACGCACCTCGTGTACAAACTGGACAATCTCTTTCGGAGTATCAGGGTTTCGGACAAGAACTCATCTGTTACACGGGCACTTCAATGTTTTTTAAACTTATTTGAACTCCAGCCTATTTTTGCGTTCAGTATGCATCATTCAAAGCGACGTCATCAATTTCCAACACGTTCTGACATCATTTGCTGTTTTTCAGTCATTTACCGATTTGTTTAGGGAGCTAAATGACGGTGAAATTGAAAATCACTACAAAATGAACTCTGAAAATGTTGGAACTTGGCATGGTATCATCATTTCGCCCGCATAGCATGTGCTAAAGAGTAGAGAGGGTCACGGCGAAAACCGGACGCACCTCGTGTACAAACTGGACAATCTCTTTCGGAGTATCAGGGTTTCGGACAAGAACTCATCTGTTACACGGGCCCTTCAATGTTTTTTAAACTTATTTGAACTCCAGCCTATTTTTGCGTTCAGTATGCATCTTTCAAAGCGACGTCATCAATTTCCAACACGTTCTGACATCATTTGCTGTTTTTCAGTTATTTACCGATTTGTTTAGGGAGCTAAATGACGGTGAAATTGAAAATCACTACAAAATGAACTCTGAAAATATTGGAACTTGGCATGGTATCATCATTTCGCCAGCTTAGCATGTGCTAAAGAGTATAGAGGGTCACGGCGAAAACCGGACGCACCTCGTGTACAAACTGGACAATCTCTTTCGGAGTATCAGGGTTTCGGACGAGAACTCATCTGTTACACGGGCACTTATTTGTTTTTTAAATTTATTTGAACTACAGCCTATTTTTGCGTTCAGTATGCCTCTTTCAAAGCGACGTCATCAATTTCCAACACGTTCTGACATCATTTCCTGTTTTTCAGTCATTTATCGATTTGTTTAGGGAGCTAAATGACGGTGAAATTGAAAATCACTACAAAATGAACTCTGAAAATGTTGGAACTTGGCATGGTATCATCAGTTTGCTCGCATAGCATGTGCAAAAGACTAGAGAGGGTCACGGCGAAAACTAGACGCACCTCGTGTACAAACTGGACAATCTCTTTCGGAGTATCAGGGTTTCGGACGAGAACTCATCTGTTACACGGGCACTTCAATGTTTTCTAAACTTATTTGAACTCCAGCCTATTTTTGCATTCAGTATGCATCATACAAAGCGACGTCATCAATTTCCAACACGTTCTGACATCATTTGCTGTTTTTCAGTCATTTACCGATTTGTTTAGGGAGCTAAATGACGGTGAAATTGAAAATCACTACAAAATGAACTCTGAAAATGTTGGAACTTGGCATGGTATCATCATTTCGCCCGCATAGCATGTGCAAAAGAGTAGAGAGGGTCATGGCGAAAACTGGACGCACCTCGTGTACAAACTGGACAATCTCTTTCGGAGTATCAGGGTTTCGGACAAGAACTCATCTGTTACACGGGCACTTCAATGTTTTTTAAACTTATTTGAACTACAGCCTATTTTTGCATTCAGTATGCATCTTTCAAAGGGACGTCATCAATTTCCAACACGTTCTGACATCATTTCCTGTTTTTCAGTCATTTACCTATTTGTTTAGGTAGCTAAATGACGGTGAAATAGAAAATCACTACAAAATGAACTCTGAAAATGTTGGAACTTGGCATGGTATCATCATTTTGCTCGCATAGCATGTGCAAAAGAGTAGAGAGGGTCACGGCGAAAACTGGACGCACCTCGTGTACAAACTGGACAATCTCTTTCGGAGTATCAGGGTTTCGGACAAGAACTCATCTGTTAGACGGGCACTTCAATGTTTTTTAAACTTATTTGAACTCCAGCCTATTTTTGCGTTCAGTATGCATCATTCAAAGCGACGTCATCAATTTCCAACACGTTCTGACATCATTTGTTGTTTTTCAGTCATTTACTGATTTGTTTAGGGAGCTAAATGACGGTGAAATTGAAAATCACTACAAAATGAACTCTGAAAATGTTGGAACTTGGCATGGTATCATCATTTCGCCCGCATAGCATGTGCTAAAGAGTAGAGAGGGTCACGGCGAAAACCGGACGCACCTCGTGTACAAACTGGACAATCCCTTTCGGAGTATCAGGGTTTCGGACGAGAACTCATCTGTTACACGGGCACTTCAATGTTTTTTAAACTTATTTGAACTACAGCCTATTTTTGCGTTCAGTATGCATCATTCAAAGTGACGTCATCAATTTCCAACACGTTCTGACATCATTTGCTGTTTTTCAGTCATTTACCGATTTGTTTAGGGAGCTAAATGACGGTGAAATTGAAAACCACTACAAAATGAACTCTGAAAATGTTGGAACTTGGCATGGTATCATCATTTCGCCCGCATAGCATGTGCAAAAGAGTAGAGAGGGTCATGGCGAAAACTGGACGCACCTCGTGTACAAACTGGACAATCTCTTTCGGAGTATCAGGGTTTCGGACAAGAACTCATCTGTTACACGGGCACTTCAATGTTTTTTAAACTTATTTGAACTACAGCCTATTTTTGCATTCAGTATGCATCTTTCAAAGGGACGTCATCAATTTCCAACACGTTCTGACATCATTTCCTGTTTTTCAGTCATTTACCTATATGTTTAGGTAGCTAAATGACGGTGAAATAGAAAATCACTACAAAATGAACTCTGAAAATGTTGGAACTTGGCATGGTATCATCATTTTGCTCGCATAACATGTGCAAAAGAGTAGAGAGGGTCACGGCGAAAACTGGACGCACCTCGTGTACAAACTGGACAATCTCTTTCGGAGTATCAGGGTTTCGGACAAGAACTCATCTGTTACACGGGCACTTCAATGTTTTTTAAACTTATTTGAACTCCAGCCTATTTTTGCGTTCAGTATGCATCATTCAAAGCGACGTCATCAATTTCCAACACGTTCTGACATCATTTGCTGTTTTTCAGTCATTTACCGATTTGTTTAGGGAGCTAAATGACGGTGAAATTGAAAATCACTACAAAATGAACTCTGAAAATGTTGGAACTTGGCATGGTATCATCATTTCGCCCGCATAGCATGTGCTAAAGAGTAGAGAGGGTCACGGCGAAAACCGGACGCACCTCGTGTACAAACTGGACAATCTCTTTCGGAGTATCAGGGTTTCGGACAAGAACTCATCTGTTACACGGGCACTTCAATGTTTTTTAAACTTATTTGAACTCCAGCCTATTTTTGCGTTCAGTATGCATCTTTCAAAGCGACGTCATCAATTTCCAACACGTTCTGACATCATTTGCTGTTTTTCAGTTATTTACCGATTTGTTTAGGGAGCTAAATGACGGTGAAATTGAAAATCACTACAAAATGAACTCTGAAAATATTGGAACTTGGCATGGTATCATCATTTCGCCAGCTTAGCATGTGCTAAAGAGTATAGAGGGTCACGGCGAAAACCGGACGCACCTCGTGTACAAACTGGACAATCTCTTTCGGAGTATCAGGGTTTCGGACGAGAACTCATCTGTTACACGGGCACTTATTTGTTCTTTAAATTTATTTGAACTACAGCCTATTTTTGCGTTCAGTATGCCTCTTTCAAAGCGACGTCATCAATTTCCAAAACGTTCTGACATCATTTCCTGTTTTTCAGTCATTTATCGATTTGTTTAGGGAGCTAAATGACGGTGAAATTGAAAATCACTACAAAATGAACTCTGAAAATGTTGGAACTTGGCATGGTATCATCAGTTTGCTCGCATAGCATGTGCAAAAGACTAGAGAGGGTCACGGCGAAAACTAGACGCACCTCGTGTACAAACTGGACAATCTCTTTCGGAGTATCAGGGTTTCGGACGAGAACTCATCTGTTACACGGGCACTTCAATGTTTTCTAAACTTATTTGAACTCGAGCCTATTTTTGCGTTCAGTATGCATCATACAAAGCGACGTCATCAATTTCCAACACGTTCTGACATCATTTGCTGTTTTTCAGTCATTTACCGATTTGTTTAGGGAGCTAAATGACGGTGAAATTGAAAATCACTACAAAATGAACTCTGAAAATGTTGGAACTTGGCATGGTATCATCATTTCGCCCGCATAGCATGTGCAAAAGAGTAGAGAGGGTCATGGCGAAAACTGGACGCACCTCGTGTACAAACTGGACAATCTCTTTCGGAGTATCAGGGTTTCGGACAAGAACTCATCTGTTACACGGGCACTTCAATGTTTTTTAAACTTATTTGAACTACAGCCTATTTTTGCATTCAGTATGCATCTTTCAAAGGGACGTCATCAATTTCCAACACGTTCTGACATCATTTCCTGTTTTTCAGTCATTTACCTATTTGTTTAGGTAGCTAAATGACGGTGAAATAGAAAATCACTACAAAATGAACTCTGAAAATGTTGGAACTTGGCATGGTATCATCATTTTGCTCGCATAGCATGTGCAAAAGAGTAGAGAGGGTCACGGCGAAAACTGGACGCACCTCGTGTACAAACTGGACAATCTCTTTCGGAGTATCAGGGTTTCGGACAAGAACTCATCTGTTAGACGGGCACTTCAATGTTTTTTAAACTTATTTGAACTCCAGCCTATTTTTGCGTTCAGTATGCATCATTCAAAGCGACGTCATCAATTTCCAACACGTTCTGACATCATTTGCTGTTTTTCAGTCATTTACCGATTTGTTTAGGTAGCTAAATGACGGTGAAATTGAAAATCACTACAAAATGAACTCTGAAAATGTTGGAACTTGGCATGGTATCATCATTTCGCCCGCATAGCATGTGCTAAAGAGTAGAGAGGGTCACGGCGAAAACCGGACGCACCTCGTGTACAAACTGGACAATCCCTTTCGGAGTATCAGGGTTTCGGACGAGAACTCATCTGTTACACGGGCACTTCAATGTTTTTTAAACTTATTTGAACTACAGCCTATTTTTGCGTTCAGTATGCATCATTCAAAGCGACGTCATCAATTTCCAACACGTTCTGACATCATTTGTTGTTTTTCAGTCATTTACTGATTTGTTTAGGGAGCTAAATGACGGTGAAATTGAAAATCACTACAAAATGAACTCTGAAAATGTTGGAACTTGGCATGGTATCATCATTTCGCCCGCATAGCATGTGCTAAAGAGTAGAGAGGGTCACGGCGAAAACCGGACGCACCTCGTGTACAAACTGGACAATCCCTTTCGGAGTATCAGGGTTTCGGACGAGAACTCATCTGTTACACGGGCACTTCAATGTTTTTTAAACTTATTTGAACTACAGCCTATTTTTGCGTTCAGTATGCATCATTCAAAGCGACGTCATCAATTTCCAACACGTTCTGACATCATTTGCTGTTTTTCAGTCATTTACCGATTTGTTTAGGGAGCTAAATGACGGTGAAATTGAAAACCACTACAAAATGAACTCTGAAAATGTTGGAACTTGGCATGGTATCATCATTTCGCCCGCATAGCATGTGCAAAAGAGTAGAGAGGGTCATGGCGAAAACTGGACGCACCTCGTGTACAAACTGGACAATCTCTTTCGGAGTATCAGGGTTTCGGACGAGAACACATCTGTTACACGGGCACTTCAATGTTTTTTAAACTTATTTGAACTACAGACTATTTTTGCATTCAGTATGCATCTTTCAAAGGGACGTCATCAATTTCCAACACGTTCTGACATCATTTGCTGTTTTTCAGTCATTTACCTATTTGTTTAGGTAGCTAAATGACGGTGAAATAGAAAATCACTACAAAATGAACTCTGAAAATGTTGAAACTTGGCATGGTATCATCATTTTGCTCGCATAGCATGTGCAAAAGAGTAGAGAGGGTCACGGCGAAAACTGGACGCACCTCGTGTACAAACTGGACAATCTCTTTCGGAGTATCAGGGTTTCGGACGAGAACTCATCTGTTACACGGGCACTTCAATGTTTTTTAAACTTATTTGAACTCCAGCCTATTTTTGCGTTCAGTATGCATCTTTCAAAGCGACGTCATCAATTTCCAACACGTTCTGACATCATTTGCTGTTTTTCAGTTATTTACCGATTTGTTTAGGGAGCTAAATGACGGTGAAATTGAAAATCACTACAAAATGAACTCTGAAAATATTGGAACTTGGCATGGTATCATCATTTCGCCCGCTTAGCATGTGCTAAAGAGTATAGAGGGTCACGGCGAAAACCGGACGCACCTCGTGTACAAACTGGACAATCTCTTTCGGAGTATCAGGGTTTCGGACGAGAACTCATCTGTTACACGGGCACTTATTTGTTTTTTAAATTTATTTGAACTACAGCCTATTTTTGCGTTCAGTATGCCTCTTTCAAAGCGACGTCATCAATTTCCAACACGTTCTGACATCATTTCCTGTTTTTCAGTCATTTATCGATTTGTTTAGGGAGCTAAATGACGGTGAAATTGAAAATCACTACAAAATGAACTCTGAAAATGTTGGAACTTGGCATGGTATCATCAGTTTGCTCGCATAGCATGTGCAAAAGACTAGAGAGGGTCACGGCGAAAACTAGACGCACCTCGTGTACAAACTGGACAATCTCTTTCGGAGTATCAGGGTTTCGGACGAGAACTCATCTGTTACACGGGCACTTCAATGTTTTCTAAACTTATTTGAACTCCAGCCTATTTTTGCGTTCAGTATGCATCTTTCAAAGCGACGTCATCAATTTCCAACACGTTCTGACATCATTTGCTGTTTTTCAGTCATTTACCGATTTGTTTAGGGAGCTAAATGACGGTGAAATTGAAAATCACTACAAAATGAACTCTGAAAATGTTGGAACTTGGCATGGTATCATCATTTCGCCCGCATAGCATGTGCAAAAGAGTAGAGAGGGTCATGGCGAAAACTGGACGCACCTCGTGTACAAACTGGACAATCTCTTTCGGAGTATCAGGGTTTCGGACAAGAACTCATCTGTTACACGGGCACTTCAATGTTTTTTAAACTTATTTGAACTACAGCCTATTTTTGCATTTAGTATGCATCTTTCAAAGGGACGTCATCAATTTCCAACACGTTCTGACATCATTTCCTGTTTTTCAATCATTTACATATTTGTTTAGGTAGCTAAATGACGGTGAAATAGAAAATCACTACAAAATGAACTCTGAAAATGTTGGAACTTGGCATGGTATCATCATTTTGCTCGCATAGCATGTGCAAAAGAGTAGAGAGGGTCACGGCGAAAACTGGACGCACCTCGTGTACAAACTGGACAATCTCTTTCGGAGTATCAGGGTTTCGGACAAGAACTCATCTGTTAGACGGGCACTTCAATGTTTTTTAAACTTATTTGAACTCCAGCCTATTTTTGCGTTCAGTATGCATCATTTAAAGCGACGTCATCAATTTCCAACACGTTCTGACATCATTTGCTGTTTTTCAGTCATTTACCGATTTGTTTAGGGAGCTAAATGACGGTGAAATTGAAAATCACTACAAAATGAACTCTGAAAATGTTGGAACTTGGCATGGTATCATCATTTCGCCCGCATAGCATGTGCTAAAGAGTAGAGAGGGTCACGGCGAAAACCGGACGCACCTCGTGTACAAACTGGACAATCCCTTTCGGAGTATCAGGGTTTCGGACGAGAACTCATCTGTTACACGGGCACTTCAATGTTTTTTAAACTTATTTGAACTACAGCCTATTTTTGCGTTCAGTATGCATCATTCAAAGCGACGTCATCAATTTCCAACACGTTCTGACATCATTTGTTGTTTTTCAGTCATTTACTGATTTGTTTAGGGAGCTAAATGACGGTGAAATTGAAAATCACTACAAAATGAACTCTGAAAATGTTGGAACTTGGCATGGTATCATCATTTCGCCCGCATAGCATGTGCTAAAGAGTAGAGAGGGTCACGGCGAAAACCGGACGCACCTCGTGTACAAACTGGACAATCCCTTTCGGAGTATCAGGGTTTCGGACGAGAACTCATCTGTTACACGGGCACTTCAATGTTTTTTAAACTTATTTGAACTACAGCCTATTTTTGCGTTCAGTATGCATCATTCAAAGTGACGTCATCAATTTCCAACACGTTCTGACATCATTTGCTGTTTTTCAGTCATTTACCGATTTGTTTAGGGAGCTAAATGACGGTGAAATTGAAAACCACTACAAAATGAACTCTGAAAATGTTGGAACTTGGCATGGTATCATCATTTCGCCCGCATAGCATGTGCAAAAGAGTAGAGAGGGTCATGGCGAAAACTGGACGCACCTCGTGTACAAACTGGACAATCTCTTTCGGAGTATCAGGGTTTCGGACAAGAACTCATCTGTTACACGGGCACTTCAATGTTTTTTAAACTTATTTGAACTACAGCCTATTTTTGCATTCAGTATGCATCTTTCAAAGGGACGTCATCAATTTCCAACACGTTCTGACATCATTTGCTGTTTTTCAGTCATTTACCTATTTGTTTAGGTAGCTAAATGACGGTGAAATAGAAAATCACTACAAAATGAACTTTGAAAATGTTGGAACTTGGCATGGTATCATCATTTTGCTCGCATAGCATGTGCAAAAGAGTAGAGAGGGTCACGGCGAAAACTGGACGCACCTCGTGTACAAACTGGACAATCTCTTTCGGAGTATCAGGGTTTCGGACAAGAACTCATCTGTTACACGGGCACTTCAATGTTTTTTAAACTTATTTGAACTCCAGCCTATTTTTGCGTTCAGTATGCATCATTCAAAGCGACGTCATCAATTTCCAACACGTTCTGACATCATTTTCTGTTTTTCAGTCATTTACCGATTTGTTTAGGGAGCTAAATGACGGTGAAATTGAAAATCACTACAAAATGAACTCTGAAAATGTTGGAACTTGGCATGGTATCATCATTTCGCCCGCATAGCATGTGCTAAAGAGTAGAGAGGGTCACGGCGAAAACCGGACGCACCTCGTGTACAAACTGGACAATCTCTTTCGGAGTATCAGGGTTTCGGACAAGAACTCATCTGTTACACGGGCACTTCAATGTTTTTTAAACTTATTTGAACTCCAGCCTATTTTTGCGTTCAGTATGCATCTTTCAAAGCGACGTCATCAATTTCCAACACGTTCTGACATCATTTGCTGTTTTTCAGTTATTTACCGATTTGTTTAGGGAGCTAAATGACGGTGAAATTGAAAATCACTACAAAATGAACTCTGAAAATATTGGAACTTGGCATGGTATCATCATTTCGCCCGCTTAGCATGTGCTAAAGAGTATAGAGGGTCACGGCGAAAACCGGACGCACCTCGTGTACAAACTGGACAATCTCTTTCGGAGTATCAGGGTTTCGGACGAGAACTCATCTGTTACACGGGCACTTATTTGTTTTTTAAATTTATTTGAACTACAGCCTATTTTTGCGTTCAGTATGCCTCTTTCAAAGCGACGTCATCAATTTCCAACACGTTCTGACATCATTTCCTGTTTTTCAGTCATTTATCGATTTGTTTAGGGAGCTAAATGACGGTGAAATTGAAAATCACTACAAAATGAACTCTGAAAATGTTGGAACTTGGCATGGTATCATCAGTTTGCTCGCATAGCATGTGCAAAAGACTAGAGAGGGTCACGGCGAAAACTAGACGCACCTCGTGTACAAACTGGACAATCTCTTTCGGAGTATCAGGGTTTCGGACGAGAACTCATCTGTTACACGGGCACTTCAATGTTTTCTAAACTTATTTGAACTCCAGCCTATTTTTGCGTTCAGTATGCATCATACAAAGCAACGTCATCAATTTCCAACACGTTCTGACATCATTTGCTGTTTTTCAGTCATTTACCGATTTGTTTAGGGAGCTAAATGACGGTGAAATTGAAAATCACTACAAAATGAACTCTGAAAATGTTGGAACTTGGCATGGTATCATCATTTCGCCCGCATAGCATGTGCAAAAGAGTAGAGAGGGTCATGGCAAAAACTGGACGCACCTCGTGTACAAACTGGACAATCTCTTTCGGAGTATCAGGGTTTCGGACAAGAACTCATCTGTTACACGGGCACTTCAATGTTTTTTAAACTTATTTGAACTACAGCCTATTTTTGCATTCAGTATGCATCTTTCAAAGGGACGTCATCAATTTCCAACACGTTCTGACATCATTTCCTGTTTTTCAGTCATTTACCTATTTGTTTAGGTAGCTAAATGACGGTGAAATAGAAAATCACTACAAAATGAACTCTGAAAATGTTGGAACTTGGCATGGTATCATCATTTTGCTCGCATAGCATGTGCAAAAGAGTAGAGAGGGTCACGGCGAAAACTGGACGCACCTCGTGTACAAACTGGACAATCTCTTTCGGAGTATCAGGGTTTCGGACAAGAACTCATCTGTTAGACGGGCACTTCAATGTTTTTTAAACTTATTTGAACTCCAGCCTATTTTTGCGTTCAGTATGCATCATTCAAAGCGACGTCATCAATTTCCAACACGTTCTGACATCATTTGCTGTTTTTCAGTCATTTACCGATTTGTTTAGGGAGCTAAATGACGGTGAAATTGAAAATCACTACAAAATGAACTCTGAAAATGTTGGAACTTGGCATGGTATCATCATTTCGCCCGCATAGCATGTGCTAAAGAGTAGAGAGGGTCACGGCGAAAACCGGACGCACCTCGTGTACAAACTGGACAATCCCTTTCGGAGTATCAGGGTTTCGGACGAGAACTCATCTGTTACACGGGCACTTCAATGTTTTTTAAACTTATTTGAACTACAGCCTATTTTTGCGTTCAGTATGCTTCATTCAAAGCGACGTCATCAATTTCCAACACGTTCTGACATCATTTGTTGTTTTTCAGTCATTTACTGATTTGTTTAGGGAGCTAAATGACGGTGAAATTGAAAATCACTACAAAATGAACTCTGAAAATGTTGGAACTTGGCATGGTATCATCATTTCGCCCGCATAGCATGTGCTAAAGAGTAGAGAGGGTCACGGCGAAAACCGGACGCACCTCGTGTACAAACTGGACAATCCCTTTCGGAGTATCAGGGTTTCGGACGAGAACTCATCTGTTACACGGGCACTTCAATGTTTTTTAAACTTATTTGAACTACAGCCTATTTTTGCGTTCAGTATGCATCATTCAAAGCGACGTCATCAATTTCCAACACGTTCTGACATCATTTGCTGTTTTTCAGTCATTTACCGATTTGTTTAGGGAGCTAAATGACGGTGAAATTGAAAACCACTACAAAATGAACTCTGAAAATGTTGGAACTTGGCATGGTATCATCATTTCGCCCGCATAGCATGTGCAAAAGAGTAGAGAGGGTCACGGCGAAAACTGGACGCACCTCGTGTACAAACTGGACAATCTCTTTCGGAGTATCAGGGTTTCGGACAAGAACTCATCTGTTACACGGGCACTTCAATGTTTTTTAAACTTATTTGAACTACAGCCTATTTTTGCATTCAGTATGCATCTTTCAAAGGGACGTCATCAATTTCCAACACGTTCTGACATCATTTGCTGTTTTTCAGTCATTTACCGATTTGTTTAGGGAGCTAAATGACGGTGAAATTGAAAATCACTACAAAATGAACTCTGAAAATGTTGGAACTTGGCATGGTATCATCATTTCGCCCGCATAGCATGTGCTAAAGAGTAGAGAGGGTCACGGCGAAAACCGGACGCACCTCGTGTACAAACTGGACAATCTCTTTCGGAGTATCAGGGTTTCGGACAAGAACTCATCTGTTACACGGGCACTTCAATGTTTTTTAAACTTATTTGAACTCTAGCCTATTTTTGCGTTCAGTATGCATCTTTCAAAGCGACGTCATCAATTTCCAACACGTTCTGACATCATTTGCTGTTTTTCAGTTATTTACCGATTTGTTTAGGGAGCTAAATGACGGTGAAATTGAAAATCACTACAAAATGAACTCTGAAAATATTGGAACTTGGCATGGTATCATCATTTCGCCCGCTTAGCATGTGCTAAAGAGTATAGAGGGTCACGGCGAAAACCGGACGCACCTCGTGTACAAACTGGACAATCTCTTTCGGAGTATCAGGGTTTCGGACAAGAACTCATCTGTTACACGGGCACTTCAATGTTTTTTAAACTTATTTGAACTCTAGCCTATTTTTGCGTTCAGTATGCCTCTTTCAAGGCGACGTCATCAATTTCCAACACGTTCTGACATCATTTCCTGTTTTTCAGTCATTTATCGATTTGTTTAGGGAGCTAAATGACGGTGAAATTGAAAATCACTACAAAATGAACTCTGAAAATGTTGGAACTTGGCATGGTATCATAAGTTTGCTCGCATAGCATGTGCAAAAGACTAGAGAGGGTCACGGCGAAAACTAGACGCACCTCGTGTACAAACTGGACAATCTCTTTCGGAGTATCAGGGTTTCGGACGAGAACTCATCTGTTACACGGGCACTTCAATGTTTTCTAAACTTATTTGAACTCCAGCCTATTTTTGCGTTCAGTATGCATCATACAAAGCAACGTCATCAATTTCCAACACGTTCTGACATCATTTGCTGTTTTTCAGTCATTTACCGATTTGTTTAGGGAGCTAAATGACGGTGAAATTGAAAATCACTACAAAATGAACTCTGAAAATGTTGGAACTTGGCATGGTATCATCATTTCGCCCGCATAGCATGTGCAAAAGAGTAGAGAGGGTCATGGCAAAAACTGGACGCACCTCGTGTACAAACTGGACAATCTCTTTCGGAGTATCAGGGTTTCGGACAAGAACTCATCTGTTACACGGGCACTTCAATGTTTTTTAAACTTATTTGAACTACAGCCTATTTTTGCATTCAGTATGCATCTTTCAAAGGGACGTCATCAATTTCCAACACGTTCTGACATCATTTCCTGTTTTTCAGTCATTTACCTATTTGTTTAGGTAGCTAAATGACGGTGAAATAGAAAATCACTACAAAATGAACTCTGAAAATGTTGGAACTTGGCATGGTATCATCATTTTGCTCGCATAGCATGTGCAAAAGAGTAGAGAGGGTCACGGCGAAAACTGGACGCACCTCGTGTACAAACTGAACAATCTCTTTCGGAGTATCAGGGTTTCGGACAAGAACTCATCTGTTAGACGGGCACTTCAATGTTTTTTAAACTTATTTGAACTCCAGCCTATTTTTGCGTTCAGTATGCATCATTCAAAGCGACGTCATCAATTTCCAACACGTTCTGACATCATTTGCTGTTTTTCAGTCATTTACCGATTTGTTTAGGGAGCTAAATGACGGTGAAATTGAAAATCACTACAAAATGAACTCTGAAAATGTTGGAACTTGGCATGGTATCATCATTTCGCCCGCATAGCATGTGCTAAAGAGTAGAGAGGGTCACGGCGAAAACCGGACGCACCTCGTGTACAAACTGGACAATCCCTTTCGGAGTATCAGGGTTTCGGACGAGAACTCATCTGTTACACGGGCACTTCAATGTTTTTTAAACTTATTTGAACTACAGCCTATTTTTGCGTTCAGTATGCATCATTCAAAGCGACGTCATCAATTTCCAACACGTTCTGACATCATTTGTTGTTTTTCAGTCATTTACTGATTTGTTTAGGGAGCTAAATGACGGTGAAATTGAAAATCACTACAAAATGAACTCTGAAAATGTTGGAACTTGGCATGGTATCATCATTTCGCCCGCATAGCATGTGCTAAAGAGTAGAGAGGGTCACGGCGAAAACCGGACGCACCTCGTGTACAAACTGGACAATCCCTTTCGGAGTATCAGGGTTTCGGACGAGAACTCATCTGTTACACGGGCACTTCAATGTTTTTTAAACTTATTTGAACTACAGCCTATTTTTGCGTTCAGTATGCATCATTCAAAGCGACGTCATCAATTTCCAACACGTTCTGACATCATTTGCTGTTTTTCAGTCATTTACCGATTTGTTTAGGGAGCTAAATGACGGTGAAATTGAAAACCACTACAAAATGAACTCTGAAAATGTTGGAACTTGGCATGGTATCATCATTTCGCCCGCATAGCATGTGCAAAAGAGTAGAGAGGGTCATGGCGAAAACTGGACGCACCTCGTGTACAAACTGGACAATCTCTTTCGGAGTATCAGGGTTTCGGACAAGAACTCATCTGTTACACGGGCACTTCAATGTTTTTTAAACTTATTTGAACTACAGCCTATTTTTGCATTCAGTATGCATCTTTCAAAGGGACGTCATCAATTTCCAACACGTTCTGACATCATTTCCTGTTTTTCAGTCATTTACCTATTTGTTTAGGTAGCTAAATGACGGTGAAATAGAAAATCACTACAAAATGAACTCTGAAAATGTTGGAACTTGGCATGGTATCATCATTTTGCTCGCATAGCATGTGCAAAAGAGTAGAGAGGGTCACGGCGAAAACTGGACGCACCTCGTGTACAAACTGGACAATCTCTTTCGGAGTATCAGGGTTTCGGACAAGAACTCATCTGTTAGACGGGCACTTCAATGTTTTTTAAACTTATTTGAACTCCAGCCTATTTTTGCGTTCAGTATGCATCATTCAAAGCGACGTCATCAATTTCCAACACGTTCTGACATCATTTGCTGTTTTTCACTCATTTACCGATTTGTTTAGGGAGCTAAATGACGGTGAAATTGAAAATCACTACAAAATGAACTCTGAAAATGTTGGAACTTGGCATGGTATCATCATTTCGCCCGCATAGCATGTGCTAAAGAGTAGAGAGGGTCACGGCGAAAACCGGACGCACCTCGTGTACAAACTGGACAATCCCTTTCGGAGTATCAGGGTTTCGGACGAGAACTCATCTGTTACACGGGCACTTCAATGTTTTTTAAACTTATTTGAACTACAGCCTATTTTTGCGTTCAGTATGCATCATTCAAAGCGACGTCATCAATTTCCAACACGTTCTGACATCATTTGCTGTTTTTCAGTCATTTACCGATTTGTTTAGGGAGCTAAATGACGGTGAAATTGAAAATCACTACAAAATGAACTCTGAAAATGTTGGAACTTGGCATGGTATCATCATTTCGCCCGCATAGCATGTGCTAAAGAGTAAAGAGGGTCACGGCGAAAACCGGACGCACCTCGTGTACAAACTGGACAATCCCTTTCGGAGTATCAGGGTTTCGGACGAGAACTCATCTGTTACACAGGCACTTCAATGTTTTTTAAACTTATTTGAACTACAGCCTATTTTTGCGTTCAGTATGCATCATTCAAAGCGACGTCATCAATTTCCAACACGTTCTGACATCATTTGCTGTTTTTCAGTCATTTACCGATTTGTTTAGGGAGCTAAATGACGGTGAAATTAAAATCACTACAAAATGAACTCTGAAAATGTTGGAACTTGGCATGGTATCATCATTTCGCCCGCATAGCATGTGCTAAAGAGCAGAGAGGGTCACGGTGAAAACCGGACGCACCTCGTGTACAAACTGGACAATCCCTTTCGGAGTATCAGGGTTTCGGACGAGAACTCATCTGTTACACGGGCACTTCAATGTTTTTTAAACTTATTTGAACTACAGCCTATTTTTGCGTTCAGTATGCATCTTTCAAAGCGACGTCATCAATTTCCAACACGTTCTGACATCATTTGCTGTTTTTCAGTCATTTACTGATTTGTTTAGGGAGCTAAATGACGGTGAAATTGAAAATCACTACAAAATGAACTCTGAAAATGTTGGAACTTGGCATGGTATCATCATTTCGTCTGCATAGCATGTGCAAAAGAGTAGAGAGGGTCACGGCAAAAACTGGACGCACCTCATGTACAAACTGGACAATCTCTTTCGGAGTATCAGGGTTTCGGATGAGAACTCATCTGTTACACGGGCACTTCAATGTTTTTTAAACTTATTTGAACTCCAGCCTATTTTTGCGTTCAGTATGCATCTTTCAAAGCGACGTCATCAATTTCCAACACGTTCTGACATCATTTGCTGTTTTTCAGTCATTTACCGATTTGTTTAGGGAGCTAAATGACGGTGAAATTGAAAATCACTACAAAATGAACTCTGAATATGTTGGAACTTGGCATGGTATCATCATTTCGCCCGCATAGCATGTGCTAAAGAGTATAGAGGGTCACGGCGAAAACCGGACGCACCTCGTGTACAAACTGGACAATCTCTTTCGGAGTATCAGGGTTTCGGACGAGAACTCATCTGTTACACGGGCACTTATTTGTTTTTTAAATTTATTTGAACTACAGCCTATTTTTGCGTTCAGTATGCCTCTTTCAAAGCGACGTCATCAATTTCCGACACGTTCTGACATCATTTCCTGTTTTTCAGTCATTTATCGATTTGTTTAGGGAGCTAAATGACGGTGAAATTGAAAATCACTACAAAATGAACTCTGAAAATGTTGAACTTGGCATGGTATCATCAGTTTGCTCGCATAGCATGTGCAAAAGAGTAGAGAGGGTCACGGCGAAAACTGGACGCACCTCGTGTACAAACTGGACAATCTCTTTCGGAGTATCAGGGTTTCGGACGAGAACTCATCTGTTACACGGGCACTTCAATGTTTTTTAAACTTATTTGAACTCCAGCCTATTTTTGCGTTCAGTATGCATCATTCAAAGCGACGTCATCAATTTCCCACACGTTCTGACATCATTTGCTGTTTTTCAGTCATTTACCGATTTGTTTAGGGAGCTAAATGACGGTGAAATTGAAAATCACTACAAAATGAACTCTAAAAATGTTGGAACTTGGCATGGTATCATCATTTCGCCCGCATAGCATGTGCAAAAGAGTAGAGAGGGTCATGGCGAAAACTGGATGCACCTCGTGTACAAACTGGACAATCTCTTTCGGAGTATCAGGGTTTCGGACAAGAACTCATCTGTTACACGGGCACTTCAATGTTTTTTAAACTTATTTGAACTAAAGCCTATTTTTGCATTCAGTATGCATCTTTCAAAGGGACGTCATCAATTTCCAACACGTTCTGACATCATTTGCTGTTTTTCAGTCATTTACCGATTTGTTTAGGGAGCTAAATGACGGTGAAATTGAAAACCACTACAAAATGAACTCTGAAAATGTTGGAACTTGGCATGGTATCATCATTTCGCCCGCATAGCATGTGCAAAAGAGTAGAGAGGGTCATGGCGAAAACTAGACGCACCTCGTGTACAAACTGGACAATCTCTTTCGGAGTATCAGGGTTTCGGACAAGAACTCATCTGTTACACGGGCACTTCAATGTTTTTTAAACTTATTTGAACTACAGCCTATTTTTGCATTCAGTATGCATCTTTCAAAGGGACGTCATCAATTTCCAACACGTTCTGACATCATTTCCTGTTTTTCAGTCATTTACCTATTTGTTTAGGTAGCTAAATGACGGTGAAATAGAAAATCACTACAAAATGAACTCTGAAAATGTTGGAACTTGGCATGGTATCATCATTTTGCTCGCATAGCATGTGCAAAAGAGTAGAGAGGGTCACGGCGAAAACTGGACGCACCTCGTGTACAAACTGGACAATCTCTTTCGGAGTATCAGGGTTTCGGACAAGAACTCATCTGTTAGACGGGCACTTCAATGTTTTTTAAACTTATTTGAACTCCAGCCTATTTTTGCGTTCAGTATGCATCATTCAAAGCGACGTCATCAATTTCCAACACGTTCTGACATCATTTGCTGTTTTTCAGTCATTTACCGATTTGTTTAGGGAGCTAAATGACGGTGAAATTGAAAATCACTACAAAATGAACTCTGAAAATGTTGGAACTTGGCATGGTATCATCATTTCGCCCGCATAGCATGTGCTAAAGAGTAGAGAGGGTCACGGCGAAAACCGGACGCACCTCGTGTACAAACTGGACAATCCCTTTCGGAGTATCAGGGTTTCGGACGAGAACTCATCTGTTACACGGGCACTTCAATGTTTTTTAAACTTATTTGAACTACAGCCTATTTTTGCGTTCAGTATGCATCATTCAAAGCGACGTCATCAATTTCCAACACGTTCTGACATCATTTGCTGTTTTTCAGTCATTTACCGATTTGTTTAGGGAGCTAAATGACGGTGAAATTGAAAATCACTACAAAATGAACTCTGAAAATGTTGGAACTTGGCATGGTATCATCATTTCGCCCGCATAGCATGTGCTAAAGAGTAAAGAGGGTCACGGCGAAAACCGGACGCACCTCATGTACAAACTGGACAATCCCTTTCGGAGTATCAGGGTTTCGGACGAGAACTCATCTGTTACACAGGCACTTCAATGTTTTTTAAACTTATTTGAACTACAGCCTATTTTTGCGTTCAGTATGCATCATTCAAAGCGACGTCATCAATTTCCAACACGTTCTGACATCATTTGCTGTTTTTCAGTCATTTACCGATTTGTTTAGGGAGCTAAATGACGGTGAAATTAAAATCACTACAAAATGAACTCTGAAAATGTTGGAACTTGGCATGGTATCATCATTTCGCCCGCATAGCATGTGCTAAAGAGCAGAGAGGGTCACGGCGAAAACCGGACGCACCTCGTGTACAAACTGGACAATCCCTTTCGGAGTATCAGGGTTTCGGACGAGAACTCATCTGTTACACGGGCACTTCAATGTTTTTTAAACTTATTTGAACTACAGCCTATTTTTGCGTTCAGTATGCATCTTTCAAAGCGACGTCATCAATTTCCAACACGTTCTGACATCATTTGCTGTTTTTCAGTCATTTACTGATTTGTTTAGGGAGCTAAATGACGGTGAAATTGAAAATCACTACAAAATGAACTCTGAAAATGTTGGAACTTGGCATGGTATCATCATTTCGTCTGCATAGCATGTGCAAAAGAGTAGAGAGGGTCACGGCAAAAACTGGACGCACCTCATGTACAAACTGGACAATCTCTTTCGGAGTATCAGGGTTTCGGATGAGAACTCATCTGTTACACGGGCACTTCAATGTTTTTTAAACTTATTTGAACTCCAGCCTATTTTTGCGTTCAGTATGCATCTTTCAAAGCGACGTCATCAATTTCCAACACGTTCTGACATCATTTGCTGTTTTTCAGTCATTTACCGATTTGTTTAGGGAGCTAAATGACGGTGAAATTGAAAATCACTACAAAATGAACTCTGAATATGTTGGAACTTGGCATGGTATCATCATTTCGCCCGCATAGCATGTGCTAAAGAGTATAGAGGGTCACGGCGAAAACCGGACGCACCTCGTGTACAAACTGGACAATCTCTTTCGGAGTATCAGGGTTTCGGACGAGAACTCATCTGTTACACGGGCACTTATTTGTTTTTTAAATTTATTTGAACTACAGCCTATTTTTGCGTTCAGTATGCCTCTTTCAAAGCGACGTCATCAATTTCCGACACGTTCTGACATCATTTCCTGTTTTTCAGTCATTTATCGATTTGTTTAGGGAGCTAAATGACGGTGAAATTGAAAATCACTACAAAATGAACTCTGAAAATGTTGGAACTTGGCATGGTATCATCAGTTTGCTCGCATAGCATGTGCAAAAGAGTAGAGAGGGTCACGGCGAAAACTGGACGCACCTCGTGTACAAACTGGACAATCTCTTTCGGAGTATCAGGGTTTCGGACGAGAACTCATCTGTTACACGGGCACTTCAATGTTTTTTAAACTTATTTGAACTCCAGCCTATTTTTGCGTTCAGTATGCATCATTCAAAGCGACGTCATCAATTTCCCACACGTTCTGACATCATTTGCTGTTTTTCAGTCATTTACCGATTTGTTTAGGGAGCTAAATGACGGTGAAATTGAAAATCACTACAAAATGAACTCTAAAAATGTTGGAACTTGGCATGGTATCATCATTTCGCCCGCATAGCATGTGCAAAAGAGTAGAGAGGGTCATGGCGAAAACTGGATGCACCTCGTGTACAAACTGGACAATCTCTTTCGGAGTATCAGGGTTTCGGACAAGAACTCATCTGTTACACGGGCACTTCAATGTTTTTTAAACTTATTTGAACTAAAGCTTATTTTTGCATTCAGTATGCATCTTTCAAAGGGACGTCATCAATTTCCAACACGTTCTGACATCATTTGCTGTTTTTCAGTCATTTACCTATTTGTTTAGGTAGCTAAATGACGGTGAAATAGAAAATCACTACAAAATGAACTCTGAAAATGTTGGAACTTGGCATGGTATCATCATTTTGCTCGCATAGCATGTGCAAAAGAGTAGAGAGGGTCACGGCGAAAACTGGACGCACCTCGTGTACAAACTGGACAATCTCTTTCGGAGTATCAGGGTTTCGGACAAGAACTCATCTGTTACACGGGCACTTCAATGTTTTTTAAACTTATTTGAACTCCAACCTATTTTTGCGTTCAGTATGCATCATTCAAAGCGACGTCATCAATTTCCAACACGTTCTGACATCATTTGCTGTTTTTCAGTCATTTACCGATTTGTTTAGGGAGCTAAATGACGGTGAAATTGAAAATCACTACAAAATGAACTCTGAAAATGTTGGAACTTGGCATGGTATCATCATTTCGCCCGCATAGCATGTGCTAAAGAGTAGAGAGGGTCACGGCGAAAACCGGATGCACCTTGTGTACAAACTGGACAATCCCTTTCGGAGTATCAGGGTTTCGGACGAGAACTCATCTGTTACACGGGCACTTCAATGTTTTTTAAACTTATTTGAACTACAGCCTATTTTTGCGTTCAGTACGCATCATTCAAAGCGACGTCATCAATTTCCAACACGTTCTGACATCATTTGCTGTTTTTCAGTCATTTACCGATTTGTTTAGGGAGCTAAATGACGGTGAAATTGAAAATCACTACAAAATGAACTCTGAAAATGTTGGAACTTGGCATGGTATCATCATTTCGCCCGCATAGCATGTGCTAAAGAGTAGAGAGGGTCACGGCGAAAACCGGACGCACCTCGTGTACAAACTGGACAATCCCTTTCGGAGTATCAGGGTTTCGGACGAGAACTCATCTGTTACACGGGCACTTCAATGTTTTTTAAACTTATTTGAACTACAGCCTATTTTTGCGTTCAGTATGCATCATTCAAAGCGACGTCATCAATTTCCAACACGTTCTGACATCATTTGCTGTTTTTCAGTCATTTACCGATTTGTTTAGGGAGCTAAATGACGGTGAAATTGAAAATCACTACAAAATGAACTCTGAAAATGTTGGAACTTGGCATGGTATCATCATTTCGCCCGCATAGCATGTGCAAAAGAGTAGAGAGGGTCACGGCGAAAACTGGACGCACCTCGTGTACAAACTGGACTATCTCTTCCGGAGTATCAGGGTTTCGGACGAGAACTCATCTGTCACACGGGCACTTCAATGTTTTTTAAACTTATTTGAACTACAGCCTATTTTTGCGTTCAGTATGCATCTTTCAAAGCGACGTCATCAATTTCCAACACGTTCTGACATCATTTGCTGTTTTTCAGTCATTTACTGATTTGTTTAGGGAGCTAAATGACGGTGAAATTGAAAATCACTACAAAATGAACTCTGAAAATGTTGGAACTTGGCATGGTATCATCATTTTTCTCGCATAGCATGTGCAAAAGAGTAGAGAGGGTCACGGCGAAAACTGGACGCACCTCGTGTACAAACTGGACAATCTCTTTCGGAGTATCAGGGTTTCGGATGAGAACTCATCTGTTACACGGGCACTTCAATGTTTTTTAAACTTATTTGAACTCCAGCCTATTTTTGCGTTCAGTATGCATCATTCAAAGCGAGGTCATCAATTTCCAACACGTTCTGACATCATTTGCTGTTTTTCAGTCATTTACCGATTTGTTTAGGGAGCTAAATGATGGTGAAATTGAAAATCACTACAAAATGAACTCTGAAAATGTTGGAACTTGGCATGGTATCATCATTTCGCCCGCATAGCATGTGCAAAAGAGTAGAGAGGGTCACGGCGAAAACTGGACGCACCTCGTGTACAAACTGGACAATCTCTTTCGGAGTATCAGGGTTTCGGACGAGAACTCATCTGTTACACGGGCACTTCAATGTTTTTTAAACTTATTTGAACTCCAGCCTATTTTTGCGTTCAGTATGCATCATTCAAAGCGACGTCATCAATTTCCAACACGTTCTGACATCATTTGCTGTTTTTCAGTCATTTACCGATTTGTTTAGGGAGCTAAATGACGGTGAAATTGAAAATCACTACAAAATGAACTCTGAAAATGTTGGAACTTGGCATGGTATCATCATTTTTCTCGCATAGCATGTGCAAAAGAGTAGAGAGGGTCACGGCGAAAACTGGACGCACCTCGTGTACAAACTGGACAATCTCTTTCGGAGTATCAGGGTTTCGGATGAGAACTCATCTGTTACACGGGCACTTCAATGTTTTTTAAACTTATTTGAACTCCAGCCTATTTTTGCGTTCAGTATGCATCATTCAAAGCGAGGTCATCAATTTCCAACACGTTCTGACATCATTTGCTGTTTTTCAGTCATTTACCGATTTGTTTAGGGAGCTAAATGATGGTGAAATTGAAAATCGCTACAAAATGAACTCTGAAAATGTTGGAACTTGGCATGGTATCATCATTTCGCCCGCATAGCATGTGCAAAAGAGTAGAGAGGGTCACGGCGAAAACTGGACGCACCTCGTGTACAAACTGGACAATCTCTTTCGGAGTATCAGGGTTTCGGACGAGAACTCATCTGTTACACGGGCACTTCAATGTTTTTTAAACTTATTTGAACTCCAGCCTATTTTTGCGTTCAGTATGCATCATTCAAAGCGACGTCATCAATTTCCAACACGTTCTGACATCATTTGCTGTTTTTCAGTCATTTACCGATTTGTTTAGGGAGCTAAATGACGGTGAAATTGAAAATCACTACAAAATGAACTCTGAAAATGTTGGAACTTGGAATGGTATCATCATTTTTCTCGCATAGCATGTGCAAAAGAGTAGAGAGGGTCACGGCGAAAACTGGACGCACCTCGTGTACAAACTGGACAATCTCTTTCGGAGTATCAGGGTTTCGGATGAGAACTCATCTGTTACACGGGCACTTCAATGTTTTTTAAACTTATTTGAACTCCAGCCTATTTTTGCGTTCAGTATGCATCATTCAAAGCGAGGTCATCAATTTCCAACACGTTCTGACATCATTTGCTGTTTTTCAGTCATTTACCGATTTGTTTAGGGAGCTAAATGATGGTGAAATTGAAAATCACTACAAAATGAACTCTGAAAATGTTGGAACTTGGCATGGTATCATCATTTCGCCCGCATAGCATGTGCAAAAGAGTAGAGAGGGTCACGGCGAAAACTGGACGCACCTCGTGTACAAACTGGACAATCTCTTTCGGAGTATCAGGGTTTCGGACGAGAACTCATCTGTTACACGGGCACTTCAATGTTTTTTAAACTTATTTGAACTCCAGCCTATTTTTGCGTTCAGTATGCATCATTCAAAGCGACGTCATCAATTTCCAACACGTTCTGACATCATTTGCTGTTTTTCAGTCATTTACCGATTTGTTTAGGGAGCTAAATGACGGTGAAATTGAAAATCACTACAAAATGAACTCTGAAAATGTTGGAACTTGGCATGGTATCATCATTTCGCCCGCATAGCATGTGCTAAAGAGTAGAGAGGGTCACGGCGAAAACCGGATGCACCTCGTGTACAAACTGGACAATCCCTTTCGGAGTATCAGGGTTTCGGACGAGAACTCATCTGTTACACGGGCACTTCAATGTTTTTTAAACTTATTTGAACTACAGCCTATTTTTGCGTTCAGTATGCATCATTCAAAGCGACGTCATCAATTTCCAACACGTTCTGACATCATTTGCTGTTTTTCAGTCATTTACCGATTTGTTTAGGGAGCTAAATGACGGTGAAATTGAAAATCACTACAAAATGAACTCTGAAAATGTTGGAACTTGGCATGGTATCATCATTTCGCCCGCATAGCATGTGCTAAAGAGTAGAGAGGGTCACGGCGAAAACCGGACGCACCTCGTGTACAAACTGGACAATCCCTTTCGGAGTATCAGGGTTTCGGACGAGAACTCATCTGTTACACGGGCACTTCAATGTTTTTTAAACTTATTTGAACTACAGCCTATTTTTGCGTTCAGTATGCATCATTCAAAGCGACGTCATCAATTTCCAACACGTTCTGACATCATTTGCTGTTTTTCAGTCATTTACCGATTTGTTTAGGGAGCTAAATGACGGTGAAATTGAAAATCACTACAAAATGAACTCTGAAAATGTTGGAACTTGGCATGGTATCATCATTTCGCCAGCATAGCATGTGCTAAAGAGCAGAGAGGGTCACGGCGAAAACCGGACGCACCTCGTGTACAAACTGGACAATCCCTTTCGGAGTATCAAGGTTTCGGACGAGAACTCATCTGTTACACGGGCACTTCAATGTTTTTTAAACTTATTTGAACTACAGCCTATTTTTGCGTTCAGTATGCATCTTTCAAAGCGACATCATCAATTTCCAACACGTTCTGACATCATTTGCTGTTTTTCAGTCATTTACTGATTTGTTTAGGGAGCTAAATGACGGTGAAATTGAAAATCACTACAAAATGAACTCTGAAAATGTTGGAACTTGGCATGGTATCATCATTTTTCTCGCATAGCATGTGCAAAAGAGTAGAGAGGGTCACGGCGAAAACTGGACGCACCTCGTGTACAAACTGGACAATCTCTTTCGGAGTATCAGGGTTTCGGATGAGAACTCATCTGTTACACGGGCACTTCAATGTTTTTTAAACTTATTTGAACTCCAGCCTATGTTTGCGTTCAGTGTGCATCATTCAAAGCGAGGTCATCAATTTCCAACACGTTCTGACATCATTTGCTGTTTTTCAGTCATTTACCGATTTGTTTAGGGAGCTAAATGATGGTGAAATTGAAAATCACTACAAAATGAACTCTGAAAATGTTGGAACTTGGCATGGTATCATCATTTCGCCCGCATAGCATGTGCAAAAGAGTAGAGAGGGTCACGGCGAAAACTGGACGCACCTCGTCTACAAACTAGACAATCTCTTTCAGAGTATCAGGGTTTCGGACAAGAACTCATCTGTTACACGGGCACTTCAATGTTTTTTAAACTTATTTGAACTACAGCCTATTTTTGCATTCAGTATGCATCTTTCAAAGCGACGTCATCAATTTCCAACACGTTCTGACATCATTTGCTTTTTTTCAGTCATTTACCGATTTGTTTAGGGAGCTAAATGACGGTGAAATAGAAAATCACTACAAAATGAACTCTGAAAATGTTGGAACTTGGCATGGTATCATCATTTTTCTCGCATAGCATGTGCAAAAGAGTAGAGAGGGTCACGGCGAAAACTGGACGCACCTCGTGTACAAACTGGACAATCTCTTTCGGAGTATCAGAGTTTCGGATGAGAACTCATCTGTTACACGGGCACTTCAATGTTTTTTAAACTTATTTGAACTCCAGCCTATTTTTGCGTTCAGTATGCATCTTTCAAAGCGAAGTCATCAATTTCCAACACGTTCTGACATCATTTGCTGTTTTTCAGTCATTTACCGATTTGTTTAGGTAGCTAAATGACGGTGAAATTGAAAATCACTACAAAATGAACTCTGAATATGTTGGAACTTGGCATGGTATCATCATTTCGCCCGCATAGCATGTGCTAAAGAGTATAGAGGGTCACGGCGAAAACCGGACGCACCTCGTGTACAAACTGGACAATCTCTTTCGGAGTATCAGGGTTTCGGACGAGAACTCGTCTGTTACACGGGCACTTATTTGTTTTTTAAATTTATTTGAACTACAGCCTATTTTTGCGTTCAGTATGCCTCTTTCAAAGCGACCTCATCAATTTCCAACACGTTCTGACATCATTTCCTGTTTTTCAGTCATTTATCGATTTGTTTAGGGAGCTAAATGACGGTGAAATTGAAAATCACTACAAAATGAACTCTGAAAATGTTGGAACTTGGCATGGTATCATCAGTTTGCTCGCATAGCATGTGCAAAAGAGTAGAGAGGGTCACGGCGAAAACTGGACGCACCTCGTGTACAAACTGGACAATCTCTTTCGGAGTATCAGGGTTTCGGACGAGAACTCATCTGTTACACGGGCACTTCAATGTTTTTTAAACTTATTTGAACTCCAGCCTATTTTTGCGTTCAGTATGCATCATTCAAAGCGACGTCATCAATTTCCCACACGTTCTGACATCATTTGCTGTTTTTCAGTCATTTACCGATTTGTTTATGGAGCTAAATGACGGTGAAATTGAAAATCACTACAAAATGAACTCTGAAAATGTTGGAACTTGGCATGGTATCATCATTTCGCCCGCATAGCATGTGCAAAAGAGTAGAGAGGGTCACGGCGAAAACTGGACGCACCTCGTGTACAAACTGGACAATCTCTTTCGGAGTATCAGGGTTTCGGACGAGAACTCATCTGTTACACGGGCACTTCAATGTTTTTTTAACTTATTTGAACTCCAGCCTATTTTTGCGTTCAGTATGCATCATTCAAAGCGACGTCATCAATTTCCAACATGTTCTGACATCATTTGCTGTTTTTCAGTCATTTACCGATTTGTTTAGGGAGCTAAATGACGGTGAAATTGAAAATCACTACAAAATGAACTCTGAAAATGTTGGAACTTGGCATGGTATCATCATTTCGCCCGCATAGCATGTGCAAAAGAGTAGAGAGGGTCACGGCGAAAACTGGACGCACCTCGTGTACAAACTGGACTACCTCTTCCGGAGTATCAGGGTTTCGGACGAGAACTCATCTGTTACACGGGCACTTCAATGTTTTTTAAACTTATTTGAACTACAGCCTATTTTTGCGTTCAGTATGCATCTTTCAAAGCGACGTCATCAATTTCCAACACGTTCTGACATCATTTGCTGTTTTTTAGTCATTTACCGATTTGTTTAGGGAGCTAAATGATGGTGAAATTGAAAATCACTACAAAATGAACTCTGAAAATGTTGGAACTTGGCATGGTATCATCATTTCGCCTACATAACATGTGCAATAGTGTAGAGAGGGTCACGACGAAAACTGGACGCACCTCGTGTACAAACTGGACAATCTCTTTCGGAGTATCAGGGTTTCGGACGAGAACTCATCTGTTACACGGGCACTTCAATGTTTTTTAAACTTATTTGAACTCCAGCCTATTTTTGCGTTCGGTATGCATCTTTATAAGCGACGTCATCAATTTCCAACACGTTCTGACATCATTTGCTGTTTTTCAGTCATTTACCGATTTGTTTAGGTAGCTAAATGACGGTGAAATAGAAAATCACTACAAAATGAACTCTGAAAATGTTGGAACTTGGCATGGTATCATCATTTTGCTCGCATAGCATGTGCAAAAGAGTAGAGAGGGTCACGGCGAAAACTGGACGCACCTCGTGTACAAACTGGACAATCTCTTTCGGAGTATCAGGGTTTCGGATGAGAACTCATCTGTTACACGGGCACTTCAATGTTTTTTAAACTTATTTGAACTCCAGCCTATGTTTGCGTTCAGTGTGCATCATTCAAAGCGAGGTCATCAATTTCCAACACGTTCTGACATCATTTGCTGTTTTTCAGTCATTTACCGATTTGTTTAGGGAGCTAATTGATGGTGAAATTGAAAATCACTACAAAATGAACTCTGAAAATGTTGGAACTTGGCATGGTATCATCATTTCGCCCGCATAGCATGTGCAAAAGAGTAGAGAGGGTCACGGCGAAAACTGGACGCACCTCGTGTACAAACTAGACAATCTCTTTCAGAGTATCAGGGTTTCGGACAAGAACTCATCTGTTACACGGGCACTTCAATGTTTTTTAAACTTATTTGAACTACAGCCTATTTTTGCGTTCAGTATGCATCTTTCAAAGCGACGTCATCAATTTCCAACACGTTCTGACATCATTTGCTTTTTTTCAGTCATTTACCGATTTGTTTAGGGAGCTAAATGACGGTGAAATAGAAAATCACTACAAAATGAACTCTGAAAATGTTGGAACTTGGCATGGTATCATCATTTTTCTCGCATAGCATGTGCAAAAGAGTAGAGAGGGTCACGGCGAAAACTGGACGCACCTCGTGTACAAACTGGACAATCTCTTTCGGAGTATCAGAGTTTCGGATGAGAACTCATCTGTTACACGGGCACTTCAATGTTTTTTAAACTTATTTGAACTCCAGCCTATTTTTGCGTTCAGTATGCATCTTTCAAAGCGAAGTCATCAATTTCCAACACGTTCTGACATCATTTGCTGTTTTTCAGTCATTTACCGATTTGTTTAGGTAGCTAAATGACGGTGAAATTGAAAATCACTACAAAATGAACTCTGAATATGTTGGAACTTGGCATGGTATCATCATTTCGCCCGCATAGCATGTGCTAAAGAGTATAGAGGGTCACGGCGAAAACCGGACGCACCTCGTGTACAAACTGGACAATCTCTTTCGGAGTATCAGGGTTTCGGACGAGAACTCGTCGGTTACACGGGCACTTATTTGTTTTTTAAATTTATTTGAACTACAGCCTATTTTTGCGTTCAGTATGCCTCTTTCAAAGCGACCTCATCAATTTCCAACACGTTCTGACATCATTTCCTGTTTTTCAGTCATTTATCGATTTGTTTAGGGAGCTAAATGACGGTGAAATTGAAAATCACTACAAAATGAACTCTGAAAATGTTGGAACTTGGCATGGTATCATCAGTTTGCTCGCATAGCATGTGCAAAAGAGTAGAGAGGGTCACGGCGAAAACTGGACGCACCTCGTGTACAAACTGGACAATCTCTTTCGGAGTATCAGGGTTTCGGACGAGAACTCATCTGTTACACGGGCACTTCAATGTTTTTTAAACTTATTTGAACTCCAGCCTATTTTTGCGTTCAGTATGCATCATTCAAAGCGACGTCATCAATTTCCCACACGTTCTGACATCATTTGCTGTTTTTCAGTCATTTACCGATTTGTTTAGGGAGCTAAATGACGGTGAAATAGAAAATCACTACAAAATGAACTCTGAAAATGTTGGAACTTGGCATGGTATCATCATTTCGCCCGCATAGCATGTGCAAAAGAGTAGAGAGGGTCACGGCGAAAACTGGACGCACCTCGTGTACAAACTGGACAATCTCTTTCGGAGTATCAGGGTTTCGGACGAGAACTCATCTGTTACACGGGCACTTCAATGTTTTTTTAACTTATTTGAACTCCAGCCTATTTTTGCGTTCAGTATGCATCATTCAAAGCGACGTCATCAATTTCCAACACGTTCTGACATCATTTGCTGTTTTTCAGTCATTTACCGATTTGTTTAGGGAGCTAAATGACGGTGAAATTGAAAATCACTACAAAATGAACTCTGAAAATGTTGGAACTTGGCATGGTATCATCATTTCGCCCGCATAGCATGTGCAAAAGAGTAGAGAGGGTCACGGCGAAAACTGGACGCACCTCGTGTACAAACTGGACTACCTCTTCCGGAGTATCAGGGTTTCGGACGAGAACTCATCTGTTACACGGGCACTTCAATGTTTTTTAAACTTATTTGAACTACAGCCTATTTTTGCGTTCAGTATGCATCTTTCAAAGCGACGTCATCAATTTCCAACACGTTCTGACATCATTTGCTGTTTTTTAGTCATTTACCGATTTGTTTAGGGAGCTAAATGATGGTGAAATTGAAAATCACTACAAAATGAACTCTGAAAATGTTGGAACTTGGCATGGTATCATCATTTCGCCTACATAACATGTGCAATAGAGTAGAGAGGGTCACGACGAAAACTGGACGCACCTCGTGTACAAACTGGACAATCTCTTTCGGAGTATCAGGGTTTCGGACGAGAACTCATCTGTTACACGGGCACTTCAATGTTTTTTAAACTTATTTGAACTCCAGCCTATTTTTGCGTTCGGTATGCATCTTTATAAGCGACGTCATCAATTTCCAACACGTTCTGACATCATTTGCTGTTTTTCAGTCATTTACCGATTTGTTTAGGTAGCTAAATGACGGTGAAATAGAAAATCACTACAAAATGAACTCTGAAAATGTTGGAACTTGGCATGGTATCATCATTTTGCTCGCATAGCATGTGCAAAAGAGTAGAGAGGGTCACGGCGAAAACTGGACGCACCTCGTGTACAAACTGGACAATCTCTTTCGGAGTATCAGGGTTTCGGACGAGAACTCATCTGTTACACGGGCACTTCAATGTTTTTTAAACTTATTTGAACTACAGCCTATTTTTGCGTTCAGTACGCATAATTCAAAGCGACGTCATTAATTTCCAACACGTTCTCACATCATTTGCTGTTTTTCAGTCATTTACCGATTTGTTTAGGGAGCTAAATGACGGTGAAATTGAAAATCACTACAAAATGAACTCTGAAAATGTTGGAACTTGGCATGGTATCATCATTTCGCCCGCATAGCATGTGCAAAAGAGTAGAGAGGGTCACGGCGAAAACTGGACGCACCTCGTGTACAAACTGGACAATCTCTTTCGGAGTATCAGGGTTTCGGACGAGAACTCATCTGTTACACGGGCACTTCAATGTTTTTTAAACTTATTTGAACTACAGCCTATTTTTGCGTTCAGTACGCATAATTCAAAGCAACGTCATTAATTTCCAACACGTTCTCACATCATTTGCTGTTTTTCAGTCATTTACCGATTTGTTTAGGGAGCTAAATGACGGTGAAATTGAAAATCACTACAAAATGAACTCTGAAAATGTTGGAACTTGGCATGGTATCATCATTTCGCCCGCATAGCATGTGTAAAAGAGTAGAGAGGGTCACGGCGAAAACTGGACGCACCTCGTGTACAAACTGGACTATCTCTTCCGGAGTATCAGGGTTTCGGACGAGAACTCATCTGTTACACGGGCACTTCAATGTTTTTAAAACTTATTTGAACTCCAGCCTATTTTTGCGTTCAGTATGCATCATTCAAAGCGACGTCATCAATTTCCAACACGTTCTGATATCATTTGCTGTTTTTCAGTCATTTACCGATTTGTTTAGGGAGCTAAATGACGGTGAAATTGAAAATCACTACAAAATGAACTCTGAAAATGTTGGAACTTGGCATGGTATCATCATTTCGCCCGCATAGCATGTGTAAAAGAGTAGAGAGGGTCACGGCGAAAACTGGACGCACCTCGTGTACAAACTGGACTATCTCTTCCGGAGTATCAGGGTTTCGGACGAGAACTCATCTGTTACACGGGCACTTCAATGTTTTTTAAACTTATTTGAACTCCAGCCTATTTTTGCGTTCAGTATGCATCATTCAAAGCGACGTCATCAATTTCCCACACGTTCTGACATCATTTGCTGTTTTTCAGTCATTTACCGATTTGTTTAGGGAGCTAAATGACGGTGAAATTGAAAATCACTACAAAATGAACTCTGAAAATGTTGGAACTTGGCATGGTATCATCATTTGGCCCGCATAGCATGTGCAAAAGAGTAGAGAGGGTCACGGCGAAAACTGGACGCACCTCGTGTACAAACTGGACAATCTCTTTCGGAGTATCAGGGTTTCGGACGAGAACTCATCTGTTACACGGGCACTTCAATGTTTTTTTAACTTATTTGAACTCCAGCCTATTTTTGCGTTCAGTATGCATCATTCAAAGCGACGTCATCAATTTCCAACACGTTCTGACATCATTTGCTGTTTTTCAGTCATTTACCGATTTGTTTAGGGAGCTAAATGACGGTGAAATTGAAAATCACTACAAAATGAACTCTGAAAATGTTGGAACTTGGCATGGTATCATCATTTCGCCCGCATAGCATGTGCAAAAGAGTAGAGAGGGTCACGGCGAAAACTGGACGCACCTCGTGTACAAACTGGACTATCTCTTCCGGAGTATCAGGGTTTCGGACGAGAACTCATCTGTTACACGGGCACTTCAATGTTTTTAAAACTTATTTGAACTCCAGCCTATTTTTGCGTTCAGTATGCATCATTCAAAGCGACGTCATCAATTTCCAACACGTTCTGATATCATTTGCTGTTTTTCAGTCATTTACCGATTTGTTTAGGGAGCTAAATGACGGTGAAATTGAAAATCACTACAAAATGAACTCTGAAAATGTTGGAACTTGGCATGGTATCATCATTTCGCCCGCATAGCATGTGTAAAAGAGTAGAGAGGGTCACGGCGAAAACTGGACGCACCTCGTGTACAAACTGGACTATCTCTTCCGGAGTATCAGGGTTTCGGACGAGAACTCATCTGTTACACGGGCACTTCAATGTTTTTTAAACTTATTTGAACTCCAGCCTATTTTTGCGTTCAGTATGCATCATTCAAAGCGACGTCATCAATTTCCCACACGTTCTGACATCATTTGCTGTTTTTCAGTCATTTACCGATTTGTTTAGGGAGCTAAATGACGGTGAAATTGAAAATCACTACAAAATGAACTCTGAAAATGTTGGAACTTGGCATGGTATCATCATTTCGCCCGCATAGCATGTGCAAAAGAGTAGAGAGGGTCACGGCGAAAACTGGACGCACCTCGTGTACAAACTGGACAATCTCTTTCGGAGTATCAGGGTTTCGGACGAGAACTCATCTGTTACACGGGCACTTCAATGTTTTTTTAACTTATTTGAACTCCAGCCTATTTTTGCGTTCAGTATGCATCATTCAAAGCGACGTCATCAATTTCCAACACGTTCTGACATCATTTGCTGTTTTTCAGTCATTTACCGATTTGTTTAGGGAGCTAAATGACGGTGAAATTGAAAATCACTACAAAATGAACTCTGAAAATGTTGGAACTTGGCATGGTATCATCATTTCGCCCGCATAGCATGTGCAAAAGAGTAGAGAGGGTCACGGCGAAAACTGGACGCACCTCGTGTACAAACTGGACTATCTCTTCCGGAGTATCAGGGTTTCGGACGAGAACTCATCTGTTACACGGGCACTTCAATGTTTTTTAAACTTATTTGAACTACAGCCTATTTTTGCGTTCAGTATGCATCTTTCAAAGCGACGTCATCAATTTCCAACACGTTCTGACATCATTTGCTATTTTTTAGTCATTTACCGATTTGTTTAGGGAGCTAAATGATGGTGAAATTGAAAATCACTACAAAATGAACTCTGAAAATGTTGGAACTTGGCATGGTATCATCATTTCGCCTACATAACATGTGCAATAGAGTAGAGAGGGTCACGACGAAAACTGGACGCACCTCGTGTACAAACTGGACAATCTCTTTCGGAGTATCAGGGTTTCGGACGAGAACTCATCTGTTACACGGGCACTTCAATGTTTTTTAAACTTATTTGAACTCCAGCCTATTTTTGCGTTCGGTATGCATCTTTCAAAGCGACGTCATCAATTTCCAACACGTTCTGACATCATTTGCTGTTTTTCAGTCATTTACCGATTTGGTTAGGTAGCTAAATGACGGTGAAATAGAAAATCACTACAAAATGAACTCTGAAAATGTTGGAACTTGGCATGGTATCATCATTTTGCTCGCATAGCATGTGCAAAAGAGTAGAGAGGGTCACGGCGAAAACTGGACGCACCTCGTGTACAAACTGGACAATCTCTTTCGGAGTATCAGGGTTTCGGACGAGAACTCATCTGTTACACGGGCACTTCAATGTTTTTTAAACTTATTTGAACTACAGCCTATTTTTGCGTTCAGTACGCATAATTCAAAGCGACGTCATTAATTTCCAACACGTTCTCACATCATTTGCTGTTTTTCAGTCATTTACCGATTTGTTTAGGGAGCTAAATGACGGTGAAATTGAAAATCACTACAAAATGAACTCTGAAAATGTTGGAACTTGGCATGGTATCATCATTTCGCCCGCATAGCATGTGCAAAAGAGTAGAGAGGGTCACGGCGAAAACTGGACGCACCTCGTGTACAAACTGGACAATCTCTTTCGGAGTATCAGGGTTTCGGACGAGAACTCATCTGTTACACGGGCACTTCAATGGTTTTTAAACTTATTTGAACTACAGCCTATTTTTGCGTTCAGTACGCATAATTCAAAGCGACGTCATTAATTTCCAACACGTTCTCACATCATTTGCTGTTTTTCAGTCATTTACCGATTTGTTTAGGGAGCTAAATGACGGTGAAATTGAAAATCACTACAAAATGAACTCTGAAAATGTTGGAACTTGGCATGGTATCATCATTTCGCCCGCATAGCATGTGTAAAAGAGTAGAGAGGGTCACGGCGAAAACTGGACGCACCTCGTGTACAAACTGGACTATCTCTTCCGGAGTATCAGGGTTTCGGACGAGAACTCATCTGTTACACAGGCACTTCAATGTTTTTAAAACTTATTTGAACTCCAGCCTATTTTTGCGTTCAGTATGCATCATTCAAAGCGACGTCATCAATTTCCAACACGTTCTGACATCATTTGGTGTTTTTCAGTCATTTAGCGATTTGTTTAGCTAGCTAAATGACGGTGAAATTGAAAATCACTACAAAATGAACTCTGAAAATGTTGGAACTTGGCAAGGTATCATCATTTCGCCCGCATAGCATGTGCTAAAGAGTATAGAGGGTCACGGCGAAAACCGGACGCACCTCGTGTACAAACTGGACAATTTCTTTCGGAGTATCAGGGTTTCGGACGAGAACTCATCTGTTACACGGGCACTTATTTGTTTTTTAAATTTATTTGAACTACAGCCTATTTTTGCGTTCAGTATGCCTCTTTCAAAGCGACGTCATCAATTTCCAACACGTTCTGACATCATTTCCTGTTTTTGAGTCATTTATCTATTTGTTTAGGGAGCTAAATGACGGTGAAATTGAAAATCACTACAAAATGAACTCTGAAAATGTTGGAACTTGGCATGGTATCATCAGTTTGCTCGCATAGCATGTGCAAAAGAGTAGAGAGGGTCACGGCGAAAACTGGACGCACCTCGTGTACAAACTGGACAATCTCTTTCGGAGTATCAGGGTTTCGGACGAGAACTCATCTGTTACACGAGCACTTCAATGTTTTTTAAACTTATTAGAACTACAGCCTATTTTTGCGTTCAGTATGCATCTTTCAAAGCCACGTCATCAATTTCCAACACGTTCTGACATCATTTGCTGTTTTTCAGTCATTTACCGATTTGTTTAGGTAGCTAAATGACGGTGAAATAGAAAATCACTACAAAATGAACTCTGAAAATGTTGGAACTTGGCATGGTATCATTATTTTGCTCGCATAACATGTGCAAAAGAGTAGAGAGGGTCACGGCGAAAACTGGACGCACCTCGTGTACAAACTGGACAATCTCTTTCGGAGTATCAGGGTTTCGGACGAGAACTCATCTGTTACACGGGCACTTCAATGTTTTTTAAACTTATTTGAACTATAGCCTATTTTTGCGTTCAGTATGCATCTTTCAAAGCGACGTCATCAATTTCCAACATGTTCGGACATCATTTGCTGTTTTTCAGTCATTTACCGATTTGTTTAGGGAGCTAAATGACGGTGAAATAGAAAATCACTACAAAATGAACTCTGAAAATGTTGGAACTTGGAATGGTATCATCATTTTGCTCGCATAGCATGTGCAAAAGAGTAGAGAGGGTCACGGCGAAAACTGGACAATCTCTCTCGGAGTATCAGGGTTTCGGACGAGAAATCATCTGTTACACGGGCACTTCAATGTTTTTTAAACTTATTTGAACTCCACCCTATTTTTGCATTCAGTATGCATCATTCAAAGCAACGTCATCAATTTCCAACACGTTCTGACATCATTTGCTGTTTTTCAGTCATTTACCGATTTGTTTAGGGAGCTAAATGACGGTGAAATTGAAAATCACTACAAAATGAACTCTGAAAATGTTGGAACTTGGCATGGTATCATCATTTCGCCCGCATAGCATGTGCTAAAGAGTAGAGAGGGTCACGGCGAAATCCGGATGCACCTCGTGTACAAACTAGACAATCCCTTTCGGAGTATCAGGGTTTCGGACGAGAACTCATCTGTTACACGGGCACTTCAATGTTTTTTAAACTTATTTGAACTACAGCCTATTTTTGCGTTCAGTATGCATCTTTCAAAGCGACGTCATCAATTTCCAACAAGTTCTGACATCATTTGCTGTTTTTCAGTCATTTACCGATTTGTTTAGGGAGCTAAATGACAGTGAAATAGAAAATCACTACAAAATGAACTCTGAAAATGTTGGAACTTGGCATGGTATCATCATTTCGTCTGCATAGCATGTGCAAAAGAGTAGAGAGGGTCACGGCAAAAACTGGACGCACCTCGTGTACAAACTGGATAATCTCATTCGGAGCATCAGGGTTTCGGACGAGAACTCATCTGTTACACGGGCACTTCAATGTTTTTTAAACTTATTTGAACTCCGGCCTATTTTTGCGTTCAGTATGCATCATTCGAATCGATGTCATCAATTTCCAACACGTTCTGACATCATTTGCTGTTTTTCAGTCTTTTACCGATTTGTTTAGGGAGCTAAATGGCGGTGAAATTGAAATCACTACAAAATGAACTCTGAAAATGTTGGAACTTGGCATGGTATCATCATTTCGCCCGCATAGCATGTGTAAAAGAGTAGAGAGGATCACGGCGAAAACTGGACGCACCTCGTGTACAAACTGGACTATCTCTTCCGGAGTATCAGGGTTTCGGACGAGAACTCATCTGTTACACGGGCACTTCAATGTTTTTAAAACTTATTTGAACTCCAGCCTATTTTTGCGTTCAGTATGCATCATTCAAAGCGACGTCATCAATTTCCAACACGTTCTGATATCATTTGCTGTTTTTCAGTCATTTACCGATTTGTTTAGGGAGCTAAATGACGGTGAAATTGAAAATCACTACAAAATGAACTCTGAAAATGTTGGAACTTGGCACGGTATCATAATTTCTCCCGCATAGCATGTGCAAAAGAGTAGAGAGGGTCACGGCGAAAACTGGACGCACCTCGTGTACAAACTAGACAATCTCTTTCGGAGTATCAGGGTTTCGGACGAGAACTCATCTGTTACACGGGCACTTCAATGTTTTTTAAACTTATTTGAACTCCAGCCTATTTTTGCGTTTAGTATGCATCTTTCAAAGCGACGTCATCAATTTCCAACACGTTCTGACATCATTTGCTGTTTTTCAGTCATTTACCGATTTGTTTAGGTAGCTAAATGACGGTGAAATAGAAAATCACTACAAAATGAACTCTGAAAATGTTGGAACTTGGCATGGTATCATCATTTTGCTCGCATAGCATGTGCAAAAGAGTAGAGAGGGTCACGGCGAAAACTGGACGCACCTCGTGTACAAACTGGACAATCTCTTTCGGAGTATCAGGGTTTCGGACGAGAACTCATCTGTTACACGGGCACTTCAATGTTTTTTAAACTTATTTGAACTCCAGCCTATTTTTGCGTTCAGTATGCATCATTCAAAGCGACGTCATCAATTTCCAAGACGTTCTGACATCATTTGCTGTTTTTCAGTCATTTACCGATTTGTTTAGGGAGCTAAATGACGGTGAAATTGAAAATCACTACAAAATGAACTCTGAAAATGTTGGAACTTGGCATGGTATCATCATTTCGCCCGCATAGCATGTGCAAAAGAGTAGAGAGGGTCACGGCGAAAACTGGACGCACCTCGTGTACAAACTGGACAATCTCTTTTGGAGTATCAGGGTTTCGGACGAGAACTCATCTGTTACACGGGCACTTCAATGTTTTTTAAACTTATTTGAACTACAGCCTATTTTTGCGTTCAGTATGCATCTTTCAAAGCGACGTCATCAATTTCCAACACGTTCTGACATCATTTGCTGTTTTTCAGTCATTTACCGATTTGTTTAGGGAGCTAAATGATGGTGAAAATGAAAATCACTACAAAATGAACTCTGAAAATGTTGGAACTTGGCATGGTATCATCATTTCGCCTACATAGCATGTGCAATAGAGTAGAGAGGGTCACGACGAAAACTGGACGCACCTCGTGTACAAACTGGACAATCTCTTTCGGAGTATCAGGGTTTCGGACGAGAACTCATCTTTTACACGGGCACTTCAATGTTTTTTAAACTTATTTGAACTCCAGCCTATTTTTGCGTTCGGTATGCATCTTTCAAAGCGACGTCATCAATTTCCAACACGTTCTCACATCATTTGCTCTTTTTATAACATTTACCGATTTGTTTAGGTAGCTAAATGACGGTGAAATAGAAAATCACTACAAAATGAACTCTGAAAATGTTGGAACTTGGCATGGTATCATCATTTTTCTCGCATAGCATGTGCAAAAGAGTAGAGAGGGTCACGGCGAAAACTGGACGCACCTCGTGTACAAACTGGACAATCTCTTTCGGAGTATCAGGGTTTCGGACGAGAACTCATCTATTACACGGGCACTTCAATGTTTTTCAAACTTATTTGAACTCCACCCTATTTTTGCGTTCAGTATGCATCATTCAAAGCCACGTCATCAATTTCCAACACGTTCTGACATCATTTGCTGTTTTTCAGTCATTTACCGATTTGTTTAGGTAGCTAAATGACGGTGAAATAGAAAATCACTACAAAATGAACTCTGAAAATGTTGGAACTTGGCATGGTATCATCATTTTGCTCGCATAGCATGTGCAAAAGAGTAGAGAGGGTCACGGCGAAAACTGGACGCACCTCGTGTACAAACTGGACAATCTCTTTCGGAGTATCAGGGTTTCGGACGAGAACTCATCTGTTACACGGGCACTTCAATGTTTTTTAAACTTATTTGAACTACAGCCTATTTTTGCGTTCAGTACGCATAATTCAAAGCGACGTCATTAATTTCCAACACGTTCTCACATCATTTGCTGTTTTTCAGTCATTTACCGATTTGTTTAGGGAGCTAAATGACGGTGAAATTGAAAATCACTACAAAATGAACTCTGAAAATGTTGGAACTTGGCATGGTATCATCATTTCGCCCGCATAGCATGTGCAAAAGAGTAGAGAGGGTCACGGCAAAAACTGGACGCACCTCGTGTACAAACTGGACAATCTCTTTCGGAGTATCAGGGTTTCGGACGAGAACTCATCTGTTACACGGGAACTTCAAAGGTTTTTAAACTTATTTGAACTACAGCCTATTTTTGCATTCAGTATGCATCTTTCAAAGGAAAGTCATCAATTTCCAACACGTTCTAACATCATTTGCTGTTTTTCAGTCATTTACCTATTTGTTTAGGTAGCTAAATGACGGTGAAATAGAAAATCACTACAAAATGAACTCTGAAAATGTTGAAACTTGGCATGGTATCATCATTTTGCTCGCATAGCATGTGCAAAAGAGTAGAGAGGGTCACGGCGAAAACTGGACGCACCTCGTGTACAAACTGGACAATCTCTTTCGGAGTATCAGGGTTTCGGACGAGAACTTATCTGTTACACGGGCACTTCAATGTTTTTTAAACTTATTTGAACTCCAGCCTATTTTTGCGTTCAGTATGCATCTTTCAAAGCGACGTCATCAATTTCCAACACGTTCTCACATCATTTGCTCTTTTTATAACATTTACCGATTTGTTTAGGTAGCTAAATGACGGTGAAATAGAAAATCACTACAAAATGAACTCTGAAAATGTTGGAACTTGGCATGGTATCATCATTTTTCTCGCATAGCATGTGCAAAAGAGTAGAGAGGGTCACGGCGAAAACTGGACGCACCTCGTGTACAAACTGGACAATCTCTTTCGGAGTATCAGGGTTTCGGACGAGAACTCATCGGTTACACGGGCACTTCAAAGTTTTTTAAATTTATTTGAACTACAGCCTATTTTTGCGTTCAGTATGCATCATTCAAAGCGACGTCATCAATTTCCAACACGTTCTGACATCATTTGCTGTTTTTCAGTCATTTACCGATTTGTTTAGGTAGCTAAATGACGGTGAAATAGAAAATCACTACAAAATGAACTCTGAAAATGTTGGAACTTGGCATGGTATCATCATTTTGCTCGCATAGCATGTGCAAAAGAGTAGAGAGGGTCACGGCGAAAACTGGACGCACCTCGTGTACAAACTGGACAATCTCTTTCGGAGTATCAGGGTTTCGGACGAGAACTCATCTGTTACACGGGCACTTCAATGTTTTTTAAACTTATTTGAACTACAGCCTATTTTTGCATTCAGTACGCATAATTCAAAGCGACGTCATTAATTTCCAACACGTTCTCACATCATTTGCTGTTTTTCAGTCATTTACCGATTTGTTTAGGGAGCTAAATGACGGTGAAATTGAAAATCACTACAAAATGAACTCTGAAAATGTTGGAACTTGGCATGGTATCATCATTTCGCCCGCATAGCATGTGCAAAAGAGTAGAGAGGGTCACGGCGAAAACTGGACGCACCTCGTGTACAAACTGGACAATCTCTTTCGGAGTATCAGGGTTTCGGACGAGAACTCATCTGTTACACGGGCACTTCAATGTTTTTTAAACTTATTTGAACTACAGCCTATTTTTGCATTCAGTATGCATCTTTCAAAGGAAAGTCATCAATTTCCAACACGTTCTGACATCATTTGCTGTTTTTCAGTCATTTACCTATTTGTTTAGGTAGCTAAATGACGGTGAAATAGAAAATCACTACAAAATGAACTCTGAAAATGTTGAAACTTGGCATGGTATCATCATTTTGCTCGCATAGCATGTGCAAAAGAGTAGAGAGGGTCACGGCGAAAACTGGACGCACCTCATGTACAAACTGGACAATCTCTTTCGGAGTGTCAGGGTTTCGGACGAGAACTCATCTGTTACACGGGCACTTCAATGTTTTTTAAACTTATTTGAACTCCAGCCTATTTTTGCGTTCAGTATGCATCTTTCAAAGCGACGTCATCAATTTCCAACACGTTCTGACATCATTTGCTGTTTTTCAGTCATTTACCGATTTGTTTAGGGAGCTAAATGACGGTGAAATTGAAAATCACTACAAAATGAACTCTGAAAATGTTGGAACTTGGCATGGTATCATCATTTCACCCGCATAGCATGTGCTAAAGAGTATAGAGGGTCACGGCGAAAACTGGACGCACCTCGTGTACAAACTGGACAATCTCTTTCGGAGCATTAGGGTTTCGGACGAGAACTCATCTGTTACACGGGCACTTCAATGTTTTTTAAATTTATTTGAACTACAGCCTATTTTTGCGTTCAGTTTGCCTCTTTCAAAGCGACGTCATCAATTTCCAACACGTTCTGACATCATTTCCTGTTTTTCAGTCATTTATCGATTTGTTTAGGGAGCTAAATGACGGTGAAATTGAAAATCAGTACAAAATGAACTCTAAAAATGTTGGAACTTGGCATGGTATCATCAGTTTGCTCGCATAGCATGTGCAAAAGAGTAGAGAGGGTCACGGCGAAAACTGGACGCACCTCGTGTACAAACTGGACAATCTCTTTCGGAGTATCAGGGTTTCGGACGAGAACTCATCTGTTACACGGGCACTTCAATGTTTTTTAAACTTATTTTAACTACAGCCTATTTTTGCGTTCAGTACGCATAATTCAAAGCGACGTCATTAATTTCCAACACGTTCTCACATCATTTGCTATTTTTCAGTCATTTACCGATTTGTTTAGGGAGCTAAATGACGGTGAAATTGAAAATCACTACAAAATGAACTCTGAAAATGTTGGAACTTGGCATGGTATCATCATTTTGCCCGCATAGCATGTGCAAAAGAGTAGAGAGGGTCACGGCGAAAACTGGACGCACCTCGTGTACAAACTGGACAATCTATTTCGGAGTATCAGGGTTTCGGACGAGAACTCATCTGTTACACGGGCACTTCAATGTTTTTTAAACTTATTTGAACTACAGCCTATTTTTGCATTCAGTATGCATCTTTCAAAGGAACGTCATCAATTTCCAACACGTTCTGACATCATTTGCTGTTTTTCAGTCATTTACCTATTTGTTTAGGTAGCTAAATGACGGTGAAATAGAAAATCACTACAAAATGAACTCTGAAAATGTTGAAACTTGGCATGGTATCATCATTTTGCTTGCATAGCATGTGCAAAAGAGTAGAGAGGGTCACGGCGAAAACTGGACGCACCTCGTGTACAAACTGGACAATCTCTTTCGGAGTATCAGGGTTTCGGACGAGAACTCATCTGTTACACGGGCACTTCAATGTTTTTTAAACTTATTTGAACTCCAGCCTATTTTTGCGTTCAGTATGCATCTTTCAAAGCGACGTCATCAATTTCCAACACGTTCTGACATCATTTGCTGTTTTTCAGTCATTTACCGATTTGTTTAGGGAGCTAAATGACGGTGAAATTGAAAATCACTACAAAATGAACTCTGAAAATGTTGGAACTTGGCATGGTATCATCATTTCGCCCGCATAGCATGTGCTAAAGAGTATAGAGGGTCACGGCGAAAACCAGACGCACCTCGTGTACAAACTGGACAATCTCTTTCGGAGTATCAGGGTTTCGGACGAGAACTCATCTGTTACACGGGCAGTTCAATGTTTTTTAAATTTATTTGAACTACAGCCTATTTTTGCGTTCAGTATGCCTCTTTCAAAGCGACGTCATCAATTTCCAACACGTTCTGACATCATTTCCTGTTTTTCAGTCATTTATCGATTTGTTTAGGGAGCTAAATGACGGTGAAATTGAAAATCACTACAAAATGAACTCTAAAAATGTTGGAACTTGGCATGGTATCATCAGTTTGCTCGCATAGCATGTGCAAAAGAGTAGAGAGGGTCACGGCGAAAACTGGACGCACCTCGTGTACAAACTGGACAATCTCTTTCGGAGTATCAGGGTTTCGGACGAGAACTCATCTGTTACACGGGCACTTCAATGTTTTTTAAACTTATTTGAACTACAGCCTATTTTTGCGTTCAGTACGCATAATTCAAAGCGACGTCATCAATTTCCAACACGTTCTCACATCATTTGCTCTTTTTATAACATTTACCGATTTGTTTAGGTAGCTAAATGACGGTGAAATAGAAAATCACTACAAAATGAACTCTGAAAATGTTGGAACTTGGCATGGTATCATCATTTTTCTCGCATAGCATGTGCAAAAGAGTAGAGAGGGTCACGGCGAAAACTGGACGCACCTCGTGTACAAACTGGACAATCTCTTTCGGAGTATCAGGGTTTCGGACGAGAACTCATCTGTTACACGGGCACTTCAATGTTTTTTAAACTTATTTGAACTACAGCCTATTTTTGCATTCAGTATGCATCTTTCAAAGGAACGTCATCAATTTCCAACACGTTCTGACATCATTTGCTGTTTTTCAGTCATTTACCTATTTGTTTAGGTAGCTAAATGACGGTGAAATAGAAAATCACTACAAAATGAACTCTGAAAATGTTGAAACTTGGCATGGTATCATCATTTTGCTCGCATAGCATGTGCAAAAGAGTAGAGAGGGTCACGGCAAAAACTGGACGCACCTCGTGTACAAACTGGACAATCTCTTTCGGAGTATCAGGGTTTCGGACGAGAACTCATCTGTTACACGGGCACTTCAATGTTTTTTAAACTTATTTGAACTCCAGCCTATTTTTGCGTTCAGTATGCATCTTTCAAAGCGACGTCATCAATTTCCAACACGTTCTGACATCATTTGCTGTTTTTCAGTCATTTACCGATTTGTTTAGGGAGCTAAATGACGGTGAAATTGAAAATCACTACAAAATGAACTCTGAAAATGTTGGAACTTGGCATGGTATCATCATTTCGCCCGCATAGCATGTGCTAAAGAGTATAGAGGGTCACGGCGAAAACCGGACGCACCTCGTGTACAAACTGGACAATCTCTTTCGGAGTATCAGGGTTTCGGACGAGAACTCATCTGTTACACGGGCACTTCAATGTTTTTTAAATTTATTTGAACTACAGCCTATTTTTGCGTTCAGTATGCCTCTTTCAAAGTGACGTCATCAATTTCCAACACGTTCTGACATCATTTCCTGTTTTTCAGTCATTTATCGATTTGTTTAGGGAGCTAAATGACGGTGAAATAGAAAATCACTACAAAATGAACTCTGAAAATGTTGGAACTTGGCATGGTATCATCAGTTTGCTCGCATAGCATGTGCAAAAGAGTAGAGAGGGTCACGGCGAAAACTGGACGCACCTCGTGTACAAACTGGACAATCTCTTTCGGAGTATCAGGGTTTCGGACGAGAACTCATCTGTTACACGGGCACTTCAATGTTTTTCAAACTTATTTGAACTCCAGCCTATTTTTGCGTTCAGTATGCATCATTCAAAGCGCCGTCATCAATTTCCAACACGTTCTGACATCATTTGCTGTTTTTCAGTCATTTACCGATTTGTTTAGGGAGCTAAATGACGGTGAAATTGAAAATCACTACAAAATGAACTCTGAAAATGTTGGAACTTGGCATGGTATCATCATTTCGCCCGCATAGCATGTGCAAAAGAGTAGAGAGGGTCACGGCGAAAACTGGACGCACCTCGTGTACAAACTGGACAATCTCTCTCGGAGTATCAGGGTTTCGGACAAGAACTCATCTGTTACACGGGCACTTCAATGTTTTTTAAACTTATTTGAACTACAGCCTATTTTTGCATTCAGTATGCATCTTTCAAAGGGACGTCATCAATTTCCAACACGTTCTGACATCATTTCCTGTTTTTCAGTCATTTACCTATTTGTTTAGGTAGCTAAATGACGGTGAAATAGAAAATCACTACAAAATGAACTCTGAAAAAGTTGGAACTTGGCATGGTATCATCATTTTGCTCGCATAGCATGTGCAAAAGAGTAGAGAGGGTCACGGCGAAAACTGGACGCACCTCGTGTACAAACTGGACAATCTCTTTCGGAGTATCAGGGTTTCGGACAAGAACTCATCTGTTACACGGGCACTTCAATGTTTTTTAAACTTATTTGAACTCCAGCCTATTTTTGCGTTCAGTATGCATCATTCAAAGCGACGTCATCATTTTCCAACACGTTCTGACATCATTTGCTGTTTTTCAGTCATTTACCGATTTGTTTAGGGAGCTAAATGACGGTGAAATTGAAAATCACTACAAAATGAACTCTGAAAATGTTGGAACTTGGCATGGTATCATCATTTCGCCCGCATAGCATGTGCTAAAGAGTATAGAGGGTCACGGCGAAAACCGGACGCACCTCGTGTACAAACTGGACAATCCCTTTCGGAGTATCAGGGTTTCGGACGAGAACTCATCTGTTACACGGGCACTTCAATGTTTTTTAAACTTATTTGAACTACAGCCTATTTTTGCGTTCAGTATGCATCATTCAAAGCGACGTCATCAATTTCCAACACGTTCTGACATCATTTGCTGTTTTTCAGTCATTTACCGATTTGTTTAGGGAGCTAAATGACGATGAAATTGAAAATCACTACAAAATGAACTCTGAAAATGTTGGAACTTGGCATGGTATCATCATTTCGCCCGCATAGCATGTGCTAAAGAGTAGAGAGGGTCACGGCGAAAACCGGACGCACCTCGTGTACAAACTGGACAATCCCTTTTGGAGTATCAGGGTTTCGGACGAGAACTCATCTGTTACACGGGCACTTCAACGTTTTTTAAACTTATTTGAACTACAGCCTATTTTTGCGTTCAGTATGCATCTTTCAAAGCGACGTCATCAATTTCCAACACGTTCTGACATCATTTGTTGTTTTCAGTCATTTACCGATTTGTTTAGGGAGCTAAATGACGGTGAAATTGAAAATCACTACAAAATGAACTCTGAAAATGTTGGAACTTGGCATGGTATCATCATTTCGTCTGCATAGCATCTGCAAAAGAGTAGAGAGGGTCACGGCAAAAACTGGACGCACCTCGTGTACAAACTGGATAATCTCTTTCGGAGTATCAGGGTTTCGGACGAGAACACATCTGTTACACGGGCACTTCAATGTTTTTTAAACTTATTTGAACTACAGCCTATTTTTGCGTTCAGTATGCATCTTTCAAAGCGACGTCATCAATTTCCAACACGTTCTGACATCATTTGCTGTTTTTCAGTCATTTACCGATTTGTTTAGGGAGCTAAATGACGGTGAAATTGAAAATCACTACAAAATGAACTCTGAAAATGTTGGAACTTGGCATGGTATCATCATTTCGCTCGCATAGCATGTGCAAAAGAGTAGAGAGGGTCACGGCGAAAACTGGACGCACCTCGTGTACAAACTAGACAATCTCTTTCGGAGTATCAGGGTTTCGGACGAGAACTCATCTGTTACACGGGCACTTCAATGTTTTTTAAACTTATTTGAACTACAGCCTATTTTTGCGTTCAGTATGCATCTTTCAAAGCCACGTCATCAATTTCCAACACGTTCTGACATCATTTGCTGTTTTTCAGTCATTTACCGATTTGTTTAGGTAGCTAAATGACGGTGAAATAGAAAATCACTACAAAATGAACTCTGAAAATGTTGGAACTTGGCATGGTATCATCATTTTTCTCGCATAGCATGTGCAAAAGAGTAGAGAGGGTCACGGCGAAAACTGGACGCACCTCGTGTACAAACTGGACAATCTCTTTCGGAGTATCAGGGTTTCGGACGAGAACTCATCTGTTACACGGGCACTTCAATGTTTTTTAAACTTATTTGAACTCCAGCCTATTTTTGCATTCAGTATGCATCATTCAAAGCGACGTCATCAATTTCCAACACGTTCTGACATCATTTGCTGTTTTTCAGTCATTTACCGATTTGTTTAGGGAGCTAAATGACGGTGAAATTGAAAATCACTACAAAATGAACTCTGAAAATGTTGGAACTTGGCATGGTATCATCATTTCGCCCGCATAGCATGTGCAAAAGAGTAGAGAGGGTCACGGCGAAAACTGGACGCACCTCGTGTACAAACTAGACAATCTCTTTCGGAGTATCAGGGTTTCGGACGAGAACTCATCTGTTACACGGGCACTTCAATGTTTTTTAAACTTATTTGAACTACAGCCTATTTTTGCGTTCAGTATGCATCTTTCAAAGCGACGTCATCAATTTCCAACACGTTCTGACATCATTTGTTGTTTTCAGTCATTTACCGATTTGTTTAGGGAGCTAAATGACGGTGAAATTGAAAATCACTACAAAATGAACTCTGAAAATGTTGGAACTTGGCATGGTATCATCATTTCGTCTGCATAGCATCTGCAAAAGAGTAGAGAGGGTCACGGCAAAAACTGGACGCACCTCGTGTACAAACTGGATAATCTCTTTCGGAGTATCAGGGTTTCGGACGAGAACACATCTGTTACACGGGCACTTCAATGTTTTTTAAACTTATTTGAACTACAGCCTATTTTTGCGTTCAGTATGCATCTTTCAAAGCGACGTCATCAATTTCCAACACGTTCTGACATCATTTGCTGTTTTTCAGTGATTTACCGATTTGTTTAGGGAGCTAAATGACGGTGAAATTGAAAATCACTACAAAATGAACTCTGAAAATGTTGGAACTTGGCATGGTATCATCATTTCGCCCGCATAGCATGTGCTAAAGAGTAGAGAGGGTCACGGCGAAAACTGGACGCACCTCGTGTACAAACTAGACAATCTCTTTCGGAGTATCAGGGTTTCGGACGAGAACTCATCTGTTACACGGGCACTTCAATGTTTTTTAAACTTATTTGAACTACAGCCTATTTTTGCGTTCAGTATGCATCATTCAAAGCGACGTCATCAATTTCCAACATGTTCGGACATCATTTGCTGTTTTTCAGTCATTTACCGATTTGTTTAGGGAGCTAAATGACGGTGAAATAGAAAATCACTACAAAATGAACTCTGAAAATGTTGGAACTTGGCATGGTATCATCATTTTGCTCGCATAGCATGTGCAAAAGAGTAGAGAGGGTCACGGAGAAAACTGGACGCACCTCGTGTACAAACTGGACAATCTCTCTCGGAGTATTAGGGTTTCGGACGAGAACTCATCTGTTACACGGGCACTTCAATGTTTTTTAAACTTATTTGAACTCCACCCTATTTTTGCGTTCAGTATGCATCATTCAAAGCGACGTCATCAATTTCCAACACGTTCTGACATCATTTGCTGTTTTTCGGTCATTTACCGATTTGTTTAGGGAGCTAAATGACGGTGAAATTGAAAATCACTACAAAATGAACTCTGAAAATGTTGGAACTTGGCATGGTATCATCATTTCGCCCGCATAGCATGTGCTAAAGAGTAGAGAGGGTCACGGCGAAATCCGGATGCACCTCGTGTACAAACTGGACAATCTCTTTCGGAGTATCAGGGTTTCGGACGAGAACTCATCTGTTACACGGGCACTTCAGTGTTTTTTAAACTTATTTGAACTACAGCCTATTTTTGCGTTCAGTACGCATCTTTCAAAGCGACGTCATCAATTTCCAACACGTTCTGACATCATTTGCTGTTTTTCAGTCATTTACCGATTTGTTTAGGGAGCTAAATGACGGTGAAATAGAAAATCACTACAAAATGAACTCTGGAAATGTTGGAACTTGGCATGGTATCATCATTTCGTCTGCATAGCATGTGCAAAAGAGTAGAGAGGGTCACGGCAAAAACTGGACGCACCTCGTGTACAAACTGGATAATCTCTTTCGGAGCATCAGGGTTTCGGACGAGAACTCATCTGTTACACGGGCACTTCAATGTTTTTTAAACTTATTTGAACTACACCTATTTTTTGCGTTCAGTATGCATCTTTCAAAGCGACGTCATCAATTTCCAACACGTTCTGACATCATTTGCTGTTTTTCAGTCATTTACCGATTTGTTTAGGGAGCTAAATGACGGTGAAATAGAAAATCACTACAAAATGAACTCAAAAAATGTTGGAACTTGGCATGGTATCATCATTTTTCTCGCATAGCATGTGCAAAAGAGTAGAAAGGGTCACGGCCAAAACCGGACGCACCTCGTGTACAAACGGGGCAATCTCTTTCGGAGTATCAGGGTTTCGGACAAGAACTCATCTGTTACACGGGCACTTCAATGTTTTTTAAACTTATTTGAACTCCAGCCTATTTTTGCGTTCAGTATGCATCATTCAAAGCGACGTCATCATTTTCCAACACGTTCTGACATCATTTGCTGTTTTTCAGTCATTTACCGATTTGTTTAGGGAGCTAAATGACGGTGAAATTGAAAATCACTACAAAATGAACTCTGAAAATGTTGGAACTTGGCATGGTATCATCATTTCGCCCGCATAGCATGTGCTAAAGAGTATAGAGGGTCACGGCGAAAACCGGACGCACCTCGTGTACAAACTGGACAATCCCTTTCGGAGTATCAGGGTTTCGGACGAGAACTCATCTGTTACACGGGCACTTCAATGTTTTTTAAACTTATTTGAACTACAGCCTATTTTTGCGTTCAGTATGCATCATTCAAAGCGACGTCATCAATTTCCAACACGTTCTGACATCATTTGTTGTTTTTCAGTCATTTACCGATTTGTTTAGGGAGCTAGATGACGATGAAATTGAAAATCACTACAAAATGAACTCTGAAAATGTTGGAACTTGGCATGGTATCATCATTTCGCCCGCATAGCATGTGCTAAAGAGTAGAGAGGGTCACGGCGAAAACCGGACGCACCTCGTGTACAAACTGGACAATCCCTTTTGGAGTATCAGGGTTTCGGACGAGAACTCATCTGTTACACGGGCACTTCAATGTTTTTTAAACTTATTTGAACTACAGCCTATTTTTGCGTTCAGTATGCATCTTTCAAAGCGACGTCATCAATTTCCAACACGTTCTGACATCATTTGTTGTTTTCAGTCATTTACCGATTTGTTTAGGGAGCTAAATGACGGTGAAATTGAAAATCACTACAAAATGAACTCTGAAAATGTTGGAACTTGGCATGGTATCATCATTTCGTCTGCATAGCATCTGCAAAAGAGTAGAGAGGGTCACGGCAAAAACTGGACGCACCTCGTGTACAAACTGGATAATCTCTTTCGGAGTATCAGGGTTTCGGACGAGAACACATCTGTTACACGGGCACTTCAATGTTTTTTAAACTTATTTGAACTACAGCCTATTTTTGCGTTCAGTATGCATCTTTCAAAGCGACGTCATCAATTTCCAACACGTTCTGACATCATTTGCTGTTTTTCAGTGATTTACCGATTTGTTTAGGGAGCTAAATGACGGTGAAATTGAAAATCACTACAAAATGAACTCTGAAAATGTTGGAACTTGGCATGGTATCATCATTTCGCTCGCATAGCATGTGCAAAAGAGTAGAGAGGGTCACGGCGAAAACTGGACGCACCTCGTGTACAAACTAGACAATCTCTTTCGGAGTATCAGGGTTTCGGACGAGAACTCATCTGTTACACGGGCACTTCAATGTTTTTTAAACTTATTTGAACTACAGCCTATTTTTGCGTTCAGTATGCATCATTCAAAGCGACGTCATCAATTTCCAACACGTTCTGACATCATTTGCTGTTTTTCAGTCATTTACCGATTTGTTTAGGGAGCTAGATGACGATGAAATTGAAAATCACTACAAAATGAACTCTGAAAATGTTGGAACTTGGCATGGTATCATCATTTCGCCCGCATAGCATGTGCTAAAGAGTAGAGAGGGTCACGGCGAAAACCGGACGCACCTCGTGTACAAACTGGACAATCCCTTTTGGAGTATCAGGGTTTCGGACGAGAACTCATCTGTTACACGGGCACTTCAATGTTTTTTAAACTTATTTGAACTACAGCCTATTTTTGCGTTCAGTATGCATCTTTCAAAGCGACGTCATCAATTTCCAACACGTTCTGACATCATTTGTTGTTTTCAGTCATTTACCGATTTGTTTAGGGAGCTAAATGACGGTGAAATTGAAAATCACTACAAAATGAACTCTGAAAATGTTGGAACTTGGCATGGTATCATCATTTCGTCTGCATAGCATCTGCAAAAGAGTAGAGAGGGTCACGGCAAAAACTGGACGCACCTCGTGTACAAACTGGATAATCTCTTTCGGAGTATCAGGGTTTCGGACGAGAACACATCTGTTACACGGGCACTTCAATGTTTTTTAAACTTATTTGAACTACAGCCTATTTTTGCGTTCAGTATGCATCTTTCAAAGCGACGTCATCAATTTCCAACACGTTCTGACATCATTTGCTGTTTTTCAGTGATTTACCGATTTGTTTAGGGAGCTAAATGACGGTGAAATTGAAAATCACTACAAAATGAACTCTGAAAATGTTGGAACTTGGCATGGTATCATCATTTCGCTCGCATAGCATGTGCAAAAGAGTAGAGAGGGTCACGGCGAAAACTGGACGCACCTCGTGTACAAACTAGACAATCTCTTTCGGAGTATCAGGGTTTCGGACGAGAACTCATCTGTTACACGGGCACTTCAATGTTTTTTAAACTTATTTGAACTACAGCCTATTTTTGCGTTCAGTATGCATCATTCAAAGCGACGTCATCAATTTCCAACACGTTCTGACATCATTTGCTGTTTTTCAGTCATTTACCGATTTGTTTAGGGAGCTAGATGACGATGAAATTGAAAATCACTACAAAATGAACTCTGAAAATGTTGGAACTTGGCATGGTATCATCATTTCGCCCGCATAGCATGTGCTAAAGAGTAGAGAGGGTCACGGCGAAAACCGGACGCACCTCGTGTACAAACTGGACAATCCCTTTTGGAGTATCAGGGTTTCGGACGAGAACTCATCTGTTACACGGGCACTTCAATGTTTTTTAAACTTATTTGAACTACAGCCTATTTTTGCGTTCAGTATGCATCTTTCAAAGCGACGTCATCAATTTCCAACACGTTCTGACATCATTTGTTGTTTTCAGTCATTTACCGATTTGTTTAGGGAGCTAAATGACGGTGAAATTGAAAATCACTACAAAATGAACTCTGAAAATGTTGGAACTTGGCATGGTATCATCATTTCGTCTGCATAGCATCTGCAAAAGAGTAGAGAGGGTCACGGCAAAAACTGGACGCACCTCGTGTACAAACTGGATAATCTCTTTCGGAGTATCAGGGTTTCGGACGAGAACACATCTGTTACACGGGCACTTCAATGTTTTTTAAACTTATTTGAACTACAGCCTATTTTTGCGTTCAGTATGCATCTTTCAAAGCGACGTCATCAATTTCCAACACGTTCTGACATCATTTGCTGTTTTTCAGTCATTTACCGATTTGTTTAGGGAGCTAAATGACGGTGAAATTGAAAATCACTACAAAATGAACTCTGAAAATGTTGGAACTTGGCATGGTATCATCATTTCGCTCGCATAGCATGTGCAAAAGAGTAGAGAGGGTCACGGCGAAAACTGGACACCTCGTGTACAAACTAGACAATCTCTTTCGGAGTATCAGGGTTTCGGACGAGAACTCATCTGTTACACGGGCACTTCAATGTTTTTTAAACTTATTTGAACTACAGCCTATTTTTGCGTTCAGTATGCATCTTTCAAAGCCACGTCATCAATTTCCAACACGTTCTGACATCATTTGCTGTTTTTCAGTCATTTACCGATTTGTTTAGGTAGCTAAATGACGGTGAAATAGAAAATCACTACAAAATGAACTCTGAAAATGTTGGAACTTGGCATGGTATCATCATTTTTCTCGCATAGCATGTGCAAAAGAGTAGAGAGGGTCACGGCGAAAACTGGACGCACCTCGTGTACAAACAGGACAATCTCTTTCGGAGTATCAGGGTTTCGGACGAGAACTCATCTGTTACACGGGCACTTCAATGTTTTTTAAACTTATTTGAACTCCAGCCTATTTTTGCATTCAGTATGCATCATTCAAAGCGACGTCATCAATTTCCAACACGTTCTGACATCATTTGCTGTTTTTCAGTCATTTACCGATTTGTTTAGGGAGCTAAATGACGGTGAAATTGAAAATCACTACAAAATGAACTCTGAAAATGTTGGAACTTGGCATGGTATCATCATTTCGCCCGCATAGCATGTGCTAAAGAGTAGAGAGGGTCACGGCGAAAACCGGACGCACCTCGTGTACAAACTGGACAATCCCTTTTGGAGTATCAGGGTTTCGGACGAGAACTCATCTGTTACACGGGCACTTCAATGTTTTTTAAACTTATTTGAACTACAGCCTATTTTTGCGTTCAGTATGCATCTTTCAAAGCGACGTCATCAATTTCCAACACGTTCTGACATCATTTGTTGTTTTCAGTCATTTACCGATTTGTTTAGGGAGCTAAATGACGGTGAAATTGAAAATCACTACAAAATGAACTCTGAAAATGTTGGAACTTGGCATGGTATCATCATTTCGTCTGCATAGCATCTGCAAAAGAGTAGAGAGGGTCACGGCAAAAACTGGACGCACCTCGTGTACAAACTGGATAATCTCTTTCGGAGTATCAGGGTTTCGGACGAGAACACATCTGTTACACGGGCACTTCAATGTTTTTTAAACTTATTTGAACTACAGCCTATTTTTGCGTTCAGTATGCATCTTTCAAAGCGACGTCATCAATTTCCAACACGTTCTGACATCATTTGCTGTTTTTCAGTCATTTACCGATTTGTTTAGGGAGCTAAATGACGGTGAAATTGAAAATCACTACAAAATGAACTCTGAAAATGTTGGAACTTGGCATGGTATCATCATTTCGCTCGCATAGCATGTGCAAAAGAGTAGAGAGGGTCACGGCGAAAACTGGACACCTCGTGTACAAACTAGACAATCTCTTTCGGAGTATCAGGGTTTCGGACGAGAACTCATCTGTTACACGGGCACTTCAATGTTTTTTAAACTTATTTGAACTACAGCCTATTTTTGCGTTCAGTATGCATCTTTCAAAGCCACGTCATCAATTTCCAACACGTTCTGACATCATTTGCTGTTTTTCAGTCATTTACCGATTTCTTTAGGTAGCTAAATGACGGTGAAATAGAAAATCACTACAAAATGAACTCTGAAAATGTTGGAACTTGGCATGGTATCATCATTTTTCTCGCATAGCATGTGCAAAAGAGTAGAGAGGGTCACGGCGAAAACTGGACGCACCTCGTGTACAAACAGGACAATCTCTTTCGGAGTATCAGGGTTTCGGACGAGAACTCATCTGTTACACGGGCACTTCAATGTTTTTTAAACTTATTTGAACTCCAGCCTATTTTTGCATTCAGTATGCATCATTCAAAGCGACGTCATCAATTTCCAACACGTTCTGACATCATTTGCTGTTTTTCAGTCATTTACCGATTTGTTTAGGGAGCTAAATGACGGTGAAATTGAAAATCACTACAAAATGAACTCTGAAAATGTTGGAACTTGGCATGGTATCATCATTTCGCCCGCATAGCATGTGCAAAAGAGTAGAGAGGGTCACGGCGAAAACTGGACGCACCTCGTGTACAAACTAGACAATCTCTTTCGGAGTATCAGGGTTTCGGACGAGAACTCATCTGTTACACGGGCACTTCAATGTTTTTTAAACTTATTTGAACTACAGCCTATTTTTGCGTTCAGTATGCATCTTTCCAAGCCACGTCATCAATTTCCAACACGTTCTGACATCATTTGCTGTTTTTCAGTCATTTACCGATTTGTTTAGGTAGCTAAATGACGGTGAAATAGAAAATCACTACAAAATGAACTCTGAAAATGTTGGAACTTGGCATGGTATCATCATTTTGCTCGCATAGCATGTGCAAAAGAGTAGAGGGGGTCACGGCGAAAACTGGACGCACCTCGTGTACAAACTGGACAATCTCTTTCGGAGTATCAGGGTTTCGGACGAGAACTCATCTGTTACACGGGCACTTCAATGTTTTTTGAACTTATTTGAACTACAGCCTATTTTTGCGTTCAGTACGCATAATTCAAAGCGACGTCATCAATTTCCAACACGTTCTGACATCATTTGCTGTTTTTCAGTCATTTACCGATTTGTTTAGGGAGCTAAATGACGGTGAAATTGAAAATCACTACAAAATGAACTCTGAAAATGTTGGAACTTGGCATGGTATCATCATTTCGCCCGCATAGCATGTGCTAAAGAGTAGAGAGGGTCACGGCGAAAACTGGACGCACCTCGTGTACAAACTCGACAATCCCTTTCGGAGTATTAGGGTTTCGGACGAGAACTCATCTGTTACACGGGCACTTCAATGTTTTTTAAACTTATTTGAACTACAGCCTATTTTTGCGTTCAGTATGCATCTTTCAAAGCGACGTCATCAATTTCCAACATGTTCGGACATCATTTGCTGTTTTTCAGTCATTTACCGATTTGTTTAGGGAGCTAAATGACGGTGAAATAGAAAATCACTACAAAATGAACTCTGAAAATGTTGGAACTTGGCATGGTATCATCATTTTGCTCGCATAGCATGTGCAAAAGAGTAGAGAGGGTCACGGAGAAAACTGGACGCACCTCGTGTACAAACTGGACAATCTCTCTCGGAGTATCAGGGTTTCGGACGAGAACTCATCTGTTACACGGGCACTTCAATGTTTTTTAAACTTATTTGAACTCCACCCTATTTTTGCGTTCAGTATGCATCATTCAAAGCGACGTCATCAATTTCCAACACGTTCTGACATCATTTGCTGTTTTTCGGTCATTTACCGATTTGTTTAGGGAGCTAAATGACGGTGAAATTGAAAATCACTACAAAATGAACTCTGAAAATGTTGGAACTTGGCATGGTATCATCATTTCGCCCGCATAGCATGTGCTAAAGAGTAGAGAGGGTCACGGCGAAATCCGGATGCACCTCGTGTACAAACTGGACAATCTCTTTCGGAGTATCAGGGTTTCGGACGAGAACTCATCTGTTACACGGGCACTTCAGTGTTTTTTAAACTTATTTGAACTACAGCCTATTTTTGCGTTCAGTACGCATCTTTCAAAGCGACGTCATCAATTTCCAACACGTTCTGACATCATTTGCTGTTTTTCAGTCATTTACCGATTTGTTTAGGGAGCTAAATGACGGTGAAATAGAAAATCACTACAAAATGAACTCTGGAAATGTTGGAACTTGGCATGGTATCATCATTTCGTCTGCATAGCATGTGCAAAAGAGTAGAGAGGGTCACGGCAAAAACTGGACGCACCTCGTGTACAAATTGGATAATCTCTTTCGGAGCATCAGGGTTTCGGACGAGAACTCATCTGTTACACGGGCACTTCAATGTTTTTTAAACTTATTTGAACTACACCTATTTTTTGCGTTCAGTATGCATCTTTCAAAGCGACGTCATCAATTTCCAACACGTTCTGACATCATTTGCTGTTTTTCAGTCATTTACCGATTTGTTTAGGGAGCTAAATGACGGTGAAATAGAAAATCACTACAAATGAACTCAAAAAATGTTGGAACTTGGCATGGTATCATCATTTTTCTCGCATAGCATGTGCAAAAGAGTAGAAAGGGTCACGGCGAAAACCGGACGCACCTCGTGTACAAACTGGACAATCTCTTTAGGAGTATCAGGGTTTCGGACGAGAACTCATCTGTTACACGGGCACTTCAATGTTTTTTAATCTTATTTGAACTCCAGCCTATTTTTGCGTTCAGTATGCATCATTCAAAGCGACGTCATCAATTTCCAACACGTTCTGACATCATTTGCTGTTTTTCAGTCATTTACCGATTTGTTTAGGGAGCTAAATGACGGTGAAATAGAAAATCACTACAAAATGAACTCTGAAAATGTTGGAACTTGGCATGGTATCATCAGTTTGCTCGCATAGCATGTGCAAAAGAGTAGAGAGGGTCACGGCGAAAACTGGACGCACCTCTTGTACAAACTGGACAATCTCTTTCGGAGTATCAGGGTTTCGGAGAGAACTCATCTGTTACACGGGCACTTCAATGTTTTTTAAACTTATTTGAACTCCACCCTATTTTTGCGTTCAGTATGCATCATTCAAAGCGACGTCATCAATTTCCAACACGTTCTGACATCATTTGCTGTTTTTCAGTCATTTACCTATATGTTTAGGGTGCTAAATGACGGTGAAATTTAAAATCACTACAAAATGAACTCTGAAAATGTTGGAACTTGGCATGGTATCATCATTTCGCCCGCATAGCATGTGCTAAAGAGTAGAGAGGGTCACGGCGAAAACTGGACGCTCCTCGTGTACAAACTGGATAATCCCTTTCGGAGTATCAGGGTTTCGGACGAGAACTCATCTGTTACACGGGCACTTCAATGTTTTTTAAACTTATTTGAACTACAGCCTATTTTTGCGTTCAGTATGCATCTTTCAAAGCGACGTCATCAATTTCCAACATGTTCTGACATCATTTGCTGTTTTTCAGTCATTTACCGATTTGTTTAGGGAGCTAAATGACGGTGAAATTGAAAATCACTACAAAATGAACTCTGAAAATGTTGGAACTTGGCATGGTATCATCATTTCGCCCGCATAGCATGTGCAAAAGAGTAGAGAGGGTCACGGCGAAAACTGGACGCACCTCGTGTACAAACTGGACAATCTCTTTCGGAGTATCAGGGTTTCGGACGAGAACTCATCTGTTACACGGGCACTTCAATGTTTTTTAAACTTATTTGAACTCCAGCCTATTTTTGCGTTCAGTATGCATCTTTCAAAGCGACGTCATCAATTTCCAACACGTTCTGACATCATTTGCTGTTTTTCAGTCATTTACCGATTTGTTTAGGGAGCTAAATGACGGTGAAATAGAAAATCACTACAAAATGAACTCTGAAAATGTTGGAACTTGGCATGGTATCATCATTTCGCCCGCATAGCATGTGCAAAAGAGTAGAGAGGGTCACGGCGAAAACTGGACGCACCTCGTGTACAAACTGGACAATCTCTTTCGGAGTATCAGGGTTTCGGACGAGAACTCATCTGTTACACGGGCACTTCAATGTTTTTTAAACTTATTTGAACTCCAGCCTATTTTTGCGTTCAGTATGCATCTTTCAAAGCGACGTCATCAATTTCCAACACGTTCTGACATCATTTGCTGTTTTTCAGTCATTTACCGTTTTGTTTAGGGAGCTAAATGACGGTGAAATAGAAAATCACTACAAAATGGACTCTGAAAATGTTGGAACTTGGCATGGTATCATCAGTTTGCTCGCATAGCATGTGCAAAAGAGTAGAGAGGGTCACGGCGAAAACTGGACGCACCTCTTGTACAATCTGGACAATCTCTTTCGGAGTATCAGGGTTTCGGAGAGAACTCATCTGTTACACGGGCACTTCAATGTTTTTTAAACTTATTTGAACTCCAGCCTATTTTTGCGTTCAGTATGCATCATTCAAAGCGACGTCATTAATTTCCAACACGTTCTGACATCATTTGCTGTTTTTCAGTCATTTACCGATATGTTTAGGGAGCTAAATGACGGTGAAATTGAAAATCACTACAAAATGAACTCTGAAAATGTTGGAACTTGGCATGGTATCATCATTTCGCCCGCATAGCATGTGCTAAAGAGTAGAGAGGGTCACGGTGAAAACTGGACGCACCTCGTGTACAAACTGGACAATCCCTTTCGGAGTATCAGGGTTTCGGACGAGAACTCATCTGTTACACGGGCACTTCAATGTTTTTTAAACTTATTTGAACTACAGCCTATTTTTGCGTTCAATATGCATCTTTCAAAGCGACGTCATCAATTTCCAACATGTTCTGACATCATTTGCTGTTTTTCAGTCATTTACCGATTTGTATAGGGAGCTAAATGACGGTGAAATAGAAAATCACTACAAAATGAACTCTGAAAATGTTGGAACTTGGCATGGTATCATCATTTCGCCCGCATAGCATGTGCAAAAGAGTAGAGAGGGTCACGGCGAAAACTGGACGCACCTCGTGTACAAACTGGACAATCTCTTTCGGAGTATCAGGGTTTCGGACGAGAACTCATCTGTTACATGGGCACTTCAATGTTTTTTAAACTTATTTGAACTCCACCCTATTTTTGCGTTCAGTATGCATCATTCAAAGCGACGTCATCAATTTCCAACACGTTCTGACATCATTTGCTGTTTTTCAGTCATTTACCGATTTGTTTAGGGAGCTAAATGACGGTGAAATAGAAAATCACTACAAAATGAACTCTGAAAATGTTGGAACTTGGCATGGTATCATCATTTTGCTCGCATAGCATGTGCAAAAGAGTAGAGAGGGTCACGGCAAAAACTGGACGCACCTCGTGTACAAACTGGACAATCTCTCTCGGAGTATCAGGGTTTCGGACGAGAACTCCTCTGTTACACGGGCACTTCAATGTTTTTTAAACTTATTTGAACTCCACCCTATTTTTGCGTTCAGTATGCATCATTCAAAGCGACGTCATCAATTTCCAACACGTTCTGACATCATTCGCTGTTTTTCAGTCATTTACCGATTTGTTTAGGGAGCTAAATGACGGTGAAATTGAAAATCACTACAAAATGAACACTGAAAATGTTGGAACTTGGCATGGTATCATCATTTCGCCCGGATAGCATGTGCTAAATAGTAGAGAGGGTCACGGCGAAATCCGGATGCACCTCGTGTACAAACTGGACAATCCCTTTCGGAGTATCAGGGTTTCGGACGAGAACTCATCTGTTACACGGGCACTTCAATGTTTTTTAAACTTATTTTAACTACAGCCTATTTTTGCATTCATTATGCATCTTTCAAAGCGACGTCATCAATTTCCAACACGTTCTGACATCATTTGCTGTTTTTCAGTCATTTACCGATTTGTTTAGGGAGCTAAATGACGGTGAAATTGAAAATCACTACAAAATGAACTCTGAAAATGTTGAAACTTGGCATGGTATCATCATTTCGTCCGCATAGCATGTGCAAAAGAGTAGAGAGGGTCACGGCAAAAACTGGACGCACCTCGTGTACAAACTGGATAATCTCTTTCGGAGCATCAGGGTATCGGACGAGAACTCATCTGTTACACGGGCACTTCAATGTTTTTTAAACTTATTTGAACTACAGCCTATTTTTGCGTTCAGTATGCATCTTTGAAAGCGACGTCATCAATTTCCAACACGTTCTGACATCATTTGCTGTTTTTCATTCATTTACCGATTTGTTTAGGGAGCTAAATGACGGTGAAATAGAAAATCAATACAAAATGAACTCAAAAAATGTTGGAACTTGGCATGGTATCATCATTTTTCTCGCATAGCATGTGCAAAAGAGTAGAGAGGGTCACGGCGAAAACTGGACGCACCTCGTGTACAAACTGGACAATCTCTTTCGGAGTATCAGGGTTTCGGACGAGAACTCATCTGTTACACGGGCACTTCAATGTTTTTTAAACTTATTTGAACTACATCCTATTTTTGCATTCAGTATGCATCTTTCAAAGGGACGTCATCAATTTCCAACACGTTCTGACATCATTTGCTGTTTTTCAGTCATTTACCTATTTGTTTAGGTAGCTAAATGACGGTGAAATAGAAAATCACTACAAAATGAACTCTGAAAATGTTGGAACTTGGCATGGTATCATCATTTCGTCTGCATAGCATGTGCAAAAGAGTAGAGAGGGTCACGGCAAAAACTGGACGCACCTCGTGTACAAACTGGATAATCTCTTTCGGAGTATCAGGGTTTCGGATGAGAACTCATCTGTTACACGGGCACTTCAATGTTTTTTAAACTTATTTGAACTCCAGCCTATTTTTGCGTTCAGTATGCATCATTCAAAGCGACGTCATCAATTTCCAACACGTTCTGACATCATTTGCTGTTTTTCAGTCATTTACCGATATGTTTAGGGAGCTAAATGACGGTGAAATTGAAAATCACTACAAAATGAACTCTGAAAATGTTGGAACTTGGCATGGTATCATCATTTCGCCCGCATAGCATGTGCTAAAGAGTAGAGAGGGTCACGGCGAAAACTGGACGCACCTCGTGTACAAACTGGACAATCCCTTTCGGAGTATCAGGGTTTCGGACGAGAACTCATCTGTTACACGGGCACTTCAATGTTTTTTAAACTTATTTGAACTACAGCCTATTTTTGCGTTCAGTATGCATCTTTCAAAGCGACGTCATCAATTTCCAACATGTTCTGACATCATTTGCTGTTTTTCAGTCATTTACCGATTTGTTTAGGGAGCTAAATGACGGTGAAATAGAAAATCACTACAAAATGAACTCTGAAAATGTTGGAACTTGGCATGGTATCATCATTTCGCCCACATAGCATGTGCAAAAGAGTAGAGAGGGTCACGGCGAAAACTGGACGCACCTCGTGTACAAACTTCACAATCTCTTTCGGAGTATCAGGGTTTCGGACGAGAACTCATCTGTTACACGGGCACTTCAATGTTTTTTAAACTTATTTAAACTACAACCTATTTTTGCGTTCAGTATGCATCATTCAAAGCGACGTCATCAATTTCCAACACGTTCTGACATCATTTGCTGTTTTTCAGTCATTTACCGATTTGTTTAGGGAGCTAAATGACGGTGAAATAGAAAATCACTACAAAATGAACTCTGAAAATGTTGGAACTTGGCATGGTATCATCATTTCGCCCGCATAGCATGTGCAAAAGAGTAGAGAGGGTCACGGCGAAAACTGGACGCACCTCGTGTACAAACTGGACAATCCCTTTCGGAGTATCAGGGTTTCGGACGAGAACTCATCTGTTACACGGGCACTTCAATGTTTTTTAAACTTATTTGAACTACAGCCTATTTTTGCGTTCAGTGTGCATCATTCAAAGCGACGTCATCAATTTCCAACACGTTCTGACATCATTTGCTGTTTTTCAGTCATTTACCGATTTGTTTAGGTAGCTAAATGATGGTGAAATAGAAAATCACTACAAAATGAACTCTGAAAATGTTGGAACTTGGCATGGTATCATCATTTCGCCCGCATAGCATGTGCAAAAGAGTAGAGAGGGTCACGGCGAAAACTGGACGCACCTCGTGTACAAACTGCACAATCTCTTTCGGAGTATCAGGGTTTCGGACGAGAACTCATCTGTTACACGGGCACTTCAATGTTTTTTAAACTTATTTGAACTACAGCCTATTTTTGCGTTCAGTATGCATCTTTCGAAGCGACGACATCAATTTCCAACATGTTCTGACATCATTTGCTATTTTTCAGTCATTTACCGATTTGTTTAGGGAGCAAAATGACGGTGAAATATAAAATCACTACAAAATGAACTCTGAAAATGTTGGAACTTGGCATGGTATCATCATTTCGCCCGCATAGCATGTGAAAAAGAGTAGAGAGGGTCACGGCGAAAACTGGACGCACCTCGTGTACAAACTGGACAATCTCTTTCGGAGTATCAGGGTTTCGGACGACAACTCATCTGTTACACGGGCACTTCAATGTTTTTTAAACTTATTTGAACTCCGGCCTATTTTTGCGTTCAGTATGCATCTTTCAAAGCGACGTCATCAATTTCCAACACGTTCTGACATCATTTGCTGTTTTTCAGTCATTTACCGATTTGTTTAGGTAGCTAAATGACGGTGAAATAGAAAATCACTACAAAATGAAGTCTGAAAATGTTGGAACTTTGCATGGTATCATCATTTTGCTCGCATAGCATGTGCAAAAGAGTAGAGAGGGTCACGGCGAAAACTGGACGCACCTCGTGTACAAACTGGACAATCTCTTTCGGAGTATCAGGGATTCGGACGAGAACTCATCTGTTACACGGGCACTTCAATGTTTTTTAAACTTATTTGAACTCCACCCTATTCTTGCGTTCAGTATGCATCATTCAAAGCGACGTCATCAATTTCCAACACGTTCTGACATCATTTGCTGTTTTTCAGTCATTTACCGATTTGTTTAGGTAGCTAAATGACGGTGAAATAGAAAATCACTACAAAATGAACTCTGAAAATGTTGGAACTTGGCATGGTATCATCATTTCGCCCGCATAGCATGTGCAAAAGAGTACAGAGGGTCACGGCGAAAACTGGACGCACCTCGTGTACAAACTGGACAATCTCTTTCGGAGTATCAGGGTTTCGGACGAGAACTCATCTGTTACACAGGCACTTCAATGTTTTTTAAACTTATTTGAACTCCAGCCTATTTTTGCGTTCAGTATGCATCTTTCAAAGCGACGTCATCAATTTGCAACACGTTCTGACATCATTTGCTGTTTTTCAGTCATTTACCGATTTGTTTAGGTAGCTAAATGACGGTGAAATAGAAAATCACTACAAAATGTGTAACACCCTGGGAATCATGCTACAGTAACCCCCTGTGATTAAGCTAATCATGTGCTAAATAGGGCTTGATCACATTTGAACCACACCCTTGTCAAACTCCTAGTTCAAACTTCAATTAAATTTAAAAGTGGAAAATAAAAGTTTTCAAAAATTCAAACAAAAATGTTCAGTGGGTTCTAAATAATACACTGGTAATTATGGTGGAGAAATCACATTTTTATAAAATGTCTAAATACTTTTACAATGAAATAAAACAAAAAAGGAAATAAACAAATAAGAGAAAACAGAAAACAAAACAGTCAAAAGAAAAAAAGGGAGCAGGCCTTTTCTCCCCCCCCCCACTGACCCCCGGCCCAAAACCGCCGAACCCCCCCCCCCCCCGGCCCAAGCTGGGCCGCCACCCGCGCCCCGCGCCCCGGCCCAGCCCACCTCCCCCGCGTCCCCTTCCTGTTCCCCCGACCGGGGACGGAACAGTGGCCGTCCCTGCCGCACCCCCTCGCCGGCGACGGGGAGGATAAGGGCGCCAGCTCCCCCGCCTCCTCGGGCCTCTCTCCCACTCGCCCCCGCTCTCCCTCGGCCTCTGCGCCTCCTCCCCCGCCAGATCCCCCTCCCTCTCCCCTCCGTTCCCCTCTGCCCGAGAGCGCTCGCCGCCGTTCACCGTAGTTCCCGCGGCCACCGTGCCCAGATCGCCCCGACGACGTGCCCGAGCGACTCCCCGCCGTCGACTACGCCGACTGCGCCATCGGGAACGAGCCGAGCGCCACTGCATCGGCCTCCCCGAGCTCGTCTTCCCCGCACGTCCGCCGTCGATCGTCGCCGACTCCGGCTACCCCGCGCCCTCCCCGAGCTCGCTGCCACTCCCTACGGCTCCACTGTGAGCTCCTCTACCTCCTCCCCCTCTCCGCTAGCTCGCCCGCGCTCCGTAGCTGCTCCCCCACGCGCGCCCGAACGCCGCGCCGCGGAGCTCGCCGCCGGCGGGTCTCCGGTGACCAAATGGTCACGGGGTCAAGCCCGTTGCACTCCCCACCGTACGTAGATGCCCCCCCCGCCCATACGCTTGCTCGTTTGCCCGCCGTAACCGCGTTTCCGTCGAGCACCCGTAGCACCTCGCCGCCGGCGAGCTCGTAGCGGTCGACTCCGGCCGTTCCAGCCCCTCCGACCACCGCCGTTGGACGCGCGACGTCGAGCCGCGTCGAACGCGCCCAGCCACGCCTCCGGAGACCCCCTGTACGCGAAACCCGTACCCCTCCCGAGCCGCGCCGCCGTGCGTCTGGTCGCCGGCGTTGCTCCGGCACCGGCCGCCGACGTGGCACACCTGGGGCCACCCCTGGGTCACTGCAAGTGGCCCCCACGGGCCCAGTTGACTGGGTTGACCCAGTCAACTGCTGACTGGGCAGGCCCAGTCACTGACATGCGGGCCCCGCCGCAATAATTAAAAAAAAAGAAAAGAAAAAGAAAATGTTTTATAAATAAAATTAATTAGTTTAAATAATCTCTCACTGACAGGTGGGCCCAGTAGTTAATTAACTAAAAACTAATTAGTTTAATCCTCTGTTAACCCACTGTCTATGACAGGTGGGTCCCCCGTGTCAGTTTGACCAGTCAACCCGGACTGTTGACCGCTGACGTCACTCCTACGTCATGCTGACGTCATATCCCTTTTTCTGTTATTTAAATAATTCCAGAAATTCAAATAAACTTTGAAAATTCATATCTTTTAAACCGTAACTCGGATGAAAATGTTTTCTATATGAAAGTTGCTCAGAACGACGAGACGAATCCGAATACGCAGTCCGTTCATCCACCACACCTCCCTAACCTATCGAACTAGCAACTTTCCCCCTCCGGTCCGTCTGTCCGAAAACGCGAAACATCGGGAATACCTCCCGGATGTTCCCCCCTTCACCGGTACCACCACCTGTCACGCATCGTCATGCTTATGTTTGCATTGTATTTACTGTTTCTTCCCCCTCTTCTCTCCGGTAGACTACGAGACCGACACTGCTGCTGCCCAGTTCGACTACGGAGTCGACGACCCCTCCTACTTGCCAGAGCAACCAGGCAAGCCCCCCTTTGATCACCAGATATCGCCTACTCTAATCTCTACTGCTTGCACTAGAGTAGTGTAGCATGTTACTGCTTTTCGATATCCTATTCTGATGCATAGCCTATCCTTACTACTACTGTTGATACCTTTACCTGCAATCCTACATGCTTAGTCTAGGATGCTAGATTTCCATCAGTGGCCCTACATTCTTGTCCGTCTGCTGTGCTATACTATCGGGCCGTGATCACCTGGGCGGTGATCACGGGCATATACTTATATACTATATACATGACACATGTGATGACTAAAGTCGGGTCGGCTCGTAGGAGTACCCGCAAGTGGATCTTTGTGGCGGAGCGACAGGGCAGGTTGAGACCACCCAGGAGAGAGGTGGGCCTGGCCCTGGTCGGCGTTCGCGGATACTTAACACGCTTAACGAGATCTTGGTATTTGATCTGAGTCTGGCCATTTGGTCTATACGCACTAACCATCTACGTGGGAGTAGTTATGGGTATCCCGACGTCGTGGTATCAGCCGAAGCTCTTTTGACGTCAGCAACTGAGTGGCGCGCGCCGGATTGGACTGGAACGCCACTAGGCTAGGTCTGCTTCCGGCCGCGTACGCAACGTGCAGGTGTGCATAGGGCGATGGGCCCAGACCCCTGCGCGCATAGGTTTAGACCGGCGTGATGGCCTCTCTGTTGAGCCTAGGTGGGGCTGCGACGTGTTGATCTTACGAGGCCGGGCATGACCCAGAAAAGTGTGTCCGGCCAAATGGGATCGAGCGTGTTGGGTTATGTGGTGCACCCCTGCAGGGAAGTTTATCTATTCGAATAGCCGTGTCCCTCGGTAAAAGGACGACCCGGAGTTGTACCTTGAGCTTGTGACAACTAGAACTGGGCACTGAATAAAATACACCCTTCCAAGTGCCAGATATACCCCGGTGATCGCTCTCTAACAGGGAGACGAGGAGGGGATTGCCGGGTAGGATTATGCTATGCGATGCTACTTGGAGGACTTCAATCTACTCTCTTCTTCATGCTGCAAGATGGAGATGTCCAGAAGCGTAGTCTTCGACAGGACTAGCTTTCCCCCCCCCTTATTCTGGCATTCTGCAGTTCAGTCCACTGATATGCCCCTTTACACATATACCCATGCATATGTGGTGTAGCTCCTTGCTTGCGAGTACTTTGGATGAGTACTCACGGTTGCTTTTCTCCCTCTTTTCCCCTTTCTATACCGGATTGTCGCAACCAGATGCTGGAGTTCAGGAGCCAGACACCACCGTCGACGACGACACCTACGACACTGGAGGTGCCTACTACTACGTGCAGGCCGCTGACGACGACCAGGAGTAGTTAGGAGGTCCCAGGCAGGAGGCCTTGCCTTTTCGATCGTTGCTACTTTTGTGCTAGCCTTCTTAAGGCAAACTTGTTTAACTTATGTCTGTACTCAGATATTGTTGCTTCCGCTGACTCGTCTATGATCGAGCACTTGTATTCGAGCCCTCGAGGCCCCTGGCTTGTATTATAATGCTTGTATGACTTATTTATGTTTTAGAGTTGTGTTGTGATATCTTCCCGTGAGTCCCTGACCTTGGTCGTACACATTTGCGTGCATGATTAGTGTACGGTCAAATCGGGGGCGTCACAAGTTGGTATCAGAGCCGACTGCCTGTAGGAACCCCCCTGCCACACTCCTTGGCCGAAGTCGAGTCTAGACATTACAAACATTTTACTAACATGGCTGTGTGTTTTACGGGCCCACGTCGCCATTGGGTGGTACTAGGATCTTTTACTCCTCAACCTTTACTCTGGGACTCTGAACTCTCTTCTACTCGGGTTAAACGAATTTACTAACTTTAACACTAGGATCCCGTGACCGTGTTCACCCCAAAGGTGGATAAGCCATAGTTGTTTCTTAGAGTAGTATTTTGAACAATTCACACACTGTCATTTGACTCCTTTGAAACGTCTTTGCTTTCAGATGGAACCCACGAGGCAGGTTGTTCGCCACACGATGGCCATTGGTGCCTCGGGATCACCTGCGGTGCTAGCTGAGATGATGACCTATCTGGGTTATCGCTGGCACCCTGAGTTCACCGTCTACGAGGAGTTCCAGGACTTTAACCAGGAGCAGTACCGTGCCATCGTCCACCTCTACTCTCGGGAGTACGACTCCACTACTGTGCTGCACACCGCACATGGTGTTGGTGTGACCATCGATATGGCTGTCCACGATGCAGCCTATGCTGCTCTGACACGTCTTCGTGGAGAGTATCGGGAGTTGGACACCTCCCCTTTCAGGCACATTGCTATCGCCTCTGATGTTGGTACGGAGGGATACTACACTGCCGCCTACTCCACTGTCACCCGGGAGCCCTTCTACCATCAGCACCTGGTTCTGCATGCTGATGGGCTGGATCGAGCTAACCGAGCTCTTCGCCACGAGATGTACACCACCCGTCAGCACCTTTACCGTGCTCTGACGCTGCTGCACCCCTTTGTCCGGTCTGGACAGGTACCGCGTACTGCGATCTACCCAGCCAGGACCGTGATGCCCCCCGGTGTTGGTTGGCCAGAGGTGGGAGGCTACTCTCCCGCACTTGGTCCTCTTCTGCCACCTGAGCGTCGGGCTCTACACCTGAGTATCCGCGGCCCCCAGTCTGCTGACGTGGAGGACTATCCGTTGCCTCACTACCAGCTGTCGGGCTACGATTACCTCCACAACACCTCTTGGGACTGATGTAGGCTTGATTGTAGTATTAGTTGCAGTCACCGCGAGCCTGTGTGCCGCCTATGATGTTTTAGTCCATGTACTGAACTCTATGTACTGAACTCTATGCATGACCCCTTTTGTAAGTTATGCCGACTACTATGTAGTAGCTATCGTGCTCCTTTCAATTATGCATGTCTCATCATGAATGATTCTTGTCATTGCCAATTTTCTCAATGCTGAACTACCCCTGTTATATATTAGCAGGCTGGTTAGACCAGGTGGTCGTGGTCGTGGTGGCGATGCCCCACCACCACCTGAGTACATGGCTGGTATGATCCAACAGTTTGAACTGAACCGCCAATTCATGGAAAATATGATGGCTCAGTTTCCTCGCCCCAATATGAACCAACAGCCAGCTCAAGTGACTCTTCAAGATTTCATACGCCTCAACCCAACCATCTACCGCAGCTCAACTCAGCCTCTGGATGCTGATGACTGGCTTCGTGACATCACCTATGAGTTGGAGTCTGCTGATGTAGCCCCTGCCAGCTATGTCAATTTTGCTTCCTTCTTCTTGAAGGGACCCGCAGCCCAATGGTGGGACAGCCACAGGCGTACTCTGCCAGCTGGAACAATCATCACATGGCCAGACTTCCAAGCTGCTTTCCGTGCCCGCTTCATTCCTCAAGGAGTCATGGACCGGAAGAAGCGTGAGTTCCGCAACCTCACCCAAGGCAACAAATCTGTCGAAGCTTATTAGCGGGAGTTTCTGGACTTGTCCCGCTATGCTGAAGAAGACATTGCAACTGATGCACGCAGACAGGAGAAGTTCCGTGATGGCCTTCAAGCTGACATCAAGCTCGCACTTCTAGTGCATGACTTTGCCGATTTCGCCACCTTGGTGAACAAGGCCATCAATGTCGAAACTGGCCTGCAGGAATACCAGAGCTCTCACAGGCGCAACCGTGACATGGGCTCATCTTCGGGCCCGCCCTCACAGAAGCGTAAGATATGGATCCCGAACAGCATGTATCGTCCACATGCTTCTGCCCCAAAGCAGACCTATGCTGCCCCTCGTCTGCCTACACCACCGTCCAGGCAGTCAAGACTTCCAGCTCCACCATCCCAAGCTCCTGTTCCCACTCCGAATAATGGCTTGTGCTTCAGGTGTGGTCAACCAGGGCACCGTGCTAAAGAATGCAACCAGAACCAGAATCAACTGGCCCTTCCAGCAACTAGCCGTGGTAACAATCAGCCCCGCAACAACAATGCTAAGTCTTATGGTCGTGCTCATGCCAACCACGTTGATCTCAACGTAGCTCAAGACCAGCCTGCCACTGTGATGGGTACACTCCTCGTAAATTCAGTACCAGCATCCGTTTTATTTGATACAGGTGCATCGCATTCATTCATGTCAGAAGATTTTGCATACAAGCACGACGTTAAATGTGAGGAGATGAACACCTCTGTATTGGTCAAAACCCCCGTGGGACAGTGCCAAACCTCCTTGGTTGGCATCGATGTCCCCGTGGAAATGGAAGGGCTGGAATTCTATGCCTCTCCCATTATCCTGAAGACGTCTAACATCGACCTCATCTTGGGTATGGATTGGTTGAAAGCGCATACTGCTTCTATAGTTTGCGCCACTAAAACCATCCATCTGCTACACCCTTCAGATGAAATAGTTGCTTACCAAGCTAATCTGGTGCAAAATGCTGAGGCAAGGCTCTATGCATTGAATGCATTGAACGCTGCACCACTCGAGGGCATTGAAAATATTCCCGTCGTGCGTGAATTCCTCGACGTCTTCCCTGAAGAGCTTCCAGGGATTCCCCCTGCTAGAGCTGTCGAATTCATCATCGACTTGAAACCAGGCACCACTCCTATAGCCAAGCGACCCTACAAAATGCCGCCGCATGAACTCCTTGAGCTTAAGGAGGAAATCGACAAATCTCTTCGCAAAGGATTCATTCGCCCAAGTTGCTCTCCTTGGGGAGCACCTTCTCTCTTTGTCAAGAAGAAGGATGGGACAAACCGGTTAGTTCAAGACTACCGTCCTATAAACCAAGCTACCATTCAAAATAAATACCCTCTTCCTCGGATCAATGATCTGTATGATCAACTGGCGGGTTCGTCAGTGTTCTCTAAGCTTGACTTGAGGTTGGGCTACCACCAGATCCGTGTTCGCGAAGAGGATATCCCAAAGACCGCCTTCGTGACTCGCTATGGTTCATACGAGTACACCGTCATGTCTTTCGGTTTAACCAATGCTCCAGCCACCTTCTCTCGTCTGATGAACTACATATTCATGGATTACCTCGACAAGTTCGTCGTGGTTTATCTGGATGATATCCTGATATTTTCCAAGAACGAAGAAGAACATGCTGAACATCTTCGTCTTGTGCTGGAAAAGCTACGAGAACATCAACTTTATGCCAAGTTCTCCAAATGTGAATTCTGGCTACCCGAAGTAACCTATCTGGGGCATGTCATCTCTAAGGATGGTATTGCCGTCAACCCCGAGCGAGTTCAGGCTATTCTTGATTGGACTCCTCCCAAGAACGTTAAGCAAGTCAGAAGTTTTCTCGGTCTCGCCAGCTATTGCCGTCGATTCGTCGAGAACTTCTCTAAGATCGCCAGGCCTCTGACTAACCTGTTACATAAGGGCGTCAAGTTCCAATGGACAGACAAATGTCAGGAAAGTTTCCAGGCACTCAAAGACAAGTTGACTTCTGCCCCAGTTCTAGCTCCACCTGATACTAAGAAGGACTTTGTCATTTACTGCGACGCTTCCCGTCAAGGATTAGGCTGTGTCCTAATGCAAGACCGCAAAGTGATTGCTTATGCCTCTCGACAATTGCGCCCTCACGAAGAGAACTACCCAGTTCACGACCTCGAACTTGCTGCCGTCATTCATGCGTTGAAGCAGTGGCGACATTACCTTCTCGGTAATCGTTGCGAGATCTTCACTGACCACCAAAGTCTGAAGTATCTGTTTACTCAGCCAGATCTGAACCTCCGTCAGCAGAGATGGATGGAGCTTGTTGCAGACTTTGACTTGGGTATCTCCTATACGCCAGGCAAGGCTAATGTAATGGTTGATGCCTTGAGCCGCAAGTCTTACTGCAACCACCTCCAGGTTCATAAAGTTCAGCCCTCGCTTGTTGAAGAATTCAGGAAGCTGAACCTCCATATTGTTCCTCCGGGTGCACTCGCTCCCCCTCCTAAAGAATTTGGCAAGGTGAACCTCCACGTTGTTACCCAGGGTTCCCTCAATACCCTAGTTGCTAAACCAGATCTCGAGGACAGCATCAAAAGGCTACAGAGGTATGACTCTGAAGCCCACAAGATTAAGCGCTACCTCGCAGAAGGAAAGCCCTCATTCTTCACCATTTCTGAAGATGGCACCCTATACTTCAAGGGCCGCCTAGTGGTGCCATGTGCAGAGAAAAACCTGGATATGACACAGGAAGTTATGAAAGAAGCTCATGATACGCCTCTAAGTATCCATCCTGGTAGTACAAAGATGTACCAAGATATCCGTCAGAGATTCTGGTGGACTAATATGAAGCAAGACATTGCTCGTTATGTTGCTGAGTGTGACTATTGCCGTCGTATCAAAGCAGAACATCAAAGGCCTGCTGGAACTCTGCAACCTATCTCTATTCCTGAATGGAAATGGGACCATGTTGAGATGGACTTCGTCACTGGATTTCCCAAATCGCAGAAAGGTAATGATGCTATTCTTGTCGTCATTGACCGGCTTTCCAAAGTTGCACATTTCCTGGCAGTCAAAGAAACGATCACTGCTAGCCAGTTGGCAACGCTCTATATGTCCAGGATTGTTTCACTCCACGGTATTCCATTGGTTATCAGCTCAGACCGTGGCAGCTTATTCACTTCAAGATTCTGGGCAAGTTTCCAAGAAGCAATGGGAACTCATCTGTCATTCAGTACTGCGTTTCATCCTCAATCGCAAGGACAAGTTGAACGCGTCAATCAAGTTCTCGAAGACATGCTTCGAGCTTGCGTTATTTCCTTCGGCAAGAAATGGGAGGAATCTCTCTCGTATGCTGAGTTCTCTTATAATAATAGCTATCAAGCTAGTCTGAAGATGGCCCCCTTCGAAGTGTTATATGGACGAAAGTGCCGAACCCCTCTGAACTGGTCAGAAACTGGGGAACGTCCACTCTTCGGTCCGGATATTATCCAAGATGCCGAAGAACAAGTCCGCATTATTCGCGAGAATCTCAAGACTGCTCAGTCACGTCAGAAGAGTCAGTATGACCGTCATCATAAAGACATGGTCTATCAACCTGGCGAAAAGGCTTATCTTCGAGTCACACCTATGAAGGGTGCTCACCGCTTCGGGATCAAGGGCAAACTAGCTCCTCGCTATATTGGCCCATTCACTATTCTCGAAAGGCGTGGAAAAGTGGCATACCAACTGGAACTACCGCCGAACCTTTCTCAGGTTCACGATGTGTTCCATGTGTCACAGCTCCGCCGTTGCTTCAAGGATCCAATCCGAGCGGTGGATCACGAAGTGCTCGAATTGCAGCAAGACCTCTCCTATAAGGAGCATCCGGTCCGCATTCTCGACCAAGCTGAACGCCGCACACGTCAGAAGGCGATCAAGTTTCTCAAAGTCCAGTGGTCGCACCATTCTGAAGATGAGGCCACTTGGGAACGAGAGGATCGTCTGCGCGAAGAATACCCCGCACTGTTTCCTTCTACCTCCTAAATCTCGGGACGAGATTTCTTGTAGTGGAGGAGATTTGTAACACCCTGGGAATCATGCTACAGTAACCCCCTGTGATTAAGCTAATCATGTGCTAAACAGGGCTTGATCACATTTGAACCACACCCTTGTCAAACTCCTAGTTCAAACTTCAATTAAATTTAAAAGTGGAAAATAAAAATTTTCAAAAATACAAACAAAAATGTTCAGTGGGTTCTAAATAATACACTGGTAATTATGGTGGAGAAATCACATTTTTATAAAATGTCTAAATACTTTTACAATGAAATAAAACAAAAAAGGAAATAAACAAATAAGAGAAAACAGAAAACAAAACAGTCAAAAGAAAAAAAAGGGAGCAGGCCTTTTCTCCCCCCCCACTGACCCCCGGCCCAAAACCCCCGAACCCCCCCCCCCCCCGGCCCAAGCTGGGCCGCCACCCGCGCCCCGCGCCCCGGCCCAGCCCACCTCCCCCGCGTCCCCTTCCTGTTCCCCCGATCGGGGACGGAACAGTGGCCGTCCCCGCCGCACCCCCTCGCCGGCGACGGGGAGGATAAGGGCGCCAGCTCCCCCGCCTCCTCGGGCCTCTCTCCCACTCGCCCCCGCTCTCCCTCGGCCTCTGCGCCTCCTCCCCCGCCAGATCCCCCTCCCTCTCCCCTCCGTTCCCCTCTGCCCGAGAGCGCTCGTCGCCGTTCACCGTAGTTCCCGCGGCCACCGTGCCCAGATCGCCCCGACGACGTGCCCGAGCGACTCCCCGCCGTCGACTACGCCGACTGCGCCATCGGGAACGAGCCGAGCGCCACTGCATCGGCCTCCCCGAGCTCGTCTTCCCCGCACGTCCGCCGTCGATCGTCGCCGACTCCGGCTACCCCGCGCCCTCCCCGAGCTCGCTGCCACTCCCTACGGCTCCACTGTGAGCTCCTCTACCTCCTCCCCCTCTCCGCTAGCTCACCCGCGCTCCGTAGCTGCTCCCCCACGCGCGCCCGAACGCCGCGCCGCGGAGCTCGCCGCCGGCGGGTCTCCGGTGACCAAATGGTCACGGGGTCAAGCCCGTTGCACTCCCCGCCGTACGTAGATGCCCCCCCCGCCCATACGCTTGCTCGTTTGCCCGCCGTAACCGCGTTTCCGTCGAGCACCCGTAGCACCTCGCCGCCGGCGAGCTCGTAGCGGTCGACTCCGGCCGTTCCAGCCCCTCCGACCACCGCCGTTGGACGCGCGACGTCGAGCCGCGTCGAACGCGCCCAGCCACGCCTCCGCAGACCCCCTGTACGCGAAACCCGTACCCCTCCCGAGCCGCGCCGCCGTGCGTCTGGTCGCCGGCGTTGCTCCGGCGCCGGCCGCCGACGTGGCACACCTGGGGCCACCCCTGGGTCAGTGCCAGTGGCCCCCACGGGCCCAGTTGACTGGGTTGACCCAGTCAACTGCTGACTGGGCAGGCCCAGTCACTGACATGCGGGCCCCGCCGCAATAATTAAAAAAAAAGAAAAGAAAAAGAAAATGTTTTATAAATAAAATTAATTAGTTTAAATAATCTCTCACTGACAGGTGGGCCCAGTAGTTAATTAACTAAAAACTAATTAGTTTAATCCTCTGTTAACCCACTGTCTATGACAGGTGGGTCCCCCGTGTCAGTTTGACCAGTCAACCCGGACTGTTGACCGCTGACGTCACTCCTACGTCATGCTGACGTCATATCCCTTTTTCTGTTATTTAAATAATTCCAGAAATTCAAATAAACTTTGAAAATTCATATCTTTTAAACCGTAACTCGGATGAAAATGTTTTCTATATGAAAGTTGCTCAGAACGACGAGACGAATCCGAATACGCAGTCCGTTCATCCACCACACCTCCCTAACCTATCGAACTAGCAACTTTCCCCCTCCGGTCCGTCTGTCCGAAAACGCGAAACATCGGGAATACCTCCCGGATGTTCCCCCCTTCACCGGTACCACCACCTGTCGCGTTAGGACACCCCTAGCACCGCTCATTGACATGTCACGCATCGTCATGCTTATGTTTGCATTGTATTTACTGTTTCTTCCCCCTCTTCTCTCCGGTAGACTACGAGACCGACACTGCTGCTGCCCAGTTCGACTACGGAGTCGACGACCCCTCCTACTTGCCAGAGCAACCAGGCAAGCCCCCCCTTTGATCACCAGATATCGCCTACTCTAATCTCTACTGCTTGCACTAGAGTAGTGTAGCATGTTACTGCTTTTCGATATCCTATTCTGATGCATAGCCTATCCTTACTACTACTGTTGATACCTTTACCTGCAATCCTACATGCTTAGTCTAGGATGCTAGATTTCCATCAGTGGCCCTACATTCTTGTCCGTCTGCTGTGCTATACTATCGGGCCGTGATCACCTGGGCGGTGATCACGGGCATATACTTATATACTATATACATGACACATGTGATGACTAAAGTCGGGTCGGCTCGTAGGAGTACCCGCAAGTGGATCTTTGTGGCGGAGCGACAGGGCAGGTTGAGACCACCCAGGAGAGAGGTGGGCCTGGCCCTGGTCGGCGTTCGCGGATACTTAACACGCTTAACGAGATCTTGGTATTTGATCTGAGTCTGGCCATTTGGTCTATACGCACTAACCATCTACGTGGGCGTAGTTATGGGTATCCCGACGTCGTGGTATCAGCCGAAGCTCTTTTGACGTCAGCAACTGAGTGGCGCGCGCCGGATTGAACTGGAACGCCACTAGGCTAGGTCTGCTTCCGGCCGCGTACGCAACGTGCAGGTGTGCATAGGGCGATGGGCCCAGACCCCTGCGCGCATAGGTTTAGACCGGCGTGATGGCCTCTCTGTTGAGCCTAGGTGGGGCTGCGACGTGTTGATCTTACGAGGTCGGGCATGACCCAGAAAAGTGTGTCCGGCCAAATGGGATCGAGCGTGTTGGGTTATGTGGTGCACCCCTGCAGGGAAGTTTATCTATTCGAATAGCCGTGTCCCTCGGTAAAAGGACGACCCGGAGTTGTACCTTGAGCTTGTGACAACTAGAACTGGGTACTGAATAAAATACACCCTTCCAAGTGCCAGATATACCCCGGTGATCGCTCTCTAACAGGGAGACGAGGAGGGGATTGCCGGGTAGGATTATGCTATGCGATGCTACTTGGAGGACTTCAATCTACTCTCTTCTTCATGCTGCAAGATGGAGATGTCCAGAAGCGTAGTCTTCGACAGGACTAGCTTTCCCCCCCCCCTTATTCTGGCATTCTGCAGTTCAGTCCACTGATATGCCCCTTTACACATATACCCATGCATATGTAGTGTAGCTCCTTGCTTGCGAGTACTTTGGATGAGTACTCACGGTTGCTTTTCTCCCTCTTTTCCCCTTTCTATACCGGATTGTCGCAACCAGATGCTGGAGTTCAGGAGCCAGACACCACCGTCGACGACGACACCTACGACACTGGAGGTGCCTACTACTACGTGCAGGCCGCTGACGACGACCAGGAGTAGTTAGGAGGTCCCAGGCAGGAGGCCTTGCCTTTTCGATCGTTGCTACTTTTGTGCTAGCCTTCTTAAGGCAAACTTGTTTAACTTATGTCTGTACTCAGATATTGTTGCTTCCGCTGACTCGTCTATGATCGAGCACTTGTATTCGAGCCCTCGAGGCCCCTGGCTTGTATTATAATGCTTGTATGACTTATTTATGTTTTAGAGTTGTGTTGTGATATCTTCCCGTGAGTCCCTGACCTTGGTCGTACACATTTGCGTGCATGATTAGTGTACGGTCAAATCAGGGGCGTCACAAAATGAACTCTGAAAATGTTGGAACTTAGCATGATATCATCATTTTTCTCGCATAGCATGTGCAAAAGAGTAGAGAGGGTCACGGCGAAAACTGGACAATCTCTTTCGGAGTATCAGGGTTTCGGACGAGAGTGTTACACGAGCACTTCAATGTTTTTTAAACTTATTTGAACTCCAGCCTATTTTTGCGTTCAGTATGCATCTTTCAAAGCGACGTCATAAATTTCCAACACGTTCTGACATCATTTGCTGTTTTTCAGTCATTTACCGATTTGTTTAGGTAGCTAAATGACGGTGAAATAGAAAATCACTACAAAATGAACTCTGAAAATGTTGGAACTTAGCATGGTATCATCATTTTTCTCGCATAGCATGTGCAAAAGAGTAGAGAGGGTCACGGCGAAAACTGGACGCACCTCGTGTACAAACTGGACAATCTCTTTCGGAGTATCAGGGTTTCGGACGAGAACTCATCTGTTACACGGGCACTTCAATGTTTTTTAAACTTATTTGAACTCCAGCCTATTTTTGCGTTCAGTATGCATCATTCAAAGCGACGTCATCAATTTCCAACACGTTCTGACATCATTTGCTGTTTTTCAGTCATTTACCGATTTGTTTAGGGAGCTAAATGACGGTGAAATTGAAAATCACTACAAAATGAACTCTGAAAATGTTGGAACTTGGCATGGTATCATCATTTCGCCCGCATAGCATGTGCAAAAGAGTAGAGAGGGTCACGGCGAAAACTGGACGCACCTCGTGTACAAACTGGACAATCTCTTTCGGAGTATCAGGGTTTCGGACGAGAACTCATCTGTTACACGGGCACTTCAATGTTTTTTAAACTTATTTGAACTCCGGCCTATTTTTGCGTTCAGTATGCATCTTTCAAAGCGACGTCATCAATTTCCAACACGTTCTGACATCATTTGCTGTTTTTCAGTCATTTACCGATTTGTTTAGGGAGCTAAATGACGGTGAAATAGAAAATCACTACAAAATGAACTCTGAAAATGTTGGAACTTGGCATGGTATCATCATTACGCCCGCATAGCATGTGCAAAAGAGTAGAGAGGGTCACGGCGAAAACTGGACGCACCTCGTGTACAAACTGGACAATCTCTTTCGGAGTATCAGGGTTTCGGACGAGAACTCATCTGTTACACGGGCACTTCAATGTTTTTTAAACTTATTTGAACTACAGCCTATTTTTGCGTTCAGTATGCATCTTTCGAAGCGACGACATCAATTTCCAACATGTTCTGACATCATTTGCTATTTTTCAGTCATTTACCGATTTGTTTAGGGAGCAAAATGACGGTGAAATATAAGATCACTACAAAATGAACTCTGAAAATGTTGGAACTTGGCATGGTATCATCATTTCGCCCGCATAGCATGTGCAAAAGAGTAGAGAGGGTCACGGCAAAAACTGGACGCACCTCGTGTACAAACTGGACAATCCCTTTCGGAGTATCAGGGTTTCGGACGAGAACTCATCTGTTACACGGGCACTTCAATGTTTTTTAAACTTATTTGAACTACAGCCTATTTTTGCATTCAGTATGCATCATTCAAAGCGATGTCATCAATTTCCAACACGTTCTGACATCATTTGCTGTTTTTCAGTCATTTACCGATTTGTTTAGGTAGCTAAATGACGGTGAAATAGAAAATCACTACAAAATGAACTCTGAAAATTTTGGAACTTGGCATGGTATCATCATTTCGCCCGCATAGCATGTGCAAAAGAGTAGAGAGGGTCACGGCGAAAACTGGACGCACCTCGTGTACAAACTGCACAATCTCTTTCGGAGTATCAGGGTTTCGGACGAGAACTCATCTGTTACACGGGCACTTCAATGTTTTTTAAACTTATTTGAACTACAGCCTATTTTTGCGTTCAGTATGCATCTTTCGAAGCGACGACATCAATTTCCAACATGTTCTGACATCATTTGCTATTTTTCAGTCATTTACCGATTTGTTTAGGGAGCAAAATGACGGTGAAATATAAAATCACTACAAAATGAACTCTGAAAATGTTGGAACTTGGCATGGTATCATCATTTCGCCCGCATAGCATGTGCAAAAGAGTAGAGAGGGTCACGGCGACAACTGGACGCACCTCGTGTACAAACTGGACAATCTCTTTCGGAGTATCAGGGTTTCGGACGACAACTCATCTGTTACACGGGCACTTCAATGTTTTTTAAACTTATTTGAACTCCGGCCTATTTTTGCGTTCAATATGCATCTTTCAAAGCGACGTCATCAATTTCCAACACGTTCTGACATCATTTGCTGTTTTTCAGTCATTTACCGATTTGTTTAGGTAGCTAAATGACGGTGAAATAGAAAATCACTACAAAATGAAGTCTGAAAATGTTGGAACTTTGCATGGTATCATCATTTTGCTCGCATAGCATGTGCAAAAGAGTAGAGAGGGTCACGGCGAAAACTGGACGCACCTCGTGTACAAACTGGACAATCTCTTTCGGAGTATCAGGGATTCGGACGAGAACTCATCTGTTACACGGGCACTTCAATGTTTTTTAAACTTATTTGAACTCCACCCTATTCTTGCGTTCAGTATGCATCATTCAAAGCGACGTCATCAATTTCCAACACGTTCTGACATCATTTGCTGTTTTATAGTCATTTACCGATTTGTTTAGGTAGCTAAATGACGGTGAAATAGAAAATCACTACAAAATGAACTCTGAAAATGTTGGAACTTGGCATGGTATCATCATTTCGCCCGCATAGCATGTGCAAAAGAGTAGAGAGGGTCACGGCGAAAACTGGACGCACCTCGTGTACAAACTGGACAATCTCTTTCGGAGTATCAGGGTTTCGGACGAGAACTCATCTGTTACACGGGCACTTCAATGTTTTTTAAACTTATTTGAACTCCGGCCTATTTTTGCATTCAGTATGCATCTTTCAAAGCGACGTCATCAATTTCCAACACGTTCTGACATCATTTGCTGTTTTTCAGTCATTTACCGATTTGTTTAGGGAGCTAAATGACGGTGAAATAGAAAATCACTACAAAATGAACTCTGAAAATGTTGGAACTTGGCATGGTATCATCATTTCGCCCGCATACCATGTGCAAAAGAGTAGAGAGGGTCACGGCGAAAACTGGACGCACCTCGTGTACAAACTGGACAATCTCTTTCGGAGTATCAGGGTTTCGGACGAGAACTCATCTGTTACACGGGAACTTCAATGTTTTTTAAACTTATTTGAACTACAGCCTATTTTTGCGTTCAGTATGCATCTTTCAAAGTGACGTCATCAATTTCCAACATGTTCTGACATCATTTGCTATTTTTCAGTCATTTACCGATTTGTTTAGGGAGCTAAATGACGGTGAAATTGAAAATCACTACAAAATGAACTCTGAAAATGTTGGAACTTGGCATGGTATCATCATTTCGCCCGCATAGCATGTGCAAAAGAGTAGAGAGGGTCACGGCAAAAACTGGACGCACCTCGTGTACAAACTGGACAATCTCTTTCGGAGTATCAGGGTTTCGGACGAGAACTCATCTGTTACACGGGCACTTCAATGTTTTTTAAACTTATTTGAACTCCGGCCTATTTTTGCGTTCAGTATGCATCTTTCAAAGCGACGTCATCAATTTCCAACACGTTCTGACATCATTTGCTATTTTTCAGTCATTTACCGATTTGTTTAGGTAGCTAAATGACGGTGAAATAGAAAATCACTACAAAATGAACTCTGAAAATGTTGGAACTTGGCATGGTATCATCATTTTGCTTGCATAGCATGTGCAAAAGAGTAGAGAGGGTCACAGCGAAAACTGGACGCACCTCGTGTACAAACTAGACAATCTCTTTCGGAGTATCAGGGATTCGGACGAGAACTCATCTGTTACACGGGCACTTCAATGTTTTTTAAACTTATTTGAACTCCAGCCTTTTTTTGCGTTCAGTATGCATCATTCAAAGCGACGTCATCAATTTCCAACACGTTCTGACATCATTTGCTGTTTTTCAGTCATTTACCGATTTGTTTAGGTAGCTAAATGACGGTGAAATAGAAAATCACTACAAAATGAACTCTGAAAATGTTGGAACTTGGCATGGTATCACCATTTCGCCCGCATAGCATGTGCAAAAGAGTAGAGAGGGTCACGGCGAAAACTGGACGCACCTCGTGTACAAACTGGACAATCTCTTTCGGAGTATCAGGGTTTCGGACGAGAACTCATCTGTTACACGGGCACGTCAATGTTTTTTAAACTTATTTGAACTACAGCCTGTTTTTGCGTTCAGTATGCATCATTCAAAGCGACGTCATCAATTTCCAACACGTTCTGACATCATTTGCTGTTTTTCAGTCATTTACCGATTTGTTTAGGTAGCTAAATGACGGTGAAATAGAAAATCACTACAAAATGAACTCTGAAAATGTTGGAACTTTGTATGGTATCATCATTTCGCCCGCATAGCGTGTGCAAAAGAGTAGAGAAGGTCACGGCGAAAACTGGACGCACCTCATGTACAAACTGGACAATCTCTTTCGGAGTATCAGGGTTTCGGACGAGAACTCATCTGTTACACGGGCACTTCAACGTTTTTTAAACTTATATTATCTCCACCCTATTTTTGCGTTCAGTATGCATCTTTCAAAGCGACGTCATCAATTTCCAACACGTTCTGACATCATTTGCTGTTTTTCAGTCATTTACCGATTTGTTTAGGTAGCTAAATGACGGTGAAATAGAAAATCACTACAAAATGAACTCTGAAAATGTTGGAACTTGGCATGGTATCATCATTTTGCTCGCATAGCATGTGCAAAAGAGTAGAGAGGGTCACGGCGAAAACTGGACGCACCTCGTGTACAAACTGGACAATCTCTTTCGGAGTATCAGGGTTTCGGACGAGAACTCATCTGTTACACGGGCACTTCAATGTTTTTTAAACTTATTTGAACTCCAGCCTATTTTTGCGTTCAGTATGCATCATTCAAAGCGACGTCATCAATTTCCAACACGTTCTGACATCATTTGCTGTTTTTCAGTCATTTACCGATTTGTTTAGGGAGCTAAATGACGGTGAAATTGAAAATCCCGACAAAATGAACTCTGAAAATGTTGGAACTTGGCATGGTATCATCATTTCGCCCGCATAGCATGTGCAAAAGAGTAGAGAGGGTCACGGCGAAAACTGGACGCACCTCGTGTACAAACTGGACAATCTCTTTCGGAGTATCAGGGTTTCGGACGAGAACTCATCTGTTACACGGGCACTTCAATGTTTTTTAAACTTATTTGAACTCCAGCCTATTTTTGCGTTCAGTATGCATCATTCAAAGCGACGTCATCAATTTCCAACACGTTCTGACATCATTTGCTGTTTTTCAGTCATTTACCGATTTGTTTAGGTAGCTAAATGACGGTGAAATAGAAAATCACTACAAAATGAACTCTAAAAATGTTGGAACTTGGCATGGTATCATCATTTTGCTCGCATAGCATGTGCAAAAGAGTAGAGAGGGTCACGGCGAAAACTGGACGCACCTCGTGTACAAACTGGACAATCTCTTTCAGAGTATCAGGGTTTCGGACGAGAACTCATCTGTTACACGGGCACTTCAATGTTTTTTAAACTTATTTGAACTCCAGCCTATTTTTGCGTTCAGTATGCATCATTCAAAGCGACGTCATCAATTTCCAACACGTTCTGACATCATTTGCTGTTTTTCAGTCATTTACCGATTTGTTTAGGGAGCTAAATGACGGTGAAATTGAAAATCCCTACAAAATGAACTCTGAAAATGTTGGAACTTGGCATGGTATCATCATTTCGCCCGCATAGCATGTGCAAAAGAGTAGAGAGGGTCACGGCGAAAACTGGACGCACCTCGTGTACAAACTGGACAATCTCTATCGGAGTATCAGGGTTTCGGACGAGAACTCATCTGTTACACGGGCACTTCAATGTTTTTTAAACTTATTTGAACTCCAGCCTATTTTTGCGTTCAGTATGCATCTTTCAAAGCGACGTCATCAATTTCCAACACGTTCTGACATCATTTGCTGTTTTTCAGTCATTTACCGATTTGTTTAGGTAGCTAAATGACGGTGAAATAGAAAATCACTACAAAATGAACTCTGAAAATGTTGGAACTTGGCATGGTATCATCATTTTGCTCGCATAGCATGTGCAAAAGAGTAGAGAGGGTCACGGCGAAAACTGGACGCACCTCGTGTACAAACTGGACAATCTCTTTCGGAGTATCAGGGTTTCGGACGAGAACTCATCTGTTACACGGGCACTTCAATGTTTTTTAAACTTATTTGAACTCCAGCCTATTTTTGCGTTCAGTATGCATCATTCAAAGCGACGTCATCAATTTCCAACATGTTCTGACATCATTTGCTATTTTTCAGTCATTTACCGATTTGTTTAGGGAGCTAAATGACGGTGAAATTGAAAATCACTACAAAATGAACTCTGAAAATGTTGGAACTTGGCATGGTATCATCATTTCGCCCGCATAGCATGTGCAAAAGAGTAGAGAGGGTCACGGCAAAAACTGGACGCACCTCGTGTACAAACTGGACAATCTCTTTCGGAGTATCAGGGTTTCGGACGAGAACTTATCTGTTACACGGGCACTTCAATGTTTTTTAAACTTATTTGAACTCCAGCCTATTTTTGCGTTCAGTATGCCTCTTTCAAAGCGACGTCATCAATTTCCAACACGTTCTGACATCATTTGCTGTTTTTCAGTCATTTACCGATTTGTTTAGGGAGCTAAATGACGGTGAAATTGAAAATCCCTACAAAATGAACTCTGAAAATGTTGGAACTTGGCATGGTATCATCATTTCGCCCGCATAGCATGTGCAAAAGAGTAGAGAGGGTCATGGCGAAAACTGGACGCACCTCGTGTACAAACTGGACAATCTCTTTCGGAGTATCAGGGTTTCGGACGAGAACTCATCTGTTACACGGGCACTTCAATGTTTTTTAAACTTATTTGAACTCCATCCTATTTTTGCGTTCAGTATGCATCATTCAAAGCGACGTCATCAATTTCCAACACGTTCTGACATCATTTGCTGTTTTTCAGTCATTTACCGATTTGTTTAGGTAGCTAAATGACGGTGAAATAGAAAATCACTACAAAATGAACTCTAAAAATGTTGGAACTTGGCATGGTATCATCATTTTGCTCGCATAGCATGTGCAAAAGAGTAGAGAGGGTCACGGCGAAAACTGGACGCACCTCGTGTACAAACTGGACAATCTCTTTCAGAGTATCAGGGTTTCGGACGAGAACTCATCTGTTACACGGGCACTTCAATGTTTTTTAAACTTATTTGAACTCCAGCCTATTTTTGCGTTCAGTATGCATCATTCAAAGCGACGTCATCAATTTCCAACACGTTCTGACATCATTTGCTGTTTTTCAGTCATTTACCGATTTGTTTAGGGAGCTAAATGACGGTGAAATTGAAAATCCCTACAAAATGAACTCTGAAAATGTTGGAACTTGGCATGGTATCATCATTTCGCCCGCATAGCATGTGCAAAAGAGTAGAGAGGGTCACGGCGAAAACTGGACGCACCTCGTGTACAAACTGGACAATCTCTATCGGAGTATCAGGGTTTCGGACGAGAACTCATCTGTTACACGGGCACTTCAATGTTTTTTAAACTTATTTGAACTCCAGCCTATTTTTGCGTTCAGTATGCATCTTTCAAAGCGACGTCATCAATTTCCAACACGTTCTGACATCATTTGCTGTTTTTCAGTCATTTACCGATTTGTTTAGGTAGCTAAATGACGGTGAAATAGAAAATCACTACAAAATGAACTCTGAAAATGTTGGAACTTGGCATGGTATCATCATTTTGCTCGCATAGCATGTGCAAAAGAGTAGAGAGGGTCACGGCGAAAACTGGACGCACCTCGTGTACAAACTGGACAATCTCTTTCGGAGTATCAGGGTTTCGGACGAGAACTCATCTGTTACACGGGCACTTCAATGTTTTTTAAACTTATTTGAACTCCAGCCTATTTTTGCGTTCAGTATGCATCATTCAAAGCGACGTCATCAATTTCCAACATGTTCTGACATCATTTGCTATTTTTCAGTCATTTACCGATTTGTTTAGGGAGCTAAATGACGGTGAAATTGAAAATCACTACAAAATGAACTCTGAAAATGTTGGAACTTGGCATGGTATCATCATTTCGCCCGCATAGCATGTGCAAAAGAGTAGAGAGGGTCACGGCAAAAACTGGACGCACCTCGTGTACAAACTGGACAATCTCTTTCGGAGTATCAGGGTTTCGGACGAGAACTTATCTGTTACACGGGCACTTCAATGTTTTTTAAACTTATTTGAACTCCAGCCTATTTTTGCGTTCAGTATGCCTCTTTCAAAGCGACATCATCAATTTCCAACACGTTCTGACATCATTTGCTGTTTTTCAGTCATTTACCGATTTGTTTAGGGAGCTAAATGACGGTGAAATCGAAAATCACTACAAAATGAACTCAGAAAATGTTGGAACTTGGCATGGTATCATCATTTCGCCCGCATAGCATGTGCAAAAGAGTAGAGAGGGTCACGGTGAAAACTGGACGCACCTCGTGTACAAACTGGACAATCTCTTTCGGAGTATTAGGGTTTCGGACGAGAACTCATCTGTTACACGGGCACTTCAATGTTTTTTAAACTTATTTGAACTACAGCCTATTTTTGCGTTCAGTATGCATCTTTCAAAGCGACGTCATCAATTTCCAACACGTTCTGACATCATTTGCTGTTTTTCAGTCATTTACCGATTTGTTTAGGGAGCTAAATGACGGTGAAATAGAAAATCACTACAAAATGAACTCTGAAAATGTTGGAACTTGGCATGGTATCATCATTTTTCTCGCATAGCATGTGCAAAAGAGTAGAGAGGGTCACGGCGAAAACGGGACGCACCTCGTGTACAAACTGGACAATCTCTTTCGGAGTATCAGGGTTTCGGACGAGAACTCATCTGTTACACTGGCACTTCAATGTTTTTTAAACTTATTTGAACTCCAGCCTATTTTTGCGTTCAGTATGCATCATTCAAAGCGACGTCATCAATTTCCAACACGTTCTGACATCATTTGCTGTTTTTCAGTCATTTACCGATTTGTTTAGGGAGCTAAATGACGGTGAAATTGAAAATCACTACAAAATGAACTCTGAAAATATTGGAACTTGGCATGGTATCATCATTTCGCCCACATAGCATGTGCTAAAGAGTAGCGAGGGTCACGGCGAAAACCGTACGCACCTCGTGTACAAACTGGACAATCCCTTTCGGAGTATCAGGGTTTCGGACGAGAACTCATCTGTTACACGGGCACTTCAATGTTTTTTAAACTTATTTGAACTCCAGCCTATTTTTGCGTTCAGTATGCCTCTTTCAAAGCGACGTCATCAATTTCCAACACGTTCTGACATCATTTGTTGTTTTTCAGTCATTTACCGATTTGTTTAGGTAGCTAAATGACGGTGAAATAGAAAATCACTACAAAATGAACTCTGAAAATGTTGGAACTTGGCATGGTATCACCATTTCGCCCGCATAGCATGTGCAAAAGAGTAGAGAGGGTCACGGCGAAAACTGGACGCACCTCGTGTACAAACTGGACAATCTCTTTCGGAGTATCAGGGTTTCGGACGAGAACTCATCTGTTACACGGGCACTTCAATGTTTTTTAAACTTATTTGAACTACAGCCTGTTTTTGCGTTCAGTATGCATCATTCAAAGCGACGTCATCAATTTCCAACACGTTCTGACATCATTTGCTGTTTTTCAGTCATTTACCGATTTGTTTAGGTAGCTAAATGACGGTGAAATAGAAAATCACTACAAAATGAACTCTGAAAATGTTGGAACTTTGCATGGTATCATCATTTCGCCCGCATAGCGTGTGCAAAAGAGTAGAGAAGGTCACGGCGAAAACTGGACGCACCTCATGTACAAACTGGACAATCTCTTTCGGAGTATCAGGGTTTCGGACGAGAACTCATCTGTTACACGGGCACTTCAACGTTTTTAAACTTATATTATCTCCACCCTATTTTTGCGTTCAGTATGCATCTTTCAAAGCGACGTCATCAATTTCCAACACGTTCTGACATCATTTGCTGTTTTTCAGTCATTTACCGATTTGTTTAGGTAGCTAAATGACGGTGAAATAGAAAATCACTACAAAATGAACTCTGAAAATGTTGGAACTTGGCATGGTATCATCATTTTGCTCGCATAGCATGTGCAAAAGAGTAGAGAGGGTCACGGCGAAAACTGGACGCACCTCGTGTACAAACTGGACAATCTCTTTCGGAGTATCAGGGTTTCGGACGAGAACTCATCTGTTACACGGGCACTTCAATGTTTTTTAAACTTATTTGAACTCCAGCCTATTTTTGCGTTCAGTATGCATCATTCAAAGCGACGTCATCAATTTCCAACACGTTCTGACATCATTTGCTGTTTTTCAGTCATTTACCGATTTGTTTAGGGAGCTAAATGACGGTGAAATTGAAAATCCCGACAAAATGAACTCTGAAAATGTTGGAACTTGGCATGGTATCATCATTTCGCCCGCATAGCATGTGCAAAAGAGTAGAGAGGGTCACGGCGAAAACTGGACGCACCTCGTGTACAAACTGGACAATCTCTTTCGGAGTATCAGGGTTTCGGACGAGAACTCATCTGTTACACGGGCACTTCAATGTTTTTTAAACTTATTTGAACTCCAGCCTATTTTTGCGTTCAGTATGCATCATTCAAAGCGACGTCATCAATTTCCAACACGTCCTGACATCATTTGCTGTTTTTCAGTCATTTACCGATTTGTTTAGGTAGCTAAATGACGGTGAAATAGAAAATCACTACAAAATGAACTCTAAAAATGTTGGAACTTGGCATGGTATCATCATTTTGCTCGCATAGCATGTGCAAAAGAGTAGAGAGGGTCACGGCGAAAACTGGACGCACCTCGTGTACAAACTGGACAATCTCTTTCAGAGTATCAGGGTTTCGGACGAGAACTCATCTGTTACACGGGCACTTCAATGTTTTTTAAACTTATTTGAACTCCAGCCGATTTTTGCGTTCAGTATGCATCATTCAAAGCGACGTCATCAATTTCCAACACGTTCTGACATCATTTGCTGTTTTTCAGTCATTTACCGATTTGTTTAGGGAGCTAAATGACGGTGAAATTGAAAATCCCTACAAAATGAACTCTGAAAATGTTGGAACTTGGCATGGTATCATCATTTCGCCCGCATAGCATGTGCAAAAGAGTAGAGAGGGTCACGGCGAAAACTGGACGCACCTCGTGTACAAACTGGACAATCTCTTTCGGAGTATCAGGGTTTCGGACGAGAACTCATCTGTTACACGGGCACTTCAATGTTTTTTAAACTTATTTGAACTCCAGCCTATTTTTGCGTTCAGTATGCATCTTTCAAAGCGACGTCATCAATTTCCAACACGTTCTGACATCATTTGCTGTTTTTCAGTCATTTACCGATTTGTTTAGGTAGCTAAATGACGGTGAAATAGAAAATCACTACAAAATGAACTCTGAAAATGTTGGAACTTGGCATGGTATCATCATTTCGCCCGCATAGCGTGTGCAAAAGAGTAGGGAGGGTCACGGCGAAAACTGGACGCACCTCGTGTACAAACTGGACAATCTCTTTCGGAGTATCAGGGTTTCGGACGAGAACTCATCTGTTACACGGGCACTTCAATGTTTTTTAAACTTATTTGAACTACAGCCTATTTTTGCGTTCAGTATGCATCTTTCAAAGCGATGTCATCAATTTCCAACACGTTCTAACATCATTTGCTGTTTTTCAGTCATTTACCGATTTGTTTAGGTAGCTAAATGACGGTGAAATAGAAAATCAAAACAAAATGAAGTCTGAAAATGTTGGAACTTGGCATGGTATCATCATTTTGCTCGCATAGCATGTGCAAAAGAGTAGAGAGGGTCACGGCGAAAACTGGACGCACCTCGTGTACAAACTGGACAATCTCTTTCGGAGTATCAGGGTTTCGGACGAGAACTCATCTGTTACACGGGCACTTCAATGTTTTTTAAACTTATTTGAACTACAGCCTATTTTTGCGTTCAGTACGCATCATTCAAAGCGACGTCGTCAATTTCCAACACGTTCTGACATCATTTGCTGTTTTTCAGTCATTTACCGATTTGTTTAGGGAGCTAAATGACGATGAAATTGAAAATCACTACAAAATGAACTCTGCAAATGTTGGAACTTGGCATGGTATCATCATTTCGCCCGCATAGCATGTGCTAAAGAGTAGAGAGGGTCACGGCGAAAACCGGACGCACCTCGTGTACAAACTGGACAATCCCTTTCGGAGTATTAGGGTTTCGGACGAGAACTCATCTGTTACACGGGCACTTCAATGTTTTTTAAACTTATTTGAACTACAGTCTATTTTTGCGTTCAATATGCATCTTTCAAAGCGACGTCATCAATGTCCAACACGTTCTGACATCATTTGTTGTTTTTCAGTCATTTACCGATTTGTTTAGGGAGCTAAATGACGGTGAAATCTAAAATCACTACAAAATGAACTCTGAAAATGTTGGAACTTGGCATGGTATCATCATTTCGTCTGCATAGCATGTGCAAAAGAGTAGAGAGGGTCACGGCAAAAACTGGACGCACCTCGTGTACAAACTGGATAATCTCTTTCGGAGTATCAGGGTTTCGGACGAGAACTCATCTGTTACACGGGCACTTCAATGTTTTTTAAACTTATTTGAACTACAGCCTATTTTTGCGTTCAGTATGCATCTTTCAAAGCGACGTCATCAATTTCCAACACGTTCTGACATCATTTGCTGTTTTTCAGTCATTTACCGATTTGTTTAGGGAGCTAAATGACGGTGAAATAGAAAATCACTACAAAATGAACTCTGAAAATGTTGGAACTTGGCATGGTATCATCATTTTTCTCGCATAGCATGTGCAAAAGAGTAGAGAGGGTCACGGCGAAAAATGGACGCACTTCGTGTACAAACTGGACAATCTCTTTCGGAGTATCAGGGTTTCGGACGAGAACTCATCTGTTACACGGGCACTTCAATGTTTTTTAAACTTATTTCAACTCCAGCCATTTTTTGCGTTCAGTATGCATCATTCAAAGCGACGTCATCAATTTCCAACACGTTCTGACATCATTTGCTGTTTTTCAGTCATTTACCGATTTGTTTAGGGAGCTAAATGACGGTGAAATTGAAAATCACTACAAAATGAACTCTGAAAATGTTGGAACTTGGCATGGTATCACGCCCGCATAGCATGTGCAAAAGAGTAGAGAGGGTCACGGCGAAAACTGGACGCACCTCGTGTACAAACTGGACAATCTCTTTCGGAGTATCAGGGTTTCGGACGAGAACTCATCTGTTACACGGGCACTTCAATGTTTTTTAAACTTATTTGAACTACAGTCTATTTTTGCGTTCAATATGCATCTTTCAAAGCGACGTCATCAATGTCCAACACGTTCTGACATCATTTGTTGTTTTTCAGTCATTTACCGATTTGTTTAGGTAGCTAAATGACGGTGAAATAGAAAATCACTACAAAATGAACTCTAAAAATGTTGGAACTTGGCATGGTATCATCATTTTGCTCGCATAGCATGTGCAAAAGAGTAGAGAGGGTCACGGCGAAAACTGGACGCACCTCGTGTACAAACTGGACAATCTCTTTCAGAGTATCAGGGTTTCGGACGAGAACTCATCTGTTACACGGGAACTTCAATGTTTTTTAAACTTATTTGAACTCCAGCCGATTTTTGTGTTCAGTATGCATCATTCAAAGCGACGTCATCAATTTCCAACACGTTCTGACATCATTTGCTGTTTTTCAGTCATTTACCGATTTGTTTAGGGAGCTAAATGACGGTGAAATTGAAAATCCCTACAAAATGAACTCTGAAAATGTTGGAACTTGGCATGGTATCATCATTTCGCCCGCATAGCATGTGCAAAAGAGTAGAGAGGGTCACGGCGAAAACTGGACGCACCTCGTGTACAAACTGGACAATCTCTTTCGGAGTATCAGGGTTTCGGACGAGAACTCATCTGTTACACGGGCACTTCAATGTTTTTTAAACTTATTTGAACTCCAGCCTATTTTTGCGTTCAGTATGCATCTTTCAAAGCGACGTCATCAATTTCCAACACGTTCTGACATCATTTGCTGTTTTTCAGTCATTTACCGATTTGTTTAGGTAGCTAAATGACGGTGAAATAGAAAATCACTACAAAATGAACTCTGAAAATGTTGGAACTTGGCATGGTATCATCATTTCGCCCGCATAGCGTGTGCAAAAGAGTAGGGAGGGTCACGGCGAAAACTGGACGCACCTCGTGTACAAACTGGACAATCTCTTTCGGAGTATCAGGGTTTCGGACGAGAACTCATCTGTTACACGGGCACTTCAATGTTTTTTAAACTTATTTGAACTACAGCCTATTTTTGCGTTCAGTATGCATCTTTCAAAGCGATGTCATCAATTTCCAACACGTTCTAACATCATTTGCTGTTTTTCAGTCATTTACCGATTTGTTTAGGTAGCTAAATGACGGTGAAATAGAAAATCAAAACAAAATGAAGTCTGAAAATGTTGGAACTTGGCATGGTATCATCATTTTGCTCGCATAGCATGTGCAAAAGAGTAGAGAGGGTCACGGCGAAAACTGGACGCACCTCGTGTACAAACTGGACAATCTCTTTCGGAGTATCAGGGTTTCGGACGAGAACTCATCTGTTACACGGGCACTTCAATGTTTTTTAAACTTATTTGAACTACAGCCTATTTTTGCGTTCAGTACGCATCATTCAAAGCGACGTCGTCAATTTCCAACACGTTCTGACATCATTTGCTGTTTTTCAGTCATTTACCGATTTGTTTAGGGAGCTAAATGACGATGAAATTGAAAATCACTACAAAATGAACTCTGCAAATGTTGGAACTTGGCATGGTATCATCATTTCGCCCGCATAGCATGTGCTAAAGAGTAGAGAGGGTCACGGCGAAAACCGGACGCACCTCGTGTACAAACTGGACAATCCCTTTCGGAGTATTAGGGTTTCGGACGAGAACTCATCTGTTACACGGGCACTTCAATGTTTTTTAAACTTATTTGAACTACAGTCTATTTTTGCGTTCAATATGCATCTTTCAAAGCGACGTCATCAATGTCCAACACGTTCTGACATCATTTGTTGTTTTTCAGTCATTTACCGATTTGTTTAGGGAGCTAAATGACGGTGAAATCTAAAATCACTACAAAATGAACTCTGAAAATGTTGGAACTTGGCATGGTATCATCATTTCGTCTGCATAGCATGTGCAAAAGAGTAGAGAGGGTCACGGCAAAAACTGGACGCACCTCGTGTACAAACTGGATAATCTCTTTCGGAGTATCAGGGTTTCGGACGAGAACTCATCTGTTACACGGGCACTTCAATGTTTTTTAAACTTATTTGAACTACAGCCTATTTTTGCGTTCAGTATGCATCTTTCAAAGCGACGTCATCAATTTCCAACACGTTCTGACATCATTTGCTGTTTTTCAGTCATTTACCGATTTGTTTAGGGAGCTAAATGACGGTGAAATAGAAAATCACTACAAAATGAACTCTGAAAATGTTGGAACTTGGCATGGTATCATCATTTTTCTCGCATAGCATGTGCAAAAGAGTAGAGAGGGTCACGGCGAAAAATGGACGCACTTCGTGTACAAACTGGACAATCTCTTTCGGAGTATCAGGGTTTCGGACGAGAACTCATCTGTTACACGGGCACTTCAATGTTTTTTAAACTTATTTCAACTCCAGCCTATTTTTGCGTTCAGTATGCATCATTCAAAGCGACGTCATCAATTTCCAACACGTTCTGACATCATTTGCTGTTTTTCAGTCATTTACCGATTTGTTTAGGGAGCTAAATGACGGTGAAATTGAAAATCACTACAAAATGAACTCTGAAAATGTTGGAACTTGGCATGGTATCACGCCCGCATAGCATGTGCAAAAGAGTAGAGAGGGTCACGGCGAAAACTGGACGCACCTCGTGTACAAACTGGACAATCTCTTTCGGAGTATCAGGGTTTCGGACGAGAACTCATCTGTTACACGGGCACTTCAATGTTTTTTAAACTTATTTGAACTACAGTCTATTTTTGCGTTCAATATGCATCTTTCAAAGCGACGTCATCAATGTCCAACACGTTCTGACATCATTTGTTGTTTTTCAGTCATTTACCGATTTGTTTAGGGAGCTAAATGACGGTGAAATCTAAAATCACTACAAAATGAACTCTGAAAATGTTGGAACTTGGCATGGTATCATCATTTCGTCTGCATAGCATGTGCAAAAGAGTAGAGAGGGTCACGGCAAAAACTGGACGCACCTCGTGTACAAACTGGATAATCTCTTTCGGAGTATCAGGGTTTCGGACGAGAACTCATCTGTTACACGGGCACTTCAATGTTTTTTAAACTTATTTGAACTACAGCCTATTTTTGCGTTCAGTATGCATCTTTCAAAGCGACGTCATCAATTTCCAACACGTTCTGACATCATTTGCTGTTTTTCAGTCATTTACCGATTTGTTTAGGGAGCTAAATGACGGTGAAATAGAAAATCACTACAAAATGAACTCTGAAAATGTTGGAACTTGGCATGGTATCATCATTTTTCTCGCATAGCATGTGCAAAAGAGTAGAGAGGGTCACGGCGAAAAATGGACGCACTTCGTGTACAAACTGGACAATCTCTTTCGGAGTATCAGGGTTTCGGACGAGAACTCATCTGTTACACGGGCACTTCAATGTTTTTTAAACTTATTTCAACTCCAGCCTATTTTTGCGTTCAGTATGCATCATTCAAAGCGACGTCATCAATTTCCAACACGTTCTGACATCATTTGCTGTTTTTCAGTCATTTACCGATTTGTTTAGGGAGCTAAATGACGGTGAAATTGAAAATCACTACAAAATGAACTCTGAAAATGTTGGAACTTGGCATGGTATCACGCCCGCATAGCATGTGCAAAAGAGTAGAGAGGGTCACGGCGAAAACTGGACGCACCTCGTGTACAAACTGGACAATCTCTTTCGGAGTATCAGGGTTTCGGACGAGAACTCATCTGTTACACGGGCACTTCAATGTTTTTTAAACTTATTTGAACTCCAGCCTATTTTTGCATTCAGTATGCATCATTCAAAGCGACGTCATCAATTTCCAACACGTTCTGACATCATTTGCTGTTTTTCAGTCATTTACCTATTTGTTTAGGTAGCTAAATGACGGTGAAATAGAAAATCACTACAAAATGAACTCGGGAAATGTTGGAACCTGGCATGGTATCATCATTTTGCTCGCTAGCATGTGCAAAAGAGTAGAGAGGGTCACGGCGACAACCGGACGCACCTCGTGTACAAACTGGACAATCTCTTTCGGAGTATCAGGGTTTCGGACGAGAACTCATCTGTTACACGGGCACTTCAATGTTTTTTAAACTTATTTGAACTACAGCCTATTTTTGCGTTCAGTTAGCATCATTCAAAGTGACGTCATCAATTTCCAACACGTTCTGACATCATTTGCTGTTTTTCAGTCATTTACCGATTTGTTTAGGGAGCTAAATGACGGTGAAATTGAAAATCACTACAAAATGAACTCTGAAAATGTTGGAACTTGGCATGGTATCATCATTTCGTCTGCATAGCATGTGCAAAAGAGTAGAGAGGGTCACGGCGAAAACTGGACGCACCTCGTGTACAAACTGGACAATCTCTTTCGGAGTATCAGGGTTTCGGACGAGAACTCATCTGTTACACGGGCCCTTCAATGTTTTTTAAACTTATTTGAACGACAGCCTATTTTTGCATTCAGTATGCATCTTTCAAAGGGACGTCATCAATTTCCAACACGTTCTGACATCATTTGCTGTTTTTCAGTCATTTACCTATTTGTTTAGGGAGCTAAATGACGGTGAAATAGAAAATCACTACAAAATGAACTCTGAAAATGTTGGAGCTTGGCATGGTATCATCATTTTTCTCGCATAGCGTGTGCAAAAGAGTAGAGAGGGTCACGGCGAAAACTGGACGCACCTCGTGTACAAACTGGACAATCTCTTTCGGAGTATTAGGGTTTCGGACGAGAACTCATCTGTTACACGGGCACTTCAATGTTTTTTAAACTTATTTGAACTCTAGCGTATTTTTGCGTTCAGTATGCATCATTCAAAGCGACGTCATCAATTTCCAACACGTTCTCACATCATTTGCTGTTTTTCAGTCATTTACCGATTTGTTTAGGGAGCTAAATGACGGTGAAATTGAAAATCACTACAAAATGAACTCTAAAAATGTTGGAACTTGGCATGGTATCATCATTTCGCCCGCATAGCATGTGCAAAAGAGTAGAGAGGGTCACGGCGAAAACTGGACGCACCTCGTGTACAAACTGGACAATCTCTTTCGGAGTATCAGGGTTTCGGACGAGAACTCATCTGTTACACGGGCACTTCAATGTTTTTTAAACTTATTTGAACTACAGCCTATTTTTGCGTTCAGTATGCATCTTTCAAAGCCACGTCATCAATTTCCAACACGTTCTGACATCATTTGTTGTTTTTCAGTCATTTACCGATTTGTTTAGGTAGCAAAATGACGGTGAAATAGAAAATCACAACAAAATGAAGTCTGAAAATGTTGGAACTTGGCATGGTATCATCATTTCGCCCGCATAGCGTGTGCAAAAGAGTAGAGAAGGTCACGGCGAAAACTGGACGCACCTCATGTACAAACTGGACAATCTCTTTCGGAGTATCAGGGTTTCGGACGAGAACTCATCTGTTACACGGGCACTTCAATGTTTTTTATACTTATTTGAACTCCAGCCTATTTTTGCGTTCAGTATGCATCATTCAAAGCGACGTCATCAATTTCCAACACGTTCTGACATCATTTGCTGTTTTTCAGTCATTTACCGATTTGTTTAGGTAGCTAAATGACGGTGAAATAGAAAATCACTACAAAATGAACTCTAAAAATGTTGGAACTTGGCATGGTATCATCATTTTGCTCGCATAGCATGTGCAAAAGAGTAGAGAGGGTCACGGCGAAAACTGGACGCACCTCGTGTACAAACTGGACAATCTCTTTCAGAGTATCAGGGTTTCGGACGAGAACTCATCTGTTACACGGGCACTTCAATGTTTTTTAAACTTATTTGAACTCCAGCCTATTTTTGCGTTCAGTATGCATCATTCAAAGCGACGTCATCAATTTCCAACACGTTCTGACATCATTTGCTGTTTTTCAGTCATTTACCGATTTGTTTAGGGAGCTAAATGACGGTGAAATTGAAAATCCCTACAAAATGAACTCTGAAAATGTTGGAACTTGGCATGGTATCATCATTTCGCCCGCATAGCATGTGCAAAAGAGTAGAGAGGGTCACGGCGAAAACTGGACGCACCTCGTGTACAAACTGGACAATCTCTTTCGGAGTATCAGGGTTTCGGACGAGAACTCATCTGTTACACGGGCACTTCAATGTTTTTTAAACTTATTTGAACTCCAGCCTATTTTTGCGTTCAGTATGCATCTTTCAAAGCGACGTCATCAATTTCCAACACGTTCTGACATCATTTGCTGTTTTTCAGTCATTTACCGATTTGTTTAGGTAGCTAAATGACGGTGAAATAGAAAATCACTACAAAATGAACTCTGAAAATGTTGGAACTTGGCATGGTATCATCATTTTGCTCACATAGCATGTGCAAAAGAGTAGAGAGGGTCACGGCGAAAACTGGACGCACCTCGTGTACAAACTGGACAATCTCTTTCGGAGTATCAGGGTTTCGGACGAGAACTCATCTGTTACACGGGCACTTCAATGTTTTTTAAACTTATTTGAACTCCAGCCTATTTTTGCGTTCAGTATGCATCATTCAAAGCGACGTCATCAATTTCCAACATGTTCTGACATCATTTGCTATTTTTCAGTCATTTACCGATTTGTTTAGGGAGCTAAATAACGGTGAAATTGAAAATCACTACAAAATGAACTCTGAAAATGTTGGAACTTGGCATGGTATCATCATTTCGCCCGCATAGCATGTGCAAAAGAGTAGAGAGGGTCACGGCAAAAACTGGACGCACCTCGTGTACAAACTGGACAATCTCTTTCGGAGTATTAAGGGTTTCGGACGAGAACTTATCTGTTACACGGGCACTTCAATGTTTTTTAAACTTATTTGAACTCCAGCCTATTTTTGCGTTCAGTATGCCTCTTTCAAAGCGACGTCATCAATTTCCAACACGTTCTGACATCATTTGCTGTTTTTCAGTCATTTACCGATTTGTTTAGGGAGCTAAATGACGGTGAAATCGAAAATCACTACAAAATGAACTCAGAAAATGTTGGAACTTGGCATGGTATCATCATTTCGCCCGCATAGCATGTGCAAAAGAGTAGAGAGGGTCACGGTGAAAACTGGACGCACCTCGTGTACAAACTGGACAATCTCTTTCGGAGTATCAGGGTTTCGGACGAGAACTCATCTGTTACACGGGCACTTCAATGTTTTTTAAACTTATTTGAACTACAGCCTATTTTTGCGTTCAGTATGCATCTTTCAAAGCGACGTCATCAATTTCCAACACGTTCTGACATCATTTGCTGTTTTTCAGTCATTTACCGATTTGTTTAGGGAGCTAAATGACGGTGAAATAGAAAATCACTACAAAATGAACTCTGAAAAATGTTGGAACTTGGCATGGTATCATCATTTTTCTCGCATAGCATGTGCAAAAGAGTAGAGAGGGTCACGGCGAAAACTGGACGCACCTCGTGTACAAACTGGACAATCTCTTTCGGAGTATCAGGGTTTCGGACGAGAACTCATCTGTTACACTGGCACTTCAATGTTTTTTAAACTTATTTGAACTCCAGCCTATTTTTGCGTTCAGTATGCATCATTCAAAGCGACGTCATCAATTTCCAACACGTTCTGACATCATTTGCTGTTTTTCAGTCATTTACCGATTTGTTTAGGGAGCTAAATGACGGTGAAATTGAAAATCACTACAAAATGAACTCTGAAAATATTGGAACTTGGCATGGTATCATCATTTCGCCCACATAGCATGTGCTAAAGAGTAGCGAGGGTCACGGCGAAAACCGGACGCACCTCGTGTACAAACTGGACAATCCCTTTCGGAGTATCAGGGTTTCGGACGAGAACTCATCTGTTACACGGGCACTTCAATGTTTTTTAAACTTATTTGAACTCCAGCCTATTTTTGCGTTCAGTATGCCTCTTTCAAAGAGACGTCATCAATTTCCAACACGTTCTGACATCATTTGTTGTTTTTCAGTCATTTACCGATTTGTTTAGGTAGCTAAATGACGGTGAAATAGAAAATCACTACAAAATGAACTCTGAAAATGTTGGAACTTGGCATGGTATCACCATTTCGCCCGCATAGCATGTGCAAAAGAGTAGAGAGGGTCACGGCGAAAACTGGACGCACCTCGTGTACAAACTGGACAATCTCTTTCGGAGTATCAGGGTTTCGGACGAGAACTCATCTGTTACACGGGCACTTCAATGTTTTTTAAACTTATTTGAACTACAGCCTGTTTTTGCGTTCAGTATGCATCATTCAAAGCGACGTCATCAATTTCCAACACGTTCTGACATCATTTGCTGTTTTTCAGTCATTTACCGATTTGTTTAGGTAGCTAAATGACGGTGAAATAGAAAATCACTACAAAATGAACTCTGAAAATGTTGGAACTTTGCATGGTATCATCATTTCGCCCGCATAGCGTGTGCAAAAGAGTAGAGAAGGTCACGGCGAAAACTGGACGCACCTCATGTACAAACTGGACAATCTCTTTCGGAGTATCAGGGTTTCGGACGAGAACTCATCTGTTACACGGGCACTTCAACGTTTTTTAAACTTATATTATCTCCACCCTATTTTTGCGTTCAGTATGCATCTTTCAAAGCGACGTCATCAATTTCCAACACGTTCTGACATCATTTGCTGTTTTTCAGTCATTTACCGATTTGTTTAGGTAGCTAAATGACGGTGAAATAGAAAATCACTACAAAATGAACTCTGAAAATGTTGGAACTTGGCATGGTATCATCATTTTGCTCGCATAGCATGTGCAAAAGAGTAGAGAGGGTCACGGCGAAAACTGGACGCACCTCGTGTACAAACTGGACAATCTCTTTCGGAGTATCAGGGTTTCGGACGAGAACTCATCTGTTACACGGGCACTTCAATGTTTTTTAAACTTATTTGAACTCCAGCCTATTTTTGCGTTCAGTATGCATCATTCAAAGCGACGTCATCAATTTCCAACACGTTCTGACATCATTTGCTGTTTTTCAGTCATTTACCGATTTGTTTAGGGAGCTAAATGACGGTGAAATTGAAAATCCCTACAAAATGAACTCTGAAAATGTTGGAACTTGGCATGGTATCATCATTTCGCCCGCATAGCATGTGCAAAAGAGTAGAGAGGGTCACGGCGAAAACTGGACGCACCTCGTGTACAAACTGGACAATCTCTTTCGGAGTATCAGGGTTTCGGACGAGAACTCATCTGTTACACGGGCACTTCAATGTTTTTTAAACTTATTTGAACTCCAGCCTATTTTTGCGTTCAGTATGCATCATTCAAAGCGACGTCATCAATTTCCAACACGTTCTGACATCATTTGCTGTTTTTCAGTCATTTACTGATTTGTTTAGGTAGCTAAATGACGGTGAAATAGAAAATCACTACAAAATGAACTCTAAAAATGTTGGAACTTGGCATGGTATCATCATTTTGCTCGCATAGCATGTGCAAAAGAGTAGAGAGGGTCACGGCGAAAACTGGACGCACCTCGTGTACAAACTGGACAATCTCTTTCAGAGTATCAGGGTTTCGGACGAGAACTCATCTGTTACACGGGCACTTCAATGTTTTTTAAACTTATTTGAACTCCAGCCGATTTTTGCGTTCAGTATGCATCATTCAAAGCGACGTCATCAATTTCCAACACGTTCTGACATCATTTGCTGTTTTTCAGTCATTTACCGATTTGTTTAGGGAGCTAAATGACGGTGAAATTGAAAATCCCTACAAAATGAACTCTGAAAATGTTGGAACTTGGCATGGTATCATCATTTCGCCCGCATAGCATGTGCAAAAGAGTAGAGAGGGTCACGGCGAAAACTGGACGCACCTCGTGTACAAACTGGACAATCTCTTTCGGAGTATCAGGGTTTCGGACGAGAACTCATCTGTTACACGGGCACTTCAATGTTTTTTAAACTTATTTGAACTCCAGCCTATTTTTGCGTTCAGTATGCATCTTTCAAAGCGACGTCATCAATTTCCAACACGTTCTGACATCATTTGCTGTTTTTCAGTCATTTACCGATTTGTTTAGGTAGCTAAATGACGGTGAAATAGAAAATCACTACAAAATGAACTCTGAAAATGTTGGAACTTGGCATGGTATCATCATTTCGCCCGCATAGCGTGTGCAAAAGAGTAGAGAGGGTCACGGCGAAAACTGGACGCACCTCGTGTACAAACTGGACAATCTCTTTCGGAGTATCAGGGTTTCGGACGAGAACTCATCTGTTACACGGGCACTTCAATGTTTTTTAAACTTATTTGAACTACAGCCTATTTTTGCGTTCAGTATGCATCTTTCAAAGCGATGTCATCAATTTCCAACACGTTCTAACATCATTTGCTGTTTTTCAGTCATTTACCGATTTGTTTAGGTAGCTAAATGACGGTGAAATAGAAAATCACAACAAAATGAAGTCTGAAAATGTTGGAACTTGGCATGGTATCATCATTTTGCTCGCATAGCATGTGCAAAAGAGTAGAGAGGGTCACGGCGAAAACTGGACGCACCTCGTGTACAAACTGGACAATCTCTTTCGGAGTATCAGGGTTTCGGACGAGAACTCATCTGTTACACGGGCACTTCAATGTTTTTTAAACTTATTTGAACTACAGCCTATTTTTGCGTTCAGTACGCATCATTCAAAGCGACGTCGTCAATTTCCAACACGTTCTGACATCATTTGCTGTTTTTCAGTCATTTACCGATTTGTTTAGGGAGCTAAATGACGATGAAATTGAAAATCACTACAAAATGAACTCTGAAAATGTTGGAACTTGGCATGGTATCATCATTTCGCCCGCATAGCATGTGCTAAAGAGTAGAGAGGGTCACGGCGAAAACCGGACGCACCTCGTGTACAAACTGGACAATCCCTTTCGGAGTATTAGGGTTTCGGACGAGAACTCATCTGTTACATGGGCACTTCAATGTTTTTTTAAACTTATTTGAACTACAGTCTATTTTTGCGTTCAATATGCATCTTTCAAAGCGACGTCATCAATGTCCAACACGTTCTGACATCATTTGTTGTTTTTCAGTCATTTACCGATTTGTTTAGGGAGCTAAATGACGGTGAAATCTAAAATCACTACAAAATGAACTCTGAAAATGTTGGAACTTGGCATGGTATCATCATTTCGTCTGCATAGCATGTGCAAAAGAGTAGAGAGGGTCACGGCAAAAACTGGACGCACCTCGTGTACAAACTGGATAATCTCTTTCGGAGTATCAGGGTTTCGGACGAGAACTCATCTGTTACACGGGCACTTCAATGTTTTTTAAACTTATTTGAACTACAGCCTATTTTTGCGTTCAGTATGCATCTTTCAAAGCGACGTCATCAATTTCCAACACGTTCTGACATCATTTGCTGTTTTTCAGTCATTTACCGATTTGTTTAGGGAGCTAAATGACGGTGAAATAGAAAATCACTACAAAATGAACTCTGAAAATGTTGGAACTTGGCATGGTATCATCATTTTTCTCGCATAGCATGTGCAAAAGAGTAGAGAGGGTCACGGCGAAAAATGGACGCACTTCGTGTACAAACTGGACAATCTCTTTCGGAGTATCAGGGTTTCGGACGAGAACTCATCTGTTACACGGGCACTTCAATGTTTTTTAAACTTATTTCAACTCCAGCCTATTTTTGCGTTCAGTATGCATCATTCAAAGCGACGTCATCAATTTCCAACACGTTCTGACATCATTTGCTGTTTTTCAGTCATTTACCGATTTGTTTAGGGAGCTAAATGACGGTGAAATTGAAAATCACTACAAAATGAACTCTGAAAATGTTGGAACTTGGCATGGTATCACGCCCGCATAGCATGTGCAAAAGAGTAGAGAGGGTCACGGCGAAAACTGGACGCACCTCGTGTACAAACTGGACAATCTCTTTCGGAGTATCAGGGTTTCGGACGAGAACTCATCTGTTACACGGGCACTTCAATGTTTTTTAAACTTATTTGAACTCCAGCCTATTTTTGCATTCAGTATGCATCATTCAAAGCGACGTCATCAATTTCCAACACGTTCTGACATCATTTGCTGTTTTTCAGTCATTTACCTATTTGTTTAGGTAGCTAAATGACGGTGAAATAGAAAATCACTACAAAATGAACTCGGGAAATGTTGGAACCTGGCATGGTATCATCATTTTGCTCGCTAGCATGTGCAAAAGAGTAGAGAGGGTCACGGCGACAACCGGACGCACCTCGTGTACAAACTGGACAATCTCTTTCGGAGTATCAGGGTTTCGGACGAGAACTCATCTGTTACACGGGCACTTCAATGTTTTTTAAACTTATTTGAAGTACAGCCTATTTTTGCGTTCAGTTAGCATCATTCAAAGCGACATCATCAATTTCCAACACGTTCTGACATCATTTGCTGTTTTTCAGTCATTTACCGATTTGTTTAGGGAGCTAAATGACGGTGAAATTGAAAATCACTACAAAATGAACTCTGAAAATGTTGGAACTTGGCATGGTATCATCATTTCGTCTGCATAGCATGTGCAAAAGAGTAGAGAGGGTCACGGCGAAAACTGGACGCACCTCGTGTACAAACTGGACAATCTCTTTCGGAGTATCAGGGTTTCGGACGAGAACTCATCTGTTACACGGGCCCTTCAATGTTTTTTAAACTTATATGAACGACAGCCTATTTTTGCATTCAGTATGCATCTTTCAAAGGGACGTCATCAATTTCCAACACGTTCTGACATCATTTGCTGTTTTTCAGTCATTTACCTATTTGTTTAGGGAGCTAAATGACGGTGAAATAGAAAATCACTACAAAATGAACTCTGAAAATGTTGGAGCTTGGCATGGTATCATCATTTTTCTCGCATAGCATGTGCAAAAGAGTAGAGAGGGTCACGGCGAAAACTGGACGCACCTCGTGTACAAACTGGACAATCTCTTTCGGAGTATTAGGGTTTCGGACGAGAACTCATCTGTTACACGGGCACTTCAATGTTTTTTAAACTTATTTGAACTCTAGCATATTTTTGCGTTCAGTATGCATCATTCAAAGCGACGTCATCAATTTCCAACACGTTCTCACATCATTTGCTGTTTTTCAGTCATTTACCGATTTGTTTAGGGAGCTAAATGACGGTGAAATTGAAAATCACTACAAAATGAACTCTGAAAATGTTGGAACTTGGCATGGTATCATCATTTCGCCCGCATAGCATGTGCAAAAGAGTAGAGAGGGTCACGGCGAAAACTGGACGCACCTCGTGTACAAACTGGACAATCTCTTTCGGAGTATCAGGGTTTCGGACGAGAACTCATCTGTTACACGGGCACTTCAATGTTTTTTAAACTTATTTGAACTACAGCCTATTTTTGCGTTCAGTATGCATCTTTCAAAGCCACGTCATCAATTTCCAACACGTTCTGACATCATTTGCTGTTTTTCAGTCATTTACCGATTTGTTTAGGTAGCAAAATGACGGTGATATAGAAAATCACTACAAAATGAACTCTGAAAATGTTGGAACTTGGCATGGTATCATCATTTTGCTCGCATAGCATGTGCAAAAGAGTAGAGAGGGTCACGGCGAAAACTGGACGCACCTCGTGTACAAACTGGACAATCTCTTTCGGAGTATCAGGGTTTCGGACGAGAACTCATCTGTTACACGGGCACTTCAATGTTTTTTAAACTTATTTGAACTACAGCCTATTTTTGCGTTCAGTACGCATCATTCAAAGCGACGTCATCAATTTCCAACACGTTCTGACATCATTTGCTGTTTTTCAGTCATTTACCGATTTGTTTAGGGAGCTAAATGACGGTGAAATTGAAAATCACTACAAAATGAACTCTGAAAATGGTGGAACTTGGCATGGTATCATCATTTCGCGCGCATAGCATGTGCTAAAGAGTAGAGAGGGTCACGGCGAAAACTGGACGCACCTCGTGTACAAACTGGACAGTCCCTTTCGGAGTATCAGGGTTTCGGACGAGAACTCATCTGTTACACGGGCACTTCAATGTTTTTTAAACTTATTTGAACTACAGCCTATTATTGCATTCAGTATGCATCTTTCAAAGCGACGTCATCAATTTCCAACATGTTCTGACATCATTTGCTGTTTTTCAGTCATTACCGATTTGTTTAGGGAGCTAAATGATGGTGAAATAGAAAATCACTACAAAATGAACTCTGAAAAATGTTGGAACTTCGCATGGCGTCATCATTTTGCTCGCATAGCATGTGCAAAAGAGTAGAGAGGGTCACGGCGAAATCTGGACGCACCTCGTGTACAAACTGGACAATCTCTTTCGGAGTATCAGGGTTTCGGACGAGAACTCATCTGTTACACGGGCACTTCAATGTTTTTTAAACTTATTTGAACTCCACCCTATTTTTGCGTTCAGTATGCATCATTCAAAGAGACGTCATCAATTTCCAACACGTTCTGACATCATTTGCTGTTTTTCAGTCATTTACCGATTTGTTTAGGGAGCTAAATGACGGTGAAATTGAAAATCACTACAAAATGAACTCTGAAAATGTTGGAACTTGGCATGGTATCATCATTTCGCCCGCATAGCATGTGCTAAAGAGTAGAGAGGGTCACGGCGAAAACCGGACGCACCTCGTGTACAAACTGGACAATCCCTTTCGGAGTATCAGGGTTTCGGACGAGAACTCATCTGTTACACGGGCACTTCAATGTTTTTTAAACTTATTTGAACTACAGCCTATTTTTGCGTTCAGTATGCATCTTTCAAAGCGACGTCATCAATTTCCAACACGTTCTCACATCATTTGCTGTTTTTCAGTCATTTACCGATTTGTTTAGGGAGCTAAATGACGGTGAAATTGAAAATCACTACAAAATGAACTCTGAAAATGTTGGAACTTGGCATGGTATCATCATTTCGTCTGCATAGAATATGCAAAAGAGTAGAGAGGGTCACGGCAAAAACTGGACGCACCTCGTGTACAAACTGGATAATTTCTTTCGGAGTATCAGGGTTTCGGACGAGAACTCATCTGTTACACGGGCACTTCAATGTTTTTTAAACTTATTTGAACTACAGCCTATTTTTGCGTTCAGTATGCATCTTTCAAAGTGACGTCATCAATTTCCAACACGTTCTGACATCATTTGCTGTTTTTCAGTCATTTACCGATTTGTTTAGGGAGCTAAATGACGGTGAAATAGAAAATCACTACAAAATGAACTCTGAAAATGTTGGAACGTGGCATGGTATCATCATTTTTCTCGCATAGCATGTGCAAAAGAGTAGAGAGGGTCACGGCGCAAAATGGACGCACCTCGTGTACAAACTGGATAATTTCTTTCGGAGTATCAGGGTTTCGGACGAGAACTCATCTGTTACACGGGCACTTCAATGTTTTTTAAACTTATTTGAACTACAGCCTATTTTTGCGTTCAGTATGCATCTTTCAAAGTGACGTCATCAATTTCCAACACGTTCTGACATCATTTGCTGTTTTTCAGTCATTTACCGATTTGTTTAGGGAGCTAAATGACGGTGAAATAGAAAATCACTACAAAATGAACTCTGAAAATGTTGGAACGTGGCATGGTATCATCATTTTTCTCGCATAGCATGTGCAAAAGAGTAGAGAGGGTCACGGCGCAAAATGGACGCACCTCGTGTACAAACTGGACAATCTCTTTCGGAGTATCAGGGTTTCGGACGAGAACTCATCTGTTACACGGGCACTTCAATGTTTTTTAAACATATTTGAACTCCAGCCTATTTTTGGGTTCAGTATGCATCATTCAAAGCGACGTCATCAATTTCCAACACGTTCTGACATCATTTGCTGTTTTTAAGTCATTTACCGATTTGTTTAGGGAGCTAAATGACGGTGAAATTGAAAATCACTACAAAATGAACTCTGAAAATGTTGGAACTTGGCATGGTATCATCATTTCGCCCGCATAGCATGTGCGAAAGAGTAGAGAGGGTCACGGCGAAAACTGGACGCACCTCGTGTACAAACTGGACAATCTCTTTCGGAGTATCAGGGTTTCGGACGAGAACTCATCTGTTACACGGGCACTTGAATGTTTTTAAAACTTATTTGAACTCCGGCCTATTTTTGCGTTCAGTATGCATCTTTCAAAGCGACGTCATCAATTTCCAACACGTTCTAACATCATTTGTTGTTTTTCAGTCATTTACCGATTTGTTTAGGTAGCTAAATGACGGTGAAATAGAAAATCACTACAAAATGAACTCTGAAAATGTTGGAACTTGGCATGGTATCATCATTTCGCCCGCATAGCATGTGCAAAAGAGTAGAGAGGGTCACGGCGAAAACTGGACGCACCTCGTGTACAAACTGGACAATCTCTTTCGGAGTATCAGGGTTTCGGACGAGAACTCATCTGTTACACGGGCACTTCAATGTTTTTTAAACTTATTTGAACTACAGCCTATTTTTGCGTTCAGTATGCATCTTTCAAAGCGACGTCATCAATTTCCAACACGTTCTGACATCATTTGCTGTTTTTCAGTCATTTACCGATTTGTTTAGGTAGCTAAATGATGGTGAAATAGAAAATCACTACAAAATGAACTCTGAAAATGTTGGAACTTGGCATGGTATCATCAGTTTGCTCGCATAGCTTGTGCAAAAGAGTAGACAGGGTCACGGCGAAAACTGGACGCACCTCGTGTACAAACTGGACAATCTCTTTCGGAGTATCAGGGTTTCGGACGAGAACTCATCTGTTACACGGGCACTTCAACGTTTTTTAAACTTATTTGAACTCCACCCTATTTTTGCGTTCAGTATGCATCATTCAAAGCGACGTCATCAATTTCCAACACGTTCTGACATCATTTGCTGTTTTTCAGTCATTTACCGATTTGTTTAGGGAGCTAAATGACGGTGAAATTGAAAATCACTACAAAATGAACTCTGAAAATGTTGGAACTTGGCATGGTATCATCATTTCGCCCGCATAGCATGTGCTAAAGAGTAGAGAGGGTCACGGCGAAAACTGGACGCACCTCGTGTACAAACTGGACAATCCCTTTCGGAGTATCAGGGTTTCGGACGAGAACTCATCTGTTACACGGGCACTTCAATGTTTTTTAAACTTATTTGAACTACAGCCTATTTTTGCGTTCAGTATGCATCTTTCAAAGCGACGTCATCAATTTCCAACACGTTCTGACATCATTTGCTGTTTTTCAGTCATTTACCGATTTGTTTAGGGAGCTAAATGACGGTGAAATAGAAAATCACTACAAAATGAACTCTGAAAATGTTAGAACTTGGCATGGTATCATCATTTCGCCCGCATAGCATGTGCAAAAGAGTAGAGAGGGTCACGGCGAAAACTGGACGCACCTCGTGTACAAACTGGACAATCTCTTTCGGAGTATCAGGGTTTCGGACGAGAACTCATCTGTTACACGGGCACGTCAATGTTTTTTAAACTTATTTGAACTACAGCCTATTTTTGCGTTTAGTATGCATCTTTCAAAGCGACGTCATCAATTTCCAACATGTTCTGACATCATTTGCTATTTTTCAGTCATTTACCGATTTGTTTAGGGAGCTAAATGACGGTGAAATTGAAAATCACTACAAAATGAACTCTGAAAATGTTGGAACTTGGCATGGTATCATCATTTCGTCCGCATAGCATGTGGAAAAGAGTAGAGAGGGTCACGACAAAAACTGGACGCACCTCGTGTACAAACTGGACAATCTCTTTCGTGGTATCAGGGTTTCGGACGAGAACTCATCTGTTACGCGGGCACTTCAATGTTTTTTAAACTTATTTGAACTGCAGCCTATTTTTGCGTTCAGTATGCATCTTTCAAAGCGACGTCATCAATTTCCAACACGTTCTGACATCATTGCTGTTTTTCAGTCATTTACCGATTTGTTTAGGGAGCTAAATGACGGTGAAATTGAAAATCACTACAAAATGAACTCTGAAAATGTTGGAACTTGGCATGGTATCATCATTTCGCCCGCATAGCATGTGCTAAAGAGTAGAGAGGGTCACGGCGAAAACTGGACGCACCTCGTGTACAAACTGGACAATCCCTTTCGGAGTATCAGGGTTTCGGACGAGAACTCATCTGTTACACGGGCACTTCAATGTTTTTTAAACTTATTTGAACTCCGGCCTATTTTTGCGTTCAGTATGCATCTTTCAAAGCGACGTCATCAATTTCCAACACGTTCTAACATCATTTGTTGTTTTTCAGTCATTTACCGATTTGTTTAGGTAGCTAAATGACGGTGAAATAGAAAATCACTACAAAATGAACTCTGAAAATGTTGGAACTTGGCATGGTATCATCATTTCGCCCGCATAGCATGTGCAAAAGAGTAGAGAGGGTCACGGCGAAAACTGGACGCACCTCGTGTACAAACTGGACAATCTCTTTCGGAGTATCAGGGTTTCGGACGAGAACTCATCTGTTACACGGGCACTTCAATGTTTTTTAAACTTATTTGAACTACAGCCTATTTTTGCGTTCAGTATGCATCTTTCAAAGCGACGTCATCAATTTCCAACACGTTCTGACATCATTTGCTGTTTTTCAGTCATTTACCGATTTGTTTAGGTAGCTAAATGATGGTGAAATAGAAAATCACTACAAAATGAACTCTGAAAATGTTGGAACTTGGCATGGTATCATCAGTTTGCTCGCATAGCTTGTGTAAAAGAGTAGACAGGGTCATGGCGAAAACTGGACGCACCTCGTGTACAAACTGGACAATCTCTTTCGGAGTATCAGGGTTTCGGACGAGAACTCATCTGTTACACGGGCACTTCAACGTTTTTTAAACTTATTTGAACTCCACCCTATTTTTGCGTTCAGTATGCATCATTCAAAGCGACGTCATCAATTTCCAACACGTTCTGACATCATTTGCTGTTTTTCAGTCATTTACCGATTTGTTTAGGGAGCTAAATGACGGTGAAATTGAAAATCACTACAAAATGAACTCTGAAAATGTTGGAACTTGGCATGGTATCATCATTTCGCCCGCATAGCATGTGCTAAAGAGTAGAGAGGGTCACGGCGAAAACTGGACGCACCTCGTGTACAAACTGGACAATCCCTTTCGGAGTATCAGGGTTTCGGACGAGAACTCATCTGTTACACGGGCACTTCAATGTTTTTTAAACTTATTTGAACTACAGCCTATTTTTGCGTTCAGTATGCATCTTTCAAAGCGACGTCATCAATTTCCAACATGTTCTGACATCATTTGCTGTTTTTCAGTCATTTACCGATTTGTTTAGGGAGCTAAATGACGGTGAAATAGAAAATCACTACAAAATGAACTCTGAAAATGTTAGAACTTGGCATGGTATCATCATTTCGCCCGCATAGCATGTGCAAAAGAGTAGAGAGGGTCACGGCGAAAACTGGACGCACCTCGTGTACAAACTGGACAATCTCTTTCGGAGTATCAGGGTTTCGGACGAGAACTCATCTGTTACACGGGCACGTCAATGTTTTTTAAACTTATTTGAACTACAGCCTATTTTTGCGTTTAGTATGCATCTTTCAAAGCGACGTCATCAATTTCCAACATGTTCTGACATCATTTGCTATTTTTCAGTCATTTACCGATTTGTTTAGGGAGCTAAATGATGGTGAAATTGAAAATCACTACAAAATGAACTCTGAAAATGTTGGAACTTGGCATGGTATCATCATTTCGTCCGCATAGCATGTGGAAAAGAGTAGAGAGGGTCACGACAAAAACTGGACGCACCTCGTGTACAAACTGGACAATCTCTTTCGTGGTATCAGGGTTTCGGACGAGAACTCATCTGTTACGCGGGCACTTCAATGTTTTTTAAACTTATTTGAACTGCAGCCTATTTTTGCGTTCAGTATGCATCTTTCAAAGCGACGTCATCAATTTCCAACACGTTCTGACATCATTGCTGTTTTTCAGTCATTTAACGATTTGTTTAGGGAGCTAAATGACGGTGGAATTGAAAACCACTACAAAATGAACTCTGAAAATATTGGAACTTGGCATGGTATCATCATTTCGCCCGCATAGCATGTGGAAAAGAGTAGAGAGGGTCACGGTGAAAACTGGACGCACCTCGTGTACAAACTGGACAATCTCTTCCGGAGTATCAGGGTTTCGGACGAGAACTCATCTGTTACACGGGCACTTCAATGTTTTTTAAACTTATTTGAACTCCGGCCTATTTTTGCGTTCAGTATGCATCTTTCAAAGCGACGTCATCAATTTCCAACACGTTCTAACATCATTTGCTGTTTTTCAGTCATTTACCGATTTGTTTAGGTAGCTAAATGACGGTGAAATAGAAAATCACTACAAAATGAACTCTGAAAATGTTGGAACTTAGCATGGTATCATCATTTTGCTCGCATAGCATGTGCAAAAGAGTAGAGAGGGTCACGGCGAAAACTGGACGCACCTCGTGTACAAACTGGACAATCTCTTTCGGAGTATCAGGGTTTCGGACGAGAACTCATCTGTTACACGGGCACTTCAATGTTTTTTAAACTTATTTGAACTACAGCCTATTTTTGCGTTCAGTATGCATCTTTCAAAGCGACGTCATCAATTTCCAACATGTTCTGACATCATTTGCTGTTTTTCAGTCATTTACCGATTTGTTTAGGTAGCTAAATGATGGTGAAATAGAAAATCACTACAAAATGAACTCTGAAAATGTTGGAACTTGGCATGGTATCATCAGTTTGCTCGCATAGCATGTGCAAAAGAGTAGAGAGGGTCACGGCGAAAACTGGACGCACCTCGTGTACAAACTGGACAATCTCTTTCGGAGTATCAGGGTTTCGGACGAGAACTCATCTGTTACACGGGCACTTCAATGTTTTTTAAACTTATTTGAACTCCACCCTATTTTTGCGTTCAGTATGCATCATTCAAAGCGACGTCATCAATTTCCAACACGTTCTGACATCATTTGCTGTTTTTCAGTCATTTACCGATTTGTTTAGGGAGCTAAGTGACGGTGAAATTGAAAATCACTACAAAATGAACTCTGAAAATGTTGGAACTTGGCATGGTATCATCATTTCGCCCGCATAGCATGTGCTAAAGAGTAGAGAGGGTCACGGCGAAAACTGGACGCACCTCGTGTACAAACTGGACAATCGCTTTCGGAGTATCAGGGTTTCGGACGAGAAGTCATCTGTTACACGGGCACTTCAATGTTTTTTAAACTTATTTGAACTACAGCCTATTTTTGCGTTCAGTATGCATCTTTCAAAGCGACGTCATCAATTTCCAACATGTTCTGACATCATTAGCTGTTTTTCAGTCATTTACCGATTTGTTTAGGGAGCTAAATGACGGTGAAATAGAAAATCACTACAAAATGAACTCTGAAAATGGTCGAACTTGGCATGGTATCATCATTTCGCCCGCATAGCATGTGCAAAAGAGTAGAGAGGGTCACGGCAAAAACTGGACGCACCTCGTGTACAAACTGGGCAATCTCTTTCGGAGTATCAGGGTTTCGGACGAGAACTCATCTGTTACACGGGCACGTCAATGCTTTTTAAACTTATTTGAACTACAGCCTATTTTTGCGTTCAGTATGCATCTTTCAAAGCGACGTCATCAATTTCCAAAATGTTCTGACATCATTTGCTATTTTTCAGTCATTTACCGATTTGTTTAGGGAGCTAAATGACGGTGAAATTGAAAATCACTACAAAATGAACTCTGAAAATGTTGGAACTTGGCATGGTATCATCATTTCGTCCGCATAGCATGTGGAAAAGAGTAGAGAGGGTCACGACAAAAACTGGACACACCTCGTGTACAAACTGGACAATCTCTTTCGTGGTATCAGGGTTTCGGACGAGAACTCATCTGTTACGCGGGCACTTCAATGTTTTTTAAACTTATTTGAACTGCAGCCTATTTTTGCGTTCAGTATGCATCTTTCAAAGCGACGTCATCAATTTCTAACACGTTCTGACATCATTTGCTGTTTTTCAGTCATTTAACGATTTGTTTAGGGAGCTAAATGACGGTGGAATTGAAAACCACTACAAAATGAACTCTGAAAATATTGGAACTTGGCATGGTATCATCATTTCGCCCGCATAGCATGTGGAAAAGAGTAGAGAGGGTCACGGTGAAAACTGGACGCACCTCGTGTACAAAATGGACAATCTCTTCCGGAGTATCAGGGTTTCGGACGAGAACTCATCTGTTACACGGGCACTTCAATGTTTTTTAAACTTATTTGAACTCCGGCCTATTTTTGCGTTCAGTATGCATCTTTCAAAGCGACGTCATCAATTTCCAACACGTTCTGACATCATTTGCTGTTTTTCAGTCATTTACCGATTTGTTCAGGTAGCTAAATGACGGTGAAATAGAAAATCACTACAAAATGAACTCTGAAAATGTTGGAACTTAGCATGGTATCATCATTTTGCTCGCATAGCATGTGCAAAAGAGTAGAGAGGGTCACGGCGATGCTGGACGCACCTCGTGTACAAACTGGACAATCTCTTTCGAAGTATCAGGGTTTCGGACGAGAACTCATCTGTTACACGGGCACTTCAATGTTTTTTAAACTTATTTGAACTACAGCCTATTTTTGCGTTCAGTATGCATCTTTCAAAGCAACGTCATCAATTTCCAACATGTTCTGACATCATTTGCTGTTTTTCAGTCATTTACCGATTTGTTTAGGGAGCTAAATGACGGTGAAATAGAAAATCACTACAAAATGAACTCTGAAAATGTTGGAACTTGGCATGGTATCATCATTTCGCCCGCATAGCATGTGCAAAAGAGTAGAGAGGGTCACGGCGAAAACTGGACGCACCTCGTGTACTAACTGGACAATCTCTTTCGGAGTATCAGGGTTTCGGACGAGAACTCATCTGTTACACGGGCACGTCAATGTTTTTTAAACTTATTTGAACTACAGCCTATTTTTGCGTTCAGTATGCATCTTTCAAAGCGACGTCATCAATTTCCAACATGTTCTGACATCATTTGCCATTTTTCAGTCATTTACCGATTTGTTTAGGGAGCTAAATGACGGTGAAATTGAAAATCACTGCAAAATGAACTCTGAAAATGTTGGAACTTGGCATGGTATCATCATTTCGTCCGCATAGCATGTGGAAAAGATTAGAGAGGGTCACGACAAAAACTGGACGCACCTCGTGTACAAACTGGACAATCTCTTTCGTGGTATCAGGGTTTCGGACGAGAACTCATCTGTTACGCGGGCACTTCAATGTTTTTTAAATTTATTTGAACTGCAGCCTATTTTTGCATTCAGTATGCATCTTTCAAAGCGACGTCATCAATTTCCAACACGTTCTTACATCATTTGCTGTTTTTCAGTCATTTAACGATTTGTTTAGGGAGCTAAATGACGGTGGAATTGAGAACCACTACAAAATGAACTCTGAAAATATTGGAACTTGGCATGGTATCATCATTTCGCCCGCATAGCATGTGGAAAAGAGTAGAGAGGGTCACGGTGAAAACTGGACGCACCTCGTGTACAAAATGGACAATCTCTTCCGGAGTATCAGGGTTTCGGACGAGAACTCATCTGTTACACGGGCACTTCAATGTTTTTTAAACTTATTTGAACTCCGGCCTATTTTTGCGTTCAGTATGCATCTTTCAAAGCGACGTCATCAATTTCCAACACGTTCTGACATCATTTGCTGTTTTTCAGTCATTTACCGATTTGTTTAGGTAGCTAAATGACGGTGAAATAGAAAATCACTACAAAATGAACTCTGAAAATGTTGGAACTTAGCATGGTATCATTATTTTGCTCGCATAGCATGTGCAAAAGAGTAGAGAGGGTCACGGCGATGCTGGACGCACCTCGTGTACAAACTGGACAATCTCTTTCGGAGTATCAGGGTTTCGGACGAGAACTCATCTGTTACACGGGCACTTCAATGTTTTTTAAACTTATTTGAACTACAGCCTATTTTTGCGTTCAGTATGCATCTTTCAAAGCGACGTCATCAATTTCCAACATGTTCTGACATCATTTGTTGTTTTTCAGTCATTTACCGATTTGTTTAGGGAGCTAAATGACGGTGAAATAGAAAATCACTACAAAATGAACTCTGAAAATGTTGGAACTTGGCATGGTATCATCATTTCGCCCGCATAGCATGTGCAAAAGAGTAGAGAGGGTCACGGCGAAAAAACTGGACGCACCTCTTGTACAAACTGGACAATCTCTTTCGGAGTATCAGGGTTTCGGACGAGAACTCATCTGTTACACGGGCACGTCAACGTTTTTTAAACTTATTTGAACTACAGCCTATTTTTGCATTCAGTATGCATCTTTCAAAGCGACGTCATCAATTTCCAACATGTTCTGACATCATTTGCCATTTTTCAGTCATTTACCGATTTGTTTAGGGAGCTAAATGACGGTGAAATTGAAAATCACTACAAAATGAACTCTGAAAATGTTGGAACTTGGCATGGTATCATCATTTCGTCCGCATAGCATGTGGAAAAGACAAGAGAGGGTCACGACAAAAACTGGACGCACCTCGTGTACAAACTGGACAATCTCTTTCGTGGTATCAGGGTTTCGGACGAGAACTCATCTGTTACGCGGGCACTTCAATGTTTTTTAAACTTATTTGAACTGCAGCCTATTTTTGCATTCAGTATGCATCTTTCAAAGCGACGTCATCAATTTCCAACACGTTCTGACATCATTTGCTGTTTTTCAGTCATTTAACGATTTGTTTAGGGAGCTAAATGACGGTGGAATTGAAAACCACTACAAAATGAACTCTGAAAATATTGGAACTTGGCATGGTATCATCATTTCACCCGCATAGCATGTGGAAAAGAGTAGAGAGGGTCACGGTGAAAACTGGAGGCACCTCGTGTACAAACTGGACAATCTCTTCCGGAGTATCAGGGTTTCGGACGAGAACTCATCTGTTACACGGGCACTTCAATGTTTTTTAAACTTATTTGAACTCCGGCCTATTTTTGCGTTCAGTATGCATCTTTCAAAGCGACGTCATCAATTTCCAACACGTTCTGACATCATTTGCTGTTTTTCAGTCATTTACCGATTTGTTTAGGTAGCTAAATGACGGTGAAATAGAAAATTACTACAAAATGAACTCTGAAAATGTTGGAACTTGGCATGGTATCATCATTTTGCTCGCATAGCATGTGCAAAAGAGTAGAGAGGGTCACGGCGAAAACTGGACGCACCTCGTGTACAAACTGGACAATCTCTTTCGGAGTATCAGGGTTTCGGACGAGAACTCATCTGTTACACGGGCACTTCAATGTTTTTTAAACCTATTTGAACTCCAGCCTATTTTTGCGTTCAGTATGCATCATTCAAAGCGACGTCATCAATTTCCAACACGTTCTGACATCATTTGCTGTTTTCAGTCATTTACCGATTTGTTTAGGGAGCTAAATGATGGTGAAATTGAAAATCACTACAAAATGAACTCTGAATATGTTGGAACTTGGCATGGTATCATCATTTCGCCTGCATAGCATGTGCAATAGAGTAGAGAGGGTCACGGCGAAAACTGGACGCACCTCGTGTACAAACTGGACAATCTCTTTCGGAGTATCAGGGTTTCGGACGAGAACTCATCTGTTACAGGGGCACTTCAATGTTTTTTAAACTTATTTGAACTCCGGCCTATTTTTGCGTTCAGTATGCATCATTCAAAGCGACGTCATCAATTTCCAACACGTTCTGACATCATTTGCTGTTTTTCAGTCATTTACCGATTTGTTTAGGGAGCTAAATGACGGTGAAGTTGAAAATCACTACAAAATGAACTCTGAAAATGTTGGAACTTGGCATGGTATCATCATTTCGCCCGCATAGCATGTGCAAAAGAGTAGAGAGGGTCACGGCGAAAACTGGACGCACCTCGTGTACAAACTGGACAATCTCTTTCGGAGTATCAGGGTTTCGGACGAGAACTCATCTGTTACACGGGCACTTCAATGTTTTTTAAACTTATTTGAACTCCGGCCTATTTTTGCGTTCAGTATGCATCTTTCAAAGCGACGTCATCAATTTCCAACACATTCTGACATCATTTGCTGTTTTTCAGTCATTTACCGATTTGTTTAGGTAGCTAAATGACGGTGAAATAGAAAATCACTACAAAATGAACTCTAAAAATGTTGGAACTTGGCATGGTATCATAATTTTGCTCGCATAGCATGTGCAAAAGAGTAGAGAGGGTCACGGCGAAAACTGGACGCACCTCGTGTACAAACTGGACAATCTCTTTCGGAGTATCAGGGATTCGGACGAGAACTCATCTGTTACACGGGCACTTCAATGTTTTTTAAACTTATTTGAACTCCACCCTATTTTTGCGTTCAGTATGCATCATTCAAAGCGACGTCATCAATTTCCAACACGTTCTGACATCATTTGCTGTTTTTCAGTCATTTACCGATTTGTTTAGGTAGCTAAATGACGGTGAAATAGAAAATCACTACAAAATGAACTCTGAAAATTTTGGAACTTGGCCTGGTATCATCATTTCGCCCGTATAGCATGTGCAAAAGAGTAGAGAGGGTCACGGCGAAAACTGACGCACCTCGTGTACAAACTGGACAATCCCTTTCGGAGTATCAGGGTTTCGGACGAGAACTCATCTGTTACGCGGGCACTTCAATGTTTTTTAAACTTATTTGAACTACAGCCTATTTTTGCATTCAGTATGCATCTTTCAAAGCGACGTCATCAATTTCCAACACGTTCTGACATCATTTGTTGTTTTTCAGTCATTTACCGATTTGTTTAGGGAGCTAAATGACGTTGAAATAGAAAACCACTACAAAATGAACTCTGAAAATGTTGGAACTTGGCATGGTATCATCATTTCGCCCGCATAGCATGTGCAAAAGAGTAGAGAGGGTCACGGCGAAAACTGGACGCACCTCATGTACAAACTGGACAATCTCTTTCGGAGTATCAGGGTTTCGGACGAGAACTCATCTGTTACACGGGCACTTCAATGTTTTTTAAACTTATTTGAACTCCGGCCTATTTTTGCGTTCAGTATGCATCTTTCAAAGCGACGTCATCAATTTCCAACACGTTCTGACATCATTTGCTGTTTTTCAGTCATTTACCGATTTGTTTAGGTACTTAAATGACGGTGATATAGAAAATCACTACAAAATGAACTCTGAAAATGTTGGAACTTGGCATGGTATCATCATTTTGCTCGCATAGCATGTGCAAAAGAGTAGAGAGGGTCACGGCGAAAACTGGACGCACCTCGTGTACAAACTGGACAATCTTTTTCGGAGTATCAGGGATTCGGACGAGAACTCATCTGTTACACGGGCACTTCAATGTTTTTTAAACTTATTTGAACTCCACCCTATTTTTGCGTTCAGTATGCATCATTCAAAGCGACGTCATCAATTTCCAACACGTTCTGACATCATTTGCTGTTTTCAGTCATTTACCGATTTGTTTAGGTAGCTAAATGACGGTGAAATAGAAAATCACTACAAAATGAACTCTGAGAATGTTGGAACTTGGCATGCTATCACCATTTCGCCCGCATAGCATGTGCAAAAGAGTAGAGAGGGTCACGGCGAAAACTGGACACACCTCGTGTACAAACTGGACAATCCCTTTCGGAGTATCAGGGTTTCGGACGAGAACTCATCTGTTACACGGGCACTTCAATGTTTTTTAAACTTATTTGAACTACAGCCTATTTTTGCGTTCAGTATGCATCTTTCAAAGCGACGTCATCAATTTCCAACACGTTCTGACATCATTTGCTGTTTTTCAGTCATTTACCGATTTGTTTAGGGAGCTAAATGACGGTGAAATAGAAAATCACTACAAAATGAACTCTGAAAATGTTGGAACTTGGCATGGTATCATCATTTCGCACGCATAGCATGTGCAAAAGAGTAGAGAGGGTCACGGCGAAAACTGGACGCACCTCGTGTACAAACTGGACAATCTCTTTCGGAGTATCAGGGTTTCGGACGAGAACTCATCTGTTACACGGGCACTTCAATGTTTTTTAAACTTATTTGAACTACAGCCTATTTTTGCGTTCAGTATGCATCTTTCAAAGCGACGTCATCAATTTCGAACATGTTCTGACATCATTTGCTATTTTTCAGTCATTTACCGATTTGTTTAGGGAGCTAAATGACGGTGAAATTGAAAATCACTACAAAATGAACTCTGAAAATGTTGGAACTTGGCATGGTATCATCATTTCGCCCGCATAGCATGTGCAAAAGAGTAGAGAGGGTCACGGCAAAAACTGGACGCACCTCGTGTACAAACTGGACAATCTCTTTCGGAGTATCAGGGTTTCGGACGAGAACTCATCTGTTACACGGGCACTTCAATGTTTTTTAAACTTATTTGAACTCCGGCCTATTTTTGCGTTCAGTATGCATCTTTCAAAGCGACGTCATCAATTTCCAACACGTTCTAACATCATTTGTTGTTTTTCAGTCATTTACCGATTTGTTTAGGTAGCTAAATGACGGTGAAATAGAAAATCACTACAAAATGAACTCTGAAAATGTTGGAACTTGGCATGGTATCATCATTTTGCTCGCATAGCATGTGCAAAAGAGTAGAGAGGGTCACGGCGAAAACTGGACGCACCTCGTGTACAAACTGGACAATCTCTTTCGGAGTATCAGGGATTCGGACGAGAACTCGTCTGTTACACGGGCACTTCAATGTTTTTTAAACTTATTTGAACTCCACCCTATTTTTGCGTTCAGTATGCATCATTCAAAGCGACGTCATCAATTTCCAACACGTTCTGACATCATTTGCTGTTTTTCAGTCATTTAACGATTTGTTTAGGTAGCTAAATGACGGTGAAATAGAAAATCACTACAAAATGAACTCTGAAAATGTTGGAACTTGGCATGGTATCACCATTTCGCCCGCATAGCATGTGCAAAAGAGTAGAGAGGGTCACGGCGAAAACTGGACGCACCTCGTGTACAAACTGGACAATCCCTTTCGGAGTATCAGGGTTTCGGACGAGAACTCATCTGTTACACGGGCACTTCAATGTTTTTTAAACTTATTTGAACTACAGCCTATTTTTGCGTTCAGTATGCATCTTTCAAAGCGACGTCATCAATTTCCAACACGTTCTGACATCATTTGCTGTTTTTCAGTCATTTACCGATTTGTTTAGGGAGCTAAATGACGGTGAAATAGAAAATCACTACAAAATGAACTCTGAAAATGTTGGAACTTGGCATGGTATCATCATTTCGCACGCATAGCATGTGCAAAAGAGTAGAGAGGGTCACGGCGAAAACTGGACGCACCTCGTGTACAAACTGGACAATCTCTTTCGGAGTATCAGGGTTTCGGACGAGAACTCATCTGTTACACGGGCACTTCAATGTTTTTTAAACTTATTTGAACTACAGCCTATTTTTGCGTTCAGTATGCATCTTTCAAAGCGACGTCATCAATTTCCAATATGTTCTGACATCATTTGCCATTTTTCAGTCATTTACCGATTTGTTTAGGGAGCTAAATGACGGTGAAATTTAAAATCACTACAAAATGAACTCTGAAAATGTTGGAACTTGGCATGGTATCATCATTTCGCCCGCATAGCATGTGCAAAAGAGTAGAGAGGGTCACGGCGAAAACTGGACGCACCTCGTGTACAAACTGGACAATCTCTTTCGGAGTATCAGGGTTTCGGACGAGAACTCATCTGTTACACGGGCACTTGAATGTTTTTAAAACTTATTTGAACTCCGGCCTATTTTTGCGTTCAGTATGCATCTTTCAAAGCGACGTCATCAATTTCCAACACGTTCTGACATCATTTGCTGTTTTTCAGTCATTTACCGATTTGTTTAGGTAGCTAAATGACGGTGAAATAGAAAATCACTACAAAATTAACTCTGAAAATGTTGGAACTTTGGATGGTATCATCATTTTGCTCGCATAGCATGTGCAAAAGAGTAGAGAGGGTCACGGCGAAAACTGGACGCACCTCGTGTACAAACTGGACAATCTCTTTCGGAGTATCAGGGATTCGGACGAGAACTCATCTGTTACACGGGCACTTCAATGTTTTTTAAACTTATTTGAACTACAGCCTATTTTTGCGTTCAGTATGCATCATTCAAAGCGACGTCATCAATTTCCAACACGTTCTGACATCATTTGCTGTTTTTCAGTCATTTACCGATTTGTTTAGGGAGCTAAATGACGGTGGAATTGAAAACCACTACAAAATGAACTCTGGAAATATTGGAACTTGGCATGGTATCATCATTTCGCCCGCATAGCATGTGGAAAAGAGTAGAGAGGGTCACGGTGAAAACTGGACGCACCTCATGTACAAACTGGACAATCTCTTCCGGAGTATCAGGGTTTCGGACGAGAACTCATCTGTTACACGGGCACTTCAATGTTTTTTAAACTTCTTTGAACTACAGCCTATTTTTGCGTTCAGTATGCATCTTTCAAAGCGACGTCATCAATTTCCAACACGTTCTACATCATTTGTTGTTTTTCAGTCATTTACCGATTTGTTTAGCGAGCTAAATGACGGTGGAATTGAAAACCACTACAAAATGAACTCTGAAAATATTGGAACTTGGCATGGTATCATCATTTCGCCCGCATAGCATGTGGAAAAGAGTAGAGAGGGCCACGGCGAAAACTGGACGCACCTCGTGTACAAACTTATTTGAACTCCGGCCTATTTTTGCGTTCAGTATGCATCTTTCAAAGCGGCGTCATCAATATCCAACACGTTCTGACATCATTTGCTGTTTTTCAGTCATTTACCAATTTGTTTAGGGAGCTAAATGACGGTGGAATTGAAAACCACTACAAAATGAACTCTGAAAATGTTGGAAGTTGGCATGGTATCATCATTTCGCCCGCATAGCATGTGCAAAAGAGTAGAGAGGGTGACGGCGAAAACTGGACGCACCTCGTGTACAAACTGGACAATCCCTTTCGGAGTATCAGGGTTTCGGACGAGAACTCATCTGTTACACGGGCACTTCAATGTTTTTTAAATTTATTTGAACTACAGCCTATTTTTGTGTTCAGTATGCATCTTTCAAAGCGACGTCATCAATTTCCAACACATTCTGACATCATTTGCTGTTTTTTAGTCATTTACCGATTTGTTTAGGGAGCTAAATGACAGTGAAATAGAAAATCACTACAAAATGAACTCTGAAAATGTTGGAACTTGGCATGGTATCATCATTTCGCCCGCATAGCATGTGCAACAGAGTAGAGAGGGTCACGGCGAAAACTGGACGCACCTCGTGTACAAACTGCACAATCTCTTTCGGAGTATCAGGGTTTCGGACGAGAACTCATCTGTTACACGGGCACTTCAATGTTTTTTAAACTTATTTCAACTACAGCCTATTTTTGCGTTCAGTATGCATCTTTCAAAGCGACGTCATCAATTTCCAATATGTTCTGACATCATTTGCCATTTTTCAGTCATTTACCGATTTGTTTAGGGAGCTAAATGACGGTGAAATTTAAAATCACTACAAAATGAACTCTGAAAATGTTGGAACTTGGCATGGTATCATCATTTCGCCCGCATAGCATGTGCAAAAGAGTAGAGAGGGTCACGGCGAAAACTGGACGCACCTCGTGTACAAACTGGACAATCTCTTTCGGAGTATCAGGGTTTCGGACGAGAACTCATCTGTTACACGGGCACTTGAATGTTTTTAAAACTTATTTGAACTCCGGCCTATTTTTGCGTTCAGTATGCATCTTTCAAAGCGACGTCATCAATTTCCAACACGTTCTGACATCATTTGCTGTTTTTCAGTCATTTACCGATTTGTTTAGGTAGCTAAATGACGGTGAAATAGAAAATCACTACAAAATTAACTCTGAAAATGTTGGAACTTTGGATGGTATCATCATTTTGCTCGCATAGCATGTGCAAAAGAGTAGAGAGGGTCACGGCGAAAACTGGACGCACCTCGTGTACAAACTGGACAATCTCTTTCGGAGTATCAGGGATTCGGACGAGAACTCATCTGTTACACGGGCACTTCAATGTTTTTTAAACTTATTTGAACTACAGCCTATTTTTGCGTTCAGTATGCATCATTCAAAGCGACGTCATCAATTTCCAACACGTTCTGACATCATTTGCTGTTTTTCAGTCATTTACCGATTTGTTTAGGGAGCTAAATGACGGTGGAATTGAAAACCACTACAAAATGAACTCTGGAAATATTGGAACTTGGCATGGTATCATCATTTCGCCCGCATAGCATGTGGAAAAGAGTAGAGAGGGTCACGGTGAAAACTGGACGCACCTCATGTACAAACTGGACAATCTCTTCCGGAGTATCAGGGTTTCGGACGAGAACTCATCTGTTACACGGGCACTTCAATGTTTTTTAAACTTCTTTGAACTACAGCCTATTTTTGCGTTCAGTATGCATCTTTCAAAGCGACGTCATCAATTTCCAACACGTTCTACATCATTTGTTGTTTTTCAGTCATTTACCGATTTGTTTAGCGAGCTAAATGACGGTGGAATTGAAAACCACTACAAAATGAACTCTGAAAATATTGGAACTTGGCATGGTATCATCATTTCGCCCGCATAGCATGTGGAAAAGAGTAGAGAGGGCCACGGCGAAAACTGGACGCACCTCGTGTACAAACTTATTTGAACTCCGGCCTATTTTTGCGTTCAGTATGCATCTTTCAAAGCGGCGTCATCAATATCCAACACGTTCTGACATCATTTGCTGTTTTTCAGTCATTTACCAATTTGTTTAGGGAGCTAAAATGACGGTGGAATTGAAAACCACTACAAAATGAACTCTGAAAATGTTGGAAGTTGGCATGGTATCATCATTTCGCCCGCATAGCATGTGCAAAAGAGTAGAGAGGGTGACGGCGAAAACTGGACGCACCTCGTGTACAAACTGGACAATCTCTTTCGGAGTATCAGGGTTTCGGACGAGAACTCATCTGTTACACGGGCACTTCAATGTTTTTTAAACTTATTTGAACTCCACCCTATTTTTGCGTTCAGTACGCATCATTCAAAGCGACGTCATCAATTTCCAACACGTTCTGACATCATTTGCTGTTTTTCAGTCATTTACCGATTTGTTTAGGGAGCTAAATGACGGTGGAATTGAAAACCACTACAAAATGAACTCTGAAAATATTGGAACTTGGCATGGTATCATCATTTGACCCGCATAGCATGTGCAAAAGAGTAGAGAGGGTCACGGCGAAAACTTGACGCACCTCGTGTACAAACTGGACAATCTCTTCCGGAGTATCAGGGTTTCGGACGAGAACTCATCTGTTACACGGGCACTTCAATGTTTTTTAAATTTATTTGAACTCCGGCCTATTTTTGCATTCAGTATGCATCTTTCAAAGCGACGTCATCAATTTCCAACACGTTCTGACATCATTTGTTGTTTTTCAGTAATTTACCGATTTGTTTAGGGAGCTAAATGATGGTGAAATTGAAAATCACTACAAAATGTACTCTGAAAATGTTGGAACTTGGCATGGTATCATCATTTCGACTGCATAGCATGTGCAATAGAGTAGAGAGGGTCACGGCGAAAACTGGACGCACCTCGTGTACAAACTGGACAATCTCTTTCGGAGTATCAGGGTTTCGAACGAGAACTCATCTGTTACACGGGCACTTCAATGTTTTTTAAACTTATTTGAACTCCAGCCTATTTTTGCGTTCAGTATGCATCATTCAAAGCGACGTCATCAATTTCCAACATGTTCTGACATCATTTGCAATTTTTCAGTCATTTACCGATTTGTTTAGGGAGCTAAATGACGGTGAAATTGAAAATCACTACAAAATGAACTCTGAAAATGTTGGAACTTGGCATGGTATCATCATTTCGCCCGCATAGCATGTGCAAAAGAGTAGAGAGGGTCACAGCGAAAACTGGACGCACCTCGTGTACAAACTGGACAATCTCTTTCGGAGTATCAGGGTTTCGGACGAGAACTCATCACTTACACGGGCACTTCAATGTTTTTTAAACTTATTTGAACTACAACCTATTTTTGCGTTCAGTACGCATCATTCAAAGCGACGTCATCAATTTCCAACACGTTCTGACATCATTTGCTGTTTTTCAGTAATTTACCGATTTGTTTAGGGAGCTAAATGACGTTGAAATTGAAAAGCAATACAAAATGAACTCTGAAAATATTGGAACTTGTCATGGTATCATCATTTCGCCTGCATAGCATGTGCAAAAGAGTAGAGAGGGTCACGGCGAAAACTGGACGCACCTCGTGTACAAACTGGACAATCCCTTTCGGAGTATCAGGGTTTCGGACGAGAACTCATCTGTTACACGGGCACTTCAATGTTTTTTAAACTTATTTGAACTACAACCTATTTTTGCGTTCAGTATGCATCTTTCAAAGCGACGTCATCAATTTCCAACACGTTCTGACATCATTTGCTGTTTTTCAGTCTTTTACCGATTTGTTTAGGGAGCTAAATGACGGTGAAATAGAAAATCACTACAAAATGAACTCTAAAAATGTTGGAACTTGGCATGGTATCATCATTTCGCCCGCATAGCATGTGCAAAAGAGTAGAGAGGGTCACGGCGAAAGCTGGACGCACCTCGTGTACAAACTGGACAATCTCTTTCGGAGTATCAGGGTTTCGGACGAGAACTCATCTGTTACACGGGCACTTCAATGTTTTTTAAACTTATTTGAACTACAGCCTATTCGGGCGTTCAGTATGCATCTTTCAAAGCGACGTCATCAATTTCCAACACGTTCTGACATCAATTGTTGTTTTTCAGTCATTTACCGATTTGTTTAGGGAGCTAAATGACGGTGAAATAGAAAATCATTACAAAATGAACTCTGAAAATGTTGGAACTTGGCATGGTATCATCATTTCGCCCGCATAGCATGTGCAAAAGAGTAGAGAGGGTCACGGCGAAAACTGGATGCACCTCGTGTACAAACTGGACAATCTCTTTCGGAGTATCAGGGTTTCGGACGAGAACTCATCTGTTACACGGGCACTTCAATGTTTTTTAAACTTATTTGAACTCCGGCCTATTTTTGCGTTCAGTATGCATCTTTCAAAGCGACGTCATCAATTTCCAGCACGTTCTGACATCATTTGCTGTTTTTCAGTCATTTACCGATTTGTTTAGGTAGCTAAATGACGGTGAAATAGAAAATCACTACAAAATTAACTCTGAAAATGTTGGAACTTTGCATGGTATCATCATTTTGCTCGCATAGCATGTGCAAAAGAGTAGAGAGGGTCACGGCGAAAACTGGACGCACCTCGTGTACAAACTGGACAATCTCTTTCGGAGTATCAGGGATTCGGACGAGAACTCATCTGTTACACGGGCACTTCAATGTTTTTTAAACTTATTTGAACTACAGCCTATTTTTGCGTTCAGTATGCATCATTCAAAGCGACGTCATCAATTTCCAACACGTTCTGACATCATTTGCTGTTTTTCAGTCATTTACCGATTTGTTTAGGGAGCTAAATGACGGTGGAATTGAAAACCACTACAAAATGAACTCTGAAAATATTGGAACTTGGCATGGTATCATCATTTCGCCCGCATAGCATGTGGAAAAGAGTAGAGAGGGTCACGGTGAAAACTGGACGCACCTCGTGTACAAACTGGACAATCTCTTCCGGAGTATCAGGGTTTCGGACGAGAACTCATCTGTTACACGGGCACTTCAATGTTTTTTAAACTTCTTTGAACTACAGCCTATTTTTGCGTTCAGTATGCATCTTTCAAAGCGACGTCATCAATTTCCAACACGTTCTACATCATTTGTTGTTTTTCAGTCATTTACCGATTTGTTTAGCGAGCTAAATGACGGTGGAATTGAAAACCACTACAAAATGAACTCTGAAAATATTGGAACTTGGCAGGGTATCATCATTTCGCCCGCATAGCATGTGGAAAAGAGTAGAGAGGGCCACGGCGAAAACTGGACGCACCTCGTGTACAAACTTATTTGAACTCCGGCCTATTTTTGCGTTCAGTATGCATCTTTCAAAGCGGCGTCATCAATTTCCAACACGTTCTGACATCATTTGCTGTTTTTCAGTCATTTACCAATTTGTTTAGGGAGCTAAATGACGGTGGAATTGAAAACCACTACAAAATGAACTCTGAAAATGTTGGAACTTGGCATGGTATCATCATTTCGCCCGCATAGCATGTGCAAAAGAGTAGAGAGGGTCACGGCGAAAACTGGACGCACCTCGTGTACAAACTGGACAATCTCTTTCGGAGTATCAGGGTTTCGGACGAGAACTCATCACTTACACGGGCACTTCAATGTTTTTTAAACTTATTTGAACTACAACCTATTTTTGCGTTCAGTACGCATCATTCAAAGCGACGTCATCAATTTCCAACACGTTCTGACATCATTTGCTGTTTTTCAGTAATTTACCAATTTGTTTAGGGAGCTAAATGACGTTGAAATTGAAAAGCACTACAAAATGAACTCTGAAAATATTGGAACTTGTCATGGTATCATCATTTCGCCCGCATAGCATGTGCAAAAGAGTAGAGAGGGTCACGGCGAAAACTGGACGCACCTCGTGTACAAACTGGACAATCCCTTTCGGAGTATCAGGGTTTCGGACGAGAACTCATCTGTTACACGGGCACTTCAATGTTTTTTAAACTTATTTGAACTACAACCTATTTTTGCGTTCAGTATGCATCTTTCAAAGCGACGTCATCAATTTCCAACACGTTCTGACATCATTTGCTGTTTTTCAGTCTTTTACCGATTTGTTTAGGGAGCTAAATGACGGTGAAATAGAAAATCACTACAAAATGAACTCTAAAAATGTTGGAACTTGGCATGGTATCATCATTTCGCCCGCATAGCATGTGCAAAAGAGTAGAGAGGGTCACGGCGAAAGCTGGACGCACCTCGTGTACAAACTGGACAATCTCTTTCGGAGTATCAGGGTTTCGGACGAGAACTCATCTGTTACACGGGCACTTCAATGTTTTTTAAACTTATTTGAACTACAGCCTATTCGTGCGTTCAGTATGCATCTTTCAAAGCGACGTCATCAATTTCCAACACGTTCTGACATCAATTGTTGTTTTTCAGTCATTTACCGATTTGTTTAGGGAGCTAAATGACGGTGAAATAGAAAATCATTACAAAATGAACTCTGAAAATGTTGGAACTTGGCATGGTATCATCATTTCGCCCGCATAGCATGTGCAAAAGAGTAGAGAGGGTCACGGCGAAAACTGGACGCACCTCGTGTACAAACTGGACAATCTCTTTCGGAGTATCAGGGTTTCGGACGAGAACTCATCTGTTACACGGGCACTTCAATGTTTTTTAAACTTATTTGAACTCCGGCCTATTTTTGCGTTCAGTATGCATCTTTCAAAGCGACGTCATCAATTTCCAACACGTTCTGACATCATTTGCTGTTTTTCAGTCATTTACCGATTTGTTTAGGTAGCTAAATGACGGTGAAATAGAAAATCACTACAAAATTAACTCTGAAAATGTTGGAACTTTGCATGGTATCATCATTTTGCTCGCATAGCATGTGCAAAAGAGTAGAGAGGGTCACGGCGAAAACTGGACGCACCTCGTGTACAAACTGGACAATCTCTTTCGGAGTATCAGGGATTCGGACGAGAACTCATCTGTTACACGGGCACTTCAATGTTTTTTAAACTTATTTGAACTACAGCCTATTTTTGCGTTCAGTATGCATCATTCAAAGCGACGTCATCAATTTCCAACACGTTCTGACATCATTTGCTGTTTTTCAGCCATTTACCGATTTGTTTAGGGAGCAAAATGACGGTGAAATAGAAAATCACTACAAAATTAACTCTGAAAATGTTGGAACTTTGCATGGTATCATCATTTTGCTCGCATAGCATGTGCAAAAGAGTAGAGAGGGTCACGGCGAAAACTGGACGCACCTCGTGTACAAACTGGACAATCTCTTTCGGAGTATCAGGGATTCGGACGAGAACTCATCTGTTACACGGGCACTTCAATGTTTTTTAAACTTATTTGAACTACAGCCTATTTTTGCGTTCAGTATGCATCATTCAAAGCGACGTCATCAATTTCCAACACGTTCTGACATCATTTGCTGTTTTTCAGTCATTTACCGATTTGTTTAGGGAGCTAAATGACGGTGGAATTGAAAACCACTACAAAATGAACTCTGAAAATATTGGAACTTGGCATGGTATCATCATTTCGCCCGCATAGCATGTGGAAAAGAGTAGAGAGGGTCACGGTGAAAACTGGACGCACCTCGTGTACAAACTGGACAATCTCTTCCGGAGTATCAGGGTTTCGGACGAGAACTCATCTGTTACACGGGCACTTCAATGTTTTTTAAACTTCTTTGAACTACAGCCTATTTTTGCGTTCAGTATGCATCTTTCAAAGCGACGTCATCAATTTCCAACACGTTCTACATCATTTGTTGTTTTTCAGTCATTTACCGATTTGTTTAGCGAGCTAAATGACGGTGGAATTGAAAACCACTACAAAATGAACTCTGAAAATATTGGAACTTGGCAGGGTATCATCATTTCGCCCGCATAGCATGTGGAAAAGAGTAGAGAGGGCCACGGCGAAAACTGGACGCACCTCGTGTACAAACTTATTTGAACTCCGGCCTATTTTTGCGTTCAGTATGCATCTTTCAAAGCGGCGTCATCAATTTCCAACACGTTCTGACATCATTTGCTGTTTTTCAGTCATTTACCAATTTGTTTAGGGAGCTAAATGACGGTGGAATTGAAAACCACTACAAAATGAACTCTGAAAATGTTGGAACTTGGCATGGTATCATCATTTCGCCCGCATAGCATGTGCAAAAGAGTAGAGAGGGTCACGGCGAAAACTGGACGCACCTCGTGTACAAACTGGACAATCTCTTTCGGAGTATCAGGGTTTCGGACGAGAACTCATCACTTACACGGGCACTTCAATGTTTTTTAAACTTATTTGAACTACAACCTATTTTTGCGTTCAGTACGCATCATTCAAAGCGACGTCATCAATTTCCAACACGTTCTGACATCATTTGCTGTTTTTCAGTAATTTACCAATTTGTTTAGGGAGCTAAATGACGTTGAAATTGAAAAGCACTACAAAATGAACTCTGAAAATATTGGAACTTGTCATGGTATCATCATTTCGCCCGCATAGCATGTGCAAAAGAGTAGAGAGGGTCACGGCGAAAACTGGACGCACCTCGTGTACAAACTGGACAATCCCTTTCGGAGTATCAGGGTTTCGGACGAGAACTCATCTGTTACACGGGCACTTCAATGTTTTTTAAACTTATTTGAACTACAACCTATTTTTGCGTTCAGTATGCATCTTTCAAAGCGACGTCATCAATTTCCAACACGTTCTGACATCATTTGCTGTTTTTCAGTCTTTTACCGATTTGTTTAGGGAGCTAAATGACGGTGAAATAGAAAATCACTACAAAATGAACTCTAAAAATGTTGGAACTTGGCATGGTATCATCATTTCGCCCGCATAGCATGTGCAAAAGAGTAGAGAGGGTCACGGCGAAAGCTGGACGCACCTCGTGTACAAACTGGACAATCTCTTTCGGAGTATCAGGGTTTCGGACGAGAACTCATCTGTTACACGGGCACTTCAATGTTTTTTAAACTTATTTGAACTACAGCCTATTCGGGCGTTCAGTATGCATCTTTCAAAGCGACGTCATCAATTTCCAACACGTTCTGACATCAATTGTTGTTTTTCAGTCATTTACCGATTTGTTTAGGGAGCTAAATGACGGTGAAATAGAAAATCATTACAAAATGAACTCTGAAAATGTTGGAACTTGGCATGGTATCATCATTTCGCCCGCATAGCATGTGCAAAAGAGTAGAGAGGGTCACGGCGAAAACTGGATGCACCTCGTGTACAAACTGGACAATCTCTTTCGGAGTATCAGGGTTTCGGACGAGAACTCATCTGTTACACGGGCACTTCAATGTTTTTTAAACTTATTTGAACTCCGGCCTATTTTTGCGTTCAGTATGCATCTTTCAAAGCGACGTCATCAATTTCCAGCACGTTCTGACATCATTTGCTGTTTTTCAGTCATTTACCGATTTGTTTAGGTAGCTAAATGACGGTGAAATAGAAAATCACTACAAAATTAACTCTGAAAATGTTGGAACTTTGCATGGTATCATCATTTTGCTCGCATAGCATGTGCAAAAGAGTAGAGAGGGTCACGGCGAAAACTGGACGCACCTCGTGTACAAACTGGACAATCTCTTTCGGAGTATCAGGGATTCGGACGAGAACTCATCTGTTACACGGGCACTTCAATGTTTTTTAAACTTATTTGAACTACAGCCTATTTTTGCGTTCAGTATGCATCATTCAAAGCGACGTCATCAATTTCCAACACGTTCTGACATCATTTGCTGTTTTTCAGTCATTTACCGATTTGTTTAGGGAGCTAAATGACGGTGGAATTGAAAACCACTACAAAATGAACTCTGAAAATATTGGAACTTGGCATGGTATCATCATTTCGCCCGCATAGCATGTGGAAAAGAGTAGAGAGGGTCACGGTGAAAACTGGACGCACCTCGTGTACAAACTGGACAATCTCTTCCGGAGTATCAGGGTTTCGGACGAGAACTCATCTGTTACACGGGCACTTCAATGTTTTTTAAACTTCTTTGAACTACAGCCTATTTTTGCGTTCAGTATGCATCTTTCAAAGCGACGTCATCAATTTCCAACACGTTCTACATCATTTGTTGTTTTTCAGTCATTTACCGATTTGTTTAGCGAGCTAAATGACGGTGGAATTGAAAACCACTACAAAATGAACTCTGAAAATATTGGAACTTGGCAGGGTATCATCATTTCGCCCGCATAGCATGTGGAAAAGAGTAGAGAGGGCCACGGCGAAAACTGGACGCACCTCGTGTACAAACTTATTTGAACTCCGGCCTATTTTTGCGTTCAGTATGCATCTTTCAAAGCGGCGTCATCAATTTCCAACACGTTCTGACATCATTTGCTGTTTTTCAGTCATTTACCAATTTGTTTAGGGAGCTAAATGACGGTGGAATTGAAAACCACTACAAAATGAACTCTGAAAATGTTGGAACTTGGCATGGTATCATCATTTCGCCCGCATAGCATGTGCAAAAGAGTAGAGAGGGTCACGGCGAAAACTGGACGCACCTCGTGTACAAACTGGACAATCTCTTTCGGAGTATCAGGGTTTCGGACGAGAACTCATCACTTACACGGGCACTTCAATGTTTTTTAAACTTATTTGAACTACAACCTATTTTTGCGTTCAGTACGCATCATTCAAAGCGACGTCATCAATTTCCAACACGTTCTGACATCATTTGCTGTTTTTCAGTAATTTACCAATTTGTTTAGGGAGCTAAATGACGTTGAAATTGAAAAGCACTACAAAATGAACTCTGAAAATATTGGAACTTGTCATGGTATCATCATTTCGCCCGCATAGCATGTGCAAAAGAGTAGAGAGGGTCACGGCGAAAACTGGACGCACCTCGTGTACAAACTGGACAATCCCTTTCGGAGTATCAGGGTTTCGGACGAGAACTCATCTGTTACACGGGCACTTCAATGTTTTTTAAACTTATTTGAACTACAACCTATTTTTGCGTTCAGTATGCATCTTTCAAAGCGACGTCATCAATTTCCAACACGTTCTGACATCATTTGCTGTTTTTCAGTCTTTTACCGATTTGTTTAGGGAGCTAAATGACGGTGAAATAGAAAATCACTACAAAATGAACTCTAAAAATGTTGGAACTTGGCATGGTATCATCATTTCGCCCGCATAGCATGTGCAAAAGAGTAGAGAGGGTCACGGCGAAAGCTGGACGCACCTCGTGTACAAACTGGACAATCTCTTTCGGAGTATCAGGGTTTCGGACGAGAACTCATCTGTTACACGGGCACTTCAATGTTTTTTAAACTTATTTGAACTACAGCCTATTCGTGCGTTCAGTATGCATCTTTCAAAGCGACGTCATCAATTTCCAACACGTTCTGACATCAATTGTTGTTTTTCAGTCATTTACCGATTTGTTTAGGGAGCTAAATGACGGTGAAATAGAAAATCATTACAAAATGAACTCTGAAAATGTTGGAACTTGGCATGGTATCATCATTTCGCCCGCATAGCATGTGCAAAAGAGTAGAGAGGGTCACGGCGAAAACTGGACGCACCTCGTGTACAAACTGGACAATCTCTTTCGGAGTATCAGGGTTTCGGACGAGAACTCATCTGTTACACGGGCACTTCAATGTTTTTTAAACTTATTTGAACTCCGGCCTATTTTTGCGTTCAGTATGCATCTTTCAAAGCGACGTCATCAATTTCCAACACGTTCTGACATCATTTGCTGTTTTTCAGTCATTTACCGATTTGTTTAGGTAGCTAAATGACGGTGAAATAGAAAATCACTACAAAATTAACTCTGAAAATGTTGGAACTTTGCATGGTATCATCATTTTGCTCGCATAGCATGTGCAAAAGAGTAGAGAGGGTCACGGCGAAAACTGGACGCACCTCGTGTACAAACTGGACAATCTCTTTCGGAGTATCAGGGATTCGGACGAGAACTCATCTGTTACACGGGCACTTCAATGTTTTTTAAACTTATTTGAACTACAGCCTATTTTTGCGTTCAGTATGCATCATTCAAAGCGACGTCATCAATTTCCAACACGTTCTGACATCATTTGCTGTTTTTCAGTCATTTACCGATTTGTTTAGGGAGCTAAATGACGGTGGAATTGAAAACCACTACAAAATGAACTCTGAAAATATTGGAACTTGGCATGGTATCATCATTTCGCCCGCATAGCATGTGGAAAAGAGTAGAGAGGGTCACGGTGAAAACTGGACGCACCTCGTGTACAAACTGGACAATCTCTTCCGGAGTATCAGGGTTTCGGACGAGAACTCATCTGTTACACGGGCACTTCGATGTTTTTTAAACTTATTTGAACTACAGCCTATTCGTGCGTTCAGTATGCATCTTTCAAAGCGACGTCATCAATTTCCAACACGTTTTGACATCAATTGTTGTTTTTCAGTCATTTACCGATTTGTTTAGGGAGCTAAATGACGGTGAAATAGAAAATCATTACAAAATGAACTCTGAAAATGTTGGAACTTGGCATGGTATCATCATTTCGCCCGCATAGCATGTGCAAAAGAGTAGAGAGGGTCACGGCGAAAACTGGACGCACCTCGTGTACAAACTGGACAATCTCTTTCGGAGTATCAGGGTTTCGGACGAGAACTCATCTGTTACACGGGCACTTCAATGTTTTTTAAACTTATTTGAACTCCGGCCTATTTTTGCGTTCAGTATGCATCTTTCAAAGCGACGTCATCAATTTCCAACACGTTCTGACATCATTTGCTGTTTTTCAGTCATTTACCGATTTGTTTAGGTAGCTAAATGACGGTGAAATAGAAAATCACTACAAAATTAACTCTGAAAATGTTGGAACTTTGCATGGTATCATCATTTTGCTCGCATAGCATGTGCAAAAGAGTAGAGAGGGTCACGGCGAAAACTGGACGCACCTCGTGTACAAACTGGACAATCTCTTTCGGAGTATCAGGGATTCGGACGAGAACTCATCTGTTACACGGGCACTTCAATGTTTTTTAAACTTATTTGAACTACAGCCTATTTTTGCGTTCAGTATGCATCATTCAAAGCGACGTCATCAATTTCCAACACGTTCTGACATCATTTGCTGTTTTTCAGTCATTTACCGATTTGTTTAGGGAGCTAAATGACGGTGGAATTGAAAACCACTACAAAATGAACTCTGAAAATATTGGAACTTGGCATGGTATCATCATTTCGCCCGCATAGCATGTGGAAAAGAGTAGAGAGGGTCACGGTGAAAACTGGACGCACCTCGTGTACAAACTGGACAATCTCTTCCGGAGTATCAGGGTTTCGGACGAGAACTCATCTGTTACACGGGCACTTCAATGTTTTTTAAACTTCTTTGAACTACAGCCTATTTTTGCGTTCAGTATGCATCTTTCAAAGCGACGTCATCAATTTCCAACACGTTCTACATCATTTGTTGTTTTTCATTCATTTACCGATTTGTTTAGCGAGCTAAATGACGGTGGAATTGAAAACCACTACAAAATGAACTCTGAAAATATTGGAACTTGGCATGGTATCATCATTTCGCCCGCATAGCATGTGGAAAAGAGTAGAGAGGGCCACGGCGAAAACTGGACGCACCTCGTGTACAAACTTATTTGAACTCCGGCCTATTTTTGCGTTCAGTATGCATCTTTCAAAGCGGCGTCATCAATTTCCAACACGTTCTGACATCATTTGCTGTTTTTCAGTCATTTACCAATTTGTTTAGGGAGCTAAATGACGGTGGAATTGAAAACCACTACAAAATGAACTCTGAAAATGTTGGAACTTGGCATGGTATCATCATTTCGCCCGCATAGCATGTGCAAAAGAGTAGAGAGGGTCACGGCGAAAACTGGACGCACCTCGTGTACAAACTAGACAATCTCTTTCGGAGTATCAGGGTTTCGGACGAGAACTCATCTGTTACACGGGCACTTCAATGGTTTTTAAACTTATTTGAACTCCACCCTATTTTTGCATTCAGTACGCATCATTCAAAGCGACGTCATCAATTTCCAACACGTTCTGACATCATTTGCTGTTTTTCAGTCATTTACCGATTTGTTTAGGGAGCTAAATGACGGTGGAATTGAAAACCACTACAAAATGAACTCTGAAAATATTGGAACTTGGCATGGTATCATCATTTCGCCCGCATAGCATGTGCAAAAGAGTAGAGAGGGTCACGGCGAAAACTTGACGCACCTCGTGTACAAACTGGGCAATCTCTTCCGGAGTATCAGGGTTTCGGACGAGAACTCATCTGTTACACGGGCACTTCAATGTTTTTTAAATTTATTTGAACTCCGGCCTATTTTTGCATTCAGTATGCATCTTTCAAAGCAACGTCATCAATTTCCAACACGTTCTGACATCATTTGTTGTTTTTCAGTAATTTACCGATTTGTTTAGGGAGCTAAATGACGGTGAAATTGAAAATCACTACAAAATGAACTCTGAAAATGTTGGAACTTGGCATGGTATCATCATTTCGCCCGCATAGCATGTGCAAAAGAGTAGAGAGGGTCACGGCGAAAACTGGACGCACCTCGTGTACAAACTGGACAATCTCTTTCGGAGTATCAGGGTTTCGGACGAAAACTCATCTGTTACTAGGGCACTTCAATGTTTTTTAAACTTATTTGAACTACAGCCTATTTTTGCGTTTAGTACGCATCATTCAAAGCGACGTCATCCATTTCCAACACGTTCTGACATCATTTGCTGTTTTTCAGTCATTTACCGATTTGTTTAGGGAGCTAAATGACGGTGAAATTGAAAACCACTACAAAATGAACTCTGAAAATATTGGAACTTGGCATGGTATCATCATTTCGCCCGCATAGCATGTGCAAAAGAGTAGAGAGGGTCACGGCGAAAACTGGACGCACCTCGTGTACAAACTGGACAATCCCTTTCGGAGTATCAGGGTTTCGGACGAGAACTCATCTGTTACACGGGCACTTCAATGTTTTTTAAACTTATTTGAACTACAGCCTATTTTTGCGTTCAGTATGCATCTTTCAAAGCGACGTCATCAATTTCCAACACGTTCTGACATCATTTGCTGTTTTTCAGTCATTTACTGATTTGTTTAGGGAGCTAAATGACGGTGGAATAGAAAATCACTACAAAATGAACTCTGAAAATGTTGGAACTTGGCATGGTATCATCATTTCGCTCGCATAGCATGTGCAAAAGAGTAGAGAGGGTCACGGTGAAAACTGGACGCACCTCGTGTACAAACTGGACAATCTCTTTCGGAGTATCATGGTTTCGGACGAGAACTCATCCGTTACACGGGCACTTCAATGTTTTTTAAACTTATTTGAACTACAGCCTATTTATGCGTTCAGTATGCATCTTTCAAAGCGACGTCATCAATTTCCAACACGTTCTGACATCAGTTGCTGTTTTTCAGTCATTTACCGATTTGTTTACGGAGCTAAATGACGGTGAAATAGAAAATCATTACAAAATGAACTCTGAAAATGTTGGAACTTGGCATGGTATCATCATTTCGCCCGCATAGCATGTGCAAAAGAGTAGAGAGGGTCACGGCGAAAACTGGACGCATCTCGTGTACAAACTGGACAATCTCTTTCGGAGTATCAGGGTTTCGGACGAGAACTCATCTGTTACACGGGCACTTCAATGTTTTTTAAACTTATTTGAACTCCACCCTATTTTTGCGTTCAGTACGCATCATTCAAAGCGACGTCATCAATTTCCAACACGTTGTGACATCATTTGCTATTTTTCAGTCATTTACCGATTTGTTTAGGGAGCTAAATGACGGTGAAATAGAAATCATTACAAAATGAACTCTGAAAATGTTGGAACTTGGCATGGTATCATCATTTCGCCCGCATAGCATGTGCAAAAGAGTAGAGAGGGTCACGGCGAAAACTGGACGCACCTCGTGTACAAACTGGACAATCTCTTTCGGAGTATCAGGGTTTCGGACGAGAACTCATCTGTTACACGGGCACTTCAATGTTTTTTAAACTTATTTGAACTCCGGCCTATTTTTGCGTTCAGTATGCATCTTTCAAAGCGACGTCATCAATTTCCAACACGTTCTGACATCATTTGCTGTTTTTCAGTCATTTACCGATTTGTTTAGGTAGCTAAATGACGGTGAAATAGAAAATCACTACAAAATTAACTCTGAAAATGTTGGAACTTTGCATGGTATCATCATTTTGCTCGCATAGCATGTGCAAAAGAGTAGAGAGGGTCACGGCGAAAACTGGACGCACCTCGTGTACAAACTGGACAATCTCTTTCGGAGTATCAGGGATTCGGACGAGAACTCATCTGTTACACGGGCACTTCAATGTTTTTTAAACTTATTTGAACTACAGCCTATTTTTGCGTTCAGTATGCATCATTCAAAGCGACGTCATCAATTTCCAACACGTTCTGACATCATTTGCTGTTTTTCAGTCATTTACCGATTTGTTTAGGGAGCTAAATGACGGTGGAATTGAAAACCACTACAAAATGAACTCTGAAAATATTGGAACTTGGCATGGTATCATCATTTCGCCCGCATAGCATGTGGAAAAGAGTAGAGAGGGTCACGGTGAAAACTTTACGCACCTCGTGTACAAACTGGACAATCTCTTCCGGAGTATCAGGGTTTCGGACGAGAACTCATCTGTTACACGGGCACTTCAATGTTTTTTAAACTTCTTTGAACTACAGCCTATTTTTGCGTTCAGTATGCATCTTTCAAAGCGACGTCATCAATTTCCAACACGTTCTACATCATTTGTTGTTTTTCAGTCATTTACCGATTTGTTTAGCGAGCTAAATGACGGTGGAATTGAAAACCACTACAAAATGAACTCTGAAAATATTGGAACTTGGCATGGTATCATCATTTCGCCCGCATAGCATGTGGAAAAGAGTAGAGAGGGCCACGGCGAAAACTGGACGCACCTCGTGTACAAACTTATTTGAACTCCGGCCTATTTTTGCGTTCAGTATGCATCTTTCAAAGCGGCGTCATCAATTTCCAACACGTTCTGACATCATTTGCTGTTTTTCAGTCATTTACCAATTTGTTTAGGGAGCTAAATGACGGTGGAATTGAAAACCACTACAAAATGAACTCTGAAAATGTTGGAACTTGGCATGGTATCATCATTTCGCCCGCATAGCATGTGCAAAAGAGTAGAGAGGGTCACGGCGAAAACTGGACGCACCTCGTATACAAACTAGACAATCTCTTTCGGAGTATCAGGGTTTCGGACGAGAACTCATCTGTTACACGGGCACTTCAATGTTTTTTAAACTTATTTGAACTACAGCCTATTTTTGCATTTAGTATGCATCTTTCAAAGCGACGTCATCAATTTCCAACACGTTCTGACATCATTTGCTGTTTTTCAGTCATTTACCGATTTGTTTAGGGAGCTAGATGACGGTGAAATAGAAAATCAGTACAAAATGAACTCTGAAAATGTTGGAAGTTGGCATGGTATCATCATTTCGCCCGCATAGCATGTGCAAAAGAGTAGAGAGGGTGACGGCGAAAACTGGACGCACCTCGTGTACAAACTGGACAATCTCTTTCGGAGTATCAGGGTTTCGGACGAGAACTCATCTGTTACACGGGCACTTCAATGTTTTTTAAACTTATTTGAACTCCACCCTATTTTTGCATTCAGTACGCATCATTCAAAGCGACGTCATCAATTTCCAACACGTTCTGACATCATTTGCTGTTTTTCAGTCATTTACCGATTTGTTTAGGGAGCTAAATGACGGTGGAATTGAAAACCACTACAAAATGAACTCTGAAAATATTGGAACTTGGCATGGTATCATCATTTCGCCCGCATAGCATGTGCAAAAGAGTAGAGAGGGTCACGGCGAAAACTTGACGCACCTCGTGTACAAACTGGGCAATCTCTTCCGGAGTATCAGGGTTTCGGACGAGAACTCATCTGTTACACGGGCACTTCAATGTTTTTTAAATTTATTTGAACTCCGGCCTATTTTTGCATTCAGTATGCATCTTTCAAAGCGACGTCATCAATTTCCAACACGTTCTGACATCATTTGTTGTTTTTCAGTAATTTACCGATTTGTTTAGGGAGCTAAATGACGGTGAAATTGAAAATCACTACAAAATGAACTCTGAAAATGTTGGAACTTGGCATGGTATCATCATTTCGCCCGCATAGCATGTGCAAAAGAGTAGAGAGGGTCACGGCGAAAACTGGACGCACCTCGTGTACAAACTGGACAATCTCTTTCGGAGTATCAGGGTTTCGGACGAAAACTCATCTGTTACTAGGGCACTTCAATGTTTTTTAAACTTATTTGAACTACAGCCTATTTTTGCGTTTAGTACGCATCATTCAAAGCGACGTCATCCATTTCCAACACGTTCTGACATCATTTGCTGTTTTTCAGTCATTTACCGATTTGTTTAGGGAGCTAAATGACGGTGAAATTGAAAACCACTACAAAATGAACTCTGAAAATATTGGAACTTGGCATGGTATCATCATTTCGCCCGCATAGCATGTGCAAAAGAGTAGAGAGGGTCACGGCGAAAACTGGACGCACCTCGTGTACAAACTGGACAATCCCTTTCGGAGTATCAGGGTTTCGGACGAGAACTCATCTGTTACACGGGCACTTCAATGTTTTTTAAACTTATTTGAACTACAGCCTATTTTTGCGTTCAGTATGCATCTTTCAAAGCGACGTCATCAATTTCCAACACGTTCTGACATCATTTGCTGTTTTTCAGTCATTTACTGATTTGTTTAGGGAGCTAAATGACGGTGGAATAGAAAATCACTACAAAATGAACTCTGAAAATGTTGGAACTTGGCATGGTATCATCATTTCGCTCGCATAGCATGTGCAAAAGAGTAGAGAGGGTCACGGTGAAAACTGGACGCACCTCGTGTACAAACTGGACAATCTCTTTCGGAGTATCATGGTTTCGGACGAGAACTCATCCGTTACACGGGCACTTCAATGTTTTTTAAACTTATTTGAACTACAGCCTATTTATGCGTTCAGTATGCATCTTTCAAAGCGACGTCATCAATTTCCAACACGTTCTGACATCAGTTGCTGTTTTTCAGTCATTTACCGATTTGTTTAGGGAGCTAAATGACGGTGAAATAGAAAATCATTACAAAATGAACTCTGAAAATGTTGGAACTTGGCATGGTATCATCATTTCGCCCGCATAGCATGTGCAAAAGAGTAGAGAGGGTCACGGCGAAAACTGGACGCATCTCGTGTACAAACTTGACAATCTCTTTCGGAGTATCAGGGTTTCGGACGAGAACTCATCTGTTACACGGGCACTTCAATGTTTTTTAAACTTATTTGAACTCCACCCTATTTTTGCGTTCAGCACGCATCATTCAAAGCGACGTCATCAATTTCCAACACGTTGTGACATCATTTGCTATTTTTCAGTCATTTACCGATTTGTTTAGGGAGCTAAATGACGGTGAAATAGAAATCATTACAAAATGAACTCTGAAAATGTTGGAACTTGGCATGGTATCATCATTTCGCCCGCATAGCATGTGCAAAAGAGTAGAGAGGGTCACGGCGAAAACTGGACGCACCTCGTGTACAAACTGGACAATCTCTTTCGGAGTATCAGGGATTCGGACGAAAACTCATCTGTTACACGGGCACTTCAATGTTTTTAAAACTTATTTGAACTCAATCCTATTTTTGCGTTTAGTACACATCATTCAAAGCGACGTCATCAATTTCCAACACGTTCTGACATCATTTGCTGTTTTTCAGCCATTTACCGATTTGTTTAGGGAGCAAAATGACGGTGAAATTGAAAACCACTACAAAATGAACTCTAGAAATATTGGAACTTGGCATGGTATCATCATTTCGCCCGCATAGCATGTGCAAAAGAGTAGAGAGGGTCACGGCGAAAACTGGACGCACCTCGTGTACAAACTGGACAATCCCTTTCGGAGTATCAGGGTTTCGGACGAGAACTCATCTGTTACACGGGCGCTTCAATGTTTTTTAAACTTATTTGAACTCCACCCTATTTTTGCATTCAGTACGCATCATTCAAAGTGACGTCATCAATTTCCAACACGTTCTGACATCATTTGTTGTTTTTCAGTCATTTACCGATTTGTTTAGGGAGCTAAATGACGGTGGAATTGAAAACCACTACAAAATGAACTCTGAAAATATTGGAACTTGGCATGGTATCATCATTTCGCCCGCATAGCATGTGGAAAAGAGTAGAGAGGGTCACGGCGAAAACTGGACGCACCTCGTGTACAAACTGGACAATCTCTTCCGGAGTATCAGGGTTTCGGGCGAGAACTCATCTGTTACACGGGCACTTCAATGTTTTTTAAACTTATTTGAACTCCGGCCTATTTTTACGTTCAGTATGCATCTTTCAAAGCGACGTCATCAATTTCCAACACGTTGTGACATCATTTGCTGTTTTTCAGCCATTTACCGATTTGTTTAGGGAGCAAAATGACGGTGAAATTGAAAACCACTACAAAATGAACTCTGGAAATATTGGAACTTGGCATGGTATCATCATTTCGCCCGCATAGCATGTGCAAAAGAGTAGAGAGGGTCACGGCGAAAACTGGACGCACCTCGTGTACAAACTGGACAATCCCTTTCGGAGTATCAGGGTTTCGGCCGAGAACTCATCTGTTACACGGGCACTTCAATGTTTTTTAAACTTATTTGAACTCCACCCTATTTTTGCATTCAGTACGCATCATTCAAAGTGACGTCATCAATTTCCAACACGTTCTGACATCATTTGTTGTTTTTCAGTCATTTACCGATTTGTTTAGGGAGCTAAATGACGGTGGAATTGAAAACCACTACAAAATGAACTCTGAAAATATTGGAACTTGGCATGGTATCATCATTTTGCTCGCATAGCATGTGCAAAAGAGTAGAGAGGGTCACGGCGATGCTGGACGCACCTCGTGTACAAACTGGACAATCTCTTTCGGAGTATCAGGGTTTCGGACGAGAACTCATCTGTTACACGGGCACTTCAATGTTTTTTAAACTTATTTGAACTACAGCCTATTTTTGCGTTCAGTATGCATCTTTCAAAGCGACGTCATCAATTTCCAACACGTTCTGACATCATTTGCTGTTTTTCAGTCATTTACTGATTTGTTTAGGGAGCTAAATGACGGTGGAATAGAAAATCACTACAAAATGAACTCTGAAAATGTTGGAACTTGGCATGGTATCATCATTTCGCTCGCATAGCATGTGCAAAAGAGTAGAGAGGGTCACGGTGAAAACTGGACGCACCTCGTGTACAAACTGGACAATCTCTTTCGGAGTATCAGGGTTTCGGACGAGAACTCATCCGTTACACGGGCACTTCAATGTTTTTTAAACTTATTTGAACTACAGCCTATTTATGCGTTCAGTATGCATCTTTCAAAGCGACGTCATCAATTTCCAACACGTTCTGACATCAGTTGCTGTTTTTCAGTCATTTACCGATTTGTTTAGGGAGCTAAATGACGGTGAAATAGAAAATCATTACAAAATGAACTCTGAAAATGTTGGAACTTGGCATGGTATCATCATTTCGCCCGCATAGCATGTGCAAAAGAGTAGAGAGGGTCACGGCGAAAACTGGACGCACCTCGTGTACAAACTGGACAATCTCTTTCGGAGTATCAGGGTTTCGGACGAGAACTCATCTGTTACACGGGCACTTCAATGTTTTTTAAACTTATTTGAACTACAGCCTATTTATGCGTTCAGTATGCATCTTTCAAAGCGACGTCATCAATTTCCAACACGTTCTGACATCAGTTGCTGTTTTTCAGTCATTTACCGATTTGTTTAGGGAGCTAAATGACGGTGAAATAGAAAATCATTACAAAATGAACTCTGAAAATGTTGGAACTTGGCATGGTATCATCATTTCGCCCGCATAGCATGTGCAAAAGAGTAGAGAGGGTCACGGCGAAAACTGGACGCATCTCGTGTACAAACTTGACAATCTCTTTCGGAGTATCAGGGTTTCGGACGAGAACTCATCTGTTACACGGGCACTTCAATGTTTTTTAAACTTATTTGAACTCCACCCTATTTTTGCGTTCAGTACGCATCATTCAAAGCGACGTCATCAATTTCCAACACGTTGTGACATCATTTGCTATTTTTCAGTCATTTACCGATTTGTTTAGGGAGCTAAATGACGGTGAAATAGAAATCATTACAAAATGAACTCTGAAAATGTTGGAACTTGGCATGGTATCATCATTTCGCCCGCATAGCATGTGCAAAAGAGTAGAGAGGGTCACGGCGAAAACTGGACGCACCTCGTGTACAAACTGGACAATCTCTTTCGGAGTATCAGGGATTCGGACGAAAACTCATCTGTTACACGGGCACTTCAATGTTTTTTAAACTTATTTGAACTCCATCCTATTTTTGCGTTTAGTACACATCATTCAAAGCGACATCATCAATTTCCAACACGTTCTGACATCATTTGCTGTTTTTCAGCCATTTACCGATTTGTTTAGGGAGCAAAATGACGGTGAAATTGAAAACCACTACAAAATGAACTCTAGAAATATTGGAACTTGGCATGGTATCATCATTTCGCCCGCATAGCATGTGCAAAAGAGTAGAGAGGGTCACGGCGAAAACTGGACGCACCTCGTGTACAAACTGGACAATCCCTTTCGGAGTATCAGGGTTTCGGACGAGAACTCATCTGTTACACGGGCACTTCAATGTTTTTTAAACTTATTTGAACTCCACCCTATTTTTGCATTCAGTACGCATCATTCAAAGTGACGTCATCAATTTCCAACACGTTCTGACATCATTTGTTGTTTTTCAGTCATTTACCGGTTTGTTTAGGGAGCTAAATGACGGTGGAATTGAAAACCACTACAAAATGAACTCTGAAAATATTGGAACTTGGCATGGTATCATCATTTCGCCCGCATAGCATGTGGAAAAGAGTAGAGAGGGTCACGGCGAAAACTGGACGCACCTCGTGTACAAACTGGACAATCTCTTCCGGAGTATCAGGGTTTCGGGCGAGAACTCATCTGTTACACGGGCACTTCAATGTTTTTTAAACTTATTTGAACTCCGGCCTATTTTTACGTTCAGTATGCATCTTTCAAAGCGACGTCATCAATTTCCAACACGTTGTGACATCATTTGCTGTTTTTCAGCCATTTACCGATTTGTTTAGGGAGCAAAATGACGGTGAAATTGAAAACCACTACAAAATGAACTCTGGAAATATTGGAACTTGGCATGGTATCATCATTTCGCCCGCATAGCATGTGCAAAAGAGTAGAGAGGGTCACGGCGAAAACTGGACGCACCTCGTGTACAAACTGGACAATCCCTTTCGGAGTATCAGGGTTTCGGACGAGAACTCATCTGTTACACGGGCACTTCAATGTTTTTTAAACTTATTTGAACTCCACCCTATTTTTGCGTTCAGTACGCATCATTCAAAGCGACGTCATCAATTTCCAACACGTTGTGACATCATTTGCTATTTTTCAGTCATTTACCGATTTGTTTAGGGAGCTAAATGACGGTGAAATAGAAATCATTACAAAATGAACTCTGAAAATGTTGGAACTTGGCATGGTATCATCATTTCGCCCGCATAGCATGTGCAAAAGAGTAGAGAGGGTCACGGCGAAAACTGGACGCACCTCGTGTACAAACTGGACAATCTCTTTCGGAGTATCAGGGATTCGGACGAAAACTCATCTGTTACACGGGCACTTCAATGTTTTTTAAACTTATTTGAACTCCATCCTATTTTTGCGTTTAGTACACATCATTCAAAGCGACATCATCAATTTCCAACACGTTCTGACATCATTTGCTGTTTTTCAGCCATTTATCGATTTGTTTAGGGAGCAAAATGACGGTGAAATTGAAAACCACTACAAAATGAACTCTAGAAATATTGGAACTTGGCATGGTATCATCATTTCGCCCGCATAGCATGTGCAAAAGAGTAGAGAGGGTCACGGCGAAAACTGGACGCACCTCGTGTACAAACTGGACAATCCCTTTCGGAGTATCAGGGTTTCGGACGAGAACTCATCTGTTACACGGGCACTTCAATGTTTTTTAAACTTATTTGAACTCCACCCTATTTTTGCATTCAGTACGCATCATTCAAAGTGACGTCATCAATTTCCAACACGTTCTGACATCATTTGTTGTTTTTCAGTCATTTACCGATTTGTTTAGGGAGCTAAATGACGGTGGAATTGAAAACCACTACAAAATGAACTCTGAAAATATTGGAACTTGGCATGGTATCATCATTTCGCCCGCATAGCATGTGGAAAAGAGTAGAGAGGGTCACGGCGAAAACTGGACGCACCTCGTGTACAAACTGGACAATCTCTTCCGGAGTATCAGGGTTTCGGGCGAGAACTCATCTGTTACACGGGCACTTCAATGTTTTTTAAACTTATTTGAACTCCGGCCTATTTTTACGTTCAGTATGCATCTTTCAAAGCGACGTCATCAATTTCCAACACGTTGTGACATCATTTGCTGTTTTTCAGCCATTTACCGATTTGTTTAGGGAGCAAAATGACGGTGAAATTGAAAACCACTACAAAATGAACTCTGGAAATATTGGAACTTGGCATGGTATCATCATTTCGCCCGCATAGCATGTGCAAAAGAGTAGAGAGGGTCACGGCGAAAACTGGACGCACCTCGTGTACAAACTGGACAATCCCTTTCGGAGTATCAGGGTTTCGGACGAGAACTCATCTGTTACACGGGCACTTCAATGTTTTTTAAACTTATTTGAACTCCACCCTATTTTTGCATTCAGTACGCATCATTCAAAGTGACGTCATCAATTTCCAACACGTTCTGACATCATTTGTTGTTTTTCAGTCATTTACCGATTTGTTTAGGGAGCTAAATGACGGTGGAATTGAAAACCACTACAAAATGAACTCTGAAAATATTGGAACTTGGCATGGTATCATCATTTTGCTCGCATAGCATGTGCAAAAGAGTAGAGAGGGTCACGGCGATGCTGGACGCACCTCGTGTACAAACTGGACAATCTCTTTCGGAGTATCAGGGTTTCGGACGAGAACTCATCTGTTACACGGGCACTTCAATGTTTTTTAAACTTATTTGAACTACAGCCTATTTTTGCGTTCAGTATGCATCTTTCAAAGCGACGTCATCAATTTCCAACACGTTCTGACATCATTTGCTGTTTTTCAGTCATTTACCGATTTGTTTAGGTAGCTAAATGACGGTGAAATAGAAAATCACTACAAAATTAACTCTGAAAATGTTGGAACTTTGCATGGTATCATCATTTTGCTCGCATAGCATGTGCAAAAGAGTAGAGAGGGTCACGGCGAAAACTGGACGCACCTCGTGTACAAACTGGACAATCTCTTTCGGAGTATCAGGGATTCGGACGAGAACTCATCTGTTACACGGGCACTTCAATGTTTTTTAAACTTATTTGAACTACAGCCTATTTTTGCGTTCAGTATGCATCATTCAAAGCGACGTCATCAATTTCCAACACGTTCTGACATCATTTGCTGTTTTTCAGTCATTTACCGATTTGTTTAGGGAGCTAAATGACGGTGGAATTGAAAACCACTACAAAATGAACTCTGAAAATATTGGAACTTGGCATGGTATCATCATTTCGCCCGCATAGCATGTGGAAAAGAGTAGAGAGGGTCACGGTGAAAACTTTACGCACCTCGTGTACAAACTGGACAATCTCTTCCGGAGTATCAGGGTTTCGGACGAGAACTCATCTGTTACACGGGCACTTCAATGTTTTTTAAACTTCTTTGAACTACAGCCTATTTTTGCGTTCAGTATGCATCTTTCAAAGCGACGTCATCAATTTCCAACACGTTCTACATCATTTGTTGTTTTTCAGTCATTTACCGATTTGTTTAGCGAGCTAAATGACGGTGGAATTGAAAACCACTACAAAATGAACTCTAAAAATATTGGAACTTGGCATGGTATCATCATTTCGCCCGCATAGCATGTGGAAAAGAGTAGAGAGGGCCACGACGAAAACTGGACGCACCTCGTGTACAAACTTATTTGAACTCCGGCCTATTTTTGCGTTCAGTATGCATCTTTCAAAGCGGCGTCATCAATTTCCAACACGTTCTGACATCATTTGCTGTTTTTCAGTCATTTACCAATTTGTTTAGGGAGCTAAATGACGGTGGAATTGAAAACCACTACAAAATGAACTCTGAAAATGTTGGAACTTGGCATGGTATCATCATTTCGCCCGCATAGCATGTGCAAAAGAGTAGAGAGGGTCACGGCGAAAACTGGACGCACCTCGTATACAAACTAGACAATCTCTTTCGGAGTATCAGGGTTTCGGACGAGAACTCATCTGTTACACGGGCACTTCAATGTTTTTTAAACTTATTTGAACTACAGCCTATTTTTGCGTTTAGTATGCATCTTTCAAAGCGACGTCATCAATTTCCAACACGTTCTGACATCATTTGCTGTTTTTCAGTCATTTACCGATTTGTTTAGGGAGCTAGATGACGGTGAAATAGAAAATCAGTACAAAATGAACTCTGAAAATGTTGGAAGTTGGCATGGTATCATCATTTCGCCCGCATAGCATGTGCAAAAGAGTAGAGAGGGTGACGGCGAAAACTGGACGCACCTCGTGTACAAACTGGACAATCTCTTTCGGAGTATCAGGGTTTCGGACGAGAACTCATCTGTTACACGGGCACTTCAATGTTTTTTAAACTTATTTGAACTCCACCCTATTTTTGCATTCAGTACGCATCATTCAAAGCGACGTCATCAATTTCCAACACGTTCTGACATCATTTGCTGTTTTTCAGTCATTTACCGATTTGTTTAGGGAGCTAAATGACGGTGGAATTGAAAACCACTACAAAATGAACTCTGAAAATATTGGAACTTGGCATGGTATCATCATTTCGCCCGCATAGCATGTGCAAAAGAGTAGAGAGGGTCACGGCGAAAACTTGACGCACCTCGTGTACAAACTGGGCAATCTCTTCCGGAGTATCAGGGTTTCGGACGAGAACTCATCTGTTACACGGGCACTTCAATGTTTTTTAAATTTATTTGAACTCCGGCCTATTTTTGCATTCAGTATGCATCTTTCAAAGCGACGTCATCAATTTCCAACACGTTCTGACATCATTTGTTGTTTTTCAGTAATTTACCGATTTGTTTAGGGAGCTAAATGACGGTGAAATTGAAAATCACTACAAAATGAACTCTGAAAATGTTGGAACTTGGCATGGTATCATCATTTCGCCCGCATAGCATGTGCAAAAGAGTAGAGAGGGTCACGGCGAAAACTGGACGCACCTCGTGTACAAACTGGACAATCTCTTTCGGAGTATCAGGGTTTCGGACGAAAACTCATCTGTTACTAGGGCACTTCAATGTTTTTTAAACTTATTTGAACTACAGCCTATTTTTGCGTTTAGTACGCATCATTCAAAGCGACGTCATCCATTTCCAACACGTTCTGACATCATTTGCTGTTTTTCAGTCATTTACCGATTTGTTTAGGGAGCTAAATGACGGTGAAATTGAAAACCACTACAAAATGAACTCTGAAAATATTGGAACTTGGCATGGTATCATCATTTCGCCCGCATAGCATGTGCAAAAGAGTAGAGAGGGTCACGGCGAAAACTGGACGCACCTCGTGTACAAACTGGACAATCCCTTTCGGAGTATCAGGGTTTCGGACGAGAACTCATCTGTTACACGGGCACTTCAATGTTTTTTAAACTTATTTGAACTACAGCCTATTTTTGCGTTCAGTATGCATCTTTCAAAGCGACGTCATCAATTTCCAACACGTTCTGACATCATTTGCTGTTTTTCAGTCATTTACTGATTTGTTTAGGGAGCTAAATGACGGTGGAATAGAAAATCACTACAAAATGAACTCTGAAAATGTTGGAACTTGGCATGGTATCATCATTTCGCTCGCATAGCATGTGCAAAAGAGTAGAGAGGGTCACGGTGAAAACTGGACGCACCTCGTGTACAAACTGGACAATCTCTTTCGGAGTATCATGGTTTCGGACGAGAACTCATCCGTTACACGGGCACTTCAATGTTTTTTAAACTTATTTGAACTACAGCCTATTTATGCGTTCAGTATGCATCTTTCAAAGCGACGTCATCAATTTCCAACACGTTCTGACATCAGTTGCTGTTTTTCAGTCATTTACCGATTTGTTTAGGGAGCTAAATGACGGTGAAATAGAAAATCATTACAAAATGAACTCTGAAAATGTTGGAACTTGGCATGGTATCATCATTTCGCCCGCATAGCATGTGCAAAAGAGTAGAGAGGGTCACGGCGAAAACTGGACGCATCTCGTGTACAAACTTGACAATCTCTTTCGGAGTATCAGGGTTTCGGACGAGAACTCATCTGTTACACGGGCACTTCAATGTTTTTTAAACTTATTTGAACTCCACCCTATTTTTGCGTTCAGTACGCATCATTCAAAGCGACGTCATCAATTTCCAACACGTTGTGACATCATTTGCTATTTTTCAGTCATTTACCGATTTGTTTAGGGAGCTAAATGACGGTGAAATAGAAATCATTACAAAATGAACTCTGAAAATGTTGGAACTTGGCATGGTATCATCATTTCGCCCGCATAGCATGTGCAAAAGAGTAGAGAGGGTCACGGCGAAAACTGGACGCACCTCGTGTACAAACTGGACAATCTCTTTCGGAGTATCAGGGATTCGGACGAAAACTCATCTGTTACACGGGCACTTCAATGTTTTTTAAACTTATTTGAACTCCATCCTATTTTTGCGTTTAGTACACATCATTCAAAGCGACGTCATCAATTTCCAACACGTTCTGACATCATTTGCTGTTTTTCAGCCATTTACCGATTTGTTTAGGGAGCAAAATGACGGTGAAATTGAAAACCACTACAAAATGAACTCTAGAAATATTGGAACTTGGCATGGTATCATCATTTCGCCCGCATAGCATGTGCAAAAGAGTAGAGAGGGTCACGGCGAAAACTGGACGCACCTCGTGTACAAACTGGACAATCCCTTTCGGAGTATCAGGGTTTCGGACGAGAACTCATCTGTTACACGGGCACTTCAATGTTTTTTAAACTTATTTGAACTCCACCCTATTTTTGCATTCAGTACGCATCATTCAAAGTGACGTCATCAATTTCCAACACGTTCTGACATCATTTGTTGTTTTTCAGTCATTTACCGATTTGTTTAGGGAGCTAAATGACGGTGGAATTGAAAACCACTACAAAATGAACTCTGAAAATATTGGAACTTGGCATGGTATCATCATTTCGCCCGCATAGCATGTGGAAAAGAGTAGAGAGGGTCACGGCGAAAACTGGACGCACCTCGTGTACAAACTGGACAATCTCTTCCGGAGTATCAGGGTTTCGGGCGAGAACTCATCTGTTACACGGGCACTTCAATGTTTTTTAAACTTATTTGAACTCCGGCCTATTTTTACGTTCAGTATGCATCTTTCAAAGCGACGTCATCAATTTCCAACACGTTGTGACATCATTTGCTGTTTTTCAGCCATTTACCGATTTGTTTAGGGAGCAAAATGACGGTGAAATTGAAAACCACTACAAAATGAACTCTGGAAATATTGGAACTTGGCATGGTATCATCATTTCGCCCGCATAGCATGTGCAAAAGAGTAGAGAGGGTCACGGCGAAAACTGGACGCACCTCGTGTACAAACTGGACAATCCCTTTCGGAGTATCAGGGTTTCGGACGAGAACTCATCTGTTACACGGGCACTTCAATGTTTTTTAAACTTATTTGAACTCCACCCTATTTTTGCATTCAGTACGCATCATTCAAAGTGACGTCATCAATTTCCAACACGTTCTGACATCATTTGTTGTTTTTCAGTCATTTACCGATTTGTTTAGGGAGCTAAATGATGGTGGAATTGAAAACCACTACAAAATGAACTCTGAAAATATTGGAACTTGGCATGGTATCATCATTTTGCTCGCATAGCATGTGCAAAAGAGTAGAGAGGGTCACGGCGATGCTGGACGCACCTCGTGTACAAACTGGACAATCTCTTTCGGAGTATCAGGGTTTCGGACGAGAACTCATCTGTTACACGGGCACTTCAATGTTTTTTAAACTTATTTGAACTACAGCCTATTTTTGCGTTCAGTATGCATCTTTCAAAGCGACGTCATCAATTTCCAACACGTTCTGACATCATTTGCTGTTTTTCAGTCATTTACTGATTTGTTTAGGGAGCTAAATGACGGTGGAATAGAAAATCACTACAAAATGAACTCTGAAAATGTTGGAACTTGGCATGGTATCATCATTTCGCTCGCATAGCATGTGCAAAAGAGTAGAGAGGGTCACGGTGAAAACTGGACGCACCTCGTGTACAAACTGGACAATCTCTTTCGGAGTATCAGGGTTTCGGACGAGAACTCATCCGTTACACGGGCACTTCAATGTTTTTTAAACTTATTTGAACTACAGCCTATTTATGCGTTCAGTATGCATCTTTCAAAGCGACGTCATCAATTTCCAACACGTTCTGACATCAGTTGCTGTTTTTCAGTCATTTACCGATTTGTTTAGGGAGCTAAATGACGGTGAAATAGAAAATCATTACAAAATGAACTCTGAAAATGTTGGAACTTGGCATGGTATCATCATTTCGCCCGCATAGCATGTGCAAAAGAGTAGAGAGGGTCACGGCGAAAACTGGACGCACCTCGTGTACAAACTGGACAATCTCTTTCGGAGTATCAGGGTTTCGGACGAGAACTCATCTGTTACACGGGCACTTCAATGTTTTTTAAACTTATTTGAACTACAGCCTATTTATGCGTTCAGTATGCATCTTTCAAAGCGACGTCATCAATTTCCAACACGTTCTGACATCAGTTGCTGTTTTTCAGTCATTTACCGATTTGTTTAGGGAGCTAAATGACGGTGAAATAGAAAATCATTACAAAATGAACTCTGAAAATGTTGGAACTTGGCATGGTATCATCATTTCGCCCGCATAGCATGTGCAAAAGAGTAGAGAGGGTCACGGCGAAAACTGGACGCATCTCGTGTACAAACTTGACAATCTCTTTCGGAGTATCAGGGTTTCGGACGAGAACTCATCTGTTACACGGGCACTTCAATGTTTTTTAAACTTATTTGAACTCCACCCTATTTTTGCGTTCAGTACGCATCATTCAAAGCGACGTCATCAATTTCCAACACGTTGTGACATCATTTGCTATTTTTCAGTCATTTACCGATTTGTTTAGGGAGCTAAATGACGGTGAAATAGAAATCATTACAAAATGAACTCTGAAAATGTTGGAACTTGGCATGGTATCATCATTTCGCCCGCATAGCATGTGCAAAAGAGTAGAGAGGGTCACGGCGAAAACTGGACGCACCTCGTGTACAAACTGGACAATCTCTTTCGGAGTATCAGGGATTCGGACGAAAACTCATCTGTTACACGGGCACTTCAATGTTTTTTAAACTTATTTGAACTCCATCCTATTTTTGCGTTTAGTACACATCATTCAAAGCGACGTCATCAATTTCCAACACGTTCTGACATCATTTGCTGTTTTTCAGCCATTTACCGATTTGTTTAGGGAGCAAAATGACGGTGAAATTGAAAACCACTACAAAATGAACTCTAGAAATATTGGAACTTGGCATGGTATCATCATTTCGCCCGCATAGCATGTGCAAAAGAGTAGAGAGGGTCACGGCGAAAACTGGACGCACCTCGTGTACAAACTGGACAATCCCTTTCGGAGTATCAGGGTTTCGGACGAGAACTCATCTTTTACACGGGCACTTCAATGTTTTTTAAACTTATTTGAACTCCACCCTATTTTTGCATTCAGTACGCATCATTCAAAGTGACGTCATCAATTTCCAACACGTTCTGACATCATTTGTTGTTTTTCAGTCATTTACCGATTTGTTTAGGGAGCTAAATGACGGTGGAATTGAAAACCACTACAAAATGAACTCTGAAAATATTGGAACTTGGCATGGTATCATCATTTCGCCCGCATAGCATGTGGAAAAGAGTAGAGAGGGTCACGGCGAAAACTGGACGCACCTCGTGTACAAACTGGACAATCTCTTCCGGAGTATCAGGGTTTCGGGCGAGAACTCATCTGTTACACGGGCACTTCAATGTTTTTTAAACTTATTTGAACTCCGGCCTATTTTTACGTTCAGTATGCATCTTTCAAAGCGACGTCATCAATTTCCAACACGTTGTGACATCATTTGCTGTTTTTCAGCCATTTACCGATTTGTTTAGGGAGCAAAATGACGGTGAAATTGAAAACCACTACAAAATGAACTCTGGAAATATTGGAACTTGGCATGGTATCATCATTTCGCCCGCATAGCATGTGCAAAAGAGTAGAGAGGGTCACGGCGAAAACTGGACGCACCTCGTGTACAAACTGGACAATCCCTTTCGGAGTATCAGGGTTTCGGACGAGAACTCATCTGTTACACGGGCACTTCAATGTTTTTTAAACTTATTTGAACTCCACCCTATTTTTGCATTCAGTACGCATCATTCAAAGTGACGTCATCAATTTCCAACACGTTCTGACATCATTTGTTGTTTTTCAGTCATTTACCGATTTGTTTAGGGAGCTAAATGACGGTGGAATTGAAAACCACTACAAAATGAACTCTGAAAATATTGGAACTTGGCATGGTATCATCATTTTGCTCGCATAGCATGTGCAAAAGAGTAGAGAGGGTCACGGCGATGCTGGACGCACCTCGTGTACAAACTGGACAATCTCTTTCGGAGTATCAGGGTTTCGGACGAGAACTCATCTGTTACACGGGCACTTCAATGTTTTTTAAACTTATTTGAACTACAGCCTATTTTTGCGTTCAGTATGCATCTTTCAAAGCGACGTCATCAATTTCCAACACGTTCTGACATCATTTGCTGTTTTTCAGTCATTTACTGATTTGTTTAGGGAGCTAAATGACGGTGGAATAGAAAATCACTACAAAATGAACTCTGAAAATGTTGGAACTTGGCATGGTATCATCATTTCGCTCGCATAGCATGTGCAAAAGAGTAGAGAGGGTCACGGTGAAAACTGGACGCACCTCGTGTACAAACTGGACAATCTCTTTCGGAGTATCAGGGTTTCGGACGAGAACTCATCCGTTACACGGGCACTTCAATGTTTTTTAAACTTATTTGAACTACAGCCTATTTATGCGTTCAGTATGCATCTTTCAAAGCGACGTCATCAATTTCCAACACGTTCTGACATCAGTTGCTGTTTTTCAGTCATTTACCGATTTGTTTAGGGAGCTAAATGACGGTGAAATAGAAAATCATTACAAAATGAACTCTGAAAATGTTGGAACTTGGCATGGTATCATCATTTCGCCCGCATAGCATGTGCAAAAGAGTAGAGAGGGTCACGGCGAAAACTGGACGCACCTCGTGTACAAACTGGACAATCTCTTTCGGAGTATCAGGGTTTCGGACGAGAACTCATCTGTTACACGGGCACTTCAATGTTTTTTAAACTTATTTGAACTCCACCCTATTTTTGCGTTCAGTACGCATCATTCAAAGCGACGTCATCAATTTCCAACACGTTCTGACATCATTTGCTGTTTTTCAGTCATTTACCGATTTGTTTAGGGAGCTAAATGACGGTGGAATTGAAAACCACTACAAAATGAACTCTGAAAATATTGGAACTTGGCATGGTATCATCATTTCGCCCGCATAGCATGTGCAAAAGAGTAGAGAGGGTCACGGCGAAAACTGGACGCACCTCGTGTACAAACTGGACAATCTCTTCCGGAGTATCAGGGTTTCGGGCGAGAACTCATCTGTTACACGGGCACTTCAATGTTTTTTAAACTTATTTGAACTCCGGCCTATTTTTACGTTCAGTATGCATCTTTCAAAGCGACGTCATCAATTTCCAACACGTTGTGACATCATTTGCTGTTTTTCAGCCATTTACCGATTTGTTTAGGGAGCAAAATGACGGTGAAATTGAAAACCACTACAAAATGAACTCTGGAAATATTGGAACTTGGCATGGTATCATCATTTCGCCCGCATAGCATGTGCAAAAGAGTAGAGAGGGTCACGGCGAAAACTGGACGCACCTCGTGTACAAACTGGACAATCCCTTTCGGAGTATCAGGGTTTCGGACGAGAACTCATCTGTTACACGGGCACTTCAATGTTTTTTAAACTTATTTGAACTCCACCCTATTTTTGCGTTCAGTACGCATCATTCAAAGTGACGTCATCAATTTCCAACACGTTCTGACATCATTTGTTGTTTTTCAGTCATTTACCGATTTGTTTAGGGAGCTAAATGACGGTGGAATTGAAAACCACTACAAAATGAACTCTGAAAATATTGGAACTTGGCATGGTATCATCATTTTGCTCGCATAGCATGTGCAAAAGAGTAGAGAGGGTCACGGCGATGCTGGACGCACCTCGTGTACAAACTGGACAATCTCTTTCGGAGTATCAGGGTTTCGGACGAGAACTCATCTGTTACACGGGCACTTCAATGTTTTTTAAACTTATTTGAACTACAGCCTATTTTTGCGTTCAGTATGCATCTTTCAAAGCGACGTCATCAATTTCCAACACGTTCTGACATCATTTGCTGTTTTTCAGTCATTTACTGATTTGTTTAGGGAGCTAAATGACGGTGGAATAGAAAATCACTACAAAATGAACTCTGAAAATGTTGGAACTTGGCATGGTATCATCATTTCGCTCGCAAAGCATGTGCAAAAGAGTAGAGAGGGTCACGGCGAAAACTGGACGCACCTCGTGTACAAACTGGACAATCTCTTTCGGAGTATCAGGGATTCGGACGAAAACTCATCTCTTACACGGGCACTTCAATGTTTTTTAAACTTATTTGAACTCCAGCCTATTTTTGCGTTTAGTACGCATCATTCAAAGCGACGTCATCAATTTCCAACACATTCTGACATCATTTGCTGTTTTTCAGCCATTTACCGATTTGTTTAGGGAGCAAAATGACGGTGAAATTGAAAACCACTACAAAATGAACTCTGGAAATATTGGAACTTGGCATGGTATCATCATTTCGCCCGCATAGCATATTCAAAAGAGTAGAGAGGGTCACGGCGAAAACTGGACGCACCTCGTGTACAAACTGGACAATCCCTTTCGGAGTATCAGGGTTTCGGACGAGAACTCATCTGTTACACGGGCACTTCAATGTTTTTTAAACTTATTTGAACTCCACCCTATTTTTGCATTCAGTACGCATCATTCAAAGTGACGTCATCAATTTCCAACACGTTCTGACATCATTTGTTGTTTTTCAGTCATTTACCGATTTGTTTAGGGAGCTAAATGACGGTGGAATTGAAAACCACTACAAAATGAACTCTGAAAATATTGGAACTTGGCATGGTATCATCATTTCGCCCGCATAGCATGTAGAAAAGAGTAGAGAGGGTCACGGCGAAAACTGGACGCACCTCGTGTACAAACTGGACAATCTCTTCCGGAGTATCAGGGTTTCGGGCGAGAACTCATCTGTTACACGGGCACTTCAATGTTTTTTAAACTTATTTGAACTCCGGCCTATTTTTACGTTCAGTATGCATCTTTCAAAGCGACGTCATCAATTTCCAACACGTTCTGACATCATTTGTTGTTTTTAGTCATTTACCGATTTGTTTAGGGAGCTAAATGATGGTGAAATTGAAAATCACTACAAAATGAACTCTGAAAATGTTGGAACTTGGCATGGTATCATCATTTCGCCTGCATACATTGTGCAATAGAGTAGAGAGGGTCACGGCGAAAACTGGACGCACCTCGTGTACAAACTGGACAATCTCTTTCGGAGTATCAGGGTTTCGGACGAGAACTCATCTGTTACACGGGCACTTCAATGTTTTTTAAACTTATTTGAACTCCAGCCTATTTTAGCGTTCAGTATGCATCATTCAAAGTGACGTCATCAATTTCCAACATGTTGTGACATCATTTGATGTTTTTCAGTCATTTACCGATTTGTTTAGGGAGCTAAATGACGGTGAAATTGAAAATCACTACAAAATGAACTCTGAAAATGTTGGAACTTGGCCTGGTATCATCATTTCGCCCGCATAGCATGTGCAAAAGAGTAGAGAGGGTCACGGCGAAAACTGGACGCACCTCGTGTACAAACTGGACAATCTCTTTCGGAGTATCAGGGTTTCGGACGAAAACTCATCTGTTACAAGGGCACTTCAATGTTTTTTACACTTATTTGAACTACAGCCTATTTTTGCGTTTAGTACGCATCATTCAAAGCGACGTCATCAATTTCCAACACGTTCTGACATCATTTGCTGTTTTTCAGTCATTTACCGATTTGTTTAGGGAGCTAAATGACGGTGAAATTGAAAACCACTACAAAATGAACTCTGGAAATATTGGAACTTGGCATGGTATCATCATTTCGCCCGCATAGCATGTGCAAAAGAGTAGAGAGGGTCACGGCGAAAACTGGACGCACCTCGTGTACAAACTGGACAATCCCTTTCGGAGTATCAGGGTTTCGGACGAGAACTCATCTGTTACACGGGCACTTCAATGTTTTTTAAACTTATTTGAACTACAGCCTATTTTTGCGTTCAGTATGCATCTTTCAAAGCGACGTCATCAATTTCCAACACGTTCTGACATCATTTGCTGTTTTTCAGTCATTTACTAATTTGTTTAGGGAGCTAAATGACGGTGGAATAGAAAATCACTACAAAATGAACTCTGAAAATGTTGGAACTTCGCATGGTATCATCATTTCGCTCGCATAGCATGTGCAAAAGAGTAGAGAGGGTCACGGTGAAAACTGGACGCACCTCGTGTACAAACTGGACAATCTCTTTCGGAGTATCAGGGTTTCGGACGAGAACTCATCCGTTACACGGGCACTTCAATGTTTTTTAAACTTATTTGAACTACAGCCTATTTATGCGTTCAGTATGCATCTTTCAAAGCGACGTCATCAATTTCCAACACGTTCTGACATCAGTTGTTGTTTTTCAGTCATTTACCGATTTGTTTAGGGAGCTAAATGACGGTGAAATAGAAAATCATTACAAAATGAACTCTGAAAATGTTGGAACTTGGCATGGTATCATCATTTCGCCCGCATAGCATGTGCAAAAGAGTAGAGAGGGTCACGGCGAAAACTGGACGCACCTCGTGTACAAACTGGACAATCTCTTTCGGAGTATCAGGGTTTTGGACGAGAACTCATCTGTTACACGGGCACTTCAATGTTTTTTAAACTTATTTGAACTCCACCCTATTTTTGCGTTCAGTACGCATCATTCAAAGCGACGTCATCAATTTCCAACACGTTCTGACATCATTTGCTGTTTTTCAGTCATTTACCGATTTGTTTAGGGAGCTAAATGACGGTGAAATAGAAAATCACAACAAAATGAACTCTGAAAATGTTGGAACTTGGCATGGTATCATCATTTCGCCCGCATAGCATGTGCAAAAGAGTAGAGAGGGTCACGGCGAAAACTGGACGCACCTCGTGTACAAACTGGACAATCTCTTTCGGAGTATCAGGGTTTCGGACGAGAACTCATCTGTTACACGGGCACTTCAATGTTTTTTAAACTTATTTGAACTACAGCCTATTTGTGCGTTCAGTATGCATCTTTCAAAGCGACGTCATCAATTTCCAACACGTTCTGACATCAGTTGTTGTTTTTCAGTCATTTACCGATTTGTTTAGGGAGCTAAATGACGGTGAAATAGAAAATCATTACAAAATGAACTCTGAAAATGTTGGAACTTGGCATGGTATCATCATTTCGCCCGCATAGCATGTGCAAAAGAGTAGAGAGGGCCACGGCGAAAACTGGAGGCACCTCGTGTACAAACTGGACAATCTCTTTCGGAGTATCAGGGTTTCGGACGAGAACTCATCTGTTACACGGGCACTTCAATGTTTTTTAAACTTATTTGAACTACAGCCTATTTTTGCGTTCAGTACGCATCATTCAAAGCGACGTCATCAATTTCTAACACGTTCTGACATCATTTGCTGTTTTTCAGTCATTTACCGATTTGTTTAGGGAGCTAAATGACGGTGGAATTGAAAACCACTACAAAATGAACTCTGAAAATATTGGAACTTGGCATGGTATTATCATTTCGCCCGCATAGCATGTGGAAAAGAGTAGAGAGGGTCACGGCGAAAACTGGACGCACCTCGTGTACAAACTGGACAATCTCTTCCGGAGTATCAGGGTTTCGGACGAGAACTCATCTGTTACACGGGCACTTCAATGTTTTTTAAACTTATTTGAACTACAGCCTATTTTTGCGTCCAGTATGCATCATTCAAAGCGACGTCATCAATTTACAACATGTTCTGACATCATTTGCTGTTTTTCAGTCATTTACCGATTTGTTTAGGGAGCTAAATGACGGTGAAATAGAAAATCACTACAAAATGAACTCAGAAAATGTTGGAACTTGGCATGGTATCATCATTTCGCCCGCATAGCATGTGCAAAAGAGTAGAGAGGGTCACGGCGAAAAGTGGACGCACCTTGTGTACAAACTGGACAATCTCTTTCGGAGTATCAGGGTTTCGGACGAGAACTCATCTGTTACACGGGCACTTCAATGTTTTTTAAACTTATTTGAACTACAGCCTATTTTTGCGTTCAGTACGCATCATTCAAAGCGACGTCATCAATTTCCAACACGTTCTGACATCATTTGTTGTTTTTCAGTCATTTACCGATTTGTTTAGGGAGCTAAATGATGGTGAAATTGAAAATCACTACAAAATGAACTCTGAAAATGTTGGAACTTGGCAAGGTATCATCATTTCGCCTGCATAGCATGTGCAATAGAGTAGAGAGGGTCACGGCGAAAACTGGACGCACCTCGTGTACAAACTGGACAATCTCTTCCGGAGTATCAGGGTTTCGGACGAGAACTCATCTGTTACACGGGCACTTCAATGTTTTTTAAATTTATTTGAACTACAGCCTATTTTTGCGTTCAGTACGCATCATTCAAAGCGACGTCATCAATTTCCAACACGTTCGACATCATTTGCTGTTTTTCAGTCATTTACCGATTTGTTTAGGGAGCTAAATGACGGTGGAATTTAAAACCACTACAAAATGAACTCTGAAAATATTGGAACTTGGCATGGTATCATCATTTCGCCCGCATAGCATGTGGAAAAGAGTAGAGAGGGTCACGGCGAAAACTGGACGCACCTCGTGTACAAACTGGACAATCTCTTCCGGAGTATCAGGGTTTCGGACGAGAACTCATCTGTTACACGGGCACTTCAATGTTTTTTAAACTTATTTGAACTCCGGCCTATTTTTGCGTTCAGTATGCATCTTTCAAAGCGACGTCATCAATTTCCAACACGTTCTGACATCATTTCTTGTTTTTCAGTCATTTACCGATTTGTTTAGGGAGCTAAATGATGGTGAAATTGAAATTCACTACAAAATGAACTCTGAAAATGTTGGAACTTGGCAAGGTATTATCATTTCGCCCGCATAGCATGTCCAAAAGAGTAGAGAGGGTCACGGCGAAAACTGGACGCACCTCGTGTACAAACTGGACAATCTCTTTCGGAGTATCAGGGTTTCGAACGAGAACTCATCTGTTACACGGGCGCTTCAATGTTTTTTAAACTTACTTGAACTACAGCCTATTTTTGCGTTCAGTACGCATCATTCAAAGCGACGTCATCAATTTCCAAAACGTTCTGACATCATTTGCTGTTTTTCAGTCATTTACCGATTTGTTTAGGGAGCTAAATGACGGTGAAATTGAAAACCACTACAAAATGAACTCTGAAAATATTGGAACTTGGCATGGTATCATCATTTCCCCTGCATAGCATGTGCAAAAGAGTAGAGAGGGTCACAGCGAAAACTGGAAGCACCTCGTGTACAAACTAGACAATCCCTTTCGGAGTATCAGGGTTTCGGACGAGAACTCATCTGTTACACGGGCACTTCAATGTTTTTTAATCTTATTTGAACTACAGCCTATTTTTGCGTTCAGTATGCATCTTTCAAAGCGACGTCATCAATTTCCAACACGTTCTGACATCATTTGTTGTTTTTCAGTCATTTACCGATTTGTTTAGGGAGCTAAATGACGGTGAAATAGAAAATCACTACAAAATGAACTATAAAAATGTTGGAACTTGGCATGGTATCATCATTTCGCCCGCATAGCATGTGCAAAAGAGTAGAGAGGGTCACGGCGAAAACTGGACGCACCTCGTGTACAAACTGGACAATCTCTTCCGGAGTATCAGGGTTTCGGACGAGAACTCATCTGTTACACGGGCACTTTAATGTTTTTTAAACTTATTTGTACTACAGCCTATTTGTGCGTTCAGTATGCATCTTTCAAAGTGACGTCATCAATTTCCAACACGTTCTGACATCAGTTGCTATTTTTCAGTCATTTACCGATTTGTTTAGGGAGCTAAATGACGGTGAAATAGAAAATCATTACAAAATGAACTCTGAAAATGTTGGAACTTGGCATGGTATCATCATTTCGCCCGCATAGCATGTGCAAAAGAGTAGAGAGGGTCACGGCGATAACTAGACGCACCTCGTGTACAAACTGGACAATCTCTTTCGGAGTATCAGGGTTTCGGACGAGAACTCATCTGTTACACGGGCACTTCAATGTTTTTTAAACTTATTTGAACTCCACCCTATTTTTGCGTTCAGTACGCATCATTCAAAGCGACGTTATCAATTTCCAACACGTTCTGACATCATTTGCTGTTTTCAGTCATTTACCGATTTGTTTAGGGAGCTAAATGACGGTGGAATTGAAAACCACTACAAAATGAACTCTGAAAATATTGGAACTTGGCATGGTATCACCATTTCGCCCGCATCGCATGTGGAAAAGAGTAGAGAGTGTCACGGCGAAAACTGGACGCACCTCGTGTACAAACTGGACAATCTCTTCCGGGGTATCAGGGTTTCGGACGAGAACTCATCTGTTACACGGGCACTTCAATGTTTTTTAAACTTACTTGAACTCCAGCCTATTTTTGCGTTCAGTATGCATCTTTCAAAGCGACGTCATCAATTTCCAACACGTTCTGACATCATTTGTTGTTTTTCAGTCATTTACCGATTTGTTTAGGGAGCTACATGATGGTGAAATTGAAAATCACTACAAAATGAACTCTGAAAATGTTGGAACTTGGCATGGTATCATTGCGCCTGCATAGCATGTGCAATAGAGTAGAGAGGGTCACGGCGAAAACTGGACGCACCTCGTGTACAAACTGGACAATCTCTTTCGAAGTATCAGGGTTTCCGACGAGAACTCATCTGTTACATGGGCGCTTCAATGTTTTTTAAACTTATTTGAACTCCAGCCTATTTTTGCGTTCAGTATGCATCATTCAAAGCGACGTCATCAATTTCCAACATGTTCTGACATCATTTGCTGTTTTTCAGTCATTTACCGATTTGTTTAGGGAGCTAAATGACGGTGAAATTGAAAATCACTACAAAATGAACTCTGAAAATGTTGGAACTTGGCATGGTATCATCATTTCGCCCGCATAGCATGTGCAAAAGAGTAGAGAGGGTCACGGCGAAAAGTGGACGCATCTTGTGTACAAACTGGACAATCTCTTTCGGAGTATCAGGGTTTCGGACGAGAACTCATCTGTTCCACGGGCACTTTAATGTTTTTTAAACTTATTTGAACTACAGCCTATTTTTTTGTTCAGTACGCATCATTCAAAGCGACGTCATCAATTTCCAACACGTTCTGACATCATTTGCTGTTTTTCAGTCATTTACCGATTTGTTTAGGGAGCTAAATGACGGTGAAATTGAAAACCACTACAAAATGAACTCTGAAAATATTGGAACTTGGCATGGTATCATCATTTCCCCTGCATAGCATGTGCAAAAGAGTAGAGAGGGTCACGGCGAAAACTGGAAGCACCTCGTGTACAAACTGGACAATCCCTTTCGGAGTATCAGGGTTTCGGACGAGAACTCATCTGTTACACGGGCACTTCAATGTTTTTTAATCTTATTTGAACTACAGCCTATTTTTGCGTTCAGTATGCATCTTTCAAAGCGACGTCATCAATTTCCAACACGTTCTGACATCATTTGTTGTTTTTCAGTCATTTACCGATTTGTTTAGGGAGCTAAATGACGGTGAAATAGAAAATCACTACAAAATGAACTCTGAAAATGTTGGAACTTGGCATGGTATCATCATTTCGCCCGCATAGCATGTGCAAAAGAGTAGAGAGGGTCACGGCGAAAACTGGACGCACCTCGTGTACAAACTGGACAATCTCTTCCGGAGTATCAGGGTTTCGGACGAGAACTCATCTGTTACACGGGCACTTCAATGTTTTTTAAACTTATTTGAACTACAGCCTATTTTTGCATTCAGTACGCATCATTCAAAGCGACGTCATCAATTTCCAACACGTTCTGACATCATTTGCTGTTTTTCAGTCATTTACCGATTTGTTTAGGGAGCTAAATGACGGTGAAATTGCAAACCACTACAAAATGAACTCTGAAAATATTGGAACTTGGCATGGTATCATCATTTCGCCCGCATAGCATGTGCAAAAGAGTAGAGAGGGTCACGGCGAAAACTGGACACACCTCGTGTACAAACTGGACAATCCCTTTCGGAGTATCAGGGTTTCGGACGAGAACTCATTTGTTACACGGGAACTTCAATGGTTTTCAAACTTATTTGAACTACAGCCTATTTTTGCGTTCAGTATGCATCTTTCAAAGCGACGTCATCAATTTCCAACATGTTCTGACATTATTTGTTGTTTTTCAGTCATTTACCGATTTGTTTATTGAGCTAAATGACGGTGAAATAGAAAATCACTACAAAATGAACTCTGAAAATGTTGGAACTTGGCATGGTATCATCATTTCGCCCGCATAGCATGTGCAAAAGAGTAGAGAGGGTCACGGCGAAAACTGGACGCACCTCGTGTACAAACTGGACAATCTCTTTCGGAGTATCAGGGTTTCGGACGAGAACTCATCTGTTACACGGGCACTTCAATGTTTTTTAAACTTATTTGAACTCCGGCCTATTTTTGCGTTCAGTATGCATCTTTCAAAGCGACGTCATCAATTTCCAACACGTTCTGACGTCATTTGTTGTTTTTCAGTCATCTACCGATTTCTTTAGGGAGCTAAATGATGGTGAAATTGAAAATCACTACAAAATGAACTCTGAAAATGTTGGAACTTGGCAAGGTATCATCATTTCGCCTGCATAGCATGTGCAATAGAGTAGAGAGGGTCACGGCGAAAACTGGACGCACCTCGTGTACAAACTGGACAATCTCTTTCGGAGTATCAGGGTTTCGGACGAGAACTCATCTGTTACACGGGAGCTTCAATGTTTTTTAAACTTATTTGAACTCCAGCCTATTTTTGCATTCAGTATGCATCATTCAAAGCGACGTCATCAATTTCCAACATGTTCTGACATCATTTGCTGTTTTTCAGTCATTTACCGATTTGTTTAGGGAGCTAAATGACGGTGAAATTGAAAACCACTACAAAATGAACTCTGAAAATATTGGAACTTGGCATGGTATCATCATTTCCCCTGCATAGCATGTGCAAAAGAGTAGAGAGGGTCACGGCGAAAACTGGAAGCACCTCGTGTACAAACTGGACAATCCCTTTCGGAGTATCAGGGTTTCGGACGAGAACTCATCTGTTACACGGGCACTTCAATGTTTTTTAATCTTATTTGAACTACAGCCTATTTTTGCGTTCAGTATGCATCTTTCAAAGCGACGTCATCAATTTCCAACACGTTCTGACATCATTTGTTGTTTTTTAGTCATTTACCGATTTGTTTAGGGAGCTAAATGACGGTGAAATAGAAAATCACTACAAAATGAACTCTGAAAATGTTGGAACTTGGCATGGTATCATCATTTCCCCTGCATAGCATGTGCAAAAGAGTAGAGAGGGTCACGGCGAAAACTGGAAGCACCTCGTGTACAAACTGGACAATCCCTTTCGGAGTATCAGGGTTTCGGACGAGAACTCATCTGTTACACGGGCACTTCAATGTTTTTTAATCTTATTTGAACTACAGCCTATTTTTGCGTTCAGTATGCATCTTTCAAAGCGACGTCATCAATTTCCAACACGTTCTGACATCATTTGTTGTTTTTCAGTCATTTACCGATTTGTTTAGGGAGCTAAATGACGGTGAAATAGAAAATCACTACAAAATGAACTCTGAAAATATTGGAACTTGGCATGGTATCATCATTTCGCCCGCATAGCATGTGCAAAAGAGTAGAGAGGGTCACGGCGAAAACTGGACGCACCTCGTGTACAAACTGGACAATCTCTTCCGGAGTATAAGGGTTTCGGACGAGAACTCATCTGTTACACGGGCACTTCAATGTTTTTTAAACTTATTTGAACTACAGCCTATTTTTGCATTCAGTACGCATCATTCAAAGCGACGTCATCAATTTCCAACACGTTCTGACATCATTTGCTGTTTTTCAGTCATTTACCGATTTGTTTAGGGAGCTAAATGACAGTGAAATTGCAAACCACTACAAAATGAACTCTGAAAATATTGGAACTTGGCATGGTATCATCATTTCGCCCGCATAGCATGTGCAAAAGAGTAGAGAGGGTCACGGCGAAAACTGGACACACCTCGTGTACAAACTGGACAATCCCTTTCGGAGTATCAGGGTTTCGGACGAGAACTCATTTGTTACACGGGAACTTCAATGGTTTTCAAACTTATTTGAACTACAACCTATTTTTGCGTTCAGTATGCATCTTTCAAAGCGACGTCATCAATTTCCAACATGTTCTGACATTATTTGTTGTTTTTCAGTCATTTACCGATTTGTTTAGGGAGCTAAATGACGGTGAAATAGAAAATCACTACAAAATGAACTCTGAAAATGTTGGAACTTGGCATGGTATCATCATTTCGCCCGCATAGCATGTGCAAAAGAGTAGAGAGGGTCACGGCGAAAACTGGACGCACCTCGTGTACAAACTGGACAATCTCTTTCGGAGTATCAGGGTTTCGGACGAGAACTCATCTGTTACACGGGCACTTCAATGTTTTTTAAACTTATTTGAACTCCGGCCTATTTTTGCGTTCAGTATGCATCTTTCAAAGCGACGTCATCAATTTCCAACACGTTCTGACGTCATTTGTTGTTTTTCAGTCATCTACCGATTTGTTTAGGGAGCTAAATGATGGTGAAATTGAAAATCACTACAAAATGAACTCTGAAAATGTTGGAACTTGGCAAGGTATCATCATTTCGCCTGCATAGCATGTGCAATAGAGTAGAGAGGGTCACGGCGAAAACTGGACGCACCTCGTGTACAAACTGGACAATCTCTTTCGGAGTATCAGGGTTTCGGACGAGAACTCATCTGTTACACGGGCGCTTCAATGTTTTTTAAACTTATTTGAACTCCAGCCTATTTTTGCATTCAGTATGCATCATTCAAAGCGACGTCATCAATTTCCAACATGTTCTGACATCATTTGCTGTTTTTCAGTCATTTACCGATTTGTTTAGGGAGCTAAATGACAGTGAAATTGAAAATCACTACAAAATGAACTCTGAAAATGTTGGAACTTGGCATGGTATCATCATTTCGCACGCATAGCATGTGCAAAAGAATAGACAGGGTCACGGCGAAAAGTGGACGCACCTTGTGTACAAACTGGACAATCTCTTTCGGAGTATCAGGGTTTCGGACGAGAACTCATCTGTTACACGGGCACTTCAATGTTTTTTAAACTTATTTCAACTACAGCCTATTTTTGCATTCAGTACGCATCATTCAAAGCGACGTCATCAATTTCCAACACGTTCTGACATCATTTGCTGTTTTTCAGTCATTTACCGATTTGTTTAGGGAGCTAAATGACGGTGAAATTGAAAACCACTACAAAATGAACTCTGAAAATATTGGAACTTGGCATGGTATCATCATTTCGCCCGCATAGCATGTGGAAAAGAGTAGAGAGGGTCACGGCGAAAACTGGACGCACCTCGTGTACAAACTGGACAATCTCTTCCGGAGTATCAGGGTTTCGGACGAGAACTCATCTGTTACACGGGCACTTCAATGTTTTTTAAACTTACTTGAACTCCGGCCTATTTTTGCGTTCAGTATGCATCTTTCAAAGCGACGTCATCAATTTCCAACACGTTCTGACATCATTTGTTGTTTTTCAGTCATTTACCGATTTGTTTAGGGAGCTACATGATGGTGAAATTGAAAATCACTACAAAATGAACTCTGAAAATGTTGGAACTTGGCATGGTATCATTTCGCCTGCATAGCATGTGCAATAGAGTAGAGAGGGTCACGGCGAAAACTGGACGCACCTCGTGTACAAACTGGACAATCTCTTTCGAAGTATCAGGGTTTCCGACGAGAACTCATCTGTTACACGGGCGCTTCAATGTTTTTTAAACTTATTTGAACTCCAGCCTATTTTTGCGTTCAGTATGCATCATTCAAAGCGACGTCATCAATTTTCAACATGTTCTGACATCATTTGCTGTTTTTCAGTCATTTACCGATTTGTTTAGGGAGCTAAATGACGGTGAAATTGAAAATCACTACAAAATGAACTCTGAAAATGTTGGAACTTGGCATGGTATCATCATTTCGCCCGCATAGCATTTGCAAAAGAGTAGAGAGGGTCACGGCGAAAAGTGGACGCATCTTGTGTACAAACTGGACAATCTCTTTCGGAGTATCAGGGTTTCGGACGAGAACTCATCTGTTCCACGGGCACTTTAATGTTTTTTAAACTTATTTGAACTACAGCCTATTTTTGTGTTCAGTACGCATCATTCAAAGCGACGTCATCAATTTCCAACACGTTCTGACATCATTTGCTGTTTTTCAGTCATTTACCGATTTGTTTAGGGAGCTAAATGACGGTGAAATTGAAAACCACTACAAAATGAACTCTGAAAATATTGGAACTTGGCATGGTATCATCATTTCCCCTGCATAGCATGTGCAAAAGAGTAGAGAGGGTCACGGCGAAAACTGGAAGCACCTCGTGTACAAACTGGACAATCCCTTTCGGAGTATCACGGTTTCGGACGAGAACTCATCTGTTACACGGGCACTTCAATGTTTTTTAATCTTATTTGAACTACAGCCTATTTTTGCGTTCAGTATGCATCTTTCAAAGCGACGTTATCAATTTCCAACACGTTCTGACATCATTTGTTGTTTTTCAGTCATTTACCGATTTGTTTAGGGAGCTAAATGACGGTGAAATAGAAAATCACTACAAAATGAACTCTGAAAATGTTGGTACTTGGCATGGTATCATCATTTCGCCCGCATAGCATGTGCAAAAGAGTAGAGAGGGTCACGGCGAAAACTGGACGCACCTCGTGTACAAACTGGACAATCTCTTCCGGAGTACCAGGGTTTCGGACGAGAACTCATCTGTTACACGGGCACTTCAATGTTTTTTAAACTTATTTGAACTACAGCCTATTTTTGCATTCAGTACGCATCATTCAAGGCGACGTCATCAATTTCCAACACGTTCTGACATCATTTGCTGTTTTTCAGTCATTTACCGATTTGTTTAGGGAGCTAAATGACGGTGAAATTGCAAACCACTACAAAATGAACTCTGAAAATATTGGAACTTGGCATGGTATCATCATTTCGCCCGCATAGCATGTGCAAAAGAGTAGAGAGGGTCACGGCGAAAACTGGACGCACCTCGTGTACAAACTGGACAATCCCTTTCGGAGTATCAGGGTTTCAGACGAGAACTCATTTGTTACACGGGCACTTCAATGTTTTTTAAACTTATTTGAACTACAGCCTATTTTTGCGTTCAGTATGCATCTTTCAAAGCGACGTCATCAATTTCCAACATGTTCTGACATTATTTGTTGTTTTTCAGTCATTTACCGATTTGTTTAGGGAGCTCAATGACGGTGAAATAGAAAATCACTACAAAATGAACTCTGAAAATGTTGGAACTTGGCATGGTATCATCATTTCGCCCGCATAGCATGTGCAAAAGAGTAGAGAGGGTCACGGTGAAGACTGGACGCACCTCGTGTACAAACTGGACAATCTCTTTCGGAGTATCAGGGTTTCGGACGAGAACTCATCTGTTACACGGGCACTTCAATGTTTTTTAAACTTATTTGAACTCCGGCCTATTTTTGCGTTCAGTATGCATCTTTCAAAGCGACGTCATCAATTTCCAACACGTTCTGACATCATTTGTTGTTTTTCCGTCATCTACCGATTTGTTTAGGGAGCTAAATTATGGTGAAATTGAAAATCACTACAAAATGAACTCTGAAAATGTTGGAACTTGGCAAGGTATCATCATTTCGCCTGCATAGCATGTGCAATAGAGTAGAGAGGGTCACGGCGAAAACTGGACGCACCTCGTGTACAAACTGGACAATCTCTTTCGGAGTATCAGGGTTTCGGACGAGAACTCATCTGTTACACGGGCGCTTCAATGTTTTTTAAACTTATTTGAACTCCAGCCTATTTTTGCATTCAGTATGCATCATTCAAAGCGACGTCATCAATTTCCAACATGTTCTGACATCATTTGCTGTTTTTCAGTCATTTACCGATTTGTTTAGGGAGCTAAATGACTGTGAAATTGAAAAGCAGTACAAAATGAACTCTGAAAATATTGGAACTTGGCATGGTATCATCATTTCCCCTGCATAGCATGTGCAAAAGAGTAGAGAGGGTCACGGCGAAAACTGGAAGCACCTCGTGTACAAACTGGACAATCCCTTTCGGAGTATCAGGGTTTCGGACGAGAACTCATCTGTTACACGGGCACTTCAATGTTTTTTAATCTTATTTGAACTACAGCCTATTTTTGCGTTCAGTATGCATCTTTCAAAGCGACGTCATCAATTTCCAACACGTTCTGACATCATTTGTTGTTTTTCAGTCATTTACCGATTTGTTTAGGGAGCTAAATGACGGTGAAATAGAAAATCACTACAAAATGAACTCTGAAAATGTTGGAACTTGGCATGGTATCATCATTTCGCCCGCATAGCATGTGCAAAAGAGTAGAGAGGGTCACGGCGAAAACTGGACGCACCTCGTGTACAAACTGGACAATCTCTTCCGGAGTATCAGGGTTTCGGACGATAACTCATCTGTTACACGGGCACTTCAATGTTTTTTAAACTTATTTGAACTACAGCCTATTTTTGCATTCAGTACGCATCATTCAAAGCGACGTCATCAATTTCCAACACGTTCTGACATCATTTGCTGTTTTTCAGTCATTTACCGATTTGTTTAGGGAGCTAAATGACAGTGAAATTGAAAATCACTACAAAATGAACTCTGAAAATGTTGGAACTTGGCATGGTATCATCATTTCGCCCGCATAGCATGTGCAAAAGAGTAGACAGGGTCACGGCGAAAAGTGGACGCACCTTGTGTACAAACTGGACAATCTCTTTCGGAGTATCAGGGTTTCGGACGAGAACTCATCTGTTACACGGGCACTTCAATGTTTTTTAAACTTATTTCAACTACAGCCTATTTTTGCATTCAGTACGCATCATTCAAAGCGACGTCATCAATTTCCAACACGTTCTGACATCATTTGCTGTTTTTCAGTCATTTACCGATTTGTTTAGGGAGCTAAATGACGGTGAAATTGAAAACCACTACAAAATGAACTCTGAAAATATTGGAACTTGGCATGGTATCATCATTTCGCCCGCATAGCATGTGGAAAAGAGTAGAGAGGGTCACGGCGAAAACTGGACGCACCTCGTGTACAAACTGGACAATCTCTTCCGGAGTATCAGGGTTTCGGACGAGAACTCATCTGTTACACGGGCACTTCAATGTTTTTTAAACTTACTTGAACTCCGGCCTATTTTTGCGTTCAGTATGCATCTTTCAAAGCGACGTCATCAATTTCCAACACGTTCTGACATCATTTGTTGTTTTTCAGTCATTTACCGATTTGTTTAGGGAGCTACATGATGGTGAAATTGAAAATCACTACAAAATGAACTCTGAAAATGTTGGAACTTGGCATGGTATCATTTCGCCTGCATAGCATGTGCAATAGAGTAGAGAGGGTCACGGCGAAAACTGGACGCACCTCGTGTACAAACTGGACAATCTCTTTCGAAGTATCAGGGTTTCCGACGAGAACTCATCTGTTACACGGGCGCTTCAATGTTTTTTAAACTTATTTGAACTCCAGCCTATTTTTGCGTTCAGTATGCATCATTCAAAGCGACGTCATCAATTTTCAACATGTTCTGACATCATTTGCTGTTTTTCAGTCATTTACCGATTTGTTTAGGGAGCTAAATGACGGTGAAATTGAAAATCACTACAAAATGAACTCTGAAAATGTTGGAACTTGGCATGGTATCATCATTTCGCCCGCATAGCATTTGCAAAAGAGTAGAGAGGGTCACGGCGAAAAGTGGACGCATCTTGTGTACAAACTGGACAATCTCTTTCGGAGTATCAGGGTTTCGGACGAGAACTCATCTGTTCCACGGGCACTTTAATGTTTTTTAAACTTATTTGAACTACAGCCTATTTTTGTGTTCAGTACGCATCATTCAAAGCGACGTCATCAATTTCCAACACGTTCTGACATCATTTGCTGTTTTTCAGTCATTTACCGATTTGTTTAGGGAGCTAAATGACGGTGAAATTGAAAACCACTACAAAATGAACTCTGAAAATATTGGAACTTGGCATGGTATCATCATTTCCCCTGCATAGCATGTGCAAAAGAGTAGAGAGGGTCACGGCGAAAACTGGAAGCACCTCGTGTACAAACTGGACAATCCCTTTCGGAGTATCACGGTTTCGGACGAGAACTCATCTGTTACACGGGCACTTCAATGTTTTTTAATCTTATTTGAACTACAGCCTATTTTTGCGTTCAGTATGCATCTTTCAAAGCGACGTTATCAATTTCCAACACGTTCTGACATCATTTGTTGTTTTTCAGTCATTTACCGATTTGTTTAGGGAGCTAAATGACGGTGAAATAGAAAATCACTACAAAATGAACTCTGAAAATGTTGGTACTTGGCATGGTATCATCATTTCGCCCGCATAGCATGTGCAAAAGAGTAGAGAGGGTCACGGCGAAAACTGGACGCACCTCGTGTACAAACTGGACAATCTCTTCCGGAGTACCAGGGTTTCGGACGAGAACTCATCTGTTACACGGGCACTTCAATGTTTTTTAAACTTATTTGAACTACAGCCTATTTTTGCATTCAGTACGCATCACTCAAGGCGACGTCATCAATTTCCAACACGTTCTGACATCATTTGTTGTTTTTCAGTCATTTACCGATTTGTTTAGGGAGCTAAATGACGGTGAAATTGCAAACCACTACAAAATGAACTCTGAAAATATTGGAACTTGGCATGGTATCATCATTTCGCCCGCATAGCATGTGCAAAAGAGTAGAGAGGGTCACGGCGAAAACTGGACGCACCTCGTGTACAAACTGGACAATCCCTTTCGGAGTATCAGGGTTTCAGACGAGAACTCATTTGTTACACGGGCACTTCAATGTTTTTTAAACTTATTTGAACTACAGCCTATTTTTGCGTTCAGTATGCATCTTTCAAAGCGACGTCATCAATTTCCAACATGTTCTGACATTATTTGTTGTTTTTCAGTCATTTACCGATTTGTTTAGGGAGCTAAATGACGGTGAAATAGAAAATCACTACAAAATGAACTCTGAAAATGTTGGAACTTGGCATGGTATCATCATTTCGCCCGCATAGCATGTGCAAAAGAGTAGAGAGGGTCACGGTGAAGACTGGACGCACCTCGTGTACAAACTGGACAATCTCTTTCGGAGTATCAGGGTTTCGGACGAGAACTCATCTGTTACACGGGCACTTCAATGTTTTTTAAACTTATTTGAACTCCGGCCTATTTTTGCGTTCAGTATGCATCTTTCAAAGCGACGTCATCAATTTCCAACACGTTCTGACATCATTTGTTGTTTTTCCGTCATCTACCGATTTGTTTAGGGAGCTAAATTATGGTGAAATTGAAAATCACTACAAAATGAACTCTGAAAATGTTGGAACTTGGCAAGGTATCATCATTTCGCCTGCATAGCATGTGCAATAGAGTAGAGAGGGTCACGGCGAAAACTGGACGCACCTCGTGTACAAACTGGACAATCTCTTTCGGAGTATCAGGGTTTCGGACGAGAACTCATCTGTTACACGGGCGCTTCAATGTTTTTTAAACTTATTTGAACTCCAGCCTATTTTTGCATTCAGTATGCATCATTCAAAGCGACGTCATCAATTTCCAACATGTTCTGACATCATTTGCTGTTTTTCAGTCATTTACCGATTTGTTTAGGGAGCTAAATGACTGTGAAATTGAAAAGCAGTACAAAATGAACTCTGAAAATATTGGAACTTGGCATGGTATCATCATTTCCCCTGCATAGCATGTGCAAAAGAGTAGAGAGGGTCACGGCGAAAACTGGAAGCACCTCGTGTACAAACTGGACAATCCCTTTCGGAGTATCAGGGTTTCGGACGAGAACTCATCTGTTACACGGGCACTTCAATGTTTTTTAATCTTATTTGAACTACAGCCTATTTTTGCGTTCAGTATGCATCTTTCAAAGCGACGTCATCAATTTCCAACACGTTCTGACATCATTTGTTGTTTTTCAGTCATTTACCGATTTGTTTAGGGAGCTAAATGACGGTGAAATAGAAAATCACTACAAAATGAACTCTGAAAATGTTGGAACTTGGCATGGTATCATCATTTCGCCCGCATAGCATGTGCAAAAGAGTAGAGAGGGTCACGGCGAAAACTGGACGCACCTCGTGTACAAACTGGACAATCTCTTCCGGAGTATCAGGGTTTCGGACGATAACTCATCTGTTACACGGGCACTTCAATGTTTTTTAAACTTATTTGAACTACAGCCTATTTTTGCATTCAGTACGCATCATTCAAAGCGACGTCATCAATTTCCAACACGTTCTGACATCATTTGCTGTTTTTCAGTCATTTACCGATTTGTTTAGGGAGCTAAATGACGGTGAAATTGAAAACCACTACAAAATGAACTCTGAAAATATTGGAACTTGGCATGGTATCATCATTTCCCCTGCATAGCATGTGCAAAAGAGTAGAGAGGGTCACGGCGAAAACTGGAAGCACCTCGTGTACAAACTGGACAATCCCTTTCGGAGTATCACGGTTTCGGACGAGAACTCATCTGTTACACGGGCACTTCAATGTTTTTTAATCTTATTTGAACTACAGCCTATTTTTGCGTTCAGTATGCATCTTTCAAAGCGACGTTATCAATTTCCAACACGTTCTGACATCATTTGTTGTTTTTCAGTCATTTACCGATTTGTTTAGGGAGCTAAATGACGGTGAAATAGAAAATCACTACAAAATGAACTCTGAAAATGTTGGTACTTGGCATGGTATCATCATTTCGCCCGCATAGCATGTGCAAAAGAGTAGAGAGGGTCACGGCGAAAACTGGACGCACCTCGTGTACAAACTGGACAATCTCTTCCGGAATACCAGGGTTTCGGACGAGAACTCATCTGTTACACGGGCACTTCAATGTTTTTTAAACTTATTTGAACTACAGCCTATTTTTGCATTCAGTACGCATCATTCAAAGCGACGTCATCAATTTCCAACACGTTCTGACATCATTTGCTGTTTTTCAGTCATTTACCGATTTGTTTAGGGAGCTAAATGACGGTGAAATTGCAAACCACTACAAAATGAACTCTGAAAATATTGGAACTTGGCATGGTATCATCATTTCGCCCGCATAGCATGTGCAAAAGAGTAGAGAGGGTCACGGCGAAAACTGGACGCACCTCGTGTACAAACTGGACAATCCCTTTCGGAGTATCAGGGTTTCAGACGAGAACTCATTTGTTACACGGGCACTTCAATGTTTTTTAAACTTATTTGAACTACAGCCTATTTTCGCGTTCAGTATGCATCTTTCAAAGCGACGTCATCAATTTCCAACATGTTCTGACATTATTTGTTGTTTTTCAGTCATTTACCGATTTGTTTAGGGAGCTAAATGACGGTGAAATAGAAAATCACTACAAAATGAACTCTGAAAATGTTGGAACTTGGCATGGTATCATCATTTCGCCCGCATAGCATGTGCAAAAGAGTAGAGAGGGTCACGGTGAAGACTGGACGCACCTCGTGTACAAACTGGACAATCTCTTTCGGAGTATCAGGGTTTCGGACGAGAACTCATCTGTTACACGGGCACTTCAATGTTTTTTAAACTTATTTGAACTCCGGCCTATTTTTGCGTTCAGTATGCATCTTTCAAAGCGACGTCATCAATTTCCAACACGTTCTGACATCATTTGTTGTTTTTCAGTCATCTACCGATTTGTTTAGGGAGCTAAATTATGGTGAAATTGAAAATCACTACAAAATGAACTCTGAAAATGTTGGAACTTGGCAAGGTATCATCATTTCGCCTGCATAGCATGTGCAATAGAGTAGAGAGGGTCACGGCGAAAACTGGACGCACCTCGTGTACAAACTGGACAATCTCTTTCGGAGTATCAGGGTTTCGGACGAGAACTCATCTGTTACACGGGCGCTTCAATGTTTTTTAAACTTATTTGAACTCCAGCCTATTTTTGCATTCAGTATGCATCATTCAAAGCGACGTCATCAATTTCCAACATGTTCTGACATCATTTGCTGTTTTTCAGTCATTTACCGATTTGTTTAGGGAGCTAAATGACTGTGAAATTGAAAAGCAGTACAAAATGAACTCTGAAAATATTGGAACTTGGCATGGTATCATCATTTCCCCTGCATAGCATGTGCAAAAGAGTAGAGAGGGTCACGGCGAAAACTGGAAGCACCTCGTGTACAAACTGGACAATCCCTTTCGGAGTATCAGGGTTTCGGACGAGAACTCATCTGTTACACGGGCACTTCAATGTTTTTTAATCTTATTTGAACTACAGCCTATTTTTGCGTTCAGTATGCATCTTTCAAAGCGACGTCATTAATTTCCAACACGTTCTGACATCATTTGTTGTTTTTCAGTCATTTACCGATTTGTTTAGGGAGCTAAATGACGGTGAAATAGAAAATCACTACAAAATGAACTCTGAAAATGTTGGAACTTGGCATGGTATCATCATTTCGCCCGCATAGCATGTGCAAAAGAGTAGAGAGGGTCACGGCGAAAACTGGACGCACCTCGTGTACAAACTGGACAATCTCTTCCGGAGTATCAGGGTTTCGGACGATAACTCATCTGTTACACGGGCACTTCAATGTTTTTTAAACTTATTTGAACTACAGCCTATTTTTGCATTCAGTACGCATCATTCAAAGCGACGTCATCAATTTCCAACACGTTCTGACATCATTTGCTGTTTTTCAGTCATTTACCGATTTGTTTAGGGAGCTAAATGACGGTGAAATTGAAAACCACTACAAAATGAACTCTGAAAATATTGGAACTTGGCATGGTATCATCATTTCGCCCGCATAGCATGTGCAAAAGAGTAGAGAGGGTCACGGCGAAAACTGGACGCACCTCGTGTACAAACTGGACAATCCCTTTCGGAGTATCAGGGTTTCAGACGAGAACTCATTTGTTACACGGGCACTTCAATGTTTTTTAAACTTATTTGAACTACAGCCTATTTTTGCGTTCAGTATGCATCTTTCAAAGCGACGTCATCAATTTCCAACATGTTCTGACATTATTTGTTGTTTTTCAGTCATTTACCGATTTGTTTAGGGAGCTAAATGACGGTGAAATAGAAAATCACTACAAAATGAACTCTGAAAATGTTGGAACTTGGCATGGTATCATCATTTCGCCCGCATAGCATGTGCAAAAGAGTAGAGAGGGTCACGGTGAAGACTGGACGCACCTCGTGTACAAACTGGACAATCTCTTTCGGAGTATCAGGGTTTCGGACGAGAACTCATCTGTTACACGGGCACTTCAATGTTTTTTAAACTTATTTGAACTCCGGCCTATTTTTGCGTTCAGTATGCATCTTTCAAAGCGACGTCATCAATTTCCAACACGTTCTGACATCATTTGTTGTTTTTCAGTCATCTACCGATTTGTTTAGGGAGCTAAATTATGGTGAAATTGAAAATCACTACAAAATGAACTCTGAAAATGTTGGAACTTGGCAAGGTATCATCATTTCGCCTGCATAGCATGTGCAATAGAGTAGAGAGGGTCACGGCGAAAACTGGACGCACCTCGTGTACAAACTGGACAATCTCTTTCGGAGTATCAGGGTTTCGGACGAGAACTCATCTGTTACACGGGCGCTTCAATGTTTTTTAAACTTATTTGAACTCCAGCCTATTTTTGCATTCAGTATGCATCATTCAAAGCGACGTCATCAATTTCCAACATGTTCTGACATCATTTGCTGTTTTTCAGTCATTTACCGATTTGTTTAGGGAGCTAAATGACTGTGAAATTGAAAAGCAGTACAAAATGAACTCTGAAAATATTGGAACTTGGCATGGTATCATCATTTCCCCTGCATAGCATGTGCAAAAGAGTAGAGAGGGTCACGGCGAAAACTGGAAGCACCTCGTGTACAAACTGGACAATCCCTTTCGGAGTATCAGGGTTTCGGACGAGAACTCATCTGTTACACGGGCACTTCAATGTTTTTTAATCTTATTTGAACTACAGCCTATTTTTGCGTTCAGTATGCATCTTTCAAAGCGACGTCATCAATTTCCAACACGTTCTGACATCATTTGTTGTTTTTCAGTCATTTACCGATTTGTTTAGGGAGCTAAATGACGGTGAAATAGAAAATCACTACAAAATGAACTCTGAAAATGTTGGAACTTGGCATGGTATCATCATTTCGCCCGCATAGCATGTGCAAAAGAGTAGAGAGGGTCACGGCGAAAACTGGACGCACCTCGTGTACAAACTGGACAATCTCTTCCGGAGTATCAGGGTTTCGGACGATAACTCATCTGTTACACGGGCACTTCAATGTTTTTTAAACTTATTTGAACTACAGCCTATTTTTGCATTCAGTACGCATCATTCAAAGCGACGTCATCAATTTCCAACACGTTCTGACATCATTTGCTGTTTTTCAGTCATTTACCGATTTGTTTAGGGAGCTAAATGACGGTGAAATTGAAAACCACTACAAAATGAACTCTGAAAATATTGGAACTTGGCATGGTATCATCATTTCCCCTGCATAGCATGTGCAAAAGAGTAGAGAGGGTCACGGCGAAAACTGGAAGCACCTCGTGTACAAACTGGACAATCCCTTTCGGAGTATCACGGTTTCGGACGAGAACTCATCTGTTACACGGGCACTTCAATGTTTTTTAATCTTATTTGAACTACAGCCTATTTTTGCGTTCAGTATGCATCTTTCAAAGCGACGTTATCAATTTCCAACACGTTCTGACATCATTTGTTGTTTTTCAGTCATTTACCGATTTGTTTAGGGAGCTAAATGACGGTGAAATAGAAAATCACTACAAAATGAACTCTGAAAATGTTGGTACTTGGCATGGTATCATCATTTCGCCCGCATAGCATGTGCAAAAGAGTAGAGAGGGTCACGGCGAAAACTGGACGCACCTCGTGTACAAACTGGACAATCCCTTTCGGAGTATCAGGGTTTCAGACGAGAACTCATTTGTTACACGGGCACTTCAATGTTTTTTAAACTTATTTGAACTACAGCCTATTTTTGCGTTCAGTATGCATCTTTCAAAGCGACGTCATCAATTTCCAACATGTTCTGACATTATTTGTTGTTTTTCAGTCATTTACCGATTTGTTTAGGGAGCTAAATGACGGTGAAATAGAAAATCACTACAAAATGAACTCTGAAAATGTTGGAACTTGGCATGGTATCATCATTTCGCCCGCATAGCATGTGCAAAAGAGTAGAGAGGGTCACGGTGAAGACTGGACGCACCTCGTGTACAAACTGGACAATCTCTTTCGGAGTATCAGGGTTTCGGACGAGAACTCATCTGTTACACGGGCACTTCAATGTTTTTTAAACTTATTTGAACTCCGGCCTATTTTTGCGTTCAGTATGCATCTTTCAAAGCGACGTCATCAATTTCCAACACGTTCTGACATCATTTGTTGTTTTTCAGTCATCTACCGATTTGTTTAGGGAGCTAAATTATGGTGAAATTGAAAATCACTACAAAATGAACTCTGAAAATGTTGGAACTTGGCAAGGTATCATCATTTCGCCTGCATAGCATGTGCAATAGAGTAGAGAGGGTCACGGCGAAAACTGGACGCACCTCGTGTACAAACTGGACAATCTCTTTCGGAGTATCAGGGTTTCGGACGAGAACTCATCTGTTACACGGGCGCTTCAATGTTTTTTAAACTTATTTGAACTCCAGCCTATTTTTGCATTCAGTATGCATCATTCAAAGCGACGTCATCAATTTCCAACATGTTCTGACATCATTTGCTGTTTTTCAGTCATTTACCGATTTGTTTAGGGAGCTAAATGACTGTGAAATTGAAAAGCAGTACAAAATGAACTCTGAAAATATTGGAACTTGGCATGGTATCATCATTTCCCCTGCATAGCATGTGCAAAAGAGTAGAGAGGGTCACGGCGAAAACTGGAAGCACCTCGTGTACAAACTGGACAATCCCTTTCGGAGTATCAGGGTTTCGGACGAGAACTCATCTGTTACACGGGCACTTCAATGTTTTTTAATCTTATTTGAACTACAGCCTATTTTTGCGTTCAGTATGCATCTTTCAAAGCGACGTCATCAATTTCCAACACGTTCTGACATCATTTGTTGTTTTTCAGTCATTTACCGATTTGTTTAGGGAGCTAAATGACGGTGAAATAGAAAATCACTACAAAATGAACTCTGAAAATGTTGGAACTTGGCATGGTATCATCATTTCGCCCGCATAGCATGTGCAAAAGAGTAGAGAGGGTCACGGCGAAAACTGGACGCACCTCGTGTACAAACTGGACAATCTCTTCCGGAGTATCAGGGTTTCGGACGATAACTCATCTGTTACACGGGCACTTCAATGTTTTTTAAACTTATTTGAACTACAGCCTATTTTTGCATTCAGTACGCATCATTCAAAGCGACGTCATCAATTTCCAACACGTTCTGACATCATTTGCTGTTTTTCAGTCATTTACCGATTTGTTTAGGGAGCTAAATGACGGTGAAATTGAAAACCACTACAAAATGAACTCTGAAAATATTGGAACTTGGCATGGTATCATCATTTCCCCTGCATAGCATGTGCAAAAGAGTAGAGAGGGTCACGGCGAAAACTGGAAGCACCTCGTGTACAAACTGGACAATCCCTTTCGGAGTATCACGGTTTCGGACGAGAACTCATCTGTTACACGGGCACTTCAATGTTTTTTAATCTTATTTGAACTACAGCCTATTTTTGCGTTCAGTATGCATCTTTCAAAGCGACGTTATCAATTTCCAACACGTTCTGACATCATTTGTTGTTTTTCAGTCATTTACCGATTTGTTTAGGGAGCTAAATGACGGTGAAATAGAAAATCACTACAAAATGAACTCTGAAAATGTTGGTACTTGGCATGGTATCATCATTTCGCCCGCATAGCATGTGCAAAAGAGTAGAGAGGGTCACGGCGAAAACTGGACGCACCTCGTGTACAAACTGGACAATCCCTTTCGGAGTATCAGGGTTTCAGACGAGAACTCATTTGTTACACGGGCACTTCAATGTTTTTTAAACTTATTTGAACTACAGCCTATTTTTGCGTTCAGTATGCATCTTTCAAAGCGACGTCATCAATTTCCAACATGTTCTGACATTATTTGTTGTTTTTCAGTCATTTACCGATTTGTTTAGGGAGCTAAATGACGGTGAAATAGAAAATCACTACAAAATGAACTCTGAAAATGTTGGAACTTGGCATGGTATCATCATTTCGCCCGCATAGCATGTGCAAAAGAGTAGAGAGGGTCACGGTGAAGACTGGACGCACCTCGTGTACAAACTGGACAATCTCTTTCGTAGTATCAGGGTTTCGGACGAGAACTCATCTGTTACACGGGCACTTCAATGTTTTTTAAACTTATTTGAACTCCGGCCTATTTTTGCGTTCAGTATGCATCTTTCAAAGCGACGTCATCAATTTCCAACACGTTCTGACATCATTTGTTGTTTTTCAGTCATCTACCGATTTGTTTAGGGAGCTAAATTATGGTGAAATTGAAAATCACTACAAAATGAACTCTGAAAATGTTGGAACTTGGCAAGGTATCATCATTTCGCCTGCATAGCATGTGCAATAGAGTAGAGAGGGTCACGGCGAAAACTGGACGCACCTTGTGTACAAACTGGACAATCTCTTTCGGAGTATCAGGGTTTCGGACGAGAACTCATCTGTTACACGGGCGCTTCAATGTTTTTTAAACTTATTTGAACTCCAGCCTATTTTTGCATTCAGTATGCATCATTCAAAGCGACGTCATCAATTTCCAACATGTTCTGACATCATTTGCTGTTTTTCAGTCATTTACCGATTTGTTTAGGGAGCTAAATGACTGTGAAATTGAAAAGCAGTACAAAATGAACTCTGAAAATATTGGAACTTGGCATGGTATCATCATTTCCCCTGCATAGCATGTGCAAAAGAGTAGAGAGGGTCACGGCGAAAACTGGAAGCACCTCGTGTACAAACTGGACAATCCCTTTCGGAGTATCAGGGTTTCGGACGAGAACTCATCTGTTACACGGGCACTTCAATGTTTTTTAATCTTATTTGAACTACAGCCTAATTTTGCGTTCAGTATGCATCTTTCAAAGCGACGTCATCAATTTCCAACACGTTCTGACATCATTTGTTGTTTTTCTGTCATTTACCGATTTGTTTAGGGAGCTAAATGACGGTGAAATAGAAAATCACTACAAAATGAACTCTGAAAATGTTGGAACTTGGCATGGTATCATCATTTCGCCCGCATAGCATGTGCAAAAGAGTAGAGAGGGTCACGGCGAAAACTGGACGCACCTCGTGTACAAACTGGACAATCTCTTCCGGAGTATCAGGGTTTCGGACGATAACTCATCTGTTACACGGGCACTTCAATGTTTTTTAAACTTATTTGAACTACAGCCTATTTTTGCATTCAGTACGCATCATTCAAAGCGACGTCATCAATTTCCAACACGTTCTGACATCATTTGCTGTTTTTCAGTCATTTACCGATTTGTTTAGGGAGCTAAATGACGGTGAAATTGAAAACCACTACAAAATGAACTCTGAAAATATTGGAACTTGGCATGGTATCATCATTCCGCCCGCATAGCATGTGCAAAAGAGTAGAGAGGGTCACGGCGAAAACTGGACGCACCTCGTGTACAAACTGGACAATCCCTTTCGGAGTATCAGGGTTTCGGACGAGAACTCATTTGTTACACGGGCACTTCAATGTTTTTCAAACTTATTTGAACTACAGCCTATTTTTGCGTTCAGTATGCATCTTTCAAAGCGACGTCATCAATTTACAACACGTTCTGACATCATTTGTTGTTTTTCAGTCATTTACCGATTTGTTTAGGGAGCTAAATGACGGTGAAATAGAAAATCACTACAAAATGTACTCTGAAAATGTTGGAACTTGGCATGGTATCATCATTTCGCCCGCATAGCATGTGCAAAAGAGTAGAGAGGGTCACGGCGAAAACTGGACGCACCTCGTGTACAAACTGGACAATCTCTTTCGGAGTATCAAGGTTTCGGACGAGAACTCATCTGTTACACGGGCACTTCAATGTTTTCTAAACTTATTTGAACTCCGGCCTATTTTTGCGTTCAGTATGCATCTTTCAAAGCGACGTCATCAATTTCCAACACGTTCTGACATCATTTGTTGTTTTTCAGTCATTTACCGATTTGTTTAGGGAGCTAAATGATGGTGAAATTGAAAATCACTACAAAATGAACTCTGAAAATGTTGGAACTTGGCAAGGTATCATCATTTCGCCTGCATAGCATGTGCAATAGAGTAGAGAGGGTCACGGCGAAAACTGGACGCACCTCGTGTACAAACTGGACAATCTCTTTCGGAGTATCAGGGTTTCGGACGAGAACTCATCTGTTACACGGGCGCTTCAATGTTTTTTAAACTCATTTGAACTCCGGCCTATTTTTGCATTCAGTATGCATCATTCAAAGCGACGTCATTAATTTCCAACATGTTCTGACATCATTTGCTGTTTTTCAGTCATTTATCGATTTGTTTAGGGAGCTAAATGACGGTGAAATTGAAAATCACTACAAAATGAACTCTGAAAATGTTGGAACTTGGCATGGTATCATCATTTCGCCCGCATAGCATGTGCAAAAGAGTAGAGAGGGTCACGGCGAAAAGTGGACGCACCTTGTGTACAAACTGGACAATCTCTTTCAGAGTATCAGGGTTTCGGACGAGAACTCATCTGTTACACGGGCACTTCAATGTTTTTTAAACTTATTTCAACTACAGCCTATTTTTGCATTCAGTACGCATCATTCAAAGCGACGTCATCAATTTCCAACACGTTCTGACATCATTTGCTGTTTTTCAGTCATTTACCGATTTGTTTAGGGAGCTAAATGACGGTGAAATTGAAAACCACTAAAAAATGAACTCTGAAAATATTGGAACTTGGCATGGTATCATCATTTCGCCCGCATAGCATGTGCAAAAGAGTAGAGAGGGTCACGGCGAAAACTGGACGCACCTCGTGTACAAACTGGACAATCCCTTTCGGAGTATCAGGGTTTCGGACGAGAACTCATCTGTTACACGGGCGCTTCAATGTTTTTTAAACTTATTTGAACTCCAGCCTATTTTTGCGTTCAGTATGCATCATTCAAAGCGACGTCATCAATTTCCAACATGTTCTGACATCATTTGCTGTTTTTCAGTCATTTACCGATTTGTTTAGGGAGCTAAATGACGGTGAAATTGAAAATCACTACAAAATGAACTCTGAAAATGTTGGAACTTGGCATGGTATCATCATTTCGCCCGCATAGCATGTGCAAAAGAGTAGAGAGGGTCACGGCGAAAAGTGGACGCATCTTGTGTACAAACTGGACAATCTCTTTCGGAGTATCAGGGTTTCGGACGAGAACTCATCTGTTCCACGGGCACTTCAATGTTTTTTAAACTTATTTGAACTACAGCCTATTTTTGCGTTCAGTACGCATCATTCAAAGCGACGTCATCAATTTCCAACACGTTCTGACATCATTTGCTGTTTTTCAGTCATTTACCGATTTGTTTAGGGAGCTAAATGACGGTGAAATTGAAAACCACTACAAAATGAACTCTGAAAATATTGGAACTTGGCATGGTATCATCATTTCCCCTGCATAGCATGTGCAAAAGAGTAGAGAGGGTCACGGCGAAAACTGGACGCACCTCGTGTACAAACTGGACAATCTCTTTCGGAGTATCAGGGTTTCGGACGAGAACTCATCTGTTACACGGGCGCTTCAATTTTTTTTAAACTTATTTGAACTCCAGCCTATTTTTGCGTTCAGTATGCATCATTCAAAGCGACGTCATCAATTTCCAACATGTTCTGACATCATTTCTTGTTTTTCAGTCATTTACCGATTTGTTTAGGGAGCTAAATGACGGTGAAATTGAAAATCACTAAAAAGGAACTCTGAAAATGTTGGAACTTGGCATGGTATCATCATTTCGCCCGCATAGCATGTGCAAAAGAGTAGAGAGGGTCACGGCGAAAACTGGACGCACCTCGTGTACAAACTGGACAATCCCTTTCGGAGTATCAGGGTTTCGGACGAGAACTCATCTGTTACACGGGCACTTCAATGTTTTTTAATCTTATTTGAACTACAGCCTATTTTTGCGTTCAGTATGCATCTTTCAAAGCGACGTCATCAATTTCCAACACGTTCTGACATCATTTGTTGTTTTTCAGTCATTTACCGATTTATTTAGGGAGCTAAATGACGGTGAAATAGAAAATCACTACAAAATGAACTCTGAAAATGTTGGAACTTGGCATGGTATCATCATTTCGCCCGCATAGCATGTGCAAAAGAGTAGAGAGGGTCACGGCGAAAACTGGACGCACCTCGTGTACAAACTGGACAATCCCTTTCGGAGTATCAGGGTTTCGGACGAGAACTCATTTGTTACACGGGCACTTCAATGTTTTTTAAACTTATTTGAACTACAGCCTATTTTTGCGTTCAGTATGCATCTTTCAAAGCGACGTCATCAATTTCCAACATGTTCTGACATCATTTGTTGTTTTTCAGTCATTTACCGATTTGTTTAGGGAGCTAAATGACGGTGAAATAGAAAATCACTACAAAATGAACTCTGAAAATGTTGGAACTTGGCATGGTATCATCATTTCGCCCGCATAGCATGTGCAAAAGAGTAGAGAGGGTCACGGCGAAAACTGGACGCACCTCGTGTACAAACTGGACAATCTCTTTCGGAGTATCAGGGTTTCCGACGAGAACTCATCTGTTACACGGGCACTTCAATGTTTTTTAAACTTATTTGCACTCCGGCCTATTTTTGCGTTCAGTATGCATCTTTCAAAGCGACGTCATCAATTTCCAACACGTTCTGACATCATTTGTTGTTTTTCAGTCATCTACCGATTTGTTTAGGGAGCTAAATGATGGTGAAATTGAAAATCACTACAAAATGAACTCTGAAAATGTTGGAACTTGGCAAGGTATCATCATTTCGCCTGCATAGCATGTGCAATAGAGTAGAGAGGGTCACGGCGAAAACTGGACGCACCTCGTGTACAAACTGGACAATCTATTTCGGAGTATCAGGGTTTCGGACGAGAACTCATCTGTTACACGGGCGCTTCAATGTTTTTTAAACTTATTTGAACTCCAGCCTATTTTTGCATTCAGTATGCATCATTCAAAGCGACGTCATCAATTTCCAACATGTTCTGACATCATTTGCTGTTTTTCAGTCATTTACCGATTTGTTTAGGGAGCTAAATGACGGTGAAATTGAAAATCACTACAAAATGAACTCTGAAAATATTGGAACTTGGCATGGTATCATCATTTCCCCTGCATAGCATGTGCAAAAGAGTAGAGAGGGTCACGGCGAAAACTGGAAGCACCTCGTGTACAAACTGGACAATCCCTTTCGGAGTATCAGGGTTTCGGACGAGAACTCATCTGTTACACGGGCACTTCAATGTTTTTTAATCTTATTTGAACTACAGCCTATTGTTGCGTTCAGTATGCATCTTTCAAAGCGACGTCATCAATTTCCAACACGTTCTGACATCATTTGTTGTTTTTCAGTCATTTATCGATTTGTTTAGGGAGCTAAATGACGGTGAAATAGAAAATCACTACAAAATGAACTCTGAAAATGTTGGAACTTGGCATGGTATCATCATTTCGCCCGCATAGCATGTGCAAAAGAGTAGAGAGGGTCACGGCGAAAACTGGACGCACCTCGTGTACAAACTGGACAATCTCTTCCGGAGTATCAGGGTTTCGGACGAGAACTCATCTGTTACACGGGCACTTCAATGTTTTTTAAACTTATTTGAACTACAGCCTATTTTTGCATTCAGTACGCATCATTCAAAGCGACGTCATCAATTTCCAACACGTTCTGACATCATTTGCTGTTTTTCAGTCATTTACCGATTTGTTTAGGGAGCTAAATGACGGTGAAATTGAAAACCACTACAAAATGAACTCTGAAAATATTGGAACTTGGCATGGTATCATCATTTCGCCCGCATAGCATGTGCAAAAGAGTAGAGAGGGTCACGGCGAAAACTGGACGCACCTCGTGTACAAACTGGACAATCCCTTTCGGAGTATCAGGGTTTCGGACGAGAACTCATCTGTTACACGGGCACTTCAATGTTTTTTAAACTTATTTGAACTCCAGCCTATTTTTGCGTTCAGTATGCATCATTCAAAGCGACGTCATCAATTTCCAACATGTTCTGACATCATTTGCTGTTTTTCAGTCATTTACCGATTTGTTTAGGGAGCTAAATGACGGTGAAATTGAAAATCACTACAAAATGAACTCTGAAAATGTTGGAACTTGGCATGGTATCATCATTTCGCCCGCATAGCATGTGCAAAAGAGTAGAGAGGGTCACGGCGAAAAGTGGACGCATCTTGTGTACAAACTGGACAATCTCCTTCGGAGTATCAGGGTTTCGGACGAGAACTCATCTGTTCCACGGGCACTTCAATGTTTTTTAAACTTATTTGAACTACAGCCTATTTTTGCGTTCAGTACGCATCATTCAAAGCGACGTCATCAATTTCCAACACGTTCTGACATCATTTGCTGTTTTTCAGTCATTTACTGATTTGTTTAGGGAGCTAAATGACGGTGAAATTGAAAACCACTACAAAATGAACTCTGAAAATATTGGAACTTGGCATGGTATCATCATTTCCCCTGCATAGCATGTGCAAAAGAGTAGAGAGGGTCACGGCGAAAACTGGAAGCACCTCGTGTACAAACTGGACAATCCCTTTCGGAGTATCAGGGTTTCGGACGAGAACTCATCTGTTACACGGGCACTTCAATGTTTTTTAATCTTATTTGAACTACAGCCTATTTTTGCGTTCAGTATGCATCTTTCAAAGCGACGTCATCAATTTCCAACACGTTCTGACATCATTTGTTGTTTTTCAGTCATTTACCGATTTGTTTAGGGAGCTAAATGACGGTGAAATAGAAAATCACTACAAAATGAACTCTGAAAATGTTGGAACTTGGCATGGTATCATCATTTCGCCCGCATAGCATGTGCAAAAGAGTAGAGAGGGTCACTGCGAAAACTGGACGCACCTCGTGTACAAACTGGACAATCTCTTCCGGAGTACCAGGGTTTCGGACGAGAACTCATCTGTTACACGGGCACTTCAATGTTTTTTAAACTTATTTGAACTACAGCCTATTTTTGCATTCAGTACGCATCATTCAAAGCGACGTCATCAATTTCCAACATGTTCTGACATCATTTGCTGTTTTTCAGTCATTTACCGATTTGTTTAGGGAGCTAAATGACGGTGAAATTGAAAACCACTACAAAATGAACTCTGAAAATATTGGAACTTGGCATGGTATCATCATTTCGCCCGCATAGCATGTGCAAAAGAGTAGAGAGGGTCACGGCGAAAACTGGACGCACCTCGTGTACAAACTGGACAATCCCTTTCGGAGTATCAGGGTTTCGGACGAGAACTCATTTGTTACACGGGCACTTCAATGTTTTTTAAACTTATTTGAACTACAGCCTATTTTTGCGTTCAGTATGCATCTTTCAAAGCGACGTCATCAATTTCCAACATGTTCTGACATCATTTGTTGTTTTTCAGTCATTTACCGATTTGTTTAGGGAGCTAAATGACGGTGAAATAGAAAATCACTACAAAATGAACTTTGAAAATGTTGGAACTTGGCATGGTATCATCATTTCGCCCGCATAGCATGTGCAAAAGAGTAGAGAGGGTCACGGCGAAAACTGGACGCACCTCGTGTACAAACTGGACAATCTCTTTCGGAGTATCAGGGTTTCCGACGAGAACTCATCTGTTACACGGGCACTTCAATGTTTTTTAAACTTATTTGAACTCCGGCCTATTTTTGCGTTCAGTATGCATCTTTCAAAGCGACGTCATCAATTTCCAACACGTTCTGACATCATTTGTTGTTTTTCAGTCATCTACCGATTTGTTTAGGGAGCTAAATGATGGTGAAATTGAAAATCACTACAAAATGAAACTCTGAAAATGTTGGAACTTGGCAAGGTATCATCATTTCGCCGGCATAGCATGTGCAATAGAGTAGAGAGGGTCACGGCGAAAACTGGACGCACCTCGTGTACAAACTGGACAATCTCTTTCGGAGTATCAGGGTTTCGGACGAGAACTCATCTGTTACACGGGCACTTCAATGTTTTTTAATCTTATTTGAACTACAGCCTATTTTTGCGTTCAGTATGCATCTTTCAAAGCGACGTCATCAATTTCCAACACGTTCTGACACAATTTGTTGTTTTTCAGTCATTTACCGATTTGTTTAGGGAGCTAAATGACGGTGAAATAGAAAATCACTACAAAATGAACTCTGAAAATGTTGGAACTTGGCATGGTATCATCATTTCGCCCGCATAGCATGTGCAAAAGAGTAGAGAGGGTCACGGCGAAAACTGGACGCACCTCGTGTACAAACTGGACAATCTCTTTCGGAGTATCAGGGTTTCCGACGAGAACTCATCTGTTACACGGGCACTTCACTGTTTTTTAAACTTATTTGAACTCCGGCCTATTTTTGCGTTCAGTATGCATCTTTCAAAGCGACGTCATCAATTTCCAACACATTATGACATCATTTGTTGTTTTTCAGTCATCTACCGATTTGTTTAGGGAGCTAAATGATGGTGAAATTGAAAATCACTACAAAATGAACTCTGAAAATGTTGGAACTTGGCAAGGTATCATCATTTCGCCTGCATAGCATGTGCAATAGAGTAGAGAGGGTCACGGCGAAAACTGGACGCACCTCGTGTACAAACTGGACAATCTCGTTCGGAGTATCAGGGTTTCGGACGAGAACTCATCTGTTACACGGGCGCTTCAATGTTTTTTAAACTTATTTGAACTCCAGCCTATTTTTGCATTCAGTATGCATCATTCAAAGCGACGTCATCAATTTCCAACATGTTCTGACATCATTTGCTGTTTTTCAGTCATTTACCGATTTGTTTAGGGAGCTAAATGACGGTGAAATTGAAAATCACTACAAAATGAACTCTGAAAATATTGGAACTTGGCATGGTATCATCATTTCCCCTGCATAGCATGTGCAAAAGAGTAGAGAGGGTCACGGCGAAAACTGGAAGCACCTCGTGTACAAACTGGACAATCCCTTTCGGAGTATCAGGGTTTCGGACGAGAACTCATCTGTTACACGGGCACTTCAATGTTTTTTAATCTTATTTGAACTACAGCCTATTTTTGCGTTCAGTATGCATCTTTCAAAGCGACGTCATCAATTTCCAACACGTTCTGACATCATTTGTTGTTTTTCAGTCATTTACCGATTTGTTTAGGGAGCTAAATGACGGTGAAATAGAAAATCACTACAAAATGAACTCTGAAAATGTTGGAACTTGGCATGGTATCATCATTTCGCCCGCATAGCATGTGCAAAAGAGTAGAGAGGGTCACGGCGAAAACTGGACGCACCTCGTGTACAAACTGGACAATCTCTTCCGGAGTATCAGGGTTTCGGACGAGAACTCATCTGTTACACGGGCACTTCAATGTTTTTTAAACTTATTTGAACTACGGCCTATTTTTGCATTCAGGCTGCATCATTCAAAGCGACGTCATCAATTTCCAACACGTTCTGACATCATTTGCTGTTTTTCAGTCATTTACCGATTTGTTTAGGGAGCTAAATGACGGTGAAATTGAAAACCACTACAAAATGAACTCTGAAAATATTGGAACTTGGCATGGTATCATCATTTCGCCCGCATAGCATGTGCAAAAGAGTAGAGAGGGTCACGGCGAAAACTGGACGCACCTCGTGTACAAACTGGACAATCCCTTTCGGAGTATCAGGGTTTCGGACGAGAACTCATCTGTTACACGGGCGCTTCAATGTTTTTTAAACTTATTTGAACTCCAGCCTATTTTTGCGTTCAGTATGCATCATTCAAAGCGACGTCATCAATTTCCAACATGTTCTGACATCATTTGCTGTTTTTCAGTCATTTACCGATTTGTTTAGGGAGCTAAATGACGGTGAAATTGAAAATCACTACAAAATGAACTCTGAAAATGTTGGAACTTGGCATGGTATCATCATTTCGCCCGCATAGCATGTGCAAAAGAGTAGAGAGGGTCACGGCGAAAAGTGGACGCATCTTGTGTACAAACTGGACAATCTCCTTCGGAGTATCAGGGTTTCGGACGAGAACTCATCTGTTCCACGGGCACTTCAATGTTTTTTAAACTTATTTGAACTACAGCCTATTTTTGCGTTCAGTACGCATCATTCAAAGCGACGTCATCAATTTCCAACACGTTCTGACATCATTTGCTGTTTTTCAGTCATTTACCGATTTGTTTAGGGAGCTAAATGACGGTGAAATTGAAAACCACTACAAAATGAACTCTGAAAATATTGGAACTTGGCATGGTATCATCATTTCCCCTGCATAGCATGTGCAAAAGAGTAGAGAGGGTCACGGCGAAAACTGGAAGCACCTCGTGTACAAACTGGACAATCCCTTTCGGAGTATCAGGGTTTCGGACGAGAACTCATCTGTTACACGGGCACTTCAATGTTTTTTAATCTTATTTGAACTACAGCCTATTTTTGCGTTCAGTATGCATCTTTCAAAGCGACGTCATCAATTTCCAACACGTTCTGACATCATTTGTTGTTTTTCAGTCATTTACCGATTTGTTTAGGGAGCTAAATGACGGTGAAATAGAAAATCACTACAAAATGAACTCTGAAAATGTTGGAACTTGGCATGGTATCATCATTTCGCCCACATAGCATGTGCAAAAGAGTAGAGAGGGTCACGGCGAAAACTGGACGCACCTCGTGTACAAACTGGACAATCTCTTCCGGAGTACCAGGGTTTCGGACGAGAACTCATCTGTTACACGGGCACTTCAATGTTTTTTAAACTTATTTGAACTACAGCCTATTTTTGCATTCAGTACGCATCATTCAAAGCGACGTCATCAATTTCCAACACGTTCTGACATCATTTGCTGTTTTTCAGTCATTTACCGATTTGTTTAGGGAGCTAAATGACGGTGAAATTGAAAACCACTACAAAATGAACTCTGAAAATATTGGAACTTGGCATGGTATCATCATTTCGCCCGCATAGCATGTGCAAAAGAGTAGAGAGGGTCACGGCGAAAAGTGGACGCACCTCGTGTACAAACTGGACAATCCCTTTCGGAGTATCAGGGTTTCGGACGAGAACTCATCTGTTACACGGGCGCTTCAATGTTTTTTAAACTTATTTGAACTCCAGCCTATTTTTGCGTTCAGTATGCATCATTCAAAGCGACGTCATCAATTTCCAACATGTTCTGACATCATTTGCTGTTTTTCAGTCATTTACCGATTTGTTTAGGGAGCTAAATGACGGTGAAATTGAAAATCACTACAAAATGAACTCTGAAAATGTTGGAACTTGGCATGGTATCATCATTTCGCCCGCATAGCATGTGCAAAAGAGTAGAGAGGGTCACGGCGAAAAGTGGACGCATCTTGTGTACAAACTGGACAATCTCCTTCGGAGTATCAGGGTTTCGGACGAGAACTCATCTGTTCCACGGGCACTTCAATGTTTTTTAAACTTATTTGAACTACAGCCTATTTTTGCGTTCAGTACGCATCATTCAAAGCGACGTCATCAATTTCCAACACGTTCTGACATCATTTGCTGTTTTTCAGTCATTTACCGATTTGTTTAGGGAGCTAAATGACGGTGAAATTGAAAACCACTACAAAATGAACTCTGAAAATATTGGAACTTGGCATGGTATCATCATTTCCCCTGCATAGCATGTGCAAAAGAGTAGAGAGGGTCACGGCGAAAACTGGAAGCACCTCGTGTACAAACTGGACAATCCCTTTCGGAGTATCAGGGTTTCGGACGAGAACTCATCTGTTACACGGGCACTTCAATGTTTTTTAATCTTATTTGAACTACAGCCTATTTTTGCGTTCAGTATGCATCTTTCAAAGCGACGTCATCAATTTCCAACACGTTCTGACATCATTTGTTGTTTTTCAGTCATTTACCGATTTGTTTAGGGAGCTAAATGACGGTGAAATAGAAAATCACTACAAAATGAACTCTGAAAATGTTGGAACTTGGCATGGTATCATCATTTCGCCCGCATAGCATGTGCAAAAGAGTAGAGAGGGTCACTGCGAAAACTGGACGCACCTCGTGTACAAACTGGACAATCTCTTCCGGAGTACCAGGGTTTCGGACGAGAACTCATCTGTTACACGGGCACTTCAATGTTTTTTAAACTTATTTGAACTACAGCCTATTTTTGCATTCAGTACGCATCATTCAAAGCGACGTCATCAATTTCCAACATGTTCTGACATCATTTGCTGTTTTTCAGTCATTTACCGATTTGTTTAGGGAGCTAAATGACGGTGAAATTGAAAACCACTACAAAATGAACTCTGAAAATATTGGAACTTGGCATGGTATCATCATTTCGCCCGCATAGCATGTGCAAAAGAGTAGAGAGGGTCACGGCGAAAACTGGACGCACCTCGTGTACAAACTGGACAATCCCTTTCGGAGTATCAGGGTTTCGGACGAGAACTCATTTGTTACACGGGCACTTCAATGTTTTTTAAACTTATTTGAACTACAGCCTATTTTTGCGTTCAGTATGCATCTTTCAAAGCGACGTCATCAATTTCCAACATGTTCTGACATCATTTGTTGTTTTTCAGTCATTTACCGATTTGTTTAGGGAGCTAAATGACGGTGAAATAGAAAATCACTACAAAATGAACTCTGAAAATGTTGGAACTTGGCATGGTATCATCATTTCGCCCACATAGCATGTGCAAAAGAGTAGAGAGGGTCACGGCGAAAACTGGACGCACCTCGTGTACAAACTGGACAATCTCTTTCGGAGTATCAGGGTTTCCGACGAGAACTCATCTGTTACACGGGCACTACAATGTTTTTTAAACTTATTTGAACTCCGGCCTATTTTTGCGTTCAGTATGCATCTTTCAAAGCGACGTCATCAATTTCCAACACGTTCTGACATCATTTGTTGTTTTTCAGTCATCTACCGATTTGTTTAGGGAGCTAAATGATGGTGAAATTGAAAATCACTACAAAATGAAACTCTGAAAATGTTGGAACTTGGCAAGGTATCATCATTTCGCCTGCATAGCATGTGCAATAGAGTAGAGAGGGTCACGGCGAAAACTGGACGCACCTCGTGTACAAACTGGACAATCTCTTTCGGAGTATCAGGGTTTCGGACGAGAACTCATCTGTTACACGGGCGCTTCAATGTTTTTTAAACTTATTTGAACTCCAGCCTATTTTTGCATTCAGTATGCATCACTCAAAGCGACGTCATCAATTTCCAACATGTTCTGACATCATTTGCTGTTTTTCAGTCATTTACCGATTTGTTTAGGGAGCTAAATGACGGTGAAATTGAAAATCACTACAAAATGAACTCTGAAAATATTGGAACTTGGCATGGTATCATCATTTCCCCTGCATAGCATGTGCAAAAGAGTAGAGAGGGTCACGGCGAAAACTGGAAGCACCTCGTGTACAAACTGGACAATCCCTTTCGGAGTATCAGGGTTTCGGACGAGAACTCATCTGTTACACGGGCACTTCAATGTTTTTTAATCTTATTTGAACTACAGCCTATTTTTGCGTTCAGTATGCATCTTTCAAAGCGACGTCATCAATTTCCAACACGTTCTGACATCATTTGTTGTTTTTCAGTCATTTACCGATTTGTTTAGGGAGCTAAATGACGGTGAAATAGAAAATCACTACAAAATGAACTCTGAAAATGTTGGAACTTGGCATGGTATCATCATTTCGCCCGCATAGCATGTGCAAAAGAGTAGAGAGGGTCACGGCGAAAACTGGACGCACCTCGTGTACAAACTGGACAATCTCTTCCGGAGTATCAGGGTTTCGGACGAGAACTCATCTGTTACACGGGCACTTCAATGTTTTTTAAACTTATTTGAACTACAGCCTATTTTAGCATTCAGGCTGCATCATTCAAAGCGACGTCATCAATTTCCAACACGTTCTGACATCATTTGCTGTTTTTCAGTCATTTACCGATTTGTTTAGGGAGCTAAATGACGGTGAAATTGAAAACCACTACAAAATGAACTCTGAAAATATTGGAACTTGGCATGGTATCATCATTTCGCCCGCATAGCATGTGCAAAAGAGTAGAGAGGGTCACAGCGAAAACTGGACGCACCTCGTGTACAAACTGGACAATCCCTTTCGTAGTATCAGGGTTTCGGACGAGAACTCATCTGTTACACGGGCGCTTCAATGTTTTTTAAACTTATTTGAACTCCAGCCTATTTTTGCGTTCAGTATGCATCATTCAAAGCAACGTCATCAATTTCCAACATGTTCTGACATCATTTGCTGTTTTTCAGTCATTTACCGATTTGTTTAGGGAGCTAAATGACGGTGAAATTGAAAATCACTACAAAATGAACTCTGAAAATGTTGGAACTTGGCATGGTATCATCATTTCGCCCGCATAGCATGTGCAAAAGAGTAGAGAGGGTCACGGCGAAAAGTGGACGCATCTTGTGTACAAACTGGACAATCTCCTTCGGAGTATCAGGGTTTCGGACGAGAACTCATCTGTTCCACGGGCACTTCAATGTTTTTTAAACTTATTTGAACTACAGCCTATTTTTGCGTTCAGTACGCATCATTCAAAGCGACGTCATCAATTTCCAACACGTTCTGACATCATTTGCTGTTTTTCAGTCATTTACCGATTTGTTTAGGGAGCTAAATGACGGTGAAATTGAAAACCACTACAAAATGAACTCTGAAAATATTGGAACTTGGCATGGTATCATCATTTCCCCTGCATAGCATGTGCAAAAGAGTAGAGAGGGTCACGGCGAAAACTGGAAGCACCTCGTGTACAAACTGGACAATCCCTTTCGGAGTATCACGGTTTCGGACGAGAACTCATCTGTTACACGGGCACTTCAATGTTTTTTAATCTTATTTGAACTACAGCCTATTTTTGCGTTCAGTATGCATCTTTCAAAGCGACGTCATCAATTTCCAACACGTTCTGACATCATTTGTTGTTTTTCAGTCATTTACCGATTTGTTTAGGGAGCTAAATGACGGTGAAATAGAAAATCACTACAAAATGAACTCTGAAAATGTTGGAACTTGGCATGGTATCATCATTTCGCCCGCATAGCATGTGCAAAAGAGTAGAGAGGGTCACAGCGAAAACTGGACGCACCTCGTGTACAAACTGGACAATCCCTTTCGGAGTATCAGGGTTTCGGACGAGAACTCATCTGTTACACGGGCGCTTCAATGTTTTTCAAACTTATTTGAACTCCAGCCTATTTTTGCGTTCAGTATGCATCATTCAAAGCGACGTCATCAATTTCCAACATGTTCTGACATCATTTGCTGTTTTTCAGTCATTTACCGATTTGTTTAGGGAGCTAAATGACGGTGAAATTGAAAATCACTACGAAATGAACTCTGAAAATGTTGGAACTTGGCATGGTATCATCATTTCGCCCGCATAGCATGTGCAAAAGAGTAGAGAGGGTCACGGCGAAAAGTGGACGCATCTTGTGTACAAACTGGACAATCTCCTTCGGAGTATCAGGGTTTCGGACGAGAACTCATCTGTTCCACGGGCACTTCAATGTTTTTTAAACTTATTTGAACTACAGCCTATTTTTGCGTTCAGTACGCATCATTCAAAGCGACGTCATCAATTTCCAACACGTTCTGACATCATTTGCTGTTTTTCAGTCATTTACCGATTTGTTTAGGGAGCTAAATGACGGTGAAATTGAAAACCACTACAAAATGAACCCTGAAAATATTGGAACTTGGCATGGTATCATCATTTCCCCTGCATAGCATGTGCAAAAGAGTAGAGAGGGTCACGGCGAAAACTGGAAGCACCTCGTGTACAAACTGGACAATCCCTTTCGGAGTATCAGGGTTTCGGACGAGAACTCATCTGTTACACGGGCACTTCAATGTTTTTTAATCTTATTTGAACTACAGCCTATTTTTGCGTTCAGTATGCATCTTTCAAAGCGACGTCATCAATTTCCAACACGTTCTGACATCATTTGTTGTTTTTCAGTCATTTACCGATTTGTTTAGGGAGCTAAATGACGGTGAAATAGAAAATCACTACAAAATGAACTCTGAAAATGTTGGAACTTGGCATGGTATCATCATTTCGCCCGCATAGCATGTGCAAAAGAGTAGAGAGGGTCACTGCGAAAACTGGACGCACCTCGTGTACAAACTGGACAATCTCTTCCGGAGTACCAGGGTTTCGGACGAGAACTCATCTGTTACACGGGCACTTCAATGTTTTTTAAACTTATTTGAACTACAGCCTATTTTTGCATTCAGTACGCATCATTCAAAGCGACGTCATCAATTTCCAACACGTTCTGACATCATTTGCTGTTTTTCAGTCATTTACCGATTTGTTTAGGGAGCTAAATGACGGTGAAATTGAAAACCACTACAAAATGAACTCTGAAAATATTGGAACTTGGCATGGTATCATCATTTCGCCCGCATAGCATGTGCAAAAGAGTAGAGAGGGTCACGGCGAAAACTGGACGCACCTCGTGTACAAACTGGACAATCCCTTTCGGAGTATTAGGGTTTCGGACGAGAACTCATTTGTTACACGGGCACTTCAATGTTTTTTAAACTTATTTGAACTACAGCCTATTTTTGCGTTCAGTATGCATCTTTCAAAGTGACGTCATCAATTTCCAACATGTTCTGACATCATTTGTTGTATTTCAGTCATTTACCGATTTGTTTAGGGAGCTAAATGACGGTGAAATAGAAAATCACTACAAAATGAACTCTGAAAATGTTGGAACTTGGCATGGTATCATCATTTCGCCCACATAGCATGTGCAAAAGAGTAGAGAGGGTCACGGCGAAAACTGGACGCACCTCGTGTACAAACTGGACAATCTCTTTCGGAGTATCAGGGTTTCCGACGAGAACTCATCTGTTACACGGGCACTTCAATGTTTTTTAAACTTATTTGAACTCCGGCCTATTTTTGCGTTCAGTATGCATCTTTCAAAGCGACGTCATCAATTTCCAACACGTTCTGACATCATTTGTTGTTTTTCAGTCATCTACCGATTTGTTTAGGGAGCTAAATGATGGTGAAATTGAAAATCACTACAAAATGAAACTCTGAAAATGTTGGAACTTGGCAAGGTATCATCATTTCTCCTGCATAGCATGTGCAATAGAGTAGAGAGGGTCACGGCGAAAACTGGACGCACCTCGTGTACAAACTGGACAATCTCTTTCGGAGTATCAGGGTTTCGGCCGAGAACTCATCTGTTACACGGGCGCTTCAATGTTTTTTAAACTTATTTGAACTCCAGCCTATTTTTGCATTCAGTATGCATCATTCAAAGCGACGTCATCAATTTCCAACATGTTCTGACATCATTTGCTGTTTTTCAGTCATTTACCGATTTGTTTAGGGAGCTAAATGACGGTGAAATTGAAAATCACTACAAAATGAACTCTGAAAATATTGGAACTTGGCATGGTATCATCATTTCCCCTGCATAGCATGTGCAAAAGAGTAGAGAGGGTCACGGCGAAAACTGGAAGCACCTCGTGTACAAACTGGACAATCCCTTTCGGAGTATCAGGGTTTCGGACGAGAACTCATCTGTTACACGGGCACTTCAATGTTTTTTAATCTTATTTGAACTACAGCCTATTTTTGCGTTCAGTATGCATCTTTCAAAGCGACGTCATCAATTTCCAACACGTTCTGACATCATTTGTTGTTTTTCAGTCATTTACCGATTTGTTTAGGGAGCTAAATGACGGTGAAATAGAAAATCACTACAAAATGAACTCTGAAAATGTTGGAACTTGGCGTGGTATCATCATTTCGCCCGCATAGCATGTGCAAAAGTGTAGAGAGGGTCACGGCGAAAACTGGACGCACCTCGTGTACAAACTGGACAATCTCTTCCGGAGTATCAGGGTTTCGGACGAGAACTCATCTGTTACACGGGCACTTCAATGTTTTTTAAACTTATTTGAACTACAGCCTATTTTTGCATTCAGGCTGCATCATTCAAAGCGACGTCATCAATTTCCAACACGTTCTGACATCATTTGCTGTTTTTCAGTCATTTACCGATTTGTTTAGGGAGCTAAATGACGGTGAAATTGAAAACCACTACAAAATGAACTCTGAAAATATTGGAACTTGGCATGGTATCATCATTTCGCCCGCATAGCATGTGCAAAAGAGTAGAGAGGGTCACAGCGAAAACTGGACGCACCTCGTGTACAAACTGGACAATCCCTTTCGGAGTATCAGGGTTTCGGACGAGAACTCATCTGTTACACGGGCGCTTCAATGTTTTTTAAACTTATTTGAACTCCAGCCTATTTTTGCGTTCAGTATGCATCATTCAAAGCGACGTCATCAATTTCCAACATGTTCTGACATCATTTGCTGTTTTTCAGTCATTTACCGATTTGTTTAGGGAGCTAAATGACGGTGAAATTGAAAATCACTACAAAATGAACTCTGAAAATGTTGGAACTTGGCATGGTATCATCATTTCGCCCGCATAGCATGTGCAAAAGAGTAGAGAGGGTCACGGCGAAAAGTGGACGCATCTTGTGTACAAACTGGACAATCTCCTTCGGAGTATCAGGGTTTCGGACGAGAACTCATCTGTTCCACGGGCACTTCAATGTTTTTTAAACTTATTTGAACTACAGCCTATTTTTGCGTTCAGTACGCATCATTCAAAGCGACGTCATCAATTTCCAACACGTTCTGACATCATTTGCTGTTTTTCAGTCATTTACCGATTTGTTTAGGGAGCTAAATGACGGTGAAATTGAAAACCACTACAAAATGAACTCTGAAAATATTGGAACTTGGCATGGTATCATCATTTCCCCTGCATAGCATGTGCAAAAGAGTAGAGAGGGTCACGGCGAAAACTGGAAGCACCTCGTGTACAAACTGGACAATCCCTTTCGGAGTATCAGGGTTTCGGACGAGAACTCATCTGTTACACGGGCACTTCAATGTTTTTTAATCTTATTTGAACTACAGCCTATTTTTGCGTTCAGTATGCATCTTTCAAAGCGACGTCATCAATTTCCAACACGTTCTGACATCATTTGTTGTTTTTCAGTCATTTACCGATTTGTTTAGGGAGCTAAATGACGGTGAAATAGAAAATCACTACAAAATGAACTCTGAAAATGTTGGAACTTGGCATGGTATCATCATTTCGCCCGCATAGCATGTGCAAAAGAGTAGAGAGGGTCACTGCGAAAACTGGACGCACCTCGTGTACAAACTGGACAATCTCTTCCGGAGTACCAGGGTTTCGGACGAGAACTCATCTGTTACACGGGCACTTCAATGTTTTTTAAACTTATTTGAACTACAGCCTATTTTTGCATTCAGTACGCATCATTCAAAGCGACGTCATCAATTTCCAACACGTTCTGACATCATTTGCTGTTTTTCAGTCATTTACCGATTTGTTTAGGGAGCTAAATGACGGTGAAATTGAAAACCACTACAAAATGAACTCTGAAAATATTGGAACTTGGCATGGTATCATCATTTCGCCCGCATAGCATGTGCAAAAGAGTAGAGAGGGTCACGGCGAAAACTGGACGCACCTCGTGTACAAACTGGACAATCCCTTTCGGAGTATCAGGGTTTCGGACGAGAACTCATTTGTTACACGGGCACTTCAATGTTTTTTAAACTTATTTGAACTACAGCCTATTTTTGCGTTCAGTATGCATCTTTCAAAGCGACGTCATCAATTTCCAACATGTTCTGACATCATTTGTTGTTTTTCAGTCATTTACCGATTTGTTTAGGGAGCTAAATGACGGTGAAATAGAAAATCACTACAAAATGAACTCTGAAAATGTTGGAACTTGGCATGGTATCATCATTTCGCCCGCATAGCATGTGCAAAAGAGTAGAGAGGGTCACGGCGAAAACTGGACGCACCTCGTGTACAAACTGGACAATCTCTTTCGGAGTATCAGAGTTTCGGACGAGAACTCATCTGTTACACGGGCACTTCAATGTTTTTTAAACTTATTTGAACTCCGGCCTATTTTTGCGTTCAGTATGCATCTTTCAAAGCGACGTCATCAATTTCCAACACGTTCTGACATCATTTGTTGTTTTTCAGTCATTTACCGATTTGTTTAGGGAGCTAAATGATGGTGCAATTGAAAATCACTACAAAATGAACTCTGAAAATGTTGGAACTTGGCAAGGTATCATCATTTCGCCTGCATAGCATGTGCAATAGAGTAGAGAGGGTCACGGCGAAAACTGGACGCACCTCGTGTACAAACTGGACAATCTCTTTCGGAGTATCAGGGTTTCGGACGAGAACTCATCTGTTACACGGGCGCTTCAATGTTTTTTAAACTTATTTGAACTACAGCCTATTTTTGCGTTCAGTATGCATCTTTCAAAGCGACGTCATCAATTTCCAACATGTTCTGACATCATTTGTTGTTTTTCAGTCATTTACCGATTTGTTTAGGGAGCTAAATGACGGTGAAATAGAAAATCACTACAAAATGAACTCTGAAAATGTTGGAACTTGGCATGGTATCATCATTTCGCCCGCATAGCATGTGCAAAAGAGTAGAGAGGGTCACGGCGAAAACTGGACGCACCTCGTGTACAAACTGGACAATCTCTTTCGGAGTATCAGGGTTTCCGACGAGAACTCATCTGTTACACGGGCACTTCAATGTTTTTTAAACTTATTTGAACTCCGGCCTTTTTTTGCGTTCAGTATGCATCTTTCAAAGCGACGTCATCAATTTCCAACACGTTCTGACATCATTTGTTGTTTTTCAGTCATCTACCGATTTGTTTAGGGAGCTAAATGATGGTGAAATTGAAAATCACTACAAAATGAACTCTGAAAATGTTGGAACTTGGCAAGGTATCATCATTTCGCCTGCATAGCATGTGCAATAGAGTAGAGAGGGTCACGGCGAAAACTGGACGCACCTCGTGTACAAACTGGACAATCTCTTTCGGAGTATCAGGGTTTCGGACGAGAACTCATCTGTTACACGGGCGCTTCAATGTTTTTTAAACTTATTTGAACTCCAGCCTATTTTTGCATTCAGTATGCATCATTCAAAGCGACGTCATCAATTTCCAACATGTTCTGACATCATTTGCTGTTTTTCAGTCATTTACCGATTTGTTTAGGGAGCTAAATGACGGTGAAATTGAAAATCACTACAAAATAAACTCTGAAAATATTGGAACTTGGCATGGTATCATCATTTCCCCTGCATAGCATGTGCAAAAGAGTAGAGAGGGTCACGGCGAAAACTGGAAGCACCTCGTGTACAAACTGGACAATCCCTTTCGGAGTATCAGGGTTTCGGACGAGAACTCATCTGTTACACGGGCACTTCAATGTTTTTTAATCTTATTTGAACTACAGCCTATTTTTGCGTTCAGTATGCATCTTTCAAAGCGACGTCATCAATTTCCAACACGTTCTGACATCATTTGTTGTTTTTCAGTCATTTACCGATTTGTTTAGGGAGCTAAATGACGGTGAAATAGAAAATCACTACAAAATGAACTCTGAAAATGTTGGAACTTGGCATGGTATCATCATTTCGCCCGCATAGCATGTGCAAAAGAGTAGAGAGGGTCACGGCGAAAACTGGACGCACCTCGTGTACAAACTGGACAATCTCTTCCGGAGTATCAGGGTTTCGGACGAGAACTCATCTGTTACACGGGCACTTCAATGTTTTTTAAACTTATTTGAACTACAGCCTATTTTTGCATTCAGGCTGCATCATTCAAAGCGACGTCATCAATTTCCAACACGTTCTGACATCATTTGCTGTTTTTCAGTCATTTACCGATTTGTTTAGGGAGCTAAATTACGGTGAAATTGAAAACCACTACAAAATGAACTCTGAAAATATTGGAACTTGGCATGGTATCATCATTTCGCCCGCATAGCATGTGCAAAAGAGTAGAGAGGGTCACGGCGAAAACTGGACGCACCTCGTGTACAAACTGGACAATCCCTTTCGGAGTATCAGGGTTTCGGACGAGAACTCATCTGTTACACGGGCGCTTCAATGTTTTTTAAACTTATTTGAACTCCAGCCTATTTTTGCGTTCAGTATGCATCATTCAAAGCGACGTCATCAATTTCCAACATGTTCTGACATCATTTGCTGTTTTTCAGTCATTTACCGATTTGTTTAGGGAGCTAAATGACGGTGAAATTGAAAATCACTACAAAATGAACTCTGAAAATGTTGGAACTTGGCATGGTATCATCATTTCGCCCGCATAGCATGTGCAAAAGAGTAGAGAGGGTCACGGCGAAAAGTGGACGCATCTTGTGTACAAACTGGACAATCTCCTTCGGAGTATCAGGGTTTCGGACGAGAACTCATCTGTTCCACGGGCACTTCAATGTTTTTTAAACTTATTTGAACTACAGCCTATTTTTGCGTTCAGTACGCATCATTCAAAGCGACGTCATCAATTTCCAACACGTTCTGACATCATTTGCTGTTTTTCAGTCATTTACCGATTTGTTTAGGGAGCTAAATGACGGTGAAATTGAAAACCACTACAAAATGAACTCTGAAAATATTGGAACTTGGCATGGTATCATCATTTCCCCTGCATAGCATGTGCAAAAGAGTAGAGAGGGTCACGGCGAAAACTGGAAGCACCTCGTGTACAAACTGGACAATCCCTTTCGGAGTATCAGGGTTTCGGACGAGAACTCATCTGTTACACGGGCACTTCAATGTTTTTTAATCTTATTTGAACTACAGCCTATTTTTGCGTTCAGTATGCATCTTTCAAAGCGACGTCATCAATTTCCAACACGTTCTGACATCATTTGTTGTTTTTCAGTCATTTACCGATTTGTTTAGGGAGCTAAATGACGGTGAAATAGAAAATCACTACAAAATGAACTCTGAAAATGTTGGAACTTGGCATGGTATCATCATTTCGCCCGCATAGCATGTGCAAAAGAGTAGAGAGGGTCACTGCGAAAACTGGACGCACCTCGTGTACAAACTGGACAATCTCTTCCGGTGTACCAGGGTTTCGGACGAGAACTCATCTGTTACACGGGCACTTCAATGTTTTTTAAACTTATTTGAACTACAGCCTATTTTTGCATTCAGTACGCATCATTCAAAGCGACGTCATCAATTTCCAACACGTTCTGACATCATTTGCTGTTTTTCAGTCATTTACCGATTTGTTTAGGGAGCTAAATGACGGTGAAATTGAAAACCACTACAAAATGAACTCTGAAAATATTGGAACTTGGCATGGTATCATAATTTCGCCCGCATAGCATGTGCAAAAGAGTAGAGAGGGTCACGGCGAAAACTGGAAGCACCTCGTGTACAAACTGGACAATCCCTTTCGGAGTATCAGGGTTTCGGACGAGAACTCATTTGTTACACGGGCACTTCAATGTTTTTTAAACTTATTTGAACTACAGCCTATTTTTGCGTTCAGTATGCATCTTTCAAAGCGACGTCATCAATTTCCAACATGTTCTGACATCATTTGTTGTTTTTCAGTCATTTACCGATTTGTTTAGGGAGCTAAATGACGGTGAAATAGAAAATCACTACAAAATGAACTCTGAAAATGTTGGAACTTGGCATGGTATCATCATTTCGCCCGCATAGCATGTGCAAAAGAGTAGAGAGGGTCACTGCGAAAACTGGACGCACCTCGTGTACAAACTGGACAATCTCTTTCGGAGTATCAGGGTTTCGGACGAGAACTCATCTGTTACACGGGCACTTCAATGTTTTTTAAACTTATTTGAACTCCGGCCTATTTTTGCGTTCAGTATGCATCTTTCAAAGCGACGTCATCAATTTCCAACACGTTCTGACATCATTTGTTGTTTTTCAGTCATTTACCGATTTGTTTAGGGAGCTAAATGATGGTGAAATTGAAAATCACTACAAAATGAACTCTGAAAATGTTGGAACTTGGCAAGGTATCATCATTTCGCCTGCATAGCATGTGCAATAGAGTAGAGAGGGTCACGGCGAAAACTGGACGCACCTCGTGTACAAACTGGACAATCTCTTTCGGAGTATCAGGGTTTCGGACGAGAACTCATCTGTTACACGGGCGCTTCAATGTTTTTTAAACTCATTTGAACTCCAGCCTATTTTTGCATTCAGTATGCATCATTCAAAGCGACGTCATTAATTTCCAACATGTTCTGACATCATTTGCTGTTTTTCAGTCATTTACCGATTTGTTTAGGGAGCTAAATGACGGTGAAATTGAAAATCACTACAAAATGAACTCTGAAAATGTTGGAACTTGGCATGGTATCATCATTTCGCCCGCATAGCATGTGCAAAAGAGTAGAGAGGGTCACGGCGAAAAGTGGACGCACCTCGTGTACAAACTGGACAATCTCTTTCGGAGTATCAGGGTTTCCGACGAGAACTCATCTGTTACACGGGCACTTCAATGTTTTTTAAACTTATTTCAACTACAGCCTATTTTTGCATTAAGTACGCATCATTCAAAGCGACGTCATCAATTTCCAACACGTTCTGACATCATTTGCTGTTTTTCAGTCATTTACCGATTTGTTTAGGGAGCTAAATGACGGTGAAATTGAAAACCACTACAAAATGAACTCTGAAAATATTGGAACTTGGCATGGTATCATCATTTCGCCCGCATAGCATGTGCAAAAGAGTAGAGAGGGTCACGGCGAAAACTGGACGCACCTCGTGTACAAACTGCACAATCCCTTTCGGAGTATCAGGGTTTCGGACGAGAACTCATCTGTTACACGGGCACTTCAATGTTTTTTAAACTTATTTGAACTACAGCCTATTTCTGCGTTCAGTATGCATCTTTCAAAGCGACGTCATCAATTTCCAACACGTTCTGACATCAGTTGCTATTTTTCAGTCATTTACCGATTTGTTTAGGGAGCTAAATGACGGTGAAATAGAAAATCATTACAAAATGAACTCTGAAAATGTTGGAACTTGGCATGGTATCATCATTTCGCCCGCATAGCATGTGCAAAAGAGTAGAGAGGGTCACGGCGAAAACTGGACGCACCTCGTGTACAAACTGGACAATCTCTTTCGGAGTATCAAGGTTTCGGACGAGAACTCATCTGTTACACGGGCACTTCAATGTTTTTTAAACTTATTTGAACTCCACCCTATTTTTGCGTTCAGTACGCATCATTCAAAGCGGCGTTATCAATTTCCAACACGTTCTGACATCATTTGCTGTTTTTCAGTCATTTTCCGATTTGTTTAGGGAGCTAAATGACGGTGGAATTGAAAACCACTACAAAATGAACTCTGAAAATATTGGAACTTGGCATGGTATCATCATTTCGCCCGCATAGCATGTGGAAAAGAGTAGAGAGGGTCACGGCGAAAACTGGACGCACCTCGTGTACAAACTGGACAATCTCTTCCGGAGTATCAGGGTTTCGGACGAGAACTCATCTGTTACACGGGCACTTCAATGTTTTTTAAACTTACTTGAACTCCGGCCTATTTTTGCGTTCAGTATGCATCTTTCAAAGCGACGTCATCAATTTCCAACACGTTCTGACATCATTTGTTGTTTTTCAGTCATTTACCGATTTGTTTAGGGAGCTACATGATGGTGAAATTGAAAATCACTACAAAATGAACTCTGAAAATGTTGGAACTTGGCATGGTATCATCATTTCGCCTGCATAGCATGTGCAATAGAGTAGAGAGGGTCACGGCGAAAACTGGACGCACCTCGTGTACAAACTGGACAATCTCTTTCGGAGTCTCAGGGTTTCCGACGAGAACTCATCTGTTACACGGACGCTTCAATGTTTTTTAAACTTATTTGAACTCCAGCCTATTTTTGCGTTCAATATGCATCATTCAAAGCGACGTCATCAATTTCCAACATGTTCTGACATCATTTGCTGTTTTTTAGTCATTTACCGATTTGTTTAGGGAGCTAAATGACGGTGAAATTGAAAATCACTACAAAATGAACTCTGAAAATGTTGGAACTTGGCATGGTATCATCATTTCGCCCGCATAGCATGTGCAAAAGAGTAGAGAGGGTCACGGCGAAAAGTGGACGCATCTTGTGTACAAACTGGACAATCTCTTTCGGAGTATCAGGGTTTCGGACGAGAACTCATCTGTTCCACGGGCACTTCAATGTTTTTTAAACTTATTTGAACTACAGCCTATTTTTGCGTTCAGTACGCATCATTCAAAGCGACGTCATCAATTTCCAACACGTTCTGACATCATTTGCTGTTTTTCAGTCATTTACCGATTTGTTTAGGGAGCTAAATGACGGTGAAATTGAAAACCACTACAAAATGAACTCTGAAAATATTGGAACTTGCATGGTATCATCATTTCCCCTGCATAGCATGTGCAAAAGAGTAGAGAGGGTCACGGCGAAAACTGGAAGCACCTCGTGTACAAACTGGACAATCCCTTTCGGAGTATCAGGGTTTCGGACGAGAACTCATCTGTTACACGGGCACTTCATTGTTTTTTAATCTTATTTGAACTACAGCCTATTTTTGCGTTCAGTATGCATCTTTCAAAGCGACGTCATCAATTTCCAACACGTTCTGACATCATTTGTTGTTTTTCAGTCATTTACCGATTTGTTTAGGGAGCTAAATGACGGTGAAATAGAAAATCACTACAAAATGAACTCTGAAAATGTTGGAACTTGGCATGGTATCATCATTTCGCCCGCATAGCATGTGCAAAAGAGTAGAGAGGGTCACGGCGAAAACTGGACGCACCTCGTGTACAAACTGGACAATCTCTTTCGGAGTATCAGGGTTTTGGACGAGAACTCATCTGTTACACGGGCACTTCAATGTTTTTTAAACTTATTTGAACTCCACCCTATTTTTGCGTTCAGTACGCATCATTCAAAGCGGCGTTATCAATTTCCAACACGTTCTGACATCATTTGCTGTTTTTCAGTCATTTTCCGATTTGTTTAGGGAGCTAAATGACGGTGGAATTGAAAACCACTACAAAATGAACTCTGAAAATATTGGAACTTGGCATGGTATCATCATTTCGCCCGCATAGCATGTGGAAAAGAGTAGAGAGGGTCACGGCGAAAACTGGACGCACCTCGTGTACAAACTGGACAATCTCTTCCGGAGTATCAGGGTTTCGGACGAGAACTCATTTGTTACACGGGCACTTCAATGTTTTTTAAACTTATTTGAACTACAGCCTATTTTTGCGTTCAGTATGCATCTTTCAAAGCGACGTCATCAATTTCCAACACGTTCTGACATCATTTGTTGTTTTTCAGTCATTTACCGATTTGTTTAGGGAGCTAAATGACGGTGAAATAGAAAACCACTACAAAATGAACTCTGAAAATGTTGGAACTTGGCATGGTATCATCATTTCGCCCGCATAGCATGTGGAAAAGAGTAGAGAGGGTCACGGCGAAAACTGGACGCACCTCGTGTACAAACTGGACAATCTCTTCCGGAGTATCAGGGTTTCGGACGAGAACTCATTTGTTACACGGGCACTTCAATGTTTTTTAAACTTATTTGAACTACAGCCTATTTTTGCGTTCAGTATGCATCTTTCAAAGCGACGTCATCAATTTCCAACACGTTCTGACATCATTTGTTGTTTTTCAGTCATTTACCGATTTGTTTAGGGAGCTAAATGACGGTGAAATAGAAAACCACTACAAAATGAACTCTGAAAATGTTGGAACTTGGCATGGTATCATCATTTCGCCTGCATAGCATGTGCAATAGAGTAGAGAGGGTCACGGCGAAAACTGGACGCACCTCGTGTACAAACTGGACAATCTCTTTCGGAGTATCAGGGTTTCCGACGAGAACTCATCTGTTACACGGGCGCTTCAATGTTTTTTAAACTTATTTGAACTCCAGCCTATTTTTGCGTTCAGTATACATCATTCAAAGCGACGTCATCAATTTCCAACATGTTCTGACATCATTTGCTGTTTTTCAGTCATTTACCGATTTGTTTAGTGAGCTAAATGACGGTGAAATTGAAAATCACTACAAAATGAACTCTGAAAATGTTGGAACTTGGCATGGTATCATCATTTCGCCCGCATAGCATGTGCAAAAGAGTAGAGAGGGTCACGGCGAAAAGTGGACGCATCTTGTGTACAAACTGGACAATCTCTTTCGGAGTATCAGGGTTTCGGACGAGAACTCATCTGTTCCACGGGCACTTCAATGTTTTTTAAACTTATTTGAACTACAGCCTATTTTTGCGTTCAGTACGCATCATTCATAGCGACGTCATCAATTTCCAACATGTTCTGACATCATTTGCTGTTTTTCAGTCATTTACCGATTTGTTTAGGGAGCTAAATGACGGTGAAATTGAAAACCACTACAAAATGAACTCTGAAAATATTGGAACTTGGCATGGTATCATCATTTCCCCCGCATAGCATGTGCAAAAGAGTAGAGAGGGTCACGGCGAAAACTGGACGCACCTCGTGTACAAACTGGACAATCCCTTTCGGAGTATCAGGGTTTCGGACAAGAACTCATCTGTTACACGGGCACTTCAATGTTTTTTAATCTTATTTGAACTACAGCCTATTTTTGCGTTCAGTATGCATCTTTCAAAGCGACGTCATCAATTTCCAACACGTTCTGACATCATTTGTTGTTTTTCAGTCATTTACCGATTTGTTTAGGGAGCTAAATGACGGTGAAATAGAAAATCACTACAAAATGAACTCTGAAAATGTTGGAACTTGGCATGGTATCATCATTTCGCCCGCATAGCATGTGCAAAAGAGTAGAGAGGGTCACGGCGAAAACTGGACGCACCTCGTGTACAAACTGGACAATCTCTTTCGGAGTATCAGGGTTTCGGACGAGAACTCATCTGTTATACGGGCACTTCAATATTTTTTAAACTTATTTGAACTACAGCCTATTTGTGCGTTCAGTATGCATCTTTCAAAGCGACGTCATCAATTTCCAACACGTTCTGACATCAGTTGCTGTTTTTCAGTCATTTACCGATTTGTTTAGGGAGCTAAATGACGGTGAAATAGAAAATCATTACAAAATGAACTCTGAAAATGTTGCAACTTGGCATGGTATCATCATTTCGCCCGCATAGCATGTGCAAAAGAGTAGAGAGGGTCACGGCGAAAACTGGACGCACCTCGTGTACAAACTTGACAATCTCTTTCGGAGTATCAGGGTTTCGGACGAGAACTCATCTGTTACACGGGCACTTCAATGTTTTTTAAACTTATTTGAACTCCACCCTATTTTTGCGTTCAGTACGCATCATTCAAAGCGACGTTATCAATTTCCAACACGTTCTGACATCATTTGCTGTTTTTCAGTCATTTACCGATTTGTTTAGGGAGCTAAATGACGGTGGAATTGAAAACCACTACAAAATGAACTCTGAAAATATTGGAACTTGGCATGGTATCATCATTTCGCCCGCATAGCATGTGCAAAAGAGTAGAGAGGGTCACGGCGAAAAGTGGACGCACCTAGTGCACAAACTGGACAATCCCTTTCGGAGTATCAGGGTTTCGGACGAGAACTCATCTGTTACACGGGCACTTCAATGTTTTTTAAACTTATTTGAACTACAGCCTATTTGTGCATTCAGTATGCATCTTTCAAAGCGACGTCATCAATTTCCAACACGTTCTGACATCAGTTGCTATTTTTCAGTCATTTACCGATTTGTTTAGGGAGCTAAATGACGGTGAAATAGAAAATCATTACAAAATGAACTCTGAAAATGTTGGAACTTGGCATGGTATCATCATTTCGCCCGCATAGCATGTGCAAAAGAGTAGAGAGGGTCACGGCGAAAACTGGACGCACCTCGTGAACAAACTGGACAATCTCTTTCGGAGTATCAGGGTTTCGGATGAGAACTCATCTGTTACACGGGCACTTCAATGTTTTTTAAACTTATTTGAACTCCACCCTATTTTTGCGTTCAGTACGCATCATTCAAAGCGACGTTATCAATTTCCAACACGTTCTGACATCATTTGCTGTTTTTCAGTCATTTACCGATTTGTTTAGGGAGCTAAATGACGGTGGAATTGAAAACCACTACAAAATGAACTCTGAAAATAGTGGAACTTGGCATGGTATCATCATTTCGCCCGCATAGCATGTGCAAAAGAGTCGAGAGGGTCACGGCGAAAACTGGACGCACCTCGTGTACAAACTGGACAATCTCTTCCGGAGTATCAGGGTTTCGGACGACAACTCATGTGTTACACGGGCACTTCAATGTTTTTTAAAATTATTTGAACTCCAGCCTATTTTTGCGTTCAGTATGCATCTTTCAAAGCGACGTCATCAATTTCCAACACGTTCTGACATCATTTGTTGTTTTTCAGTCATTTACCGATTTGTTTAGGGAGCTAAATGATGGTGAAATAGAAAATCACTACAAAATGAACTCTGAAAATGTTGGAACTTGCCATGGTATCATCATTTCGCCTGCATAGCATGTGCAATAGAGTAGAGAGGGTCACAGCGAAAACTGGACGCACCTCGTGTACAAACTGGACAATCTCTTTCGGAGTATCAGGGTTTCCGACGAGAACTCATCTGTTACACGGGCGCTTCAATGTTTTTTAAACTTATTTGAACTCCATCCTATTTTTGCGTTCAGTATGCATCATTCAAAGCGACGTCATCAATTTCCAACATGTTCTGACATCATTTGCTGTTTTTCAGTCATTTACCGATTTGTTTAGGGAGCTAAATGACGGAGAAATTGAAAATCACTACAAAATGAACTCTGAAAATGTTGGAACTTGGCATGGTATCATCATTTCGCCCGCATAGCATGTGCAAAAGAGTAGAGAGGGTCACGGCGAAAAGTGGATGCATCTTGTGTACAAACTGGACAATCTCTTTCGGAGTATCAGGGTTTCGGACGAGAACTCATCTGTTCCACGGGCACTTCAATGTTTTTTAAACTTATTTGAACTACAGCCTATTTTTGCGTTCAGTACGCATCATTCATAGCGACGTCATCAATTTCCAACACGTTCTGACATCATTTGCTGTTTTTCAGTCATTTACCGATTTGTTTAGGGAGCTAAATGACGGTGAAATTGAAAACCACTACAAAATGAACTCTGAAAATATTGGAACTTGGCATGGTATCATCATTTCCCCCGCATAGCATGTGCAAAAGAGTAGAGAGGGTCACGGCGAAAAGTGGACGCACCTCGTGTACAAAATGGACAATCCCTTTCGGAGTATCAGGGTTTCGGACTAGAACTCATCTGTTACACGGGCACTTCAATGTTTTTTAATCTTATTTGAACTACAGCCTATTTTTGTGTTCAGTATGCATCTTTGAAAGCGATGTCATCAATTTCCAACACGTTCTGACATCATTTGTTGTTTTTCAGTCATTTACCGATTTGTTTAGGGAGCTAAATGACGGTGAAATAGAAAATCACTGCAAAATGAACTCTGAAAATGTTGGAACTTGGCATGGTATCATCATTTCGCCCGCATAGCATGTGCAAAACAGTAGAGAGGGTCACGCGAAAACTGGACGCACCTCGTGTACAAACTGGACAATCTCTTTCGGAGTATCAGGGTTTCGGACGAGAACTGATCTGTTACACGGGCACTTCAATGTTTTTTAAACTTATTTGAACTACAGCCTATTTTTGCGTTCAGTATGCATCTTTCAAAGCGACGTCATCAATTTCCAACACGTTCTGACATCAGTTGCTGTTTTTCAGTCATTTACCGATTTGTTTAGGGAGCTAAATGACGGTGAAATAGAAAATCATTACAAAATGAACTCTGAAAATGTTGCAACTTGGCATGGTATCATCATTTCGCCCGCATAGCATGTGCAAAAGAGTAGAGAGGGTCACGGCGAAAACTGGACGCACCTCGTGCACAAACTGGACAATCTCTTTCGGAGTATCAGGGTTTCGGACGAGAACTCATCTGTTACACGGGCACTTCAATGTTTTTTAAACTTATTTGAACTACAGCCTATTTTTGCGTTCAGTACGCATCATTCAAAGCGACGTCATCAATTTCCAACACGTTCTGACATCATTTGCTGTTTTTCAGTCATTTACCGATTTGTTTAGGGAGCTAAATGACGGTGAAATTGAAAACCACTACAAAATGAACTCTGAAAATATTGGAACTTGGCATGGTATCATCATTTCGCCCGCATAGCATGTGCAAAAGAGTAGAGAGGGTCACGGCGAAAACTGGACGCACCTCGTGTACAAACTGGACAATCTCTTCCGGAGTATCAGGGTTTCGGACGAGAACTCATCTGTTACACGGGCACTTCAATGTTTTTTAGACTTATTTGAACTCCGGCCTATTTTTGCGTTCAGTATGCATCTTTCAAAGCGACGTCATCAATTTCCAACACGTTCTGACATCATTTGTTGTTTTTCAGTCATTTACCGATTTGTTTATGGAGCTAAATGATGGTGAAATTGAAAATCACTACAAAATGAACTCTTAAAATGTTGGAACTTGGCATGGTATCATCATTTCGCCTGCATAGCATGTGCAATAGAGTAGAGAGGGTCACGGCGAAAACTGGACGCACCTCGTGTACAAACTGGACAATCTCTTTCGGAGTATCAGGGTTTCCGACGAGAACTCATCTGTTACACGGGCGCTTCAATGTTTTTTAAACTTATTTGAACTCCAGCCTATTTTTGCGTTCAGTATGCATCATTCAAAGCGACGTCATCAATTTCCAACATGTTCTGACATCATTTGCTGTTTTTCAGTCATTTACCGATTTGTTTAGGGAGCTAAATGACGGTGAAATTGAAAATCACTACAAAATGAACTCTGAAAATGTTGGAACCTGGCATGGTATCATCATTTCACCCGCATAGCATGTGCAAAAGAGTAGAGAGGGTCACGGCGAAAAGTGGACGCATCTTGTGTACAAACTGGACAATCTCTTTCGGAGTATCAGGGTTTCGGACGAGAACTCATCTGTTCCACGGGCACTTCAATGTTTTTTAAACTTATTTGAACTACAGCCTATTTTTGCGTTCAGTACGCATCATTCATAGCGACGTCATCAATTTCCAACACGTTCTGACATCATTTGCTATTTTTCAGTCATTTACCGATTTGTTTAGGGAGCTAAATGACGGTGAAATTGAAAACCACTACAAAATGAACTCTGAAAATATTGGAACTTGGCATGGTATCATCATTTCCCCCGCATAGCATGTGCAAAAGAGTAGAGAGGGTCACGGCGAAAACTGGACGCACCTCGTGTACAAACTGGACAATCCCTTTCGGAGTATCAGGGTTTCGGACAAGAACTCATCTGTTACACGGGCACTTCAATGTTTTTTAATCTTATTTGAACTACAGCCTATTTTTGCGTTCAGTATGCATCTTTCAAAGCGACGTCATCAATTTCCAACACGTTCTGACATCATTTGTTGTTTTTCAGTCATTTACCGATTTGTTTAGGGAGCTAAATGACGGTGAAATAGAAAATCACTACAAAATGAACTCTGAAAATGTTGGAACTTGGCATGGTATCATCATTTCGCCCGCATAGCATGTGCAAAAGAGTAGAGAGGGTCACGGCGAAAACTGGACGCACCTCGTGTACAAACTGGACAATCTCTTTAGGAGTATCAGGGTTTCGGACGAGAACTCATCTGTTACACGGGCACTTCAATGTTTTTTAAACTTATTTGAACTACAGCCTATTTGTGCGTTCAGTATGCATCTTTCAAAGCGACGTCATCAATTTCCAACACGTTCTGACATCAGTTGCTGTTTTTCAGTCATTTACCGATTTGTTTAGGGAGCTAAATGACGGTGAAATAGAAAATCATTACAAAATGAACTCTGAAAATGTTGCAACTTGGCATGGTATCATCATTTCGCCCGCATAGCATGTGCAAAAGAGTAGAGAGGGTCACGGCGAAAACTGGACGCACCTCGTGTACAAACTGGACAATCTCTTTCGGAGTATCAGGGTTTCGGACGAGAACTCATCTGTTACACGGGCACTTCAATGTTTTTTAAACTTATTTGAACTACAGCCTATTTTTGCGTTCAGTACGCATCATTCAAAGCGACGTCATCAATTTCCAACACGTTCTGACATCAGTTGCTGTTTTTCAGTCATTTACCGATTTGTTTAGGGAGCTAAATGACGGTGGAATTGAAAACCACTACAAAATGAACTCTGAAAATATTGGAACTTGGCATGGTATCATCATTTCGCCCGCATAGCATGTGGAAAAGAGTAGAGAGGGTCACGGCGAAAACTGGACGCACCTCGTGTACAAACTGGACAATCTCTTCCGGAGTATCAGGGTTTCGGACGAGAACTCATCTGTTACACGGGCACTTCAATGTTTTTGAAACTTATTTGAACTCTGGCCTATTTTTGCGTTCAGTATGCATCTTTCAAAGCGACGTCATCCATTTCCAACACGTTCTGACATCATTTGTTGTTTTTCAGTCATTTACCGATTTGTTTAGGGAGCTAAATTATGGTGAAATAGAAAATCACTACAAAATGAACTCTGAAAATGTTGGAACTTGGCATGGTATCATCATTTCGCCTGCATAGCATGTGCAATAGTGTAGAGAGGGTCACGGCGAAAACTGGACGCACCTCGTGTACAAACTGGACAATCTCTTTCGGAGTATCAGGGTTTCGGACAAGAACTCATCTGTTACACGGGCGCTTCAATGTTTTTTAAACTTATTTGAACTCCAGCCTATTTTTGCGTTCAGTATGCATCATTCAAAGCGACGTCATCAATTTCCAACATGTTCTGACATCGTTTGCTGTTTTTCAGTCATTTACCGATTTGTTTAGGGAGCTAAATGACGGTGAAATTGAAAATCACTACAAAATGAACTCTGAAAATGTTGGAACTTGGCATGGTATCATCATTTCGCCCGCATAGCATGTGCAAAAGAGTAGAGAGGGTCACGGCGAAAACTGGACGCACCTCGTGTACAAACTGGACAATCTCTTTCGGAGTATCAGGGTTTCGGACGAGAACTCATCTGTTACACGGGCACTTCAATGTTTTTTAAACTTATTTGAACTACAGCCTATTTTTGCGTTCAGTATGCATCTTTCAAAGCGACGTCATCAATTTCCAACACGTTCTGACATCAGTTGCTGTTTTTCAGTCATTTACCGATTTGTTTAGGGAGCTAAATGACGGTGAAATAGAAAATCATTACAAAATGAACTCTGAAAATGTTGCAACTTGGCATGGTATCATCATTTCGCCCGCATAGCATGTGCAAAAGAGTAGAGAGGGTCACGGCAAAAACTGGACGCACCTCGTGTACAAACTAGACAATCTCTTTCGGAGTAACGGGGTTTCGGACGAGAACTCATCTGTTACACGGGCACTTCAATGTTTTTTAAACTTATTTGAACTCCACCCTATTTTTGTGTTCAGTACGCATCATTCAAAGCGACGTTATCAATTTCCAACACGTTCTGACATCATTTGCTGTTTTTCAGTCATTTACCGATTTGTTTAGGGAGCTAAATGACGGTGGAATTGAAAACCACTACAAAATGAACTCTGAAAATATTGGAACTTGGCATGGTATCATCATTTCGCCCGCATAGCATGTGCAAAAGATTAGAGAGGGTCACGGCGAAAACTGGACGCACCTCGTGTACAAACTGGACAATCTCTTCCGGAGTATCAGGGTTTCGGACGAGAACTCATCTGTTACACGGGCACTTCAATGTTTTTTAAACTTACCTGAACTCCGGCCTATTTTTGCGTTCAGTATGCATCTTTCAAAGCGACGTCATCAATTTCCAACACGTTCTGACATCATTTGTTGTTTTTCAGTCATTTACCGATTTGTTTATGGAGCTAAATGATGGTGAAATTGAAAATCACTACAAAATGAACTCTTAAAATGTTGGAACTTGGCATGGTATCATCATTTCGCCTGCATAGCATGTGCAATAGAGTAGAGAGGGTCACGGCGAAAACTGGACGCACCTCGTGTACAAACTGGACAATCTCTTTCGGAGTATCAGGGTTTCCGACGAGAACTCATCTGTTACACGGGCGCTTCAATGTTTTTTAAACTTATTTGAACTCCAGCCTATTTTTGCGTTCAGTATGCATCATTCAAACCGACGTCATCAATTTCCAACATGTTCTGACATCATTTGCTGTTTTTCAGTCATTTACCGATTTGTTTAGGGAGCTAAATGACGGTGAAATAGAAAATCACTACAAAATGAACTCTGAAAATGTTGGAACCTGGCATGGTATCATCATTTCACCCGCATAGCATGTGCAAAAGAGTAGAGAGGGTCACGGCGAAAAGTGGACGCATCTTGTGTACAAACAGGACAATCTCTTTCGGAGTATCAGGGTTTCGGACGAGAACTCATCTGTTCCACGGGCACTTCAATGTTTTTTAAACTTATTTGAACTACAGCCTATTTTTGCGTTCAGTACGCATCATTCATAGCGACGTCATCAATTTCCAACACGTTCTGACATCATTTGTTGTTTTTTCAGTCATTTACCGATTTGTTTAGGGAGCTAAATGACGGTGAAATTGAAAACCACTACAAAATGAACTCTGAAAATATTGGAACTTTGCATGGTATCATCATTTCCCCCGCATAGCATGTGCAAAAGAGTAGAGAGGGTCACGGCGAAAACTGGACGCACCTCGTGTACAAACTGGACAATCCCTTTCGGAGTATCAGGGTTTCGGACAAGAACTCATCTGTTACACGGGCACTTCAATGTTTTTTAATCTTATTTGAACTACAGCCTATTTTTGCGTTCAGTATGCATCTTTCAAAGCGACGTCATCAATTTCCAACACGTTCTGACATCATTTGTTGTTTTTCAGTCATTTACCGATTTGTTTAGGGAGCTAAATGACGGTGAAATAGAAAATCACTACAAAATGAACTCTGAAAATGTTGCAACTTGGCATGGTATCATCATTTCGCCCGCATAGCATGTGCAAAAGAGTAGAGAGGGTCACGGCGAAAACTGGACGTACCTCGTGTACAAACTGGACAATCTCTTTCGGAGTATCAGGGTTTCGGACGAGAACTCATCTGTTACACGGGCACTTCAATGTTTTTTAAACTTATTTGAACAACAGCCTATTTGTGCGTTCAGTATGCATCTTTCAAAGCGACGTCATCAATTTCCAACACGTTCTGACATCAGTTGCTGTTTTTCAGTCATTTACCGATTTGTTTAGGGAGCTAAATGACGGTGAAATAGAAAATCATTACAAAATGAACTCTGAAAATGTTGCAACTTGGCATGGTATCATCATTTCGCCCGCATAGCATGTGCAAAAGAGTAGAGAGGGTCACGGCGAAAACTGGACGCACCTCGTGTACAAACTGGACAATCTCTTTCGGAGTATCAGGGTTTCGGACGAGAACTCATCTGTTACACGGGCACTTCAATGTTTTTTAAACTTATTTGAACTACAGCCTATTTTTGCGTTCAGTACGCATCATTCAAAGCGACGTCATCAATTTCCAACACGTTCTGACATCATTTGCTGTTTTTCAGTCATTTACCGATTTGTTTAGGGAGCTAAATGACGGTGGAATTGAAAACCACTACAAAATGAACTCTGAAAATATTGGAACTTGGCATGGTATCATCATTTCGCCCGCATAGCATGTGGAAAAGAGTAGAGAGGGTCACGGCGAAAACTGGACGCACCTCGTGTACAAACTGGACAATCTCTTCCGGAGTATCAGGGTTTCGGACGAGAACTCATCTGTTACACGGGCACTTCAATGTTTTTGAAACTTATTTGAACTCTGGCCTATTTTTGCGTTCAGTATGCATCTTTGAAAGCGACGTCATCAATTTCCAACACGTTCTGACATCATTTGTTGTTTTTCAGTCATTTACTGATTTGTTTAGGGAGCTAAATGACGGTGAAATAGAAAATCACCACAAAATGAACTCTGAAAATGTTGGAACTTGGCATGGTATCATCATTTCGCCTGCATAGCATGTGCGATAGAGTAGAGAGGGTCACGGCGAAAACTGGACGCACCTCGTGTACAAACTGGACAATCTCTTTCGGAGTATCAGGGTTTCGGACGAGAACTCATCTGTTACACGGGCGCTTCAATGTTTTTTAAACTTATTTGAACTCCAGCCTATTTTTGCGTTCAGTATGCATCATTCAAAGCGACGTCATCAATTTCCAACACGTTCTGACATCATTTGCAGTTTTTCAGTCATTTACCGATTTGTTTAGGGAGCTAAATGACGGTGAAATTGAAAATCACTACAAAATGAACTCTGAAAATGTTGGAACTTGGCATGGTATCATCATTGCGCCCGCATAGCATGTGCAAAAGAGTAGAGAGGGTCACGGCGAAAACTGGACGCACCTCGTGTACAAACTGGACAATCTCTTTCGGAGTATCAGGGTTTCCGACGAGAACTCATCTGTTACACGGGCGCTTCAATGTTTTTTAAACTTATTTGAACTCCAGCCTATTTTTGCGTTCAGTATGCATCATTCAAAGCGACGTCATCAATTTCCAACATGTTCTGACATCATTTGCTGTTTTTCAGTCATTTACCGATTTGTTTAGGGAGCTAAATGACGGTGAAATAGAAAATCACTACAAAATGAACTCTGAAAATGTTGGAACCTGGCATGGTATCATCATTTCACCCGCATAGCATGTGCAAAAGAGTAGAGAGGGTCACGGCGAAAAGTGGACGCATCTTGTGTACAAACAGGACAATCTCTTTCGGAGTATCAGGGTTTCGGACGAGAACTCATCTGTTCCACGGGCACTTCAATGTTTTTTAAACTTATTTGAACTACAGCCTATTTTTGCGTTCAGTACGCATCATTCATAGCGACGTCATCAATTTCCAACACGTTCTGACATCATTTGTTGTTTTTTCAGTCATTTACCGATTTGTTTAGGGAGCTAAATGACGGTGAAATTGAAAACCACTACAAAATGAACTCTGAAAATATTGGAACTTTGCATGGTATCATCATTTCCCCCGCATAGCATGTGCAAAAGAGTAGAGAGGGTCACGGCGAAAACTGGACGCACCTCGTGTACAAACTGGACAATCCCTTTCGGAGTATCAGGGTTTCGGACAAGAACTCATCTGTTACACGGGCACTTCAATGTTTTTTAATCTTATTTGAACTACAGCCTATTTTTGCGTTCAGTATGCATCTTTCAAAGCGACGTCATCAATTTCCAACACGTTCTGACATCATTTGTTGTTTTTCAGTCATTTACCGATTTGTTTAGGGAGCTAAATGACGGTGAAATAGAAAATCACTACAAAATGAACTCTGAAAATGTTGCAACTTGGCATGGTATCATCATTTCGCCCGCATAGCATGTGCAAAAGAGTAGAGAGGGTCACGGCGAAAACTGGACGTACCTCGTGTACAAACTGGACAATCTCTTTCGGAGTATCAGGGTTTCGGACGAGAACTCATCTGTTACACGGGCACTTCAATGTTTTTTAAACTTATTTGAACAACAGCCTATTTGTGCGTTCAGTATGCATCTTTCGAAGCGACGTCATCAATTTCCAACACGTTCTGACATCAGTTGCTGTTTTTCAGTCATTTACCGATTTGTTTAGGGAGCTAAATGACGGTGAAATAGAAAATCATTACAAAATGAACTCTGAAAATGTTGCAACTTGGCATGGTATCATCATTTCGCCCGCATAGCATGTGCAAAAGAGTAGAGAGGGTCACGGCGAAAACTGGACGCACCTCGTGTACAAACTGGACAATCTCTTTCGGAGTATCAGGGTTTCGGACGAGAACTCATCTGTTACACGGGCACTTCAATGTTTTTTAAACTTATTTGAACTACAGCCTATTTTTGCGTTCAGTACGCATCATTCAAAGCGACGTCATCAATTTCCAACACGTTCTGACATCATTTGCTGTTTTTCAGTCATTTACCGATTTGTTTAGGGAGCTAAATGACGGTGGAATTGAAAACCACTACAAAATGAACTCTGAAAATATTGGAACTTGGCATGGTATCATCATTTCGCCCGCATAGCATGTGGAAAAGAGTAGAGAGGGTCACGGCGAAAACTGGACGCACCTCGTGTACAAACTGGACAATCTCTTCCGGAGTATCAGGGTTTCGGACGAGAACTCATCTGTTACACGGGCACTTCAATGTTTTTGAAACTTATTTGAACTCTGGCCTATTTTTGCGTTCAGTATGCATCTTTGAAAGCGACGTCATCAATTTCCAACACGTTCTGACATCATTTGTTGTTTTTCAGTCATTTACTGATTTGTTTAGGGAGCTAAATGACGGTGAAATAGAAAATCACCACAAAATGAACTCTGAAAATGTTGGAACTTGGCATGGTATCATCATTTCGCCTGCATAGCATGTGCGATAGAGTAGAGAGGGTCACGGCGAAAACTGGACGCACCTCGTGTACAAACTGGACAATCTCTTTCGGAGTATCAGGGTTTCGGACGAGAACTCATCTGTTACACGGGCGCTTCAATGTTTTTTAAACTTATTTGAACTCCAGCCTATTTTTGCGTTCAGTATGCATCATTCAAAGCGACGTCATCAATTTCCAACACGTTCTGACATCATTTGCTGTTTTTCAGTCATTTACCGATTTGTTTAGGGAGCTAAATGACGGTGAAATTGAAAATCACTACAAAATGAACTCTGAAAATGTTGGAACTTGGCATGGTATCATCATTGCGCCCGCATAGCATGTGCAAAAGAGTAGAGAGGGTCACGGCGAAAACTGGACGCACCTCGTGTACAAACTGGACAATCTCTTTCGGAGTATCAGGGTTTCGGACGAGAACTCATCTGTTACACGGGCACTTCAATGTTTTTTAAACTTATTTGAACTACAGCCTATTTTTGCGTTCAGTACGCATCATTCAAAGCGACGTCATCAATTTCCAACACGTTCTGACATCATTTGCTGTTTTTCAGTCATTTACCGATTTGTTTAGGGAGCTAAATGACGGTGGAATTGAAAACCACTACAAAATGAACTCTGAAAATATTGGAACTTGGCATGGTATCATCATTTCGCCCGCATAGCATGTGGAAAAGAGTAGAGAGGGTCACGGCGAAAACTGGACGCACCTCGTGTACAAACTGGACAATCTCTTCCGGAGTATCAGGGTTTCGGACAAGAACTCATCTGTTACACGGGCACTTCAATGTTTTTGTAACTTATTTGAACTCTGGCCTATTTTTGCGTTCAGTATGCATCTTTGAAAGCGACGTCATCAATTTCCAACACGTTCTGACATCATTTGTTGTTTTTCAGTCATTTACCGATTTGTTTAGGGAGCTAAATGACGGTGAAATAGAAAATCACCACAAAATGAACTCTGAAAATGTTGGAACTTGGCATGGTATCATCATTTCGCCTGCATAGCATGTGCGATAGAGTAGAGAGGGTCACGGCGAAAACTGGACGCACCTCGTGTACAAACTGGACAATCTCTTTCGGAGTATCAGGGTTTCGGACGAGAACTCATCTGTTACACGGGCGCTTCAATGTTTTTTAAACTTATTTGAACTCCAGCCTATTTTTGCGTTCAGTATGCATCATTCAAAGCGACGTCATCAATTTCCAACATGTTCTGACATCATTTGCCGTTTTTCAGTCATTTACCGATTTGTTTAGGGAGCTAAATGACGGTGAAATTGAAAATCACTACAAAATGAACTCTGAAAATGTTGGAACTTGGCATGGTATCATCATTGCGCCCGCATAGCATGTGCAAAAGAGTAGAGAGGGTCACGGCGAAAAGTGGACGCACCTTGTGTACAAACTGGACAATCTCTTTCGGAGTATCAGGGTTTCGGACGAGAACTCATCTGTTACACGGGCACTTCAATGTTTTTTAAACTTATTTCAACTACAGCCTATTTTTGCATTCAGTACGCATCATTCAAAGCGACGTCATCAATTTCCAACACGTTCTGACATCATTTGCTGTTTTTCAGTCATTTACCGATTTGTTTAGGGAGCTAAATGACGGTGAAATTGAAAACAACTACAAAATGAACTCTGAAAATATTGGAACTTGGCATGGTATCATAATTTCGCCCGCATAGCATGTGCAAAAGAGTAGAGAGGGTCACGACGAAAACTGGACGCACCTCGTGTACAAACTGGACAATCCCTTTCGGAGTATCAGGGTTTCGGACGAGAACTCATCTGTTACACGGGCACTTCAATGTTTTTTAAACTTATTTGAACTACAGCCTATTTGTGCATTCAGTATGCATCTTTCAGAGCGACGTCATCAATTTCCAACACGTTCTGACATCAGTTGCTGTTTTTCAGTCATTTACCGATTTGTTTAGGGAGCTAAATGACGGTGAAATAGAAAATCATTACAAAATGAACTCTGAAAATGTTGGAACTTGGCATGGTATCATCATTTCACCCGCATAGCATGTGCAAAAGAGTAGAGAGGGTCACGGCGAAAACTGGACGCACCTCGTGTACAAACTGGACAATCTCTTTCGGAGTATCAGGGTTTCGGACGAGAACTCATCTGTTACACGGGCACTTCAATGTTTTTTAAACTTATTTGAACTCCACCCTATTTTTGCGTTCAGTACGCATCATTCAAAGCGACGTCATCAATTTCCAACACGTTCTGACATCATTTGCTGTTTTTCAGTCATTTACCGATTTGTTTAGGGAGCTAAATGACGGTTGAATTGAAAACCACTACAAAATGAACTCTGAAAATATTGGAACTTGGCATGGTATCATCATTTCGCCCGCATAGCATGTGGAAAAGAGTAGAGAGGGTCACGGCGAAAACTGCACGCACCTCGTGTACAAACTGGACAATCTCTTCCGGAGTATGAGGGTTTCGGACGAGAACTCATCTGTTACACGGGCACTTCAATGTTTTTTAAACTTATTTGAACTCCGGCCTATTTTTGCGTTCAGTATGCATCTTTCAAAGCGACGTCATCAATTTCCAACACGTTCTGACATCATTTGTTGTTTTTCAGTCATTTACCGATTTGTTTAGAGAGCTAAATGATGGTGAAATTGAAAATCACTACAAAATGAACTCTGAAAATGTTGGAACTTGGCATGGTATCATCTTTTCGCCTGCATAGCATGTGCAATAGAGTAGAGAGGGTCACGGCGAAAACTGGACGCACCTCGTGTACAAACTGGACAATCTCTTTCGGAGTATCAGGGTTTCGGACGAGAACTCATCTGTTACACGGGCGCTTCAATGTTTTTTAAACTTGTTTGAACTCCAGCCTATTTTTGCGTTCAGTATGCATCATTCAAAGCGACGTCATCAATTTCCAACATGTTCTGACATCATTTGTTGTTTTTCAGTCATTTACCGATTTGTTTTGGGAGCTAAATGACGGTGAAATTGAAAATCACTACAAAATGAACTCTGAAAATGTTGGAACTTGGCATGGTATCATCATTTCGCCCGCATAGCATGTGCAAAAGAGTAGAGAGGGTCACGGCGAAAAGTGGACGCACCTTGTGTACAAAGTGGACAATCTCTTTCGGAGTATCAGGGTTTCGGACGAGAACTCATCTGTTACACGGGCACTTCAATGTTTTTTAAACTTATTTTAACTATAGCCTATTTTTGCATTCAGTACGCATCATTCAACGCGACGTCATCAATTTCCAACACGTTCTGACATCATTTGCTGTTATTCAGTCATTTACCGATTTGTTTAGGGAGCTAAATGACGGTGAAATTGAAAACCACTACAAAATGAACTCTGAAAATATTGGAACTTGGCATGGTATCATCATTTCGCTCGCATAGCATGTGCAAAAGAGTAGAGAGGGTCACGGCGAAAACTGGACGCACCTCATGTACAAACTGGACAAGCCCTTTCGGAGTATCAGGGTTTCGGACGAGAACTCATCTGTTACACGGGCACTTCAATGTTTTTTAAACTTATTTGAACTACAGCCTATCTTTGCGTTCAGTATGCATCTTTCAAAGCGACGTCATCAATTTCCAACACGTTCTGACATCATTTGCTGTTTTTCAGTCATTTACCGATTTGTTTAGGGAGCTAAATGACGGTGAAATAGAAAATCACTACAAAATGAACTCTGAAAATGTTGGAACTTGGCATGGTATCATCATTTCGCCCGCATAGCATGTCCAAAAGAGTAGAGAGGGTCACGGCGAAAACTAGACGCACCTCGTGTACAAACTGGACTATCTCTTTCGGAGTATCAGGGTTTCGGACGAGAACTCATCTGTTACACGGGCACTTCAATGTTTTCTAAACTTATTTGAACTACAGCCTATTTTTGCGTTCAGTACGCATCATTCAAAGCGACGTCATCAATTTCCAACACGTTCTGACATCATTTGCTGTTTTTCAGTCATTTACCGATTTGTTTAGGGAGCTAAATGACGGTGAAATTGAAAGCCACTACAAAATGAACTCTGAAAATGTTGGAACTTGGCATGGTATCATCATTTCGCCTGCATAGCATGTGCAATAGAGTAGAGAGGGTCACGGCGAAAACTGGACGCACCTCGTGTACAAACTGGACAATCTCTTTCGGAGTATTAGGGTTTCGGACGAGAACTCATCTGTTACACGGGCGCTTCAATGTTTTTTAAACTTATTTGAACTCCAGCCTATTTTTGCGTTCAGTATGCATCATTCAAAGCGACGTCATCAATTTCCAACATGTTCTGACATCATTTGCTGTTTTTCAGTCATTTACCGATTTGTTTAGGGAGCTAAATGACGGTGAAATTGAAAATCACTACAAAATGAACTCTGAAAATGTTGGAACTTTGCATGGTATCATCATTTCGCCCGGATAGCATGTGCAAAAGAGTAGAGAGGGTCACGGCGAAAAGTGGACGCACCTTGTGTACAAACTGGACAATCTCTTTCGGAGTATCAGGGTTTCGGACGAGAACTCATCTGTTACACGGGCACTTCAATGTTTTTTAAACTTATTTCAATTACAGCCTATTTTTGCATTCATTACGCATCATTCAAAGCGACATCATCAATTTCCAACACGTTCTGACATCATTTGCTGTATTTCAGTCATTTACCGATTTGTTTAGGGAGCTAAATGACGGTGAAATTGAAAACCACTACAAAATGAACTCTGAAAATATTGGAACTTGGCATGGTATCATCATTTCGCCCGCATAGCATGTGCAAAAGAGTAGAGAGGGTCACGGCGAAAACTGGACGCACCTCGTGTACAAACTGGACAATCCCTTTCGGAGTATCAGGGTTTCGGACGAGAACTCATCTGTTAAACGGGCACTTCAATGTTTTTTAAACTTATTTGAACTACAGCCTATTCGTGCGTTCAGTATGCATCTTTCAAAGCGACGTCATCAATTTCCAACACGTTCTGACATCAGTTGCTGTTTTTCAGTCATTTACCGATTTGTTTAGGGAGCTAAATGACGGTGAAATAGAAAATCATTACAAAATGAACTCTGAAAATGTTGGAACTTGGCATGGTATCATCATTTCGCCCGCATATCATGTGCAAAAGAGTAGAGAGGGTCACGGCGAAAACTGGACGCACCTCGTGTACAAACTGGATAATCTCTTTCGGAGTATCAGGGTTTCGGACGAGAACTCATCTGTTACACGGGCACTTCAATGTTTTTTAAACTTATTTGAACTCCACCCTATTTTTGCGTTCAGTACGCATCATTCAAAGCGACGTCATCAATTTCCAACACGTTCTGACATCATTTGCTGTTTTTCAGTCATTTACCGATTTGTTTAGGGAGCTAAATGACAGTGGAATTGAAAACCACTACAAAATGAACTCTGAAAATATTGGAACTTGGCATGGTATCATCATTTTGCCCGCATAGCATGTGGAAAAGAGTAGAGAGGGTCATGGCGAAAACTGGACGCACCTCGTGTACAAACTGGACAATCTCTTCCGGAGTATCAGGGTTTCGGACGAGAACTCATCTGTTACACGGCACTTCAATGTTTTTTAAACTTATTTGAACTCCGGCCTATTTTGGCGTTCAGTATGCATCTTTCAAAGCGACGTCATCAATTTCCAACACGTTCTGACATCATTTGTTGTTTTTCAGTCATTTACCAATTTGTTTAGGGAGCTAAATGATTGTGAAATTGAAAATCACTACAAAATGAACTCTGAAAATGTTGGAACTTGGCATGGTATCATCATTTCGCCTGCATAGCATGTGCAATAGAGTAGAGAGGGTCACGGCGAAAACTGGACGCACCTCGTGTACAAACTGGACTATCTCTTTCGGAGTATCAGGGTTTCGGACGAGAACTCATCTGTTACACGGGCACTTCAATGTTTTCTAAACTTATTTGAACTACAGCCTATTTTTGCGTTCAGTACGCATCATTCAAAGCGACGTCATCAATTTCCAACACGTTCTGACATCATTTGCTGTTTTTCAATCATTTACCGATTTGTTTAGGGAGCTAAATGACGGTGAAATTGAAAACCACTACAAAATGAACTCTGAAAATATTGGATCTTGGCATGGTATCATCATTTAGCCCGCATAGCATTTGCAAAAGAGTAGAGAGGTCACGGCGAAAACTGGACGCACCTCGTGTACAAACTGGACAATCCCTTTCGGAGTATCAGGGTTTCGGACGAGAACTCATCTGTTACACGGGCACTTCAATGTTTTTTAAACTTATTTGAACTACAGCCTATTTTTGCGTTCAGTATGCATCTTTCAAAGCGACGTCATCAATTTCCAACACGTTCTGACATTATTTGCTGTTTTTCAGTCATTTACCGATTTGTTTAGGGAGCTAAATGACGGTGAAATAGAAAATCACTACAAAATGAACTCTGAAAATGTTGGAACTTGGCATGGTATCATCATTTTGCCCGCATAGCATGTGCAAAAGAGTAGAGAGGGTCACGGTTAAAACTGGACGCACCTCGTGTACAAACTGGACAATCTCTTCCGGAGTATCAGGGTTTCGGACGAGAACTCATCTGTTACACGGGCACTTCAATGTTTTTTAAACTTATTTGAACTCCACCCTATTTTTGCATTCAGTATGCATCATTCAAAGCGACGTCATCAATTTCCAACACGTTCTGACATCATTTGCTGTTTTTCAGTCATTTACCGATTTGTTTAGGGAGCTAAATGACGGTGAAATTGAAAATCACTACAAAATGAACTCTGAAAATGTTGGAACTTGGCATGGTATCATCATTTCGTCCGCATAGCATGTGCAAAAGAGTAGAGAGGGTCACGGCTAAAACTGGACGCATCTCGTGTACAAACTGGACAATCTCTTTCGGAGTATCAGGGTTTCGGACGAGAACTCATCTGTTACACGGGCACTTCAATGTTTTTGAAACTTATTTGAACTACAGCCTATTTTTGTGTTCAGTATGCATCTTTCAAAGCGACATCATCAATTTCCAACACGTTCTAACATCATTTGCTGTTTTTCAGTCATTTACCGATTTGTTTAGGGAGCTAAATGACGGTGAAATTGAAAATCACTACAAAATGAACTCTGAAAATGTTGGAAGTTGGCATGGTATTATCATTTCGCCCGCATAGCATGTGCAAAAGAGTAGAGAGGGTGACGGCGAAAACTGGACGCACCTCGTGTACAAACTAGACAATCTCTTTCGGAGTATCAGGGTTTCGGACGAGAACTCATCTGTTACACGGGCACTTCAATGTTTTTTAAACTTATTTGAACTCCACCCTATTTTTGCGTTCAGTACGCATCATTCAAAGCGACGTCATCAATTTCCAACACATTCTGACATCTTTTGCTGTTTTCAGTCATTTACCGATTTGTTTAGGGAGCTAAATGACGGTGGAATTGAAAACCACTACAAAATGAACTCTGAAAATGTTGGAACTTGGCATGGTATCATCATTTCGCCCGCATAGCATGTGCAAAAGAGTAGAGAGGGTCACGGCGAAAACTGGACGCCCCTCGTGTACAAACTGGACAATCTCTTTCGGAGTATCAGGGTTTCGGACGAGAACTCATCTGTTACACGGGCACTTCAATGTTTTTTAAACTTATTTGAACTACAGCCTATTTTTGCGTTCAGTACGCATCATTCAAAGCGACGTCATCAATTTCCAACACGTTCTGACATCATTTGCTGTTTTTCAGTCATTTACCGATTTGTTTAGGGAGCTAAATGACGGTGGAATTGAAAACCACTACAAAATGAACTCTGGAAATATTGGAACTTGGCATCGTATCATCATTTCGCCCGCATAGCATGTGGAAAAGAGTAGAGAGGGTCACGGCGAAAACTGGACGCACCTCGTGTACAAACTGGACAATCTCTTTCGGAGTATCAGGGTTTCGGACATGAACTCATCTGTTACACGGGCACTTCAATGTTTTCTAAACTTATTTGAACTCCGGCCTATTTTTGCGTTCAGTATGCATCTTTCAAAGCGACGTCATCAATTTCCAACACGTTCTGACATCATTTGTTGTTTTTCAGTCATTTACCGATTTGTTTAGGGAGCTAAATGATGGTGAAATTGGAAATCACTACAAAATGAACTCTGAAAATGTTGGAACTTGGCATGGTATCATCATTTCGCCTGCATAGCATGTGCAATAGAGTAGAGAGGGTTACGGCGAAAACTGGACGCACCTCGTGTACAAACTGGACAATCTCTTTCGGAGTATCAGGGTTTCGGACGAGAACTCATCTGTTACACGGGCGCCTCAATGTTTCTTAAACTTATTTGACTCCAGCCTATTTTTGCGTTCAGTATGCATCATTCAAAGCGACGTCATCAATTTCCAACATGTTCTGACATCATTTGCTGTTTTTCAGTCAATTACCGATTTGTTTAGGGAGCTAAATGACGCTGAAATTGAAAATCACTACAAAATGAACTCTGGAAATGTTGGAACTTTGCATGGTATCATCATTTCGCCCGCATAGCATGTGCAAAAGAGTAGAGAGGGTCACGGCGAAAAGTGGACGCACCTTGTGTACAAACTGGACAATCTCTTTCGGAGTATCAGGGTTTCGGACGAGAACTCATCTGTTACACGGGCACTTCAATGTTTTTTAAACTTATTTCAATTACAGCCTATTTTTGCATTCATTACGCATCATTCAAAGCGACGTCATCAATTTCCAACACGTTCTGACATCATTTGCATTTTTTCAGTCATTTACCGATTTGTTTAGGGAGCTAAATGACGGTGAAATTGAAAACCACTACAAAATGAACTCTGAAAATATTGGAACTTGGCATGGTATCATCATTTCGCCCGCATAGCATGTGCAAAAGAGTAGAGAGGGTCACGGCGAAAACTGGAAGCACCTCGTGTACAAACTGGACAATCCCTTTCGGCGTATCAGGGTTTCGGACGAGAACTCATCTGTTAAACGGGCACTTCAATGTTTTTTAAACTTATTTGAACTACAGCCTATTTGTGCGTTCAGTATGCATCTTTCAAAGCGACGTCATCAATTTCCAACACGTTCTGACATCAGTTGCTATTTTTCAGTCATTTACCGATTTGTTTAGGGAGCTAAATGACGGTGAAATAGAAAATCATTACAAAATGAACTCTGAAAATGTTGGAACTTGGCATGGTATCATCATTTCGCCCGCATAGCATGTGCAAAAGAGTAGAGAGGGTCACGGCGAAAACTGGACGCACCTCGTGTACAAACTGGATAATCTCTTTCGGAGTATCAGGGTTTCGGACGAGAACTCATCTGTTACACGGGCACTTCAATGTTTTTTAAACTTATTTGAACTCGACCCTATTTTTGCGTTCAGTACGCATCATTCAAAGCGACGTCATCAATTTCCAACACGTTCTGACATCATTTGCTGTTTTTCAGTCATTTACCGATTTGTTTAGGGAGCTAAATGACGGTGGAATTGAAAACCACTACAAAATGAACTCTGAAAATATTGGAACTTGGCATGGTATCATCATTTTGCCCGCATAGCATGTGGAAAAGAGTAGAGAGGGTCATGGCGAAAACTGGACGCACCTCGTGTACAAACTGGACAATCTCTTCCGAAGTATCAGGGTTTCGGACGAGAACTCATCTGTTACACGGCACTTCAATGTTTTTTAAACTTATTTGAACTCCGGCCTATTTTTGCGTTCAGTATGCATCTTTCAAAGCGACGTCATCAATTTCCAACACGTTCAGACATCATTTGTTGTTTTTCAGTCATTTACCAATTTGTTTAGGGAGCTAAATGATTGTGAAATTGAAAATCACTACAAAATGAACTCTGAAAATGTTGGAACTTGGCATGGTATCATCATTTCGCCTGCATAGCATGTGCAATAGAGTAGAGAGGGTCACGGCGAAAACTGGACGCACCTCATGTACAAACTGGATAATCTCTTTCGGAGTATCAGGGTTTCGGACGAGAACTCATCTGTTACAGGGGCACTTCAATGTTTTTAAACTTATTTCAACTACAGCCTATTTTTGCATTCAGTACGCATCATTCAAAGCGACGTCATCAATTTCCAACACGTTCTAACATGATTTGCTGTTTTTCAGTCATTTACCGATTTGTTTAGGGAGCTAAATGACGGTGAAATTGAAAGCCACTACAAAATGAACTCTGAAAATATTGGAACTTGGCATGGTATCATCATTTCGCCCGCATAGCATGTGCATAAGAGTAGAGAGGGTCACGGCGAAAACTGGACGCACCTCGTGTACAAACTGGACAATCCCTTTCGGAGTATCAGGGTTTCGGACGAGAACTCGTCTGTTACACGGGCACTTCAATGTTTTTTAAACTTATTTGAACTACAGCCTATTTTTGCGTTCAGTATGCATCTTTCAAAGCGACGTCATCAATTTCCAACACGTTCTGACATCATTTGCTGTTTTTCAGTCATTTACCGATTTGTTTAGGTTGCTAAATGACGGTGAAATAGAAAATCACTACAAAATGAACTCTGAAAATGTTGGAACTTGGCATGGTATCATCATTTCGTCCGCATAGCATGTGCAAAAGAGTAGAGAGGGTCACGGCGAAAACTGGACGCACCTCGTGTACAAACTGGACTATCTCTTTCGGAGTATCAGGGTTTCGGACGAGAACTCATCTGTTACACGGGCACTTCAATGTTTTCTAAACTTATTTGAACTACAGCCTATTTTTGCGTTCAGTACGCATCATTCAAAGCGACGTCATCAATTTCCAACACGTTCTGACATCATTTGCTGTTTTTCAATCATTTACCGATTTGTTTAGGGAGCTAAATGACGGTGACATTGAAAACCACTACAAAATGAACTCTGAAAATATTGGAACTTGGCATGGTATCATCATTTAGCCCGCATAGCATGTGCAATAGAGTAGAGAGGGTCACGGCGAAAACTGGACGCACCTCGTGTACAAACTGGACAATCCCTTTCGGAGTATCAGGGTTTCGGACGAGAACTCATCTGTTACACGGGCACTTCAATGTTTTTTAAACTTATTTGAACTACAGCCTATTTTTCCGTTCAGTATGCATCTTTCAAAGCGGCGTCATCAATTTCCAACACGTTCTGACATCATTTGCTGTTTTTCAGTCATTTACCGATTTGTTTAGGGAGCTAAATGACGGTGAAATAGAAAATCACTACAAAATGAACTCTGAAAATGTTGGAACTTGGCATGGTATCATCATTTCGCCCGCATATCATGTGCAAAAGAGTAGAGAGGGTCACGGTTAAAACTGGACGCACCTCGTGTACAAACTGGACAATCTCTTTCGGAGTATCAGGGTTTCGGACGAGAACTCATCTGTTACACGGGCACTTCAATGTTTTTTAAACTTATTTGAACTCCAGCCTATTTTTGCATTCAGTATGCATCATTCAAAGCGACGTCATCAATTTCCAACACGTTCTGACATCATTTGCTGTTTTTCAGTCATTTACCGATTTGTTTAGGGAGCTAAATGACGGTGAAATTGAAAATCACTACAAAATGAACTCTGAAAATGTTGGAACTTGGCATGGTATCATCATTTCGTCCGCATAGCAAGTGCAAAAGAGTAGAGAGGGTCACGGCAAAAACTGGACGCACCTCGTGTACAAACTGGACAATCTCTTTCGGAGTATCAGGGTTTCGGACGAGAACTCATCTGTTACACGGGCACTTCAATGTTTTTGAAACTTATTTGAACTACAGCCTATTTTTGTGTTCAGTATGCATCTTTCAAAGCGACATCATCAATTTCCAACAGTTTCTAACATCATTTGCTGTTTTTCAGTCATTTACCGATTTGTTTAGGGAGCTAAATGACGGTGAAATTGAAAATCACTACAAAATGAACTCTGAAAATGTTGGCAGTTGGCATGGTATCATTCAAAGCGACGTCATCAATTCAACTTGGCATGGTATCATCATTTCGCCCGCATAGCATGTGCAAAAGAGTAGAGAGGGTCACGGTTAAAACTGGACGCACCTCGTGTACAAACTGGACAATCTCTTCCGGAGTATCAGGGTTTCGGACGAGAACTCATCTGTTACACGGGCACTTCAACGTTTTTTAAACTTATTTGAACTCCACCCTATTTTTGCGTTCAGTACGCATCATTCAAAGCGACGTTATCAATTTCCAACATGTTCTGACATCATTTGCTGTTTTTCAGTCATTTACCGATTTGTTTAGGGAGCTAAATGACGGTGGAATTGAAAACCACTACAAAATGAACTCTGAAAATATTGGAACTTGGCATGGTATCATCATTTCGCCCGCATAGCATGTGCAAAAGAGTAGAGAGGGTCACGGCGAAAAGTGGAAGCACCTCGTGTACAAACTGGACAATCCCTTTCGGCGTATCAGGGTTTCGGACGAGAACTCATCTGTTAAACGGGCACTTCAATGTTTTTTAAACTTATTTGAACTACAGCCTATTTGTGCGTTCAGTATGCATCTTTCAAAGCGACGTCATCAATTTCCAACACGTTCTGACATCAGTTGCTGTTTTTCAGTCATTTACCGATTTGTTTAGGGAGCTAAATGACGGTGAAATAGAAAATCACTACAAAATGAACTCTGAAAATGTTGGAACTTGGCATGGTATCATCATTTCGCCCGCATAGAATGTGCAAAAGAGTAGAGAGGGTCACGGCGAAAACTCGACGCACCTCGTGTACAAACTGGATAATCTCTTTCGGAGTATCAGGGTTTCGGACGAGAACTCATCTGTTACACGGGCACTTCAATGTTTTTTAAACTTATTTGAACTCCACCCTATTTTTGCGTTCAGTACGCATCATTCAAAGCGACGTCATCAATTTCCAACACGTTCTGACATCATTTGCTGTTTTTCAGTCATTTACCGATTTGTTTAGGGAGCTAAATGACGGTGGAGTTGAAAACCACTACAAAATGAACTCTGAAAATATTGGAACTTGGCATGGTATCATCATTTTGCCCGCATAGCATGTGGAAAAGAGTAGAGAGGGTCATGGCGAAAACTGGACGCACCTCGTGTACAAACTGCACAATCTCTTCCGGAGTATCAGGGTTTCGGACGAGAACTCATCTGTTACACGGCACTTCAATGTTTTTTAAACTTATTTGAACTCCGGCCTATTTTTGCGTTCAGTATGCATCTTTCAAAGGGACGTCATCAATTTCCAACACGTTCTGACATCATTTGTTGTTTTTCAGTCATTTACCAATTTGTTTAGGGAGCTAAATGATTGTGAAATTGAAAATCACTACAAAATGAACTCTGAAAATGTTGGAACTTGGCATGGTATCATCATTTCGCCTGCATAGCATGTGCAATAGAGTAGAGAGGGTCACGGCGAAAACTGGACGCACCTCGTGTACAAACAGGACAATCTCTTTCGGAGTATCAGGGTTTCGGACGAGAACTCATCTGTTACACGGGCGCTTCAATGTTTTTTAAACTTATTTGAACTCCAGCTTATTTTTGCGTTCAGTATGCATCATTCAAAGCGACGTCATCAATTTCCAACATGTTCTGACATCATTTGCTGTTTTTCAGTCATTTACAGATTTGTTTAGGGAGCTAAATGACGGTGAAATTGAAAATCACTACAAAATGAACTCTGAAAATGTTGGAACTTGGCATGGTATCATCATTTCGCCCGCATAGCATGTGCAAAAGAGTAGAGAGGGTCACGGCGAAAACTGGACGCACCTTGTGTACTAACTGGACAATCTCTTTCGGAGTATCAGGGTTTCGGACGAGAACTCATCTGTTACACGGGCACTTCAATGTTTTTTAAACTTATTTGAACTACAGCCTATTTTTGCGTTCAGTATGCATCATTCAAAGCGACGTCATCAATTTCCAACATGTTCTGACATCATTTGCTGTTTTTCAGTCAATTACCGATTTGTTTAAGGAGCTAAATGACGGTGAAATTGAAAATCACTACAAAATGAACTCTGGAAATGTTGGAACTTTGCATGGTATCATCATTTCGCCCGCATAGCATGTGCAAAAGAGTAGAGAGGGTCACGGCGAAAAGTGGACGCACCTTGTGTACAAACTGGACAATCTCTTTCGGAGTATCAGGGTTTCGGACGAGAACTCATCTGTTACACGGGCACTTCAATGTTTTTAAAACTTATTTCAATTACAGCCTATTTTTGCATTCATTACGCATCATTCAAAGCGACGTCATCAATTTCCAACACGTTCTGACATCATTTGCTGTTTTTCAGTCATTTACCGATTTGTTTAGGGAGCTAAATGACGGTGAAATTGAAAACCACTACAAAATGAACTCTGAAAATATTGGAACTTGGCATGGTATCATCATTTCGCCCGCATAGCATGTGCAAAAGAGTAGAGAGGGTCACGGCGAAAACTGGACGCACCTCGTGTACAAACTGGACAATCCCTTTCGGAGTATCAGGGTTTCGGACGAGAACTCATCTGTTAAACGGGCACTTCAATGTTTTTTAAACTTATTTGAACTACAGCCAATTTGTGCGTTCAGTATGCATCTTTCAAAGCGACGTCATCAATTTCCAACACGTTCTGACATCAGTTGCTGGTTTTCAGTCAATTACCGATTTGTTTAGGGAGCTAAATGACGGTGAAATAGAAAATCATTACAAAATGAACTCTGAAAATGTTGGAACTTGGCATGGTATCATCATTTCGCCCGCATAGCATGTGCAAAAGAGTAGAGAGGGTCACGGCGAAAACTGGACGCACCTCGTGTACAAACTGGATAATCTCTTTCGGAGTATCAGGGTTTCGGACGAGAACTCATCTGTTACACGGGCACTTCAATGTTTTTTAAACTTATTTGAACTCCACCCTATTTTTGCGTTCAGTACGCATCATTCAAAGCGACGTCATCAATTTCCAACACGTTCTGACATCATTTGCTGTTTTTTAGTCATTTACCGATTTGTTTAGGGAGCTAAATGACGGTGGAATTGAAAACCACTACAAAATGAACTCTGAAAATATTGGAACTTGGCATGGTATCATCATTTTGCCCGCATAGCATGTGGAAAAGAGTAGAGAGGGTCATGGCGAAAACTGGACGCACCTCGTGTACAAACTGGACAATCTCTTCCGGAGTATCAGGGTTTCGGACGAGAACTCATCTGTTACACGGCACTTCAATGTTTTTTAAACTTATTTGAACTCCGGCGTATTTTTGCGTTCAGTATGCATCTTTCAAAGGGACGTCATCAATTTCCAACACGTTCTGACATTATTTGTTGTTTTTCAATCATTTACCAATTTGTTTAGGGAGCTAAATGATTGTGAAATTGAAAATCACTACAAAATGAACTCTGAAAATGTTGGAACTTGGCATGGTATCATCATTTCGCCTGCATAGCATGTGCAATAGAGTAGAGAGGGTCACGGCGAAAACTGGACGCACCTCGTGTACAAACAGGACAATCTCTTTCGGAGTATCAGGGTTTCGGACGAGAACTCATCTGTTACACGGGCGCTTCAATGTTTTTTAAACTTATTTGAACTCCAGCCTATTTTTGCGTTCAGTATGCATCATTCAAAGCGACGTCATCAATTTCCAACATGTTCTGACATCATTTGCTGTTTTTCAGTCATTTACCGATTTGTTTAGGGAGCTAAATGACGGTGAAATTGAAAATCACTACAAAATGAACTCTGAAAATGTTGGAACTTGGCATGGTATCATCATTTCGCCCGCATAGCATGTGCAAAAGAGTAGAGAGGGTCACGGCGAAAAGTGGACGCACCTTGTGTACAAACTGGACAATCTCTTTCGGAGTATCAGGGTTTCGGACGAGAACTCATCTGTTACACGGGCACTTCAATGTTTTTTAAACTTATTTGAACTACAGCATATTTTTGCGTTCAGTATGCATCATTCAAAGCGACGTCATCAATTTCCAACATGTTCTGACATCATTTGCTGTTTTTCAGTCAATTACCGATTTGTTTAGGGAGCTAAATGACGGTGAAATTGAAAATCACTACAAAATGAACTCTGGAAATGTTGGAAGTTTGCATGGGATCATCATTTCGCCCGCATAGCATGTGCAAAAGAGTAGAGAGGGTCACGGCGAAAAGTGGACGCACCTTGTGTACAAACTGGACAATCTCTTTCGGAGTATCAGGGTTTCGGACGAGAACTCATCTGTTACACGGGCACTTCAATGTTTTTTAAACTTATTTCAATTACAGCCTATTTTTGCATTCATTACGCATCATTCAAAGCGACGTCATCAATTTCCAACACGTTCTGACATCATTTGTTGTTTTTAGTCATTTACCGATTTGTTTAGGGAGCTAAATGACGGTGAAATTGAAAACCACTACAAAATGAACTCTGAAAATATTGGAACTTGGCATGGTATCATCATTTCGCCCGCATAGCATGTGCAAAAGAGTAGAGAGGGTCACGGCGAAAACTGGACGCACCTCGTGTACAAACTGGACAATCCCTTTCGGAGTATCAGGGTTTCGGACAAGAACTCATCTATTAAACGGGCACTTCAATGTTTTTTAAACTTATTTGAACTACAGCCTATTTGTGCGTTCAGTATGCATCTTTCAAAGCGACGTCATCAATTTCCAACACGTTCTGACATCAGTTGCTGTTTTTCAGTCATTTACCGATTTGTTTAGGGAGCTAAATGACGGTGAAATAGAAAATCATTACAAAATGAACTCTGAAAATGTTGGAACTTGGCATGGTATCATCATTTCGCCCGCATAGCATGTGCAAAAGAGTAGAGAGGGTCACGGCGAAAACTGGACGCACCTCGTGTACAAACTGGATAATCTCTTTCGGAGTATCAGGGTTTCGGACGAGAACTCATCTGTTACACGGGCACTTCAATGTTTTTTAAACTTATTTGAACTCCACCCTATTTTTGCGTTCAGTACGCATCATTCAAAGCGACGTCATCAATTTCCAACACGTTCTGACATCATTTGCTGTTTTTTAGTCATTTACCGATTTGTTTAGGGAGCTAAATGACGGTGGAATTGAAAACCACTACAAAATGAACTCTGAAAATATTGGAACTTGGCATGGTATCATCATTTTGCCCACATAGCATGTGGAAAAGAGTAGAGAGGGTCATGGCGAAAACTGGACGCACCTCGTGTACAAACTGGACAATCTCTTCCGGAGTATCAGGGTTTCGGACGAGAACTCATCTGTTACACGGCACTTCAATGTTTTTTAAACTTATTTGAACTCCGGCGTATTTTTGCGTTCAGTATGCATCTTTCAAAGGGACGTCATCAATTTCCAACACGTTCTGACATCATTTGTTGTTTTTCAACCATTTACCAATTTGTTTAGGGAGCTAAATGATTGTGAAATTGAAAATCACTACAAAATGAACTCTGAAAATGTTGGAACTTGGCATGGTATCATCATTTCGCCTGCATAGCATGTGCAATAGAGTAGAGAGGGTCACGGCGAAAACTGGACGCACCTCGTGTACAAACTGGACAATCTCTTTCGGAGTATCAGGGTTTCGGACGAGAACTCATCTGTTACACGGGCGCTTCAATGTTTTTTAAACTTATTTGAACTGCAGCCTATTTTTGCGTTCAGTATGCATCATTCAAAGCGACGTCATCAATTTCCAACATGTTCTGACATCATTTGCTGTTTTTCAGTCATTTACCGATTTGTTTAGGGAGCTAAATGATGGTGAAATTGAAAATCACTACAAAATGAACTCTGAAAATGTTGGAACTTGGCATGGTATCATCATTTCGCCCGCATAGCATGTGCAAAAGAGTAGAGAGGGTCACGGCGAAAAGTGGACGCACCTTGTGTACAAACTGGACAATCTCTTTCGGAGTATCAGGGTTTCGGACGTGAACTCATCTGTTACACGGGCACTTCAATGTTTTTAAACTTATTTCAACTACAGCCTATTTTTGCATTCAGTACGCATCATTCAAAGCGACGTCATCAATTTCCAACACGTTCTGACATGATTTGTTGTTTTTCAGTCATTTACCGATTTGTTTAGGGAGCTAAATGACGGTGAAATTGAAAGCCACTACAAAATGAACTCTGAAAATATTGGAACTTGGCATGGTATCATCATTTCGCCCGCATAGCATGTGCAAAAGAGTAGAGAGGGTCACGGCGAAAACTGGACGCACCTCGTGTACAAACTGGACAATCTCTTTCGGAGTATCAGGGTTTCGGACGAGAACTCATCTGTTACACGGGCACTTCAATGTTTTTTAAACTTATTTGAACTACAGCCTATTTTTGCGTTCAGTATGCATCATTCAAAGCGACGTCATCAATTTCCAACATGTTCTGACATCATTTGCTATTTTTCAGTCAATTACCGATTTGTTTAAGGAGCTAAATGACGGTGAAATTGAAAATCACTACAAAATGAACTCTGGAAATGTTGGAACATTGCATGGTATCATCATTTCGCCCGCATAGCATGTGCAAAAGAGTAGAGAGGGTCACGGCGAAAAGTGGACGCACCTTGTGTACAAACTGGACAATCTCTTTCGGAGTATCAGGGTTTCGGACGAGAACTCATCTGTTACACGGGCACTTCAATGTTTTTAAAACTTATTTCAATTACAGCCTATTTTTGCATTCATTACGCATCATTCAAAGCGACGTCATCAATTTCCAACACGTTCTGACATCATTTGCTGTTTTTCAGTCATTTACCGATTTGTTTAGGGAGCTAAATGACGGTGAAATTGGAAACCACTACAAAATGAACTCTGAAAATATTGGAACTTGGCATGGTATCATCATTTCGCCCGCATAGCATGTGCAAAAGAGTAGAGAGGGTCACGGCGAAAACTGGACGCACCTCGTGTACAAACTGGACAATCCCTTTCGGAGTATCAGGGTTTCGGACGAGAACTCATCTGTTAAACGGGCACTTCAATGTTTTTTAAACTTATTTGAACTACAGCCTATTTGTGCGTTCAGTATGCATCTTTCAAAGCGACGTCATCAATTTCCAACACGTTCTGACATCAGTTGCTGGTTTTCAGTCATTTACCGATTTGTTTAGGGAGCTAAATGACGGTGAAATAGAAAATCATTACAAAATGAACTCTGAAAATGTTGGAACTTGGCATGGTATCATCATTTCGCCCGCATAGCATGTGCAAAAGAGTAGAGAGGGTCACGGCGAAAACTGGACGCACCTCGTGTACAAACTGGATAATCTCTTTCGGAGTATCAGGGTTTCGGACGAGAACTCATCTGTTACACGGGCACTTCAATGTTTTTTAAACTTATTTGAACTCCACCCTATTTTTGCGTTCAGTACGCATCATTCAAAGCGACGTCATCAATTTCCAACACGTTCTGACATCATTTGCTGTTTTTTAGTCATTTACCGATTTGTTTAGGGAGCTAAATGACGGTGGAATTGAAAACCACTACAAAATGAACTCTGAAAATATTGGAACTTGGCATGGTATCATCATTTTGCCCGCATAGCATGTGGAAAAGAGTAGAGAGGGTCATGGCGAAAACTGGACGCACCTCGTGTACAAACTGGACAATCTCTTCCGGAGTATCAGGGTTTCGGACGAGAACTCATCTGTTACACGGCACTTCAATGTTTTTTAAACTTATTTGAACTCCGGCGTATTTTTGCGTTCAGTATGCATCTTTCAAAGGGACGTCATCAATTTCCAACACGTTCTGACATTATTTGTTGTTTTTCAATCATTTACCAATTTGTTTAGGGAGCTAAATGATTGTGAAATTGAAAATCACTACAAAATGAACTCTGAAAATGTTGGAACTTGGCATGGTATCATCATTTCGCCTGCATAGCATGTGCAATAGAGTAGAGAGGGTCACGGCGAAAACTGGACGCACCTCGTGTACAAACAGGACAATCTCTTTCGGAGTATCAGGGTTTCGGACGAGAACTCATCTGTTACACGGGCGCTTCAATGTTTTTTAAACTTATTTGAACTCCAGCCTATTTTTGCGTTCAGTATGCATCATTCAAAGCGACGTCATCAATTTCCAACATGTTCTGACATCATTTGCTGTTTTTCAGTCATTTACCGATTTGTTTAGGGAGCTAAATGACGGTGAAATTGAAAATCACTACAAAATGAACTCTGAAAATGTTGGAACTTGGCATGGTATCATCATTTCGCCCGCATAGCATGTGCAAAAGAGTAGAGAGGGTCACGGCGAAAAGTGGACGCACCTTGTGTACAAACTGGACAATCTCTTTCGGAGTATCAGGGTTTCGGACGAGAACTCATCTGTTACACGGGCACTTCAATGTTTTTTAAACTTATTTGAACTACAGCATATTTTTGCGTTCAGTATGCATCATTCAAAGCGACGTCATCAATTTCCAACATGTTCTGACATCATTTGCTGTTTTTCAGTCAATTACCGATTTGTTTAGGGAGCTAAATGACGGTGAAATTGAAAATCACTACAAAATGAACTCTGGAAATGTTGGAACTTTGCATGGGATCATCATTTCGCCCGCATAGCATGTGCAAAAGAGTAGAGAGGGTCACGGCGAAAAGTGGACGCACCTTGTGTACAAACTGGACAATCTCTTTCGGAGTATCAGGGTTTCGGACGAGAACTCATCTGTTACACGGGCACTTCAATGTTTTTTAAACTTATTTCAATTACAGCCTATTTTTGCATTCATTACGCATCATTCAAAGCGACGTCATCAATTTCCAACACGTTCTGACATCATTTGTTGTTTTTCAGTCATTTACCGATTTGTTTAGGGAGCTAAATGACGGTGAAATTGAAAACCACTACAAAATGAACTCTGAAAATATTGGAACTTGGCATGGTATCATCATTTCGCCCGCATAGCATGTGCAAAAGAGTAGAGAGGGTCACGGCGAAAACTGGACGCACCTCGTGTACAAACTGGACAATCCCTTTCGGAGTATCAGGGTTTCGGACAAGAACTCATCTATTAAACGGGCACTTCAATGTTTTTTAAACTTATTTGAACTACAGCCTATTTGTGCGTTCAGTATGCATCTTTCAAAGCGACATCATCAATTTCCAACACGTTCTGACATCAGTTGCTGTTTTTCAGTCATTTACCGATTTGTTTAGGGAGCTAAATGACGGTGAAATAGAAAATCATTACAAAATGAACTCTGAAAATGTTGGAACTTGGCATGGTATCATCATTTCGCCCGCATAGCATGTGCAAAAGAGTAGAGAGGGTCACGGCGAAAACTGGACGCACCTCGTGTACAAACTGGATAATCTCTTTCGGAGTATCAGGGTTTCGGACGAGAACTCATCTGTTACACGGGCACTTCAATGTTTTTTAAACTTATTTGAACTCCACCCTATTTTTGCGTTCAGTACGCATCATTCAAAGCGACGTCATCAATTTCCAACACGTTCTGACATCATTTGCTGTTTTTTAGTCATTTACCGATTTGTTTAGGGAGCTAAATGACGGTGGAATTGAAATCCACTACAAAATGAACTCTGAAAATATTGGAACTTGGCATGGTATCATCATTTTGCCCGCATAGCATGTGGAAAAGAGTAGAGAGGGTCATGGCGAAAACTGGACGCACCTCGTGTACAAACTGGACAATCTCTTCCGGAGTATCAGGGTTTCGGACGAGAACTCATCTGTTACACGGCACTTCAATGTTTTTTAAACTTATTTGAACTCCGGCGTATTTTTGCGTTCAGTATGCATCTTTCAAAGGGACGTCATCAATTTCCAACACGTTCTGACATCATTTGTTGTTTTTCAGTCATTTACCAATTTGTTTAGGGAGCTAAATGATTGTGAAATTGAAAATCACTACAAAATGAACTCTGAAAATGTTGGAACTTGGCATGGTATCATCATTTCGCCTGCATAGCATGTGCAATAGAGTAGAGAGGGTCACGGCGAAAACTGGACGCACCTCGTGTACAAACTGGACAATCTCTTTCGGAGTATCAGGGTTTCGGACGAGAACTCATCTGTTACACGGGCGCTTCAATGTTTTTTAAACTTATTTGAACTGCAGCCTATTTTTGCGTTCAGTATGCATCATTCAAAGCGACGTCATCAATTTCCAACATGTTCTGACATCATTTGCTGTTTTTCAGTCATTTACCGATTTGTTTAGGGAGCTAAATGATGGTGAAATTGAAAATCACTACAAAATGAACTCTGAAAATGTTGGAACTTGGCATGGTATCATCATTTCGCCCGCATAGCATGTGCAAAAGAGTAGAGAGGGTCACGGCGAAAAGTGGACGCACCTTGTGTACAAACTGGACAATCTCTTTCGGAGTATCAGGGTTTCGGACGTGAACTCATCTGTTACACGGGCACTTCAATGTTTTTAAACTTATTTCAACTACAGCCTATTTTTGCATTCAGTACGCATCATTCAAAGCGACGTCATCAATTTCCAACACGTTCTGACATGATTTGTTGTTTTTCAGTCATTTACCGATTTGTTTAGGGAGCTAAATGACGGTGAAATTGAAAGCCACTACAAAATGAACTCTGAAAATATTGGAACTTGGCATGGTATCATCATTTCGCCCGCATAGCATGTGCAAAAGAGTAGAGAGGGTCACGGCGAAAACTGGACGCACCTCGTGTACAAACTGGACAATCCCTTTCGGAGTATCAGGGTTTCGGACGAGAACTCATCTGTTACACGGGCACTTCAATGTTTTTTAAACTTATTTGAACTACAGCCTGTTTTTGCGTTCAGTATGCATCTTTCAAAGCGACGTCATCAATTTCCAACACGTTCTGACATCATTTGCTGTTTTTCAGTCATTTACCGATTTGTTTAGGGAGCTAAATGACGGTGAAATAGAAAATCACTACAAAATGAACTCTGAAAATGTTGGAACTTGGCATGGTATCATCATTTCGCCCGCATAGCATGTGCAAAAGAGTAGAGAGGGTCACGGCGAAAACTGGACGCACCTCGTGTACAAACTGGACAATCTCTTCCGGAGTATCAGGGTTTCGGACGAGAACTCATCTGTTACACGGGCACTTCAATGTTTTTTAAACTTATTTGAACTCCACCCTATTTTTGCATTCAGTATGCATCATTCAAAGCGACGTCATCAATTTCCAACACGTTCTGACATCATTTGCTGTTTTTCACTCATTTACCGATTTGTTTAGGGAGCTAAATGACGGAGAAATTGAAAATCACTACAAAATGAACTCTGAAAATGTTGGAACTTGGCATGGTATCATCATTTCGTCCGCATAGCATGTGCAAAAGAGTAGAGAGGGTCACGGCAAAAACTGCACGCACCTCGTGTACAAACTGGACAATCTCTTTCGGAGTATCAGGGTTTCGGACGAGAACTCATCTGTTACACGGGGACTTCAATGTTTTTGAAACTTATTTGAACTACAGCCTATTTTTGTGTTCAGTACGCATCATTCAAAGCGACGTCATCAATTTCCAACACGTTCTGACATGATTTGTTGTTTTTCAGTCATTTACCGATTTGTTTAGGGAGCTAAATGACGGTGAAATAGAAAATCACTACAATATGAACTCTGAAAATGTTGGAAGTTGGCATGGTATCATCATTTCGCCCGCATAGCATGTGCAAAAGAGTAGAGAGGGTCACGGCGAAAACTGGACGCACCTCGTGTACAAACTGGACAATCTCTTTCGGAGTATCAGGGTTTCGGACGAGAACTCATCTGTTACACGGGCACTTCAATGTTTTTTAAACTTATTTGAACTACAGCCTATTTTTGCGTTCAGTATGCATCTTTCAAAGCGACGTCATCAATTTCCAACACGTTCTGACATCATTTGCTGTTTTTCAGTCATTTACCGATTTGTTTAGGGAGCTAAATGACGGTGAAATAGAAAATCACTACAAAATGAACTCTGAAAATGTTGGAACTTGGCATGGTATCATCATTTCGCCCGCATAGCATGTGCAAAAGAGTAGAGAGGGTCACGGCAAAAACTGGACGCACCTCGTGTACAAACTGGACAATCTCTTCCGGAGTATCAGGGTTTCGGACGAGAACTCATCTGTTACACGGGCACTTCAATGTTTTTTAAACTTATTTGAACTCCACCCTATTTTTGCATTCAGTATGCATCATTCAAAGCGACGTCATCAATTTCCAACACGTTCTGACATCATTTGCTGTTTTTCACTCATTTACCGATTTGTTTAGGGAGCTAAATGACGGTGAAATTGAAAATCACTACAAAATGAACTCTGAAAATCTTGGAACTTGGCATGGTATCATCATTTCGTCCGCATAGCATGTGCAAAAGAGTAGAGAGGGTCACGGCAAAAACTGCACGCACCTCGTGTACAAACTGGACAATCTCTTTCGGAGTATCAGGGTTTCGGACGAGAACTCATCTGTTACACGGGGACTTCAATGTTTTTGAAACTTATTTGAACTACAGCCTATTTTTGTGTTCAGTATGCATCTTTCAAAGCGACATCATCAATTTCCAACACGTTCTAACATCATTTGCTGTTTTTCAGTCATTTACCGATTTGTTTAGGGAGCTAAATGACGGTGAAATAGAAAATCACTACAATATGAACTCTGAAAATGTTGGAAGTTGGCATGGTATCATCATTTCGCCCGCATAGCATGTGCAAAAGAGTAGAGAGGGTGACGGCGAAAACTGGACGCACCTCGTGTACAAACTGGACAATCTCTTTCGGAGTATCAGGGTTTCGGACGAGAACTCATCTGTTACACGGGCACTTCAATGTTTTTTAAACTTATTTGAACTACAGCCTATTTTTGCGTTCAGTATGCATCTTTCAAAGCGACGTCATCAATTTCCAACACGTTCTGACATCATTTGCTGTTTTTCAGTCATTTACCGATTTGTTTAGGGAGCTAAATGACGGTGAAATAGAAAATCACTACAAAATGAACTCTGAAAATGTTGGAACTTGGCATGGTATCATCATTTCGCCCGCATAGCATGTGCAAAAGAGTAGAGAGGGTCACGGCGAAAACTGGACGCACCTCGTGTACAAACTGGACAATCTCTTCCGGAGTATCAGGGTTTCGGACGAGAACTCATCTGTTACACGGGCACTTCAATGTTTTTTAAACTTATTTGAACTCCACCCTATTTTTGCATTCAGTATGCATCATTCAAAGCGACGTCATCAATTTCCAACACGTTCTGACATCATTTGCTGTTTTTCACTCATTTACCGATTTGTTTAGGGAGCTAAATGACGGTGAAATTGAAAATCACTACAAAATGAACTCTGAAAACGTTGGAACTTGGCATGGTATCATCATTTCGTCCGCATAGCATGTGCAAAAGAGTAGAGAGGGTCACGGCAAAAACTGGACGCACCTCGTGTACAAACTGGACAATCTCTTTCGGAGTATCAGGGTTTCGGACGAGAACTCATCTGTTACACGGGGACTTCAATGTTTTTGAAACTTATTTGAACTACAGCCTATTTTTGTGTTTAGTATGCATCTTTCAAAGTGACATCATCAATTTCCAACACGTTCTAACATCATTTGCTGTTTTTCAGTCATTTACCGATTTGTTTAGGGAGCTAAATGACGGTGAAATAGAAAATCACTACAAAATGAACTCTGAAAATGTTGGAAGTTGGCATGGTATCATCATTTCGCCCGCATAGCATGTGCAAAAGAGTAGAGAGGGTGACGGCGAAAACTGGACGCACCTCGTGTACAAACTGGACAATCTCTTTCGGAGTATCAGGGTTTCGGACGAGAACTCATCTGTTACACGGGAACTTCAATGTTTTTTAAACTTATTTGAACTACAGCCTATTTTTGCGTTTAGTATGCATCTTTCAAAGCGACGTCATCAATTTCCAACACGTTCTGACATCATTTGCTGTTTTGAGTCATTTACCGATTTGTTTAGGGAGCTAGATGACGGTGAAATAGAAAATCAGTACAAAATGAACTCTGAAAATGTTGGAAGTTGGCATGGTATCATCATTTCGCCCGCATAGCATGTGCAAAAGAGTAGAGAGGGTGACGGCGAAAACTGGACGCACCTCGTGTACAAACTGGACAATCTCTTTCGGAGTATCAGGGTTTCGGACGAGAACTCATCTGTTACACGGGCACTTCAATGTTTTTTAAACTTATTTGAACTCCACCCTATTTTTGCGTTCAGTACGCATCATTCAAAGCGACGTCATCAATTTCCAACACGTTCTGACATCATTTGTTGTTTTTCAGTCATTTACCGATTTGTTTAGGGAGCTAAATGACGGTGGAATTGAAAACCACTACAAAATGAACTCTGAAAATATTGGAACTTGGCATGGTATCATCATTTCGCCCGCATAGCATGTGCAAAAGAGTAGAGAGGGTCACGGCGAAAACTTGACGCACCTCGTGTACAAACTGGACAATCTCTTCCGGAGTATCAGGGTTTCGGACGAGAACTCATCTGTTACACGCGCACTTCAATGTTTTTTAAACTTATTTGAACTCCGGCCTTTTTTTGCGTTCAGTATGCATCTTTCAAAGCGACGTCATCAATTTCCAACACGTTCTGACATCATTTGTTGTTTTTCAGTCATTTACCGATTTGTTTAGGGAGCTAAATGATGGTGAAATTGAAAATCACTACAAAATGAACTCTGAAAATGTTGGAACTTGGCATGGTATCATCATTTCGCCCGCATAGCATGTGCAAAAGAGTAGAGAGGGTCACGGCGAAAACTGGACGCACCTCGTGTACAAACTAGACAATCTCTTCCGGAGTATCAGGGTTTCGGACGAGAACTCATCTGTTACACGGGCACTTCAATGTTTTTTAAACTTATTTGAACTCCACCCTATTTTTGCATTCAGTATGCATCATTCAAAGCGACGTCATCAATTTCCAACACGTTCTGACATCATTTGCTGTTTTTCACTCATTTACCGATTTGTTTAGGGAGCTAAATGACGGTGAAATTGAAAATCACTACAAAATGAACTCTGAAAACGTTGGAACTTGGCATGGTATCATCATTTCGTCCGCATAGCATGTGCAAAAGAGTAGAGAGGGTCACGGCAAAAACTGGACGCACCTCGTGTACAAACTGGACAATCTCTTTCGGAGTATCAGGGTTTCGGACGAGAACTCATCTGTTACACGGGGACTTCAATGTTTTTGAAACTTATTTGAACTACAGCCTATTTTTGTGTTCAGTATGCATCTTTCAAAGTGACATCATCAATTTCCAACACGTTCTAACATCATTTGCTGTTTTTCAGTCATTTACCGATTTGTTTAGGGAGCTAAATGACGGTGAAATAGAAAATCACTACAAAATGAACTCTGAAAATGTTGGAAGTTGGCATGGTATCATCATTTCGCCCGCATAGCATGTGCAAAAGAGTAGAGAGGGTGACGGCGAAAACTGGACGCACCTCGTGTACAAACTGGACAATCTCTTTCGGAGTATCAGGGTTTCGGACGAGAACTCATCTGTTACACGGGCACTTCAATGTTTTTTAAACTTATTTGAACTACAGCCTATTTTTGCGTTTAGTATGCATCTTTCAAAGCGACGTCATCAATTTCCAACACGTTCTGACATCATTTGCTGTTTTGAGTCATTTACCGATTTGTTTAGGGAGCTAGATGACGGTGAAATAGAAAATCAGTACAAAATGAACTCTGAAAATGTTGGAAGTTGGCATGGTATCATCATTTCGCCCGCATAGCATGTGCAAAAGAGTAGAGAGGGTGACGGCGAAAACTGGACGCACCTCGTGTACAAACTGGACAATCTCTTTCGGAGTATCAGGGTTTCGGACGAGAACTCATCTGTTACACGGGCACTTCAATGTTTTTTAAACTTATTTGAACTCCACCCTATTTTTGCGTTCAGTACGCATCATTCAAAGCGACGTCATCAATTTCCAACACGTTCTGACATCATTTGTTGTTTTTCAGTCATTTACCGATTTGTTTAGGGAGCTAAATGACGGTGGAATTGAAAACCACTACAAAATGAACTCTGAAAATATTGGAACTTGGCATGGTATCATCATTTCGCCCGCATAGCATGTGCAAAAGAGTAGAGAGGGTCACGGCGAAAACTTGACGCACCTCGTGTACAAACTGGACAATCTCTTCCGGAGTATCAGGGTTTCGGACGAGAACTCATCTGTTACACGCGCACTTCAATGTTTTTTAAACTTATTTGAACTCCGGCCTTTTTTTGCGTTCAGTATGCATCTTTCAAAGCGACGTCATCAATTTCCAACACGTTCTGACATCATTTGTTGTTTTTCAGTCATTTACCGATTTGTTTAGGGAGCTAAATGATGGTGAAATTGAAAATCACTACAAAATGAACTCTGAAAATGTTGGAACTTGGCATGGTATCATCATTTCGCCTGCATAGCATGTGCAATAGAATAGAGAGGGTCACGGCGAAAACTGGACGCACCTCGTGTACAAACTGGAGAATCTCTTTCGGAGTATAAGGGTTTCGGACGAGAACTCATCTGTTACACGGGCACTTCAATGTTTTTTAAACTTATTTGAACTCCAGCCTATTTGTGCGTTCAGTATGCATCATTCAAAGCGACGCCATCAATTTCCAACACGTTCTGGTATCATTTGCTGTTTTTCATTCATTTACCGATTTGTTTAGGGAGCTAAATGACGGTGAAATTGAAAATCACTACAAAATGAACTCTGAAAATGTTGGAACTTGGCATGGTATCATCATTTCACCCGCATAGCATGTGCAAAAGAGTAGAGAGGGTCACGGCGAAAACTGGACGCACCTCGTGTACAAACTGGACAATCTCTTTCGGAGTATCAGGGTTTCGGACGAGAACTCATCTGTTACACGGGCACTTCAATGTTTTTTAAACTTATTTGAACTACAGCCTATTTTTGCGTTCAGTATACATCATTCAAAGCGACGTCATCAATTTCCAACACGTTCTGACATCATTTTCTGTTTTTCAGTCATTTACCGATTTGTTTAGGGAGCTAAATGACGGTAAAATAGAAAATCACTACAAAATGAACTCTGAAAATGTTGGAACTTGGCATGGTATCATCATTTCGCTTGCATAGCATGTGCAAAAGAGTAGAGAGGGTCACGGCGAAAACTGGACGCACCTCGTGTACAAACTAGACAATCTCTTTCGGAGTATCAGGGTTCCGGACGAGAACTCATCTGTTACTCGGGCACTTAAATGTTTTTTAAACTTATTTGAACTCCACCCTATTTTTGCGTTCAATACGCATCATTCAAAGCGACGTCATCAATTTCCAACACGTTCTGACATCATTTGCTGTTTTTCAGTCATTTACAGATTTGTTTAGGGAGCTAAATGACGGTGAAATTGAAAACCACTACAAAATGAACTTTGAAAATATTGGAACTTGGCATGGTATCATCATTTTGCCCGCATAGCATGCGCAAAAGAGTAGAGAGGGTCACGGCGAAAACTGGACGCACCTCATGTACAAACTGGACAATCTCTTCCGGAGTATCAGGGTTTCGGACGAGAACTCATCTGTTACACGGGCACTTCAATGTTTTTTAAACTTATTTGAACTCCAGCCTATTTTTGCGTTCAATATGCATCTTTCAAAGCGACGTCATCAATTTCCAACACGTTCTGACATCATTTGTTTTTTTTCAGTCATTTACCGATTTGTTTAGGGAGCTAAATGATGGTGAAATTGAAAATCACTACAAAATGAACTCTGAAAATGTTGGAACTTGGCATGGTATCATCATTTCGCCCGCATAGCATGTGCAAAAGAGTAGAGAGGGTCACGGCGAAAACTAGACGCACCTCGTGTACAAACTGGACAATCTCTTTCGGAGTATCAGGGTTTCGGACGAGAACTCATCTGTTACACGGGCACTTCAATGTTCTTTAAACTTATTTGAACTCCAGCCTATTTTTGCGTTCAGTATGCATCATTCAAAGCGACGTCATCAATTTACAACACGTTCTGACATCATTTGCTGTTTTTCAGTCATTTACCGATTTGTTTAGGGAGCTAAATGACGGTGAAATTGAAAATCACTACAAAATGAACTCTGAAAATGTTGGAACTTGGCATGGTATCATCATTTCGCCCGCATAGCATGTGCAGAAGAGTAGAGAGGGTCACGGCGAAAACTGGACGCACCTCGTGTACAAACTGGACAATCTCTTTCGGAGTATCAGGGTTTCGGACGAGAACTCATCTGTTACACGGGCACTTCAATGTTCTTTAAACTTATTTGAACTCCAGCCTATTTTTGCGTTCAGTATGCATCATTCAAAGCGACGCCATCAATTTCCAACACGTTCTGGTATCATTTGCTGTTTTTCATTCATTTACCGATTTGTTTAGGGAGCTAAATGACGGTGAAATTGAAAATCACTACAAAATGAACTCTGAAAATGTTGGAACTTGGCATGGTATCATCATTTCGCCCGCATAGCATGTGCAAAAGAGTAGAGAGGGTCACGGCGATAACTGGACGCACCTCGTGTACAAACTGGACAATCTCTTTCGGAGTATCAGGGTTTCGGACGAGAACTCATCTGTTACACGGGCACTTCAATGTTTTTTAAACTTATTTGAACTCCAGCCTATTTTTGCGTTCAGTATGCATCATTCAAAGCGACGCCATCAATTTCCAACACGTTCTGGTATCATTTGCTGTTTTTCTTTCATTTACCGATTTGTTTAGGGAGCTAAATGACGGTGAAATTGAAAATCACTACAAAATGAACTCTGAAAATGTTGGAACTTGGCATGGTATCATCATTTCGCCCGCATAGCATGTGCAAAAGAGTAGAGAGGGTCACGGCGAAAACTGGACGCACCTCGTGTACAAACTGGACAATCTCTTTCGGAGTATCAGGGTTTCGGACGAGAACTCATCTGTTACACGGGCACTTCAATGTTTTTTAAACTTATTTGAACTACAGCCTATTTTTGCGTTCAGTATACATCATTCAAAGCGACGTCATCAATTTCCAACACGTTCTGACATCATTTTCTGTTTTTCAGTCATTTACCGATTTGTTTAGGGAGCTAAATGACGGTAAAATAGAAAATCACTACAAAATGAACTCTGAAAATGTTGGAACTTGGCATGGTATCATCATTTCGCTTGCATAGCATGTGCAAAAGAGTAGAGAGGGTCACGGCGAAAACTGGACGCACCTCGTGTACAAACTAGACAATCTCTTTCGGAGTATCAGGGTTCCGGACGAGAACTCATCTGTTACTCGGGCACTTAAATGTTTTTTAAACTTATTTGAACTCCACCCTATTTTTGCGTTCAATACGCATCATTCAAAGCGACGTCATCAATTTCCAACACGTTCTGACATCATTTGCTGTTTTTCAGTCATTTACCGATTTGTTTAGGGAGCTAAATGACGGTGAAATTGAAAACCACTACAAAATGAACTTTGAAAATATTGGAACTTGGCATGGTATCATCATTTTGCCCGCATAGCATGCGCAAAAGAGTAGAGAGGGTCACGGCGAAAACTGGACGCACCTCATGTACAAACTGGACAATCTCTTCCGGAGTATCAGGGTTTCGGACGAGAACTCATCTGTTACACGGGCACTTCAATGTTTTTTAAACTTATTTGAACTCCAGCCTATTTTTGCGTTCAATATGCATCTTTCAAAGCGACGTCATCAATTTCCAACACGTTCTGACATCATTTGTTTTTTTCAGTCATTTACCGATTTGTTTAGGGAGCTAAATGATGGTGAAATTGAAAATCACTACAAAATGAACTCTGAAAATGTTGGAACTTGGCATGGTATCATCATTTCGCCCGCATAGCATGTGCAAAAGAGTAGAGAGGGTCACGGCGAAAACTAGACGCACCTCGTGTACAAACTGGACAATCTCTTTCGGAGTATCAGGGTTTCGGACGAGAACTCATCTGTTACACGGGCACTTCAATGTTCTTTAAACTTATTTGAACTCCAGCCTATTTTTGCGTTCAGTATGCATCATTCAAAGCGACGTCATCAATTTACAACACGTTCTGACATCATTTGCTGTTTTTCAGTCATTTACCGATTTGTTTAGGGAGCTAAATGACGGTGAAATTGAAAATCACTACAAAATGAACTCTGAAAATGTTGGAACTTGGCATGGTATCATCATTTCGCCCGCATAGCATGTGCAGAAGAGTAGAGAGGGTCACGGCGAAAACTGGACGCACCTCGTGTACAAACTGGACAATCTCTTTCGGAGTATCAGGGTTTCGGACGAGAACTCATCTGTTACACGGGCACTTCAATGTTCTTTAAACTTATTTGAACTCCAGCCTATTTTTGCGTTCAGTATGCATCATTCAAAGCGACGCCATCAATTTCCAACACGTTCTGGTATCATTTGCTGTTTTTCATTCATTTACCGATTTGTTTAGGGAGCTAAATGACGGTGAAATTGAAAATCACTACAAAATGAACTCTGAAAATGTTGGAACTTGGCATGGTATCATCATTTCGCCCGCATAGCATGTGCAAAAGAGTAGAGAGGGTCACGGCGATAACTGGACGCACCTCGTGTACAAACTGGACAATCTCTTTCGGAGTATCAGGGTTTCGGACGAGAACTCATCTGTTACACGGGCACTTCAATGTTTTTTAAACTTATTTGAACTCCAGCCTATTTTTGCGTTCAGTATGCATCATTCAAAGCGACGTCCTCAATTTCCAACATGTTCCGACATCATTTGCTGTTTTTCAGTCATTTACCGATTTGTTTAGAGAGCTAAATGACAGTGAAATTGAAAATCACTACAAAATGAATAGCAGAAAATAAATAATGCAGAAAAGAAAAAACTATATAATTTTTTTTATATTCACAAAGAAACTAAATACAGCAAAAAAAAATCTCGGAAATAAATAGAAGAAAATTATATAAAAAATTGTTGGGGCGCTGCCCGCTGGGCCTGCCAACCCTAGGGTTTGCAAATACAGACCCAGAAGGGCCAGTAGGCTCAACGGGCAGCGCGCTAAAGTTAGGCCCAGAAGCCTGCTATAGAGAGGAGTTCGAGGCACCAGCCGCGCCGGGGCTTTTATACTGGTGCGGGCGCCCCTCGGCTAGCGAGGTGGGACTAAACTTGCCCGCACCGCTCCTGCGCCAGCGCACACCTTTATACCGGGTCGTGGCTCCAACCGGTACTAAAGGGGGGCCTTTAGTACCGGTTGGAGCCACGAACCGGTACTAAAGGGGCAGTTTCCCGCCCCTAGGCCTGGCGAAAATTGGCCTTTAGTACCGGTTGGTGGCTCCAACCGGTACTAAAGGCCCCTCCTATATATATGGCACTTACGAAAAATTCAGTTTCATCGACCACCACTTCTTCTCCAACTAATTCGCGCGACATCGCCCCCGCCGCGCGCCCCCGCCGCCCATCGTCGCCGTCACCGCCGTCGCCCTCACCGCCCGTCGTCGCCGTCACCGCCGTCGCCCTCACCGCCCGTCGTCGCCGTCACCGTCGTCACCCCCGCCGCCCGTCGCCGCTGCCCCGTGCCACGTCGCCGTCTCGATCGCGTCGTCGCCCCCGGCCTGCCGCTCGTCGTCGCGCCGTCCCCGTCGCATCGCCGTCTCGCGCCGCCGCCCGTATGCCGCCGCCCCCCGCTCGTACACACACACACACACATACACACGCGGACAGACAGACACACACACACACACATTGTTTTTACTTATTTTCTGTTTTCTGTTGTTTAGATTAATGTTAGATAAATTACGTAGATAAGAATGTTAGAATGTTAATGTTAGATGAATTATATGGAAAAGATGTTAAATATTAATGTCAATTTTAGATGAATTAGCTAGATATTAATTAGGTATATATATGAGATTTGAACTAGTTGAATTAATATAACTAGTTTATTTTTAGTATGAAAATTAATAGAACAAGTTTATTTTTAGTAAGAAAATTTAGGTATATGAGATTATTTAAACTAGTTGAATTAATATAACTAGTTTATTTTTAGTAAATGCTTAGTTGAACTAGTTAAATTAGTAGAACTAGTTTATTTTTAGTAAGAAAATTTAGGTATATGAGATTTGATGATCTAACTAAAATATTACTATATATATAGCTACTTTATATATTTTAGGAAGAAAATTAATAGAACTAGTTTATTTTTAGTAAATTCTTAGTTGAATTAGTTGAATTAATAGAACTAGTTTATTTTTAGTAAGAAAATTTAGATATCTGAGATTTGATGATCTAATTAAAATATTACTATATGGAACTAGCTACTTTATTTTAGTAAGAAAATTAATAGAACACTTTTATTTTTATTAAATGCTTAGTTGAATTAGTTGAATTAATAGAACTAGTTGAACTAATAGAAGTAGTTGAATTAGTTGAATTAATAGAACTAGTAAGTGTTTAATGTTTCACCTATGTGAACATAGGAAATGTCGCCTGACGACGAAAAATATTTCATTAAGTGCGAATTCTGTGAAGACCAGCGCGGCCTGTGCGACAGAAATTTCCTTGTTGATGATAGGCGCTTCAGCATCAAGCTGGATGAGACCTTTGAAGTGGATACAGTAAGTCACAACGACAAGTCTTTTTTCATAATTAAGCATGACTTATATATGCTTCATTTGCTTCAACTTATAATTTTAAATTTTCACTATTCTACTAGCGCATCCCCTGCCATGCAAGAATTTTTGTCTTGGATAAGATAGGTTTCAGTGCTATGGAAACTATGGAGGTAAAGAGAGTTTACCTGAAGACCGAGCATGCTGGTTATACTTTCAACGTCAAATTATACAATGCAGACACGTACACCTATTTTGAATGCAAAACTTGGCAAGCACTATGCAAGGCTTATGCATTTGAGCCTGATATGGTTATCACCTTTGATATTCGTCCGGAAGATGATATTGAAGGTAATAGGGACATCTGGGTCGATGTGCAGACGCCTCCAGTTCTACCATTATGTGAGTTTCTCAACCATATTTATGTCTTTGATATTGTTTATTCAGAAATAGTTGACAACTAATTTCTATTGACAGCTTATTTCCATTCAAGCAAACATGTCCGGCGCTTGGTAGACAGGACCTACTACTGTCTCAGAGCTGAACTAAACTGCGAGGAGATAAGTCATTATGTTTCATGGCTTGAGGATCTTGATGCTGTTAAGAGAAATCATTTTCCTGAATTTGAAAATCTTAGTACTCAAAACGTGCGACCAATAGTGATCGTATTGAACTACGGTCACATGTATTTAGGAAAGATGGTAAGATTTTTACTATTAGTCCTCAGTGCATATTTTGCATACATTATTTTTCAAGCTAAACTTCCATTGCTAAGTATATTAATTACTATACGATGTTCTTCAACAGGGACTCCCAATGACAGTTGTACCTCAGTGGATCGAGACTAAAGGTCGCATGTCAATTGTTAGCTTACGGCCAAGATATCCTACAGTGCACATGAGTGCATTCAGGATTTCTGAAAGTGATGAATGCTTAATAGTGAAAGATTGGAGCAAAATTGTTAACGATCGCAGAGAAGTACTAGGGGGCAGCAATGAGAAGCGCAGCCCACAATTAGGAGACAGGTTCATCTGCATGCTCCAATATGATGAATCAGGAGAGCTATACATGTTCTATGCTATTTTACCTGAGAGAGAGCAGCAGGAGTGATTTAGCTAGTTATCATGCTCTTAGTACTTGTTGTCCTCTCATGCGTGTCCGTGTTCTTCGTCCTGAACTTAATCTCAAAGAGTGATTTGCTTTTGTGGTGTTATGAACGCTTATAATATCATGACCATGTTGAAATCGATGATATCTTTGCTAGCTAGTATATACTGTTGTTGGTGATGATATGATGCAAGAGTTTTTATATTAATATGATGATGATGATGAGTTATTATATCATTTATGAAAGAACCGCATATTAGTTTCAACTGGATGGATCCTAGCTAAGTGATCAAGTATATGCCATATCCATATTACTTAGATCACTAAGTGATCAAGTAATATGGATATGGCTTATACTTGATCACTTAGCTAGGATCCACATGCATCCAGTCGAAACTAATCTGCGGTACTTTCACCTAATGATTTAACAACTCATTATAATGTAAAACAATCACTAAATTAAGTTGAAAACACAAAACTAAATGAAAAATAAAAATAAAAACCAAAACACACCCAAACATTTAGTACCGGTTGGTGTTACCAACCGGTACTAATGTCCTACACGCACCCGGGCCTGGCTCGTGCCACGTGGTGGCACGTTAGCGCCGGTTCGTGCCAAACCGGTACTAAGGGGGGGGCCTTTAGTCTCCACTCCATAGTGCCGGTTGCAGAACCGGCACTAAAGGCCCTTACGAACAGGTGATAAAGGCCGGTTCTACACTAGTGTTAGTTACAGAGGCAATACAATATTACTCACACTGACCCCTGCTCAAAATATACTTTTGATAGCTCAGTGCACTTGCCAAAAGCGGGTTTGGACTTTGAAGACCAGGCTCAAGTGGCCTTTTATGTTTAATGCAAATATTATTTCTACACCTAAAAAATGCTAACAAAAATATGCAAAAATATGAAACGACCCACACGATTAGATGCCACACAGAAACGATATTGCCAACCAGTAAGATTCTTTTTTTTGCGGGGAACCAGTAAGATGCTTGACACGGAAACCAGATGGTAAACCTCTCCAATGCAGCATTAAAGTGGAACCCCCACCAATTATTCAGAGAGAGGTAATGAGGCCGAAGAGAAAGAAACCACAAAGAAGAACTCCTTGGGAGAATCGGGGGGAGTGTACCATGGATCCGAGTTTTGCACGCACCCGAGCCTCGAGCGCAAGACCGGGGGAGAAATCCCAGTTAAGAAGGCCCTCCATTGGCCTAGATTAGAGGGAGCTATCGGCGTGGTTAGAGGTGGGTGGAGGAGGAGTGTGGGAGGAGCCATCTCCAACGATTGTGAAGGGATAATACAACAATTTCGTTGGTCCTAGCTATGGGACAACCGACATCGATGCTCGGCTGCATCAGTACCTTGTGGATTTCAAACATCTCGGAAATAACATTGCCAATGATTGCATCGAGCTCCTCGAGTTCCACCATCATCATTGAGAAAGGGGTAATCAGCTTGTAGGTGTGACCTTTTTTATCATTGGTGGTATCAATAGCAAGGAAGCCATCGGTGGACCCAATGCAGTGGTCGTGCTCCATGAAGGGGTCGACCCTGTCGAAACAGAACAACAAGAATCCTGCCAAGAGCACAACCACATGTAGCTTGGCTAGAGTGGGATCATGCGCCATGAACGGGACATCAGTCGAAAGCGACCATAAACCCTAAACCCAATGTGGGGTGCGAAGGCCCTGTTTTTCTTCTTTCATTTGTGTTTCTTATTCTTTTCTAAAAGAAATTAGAAAAAAATCATAAATTAAAAAATGCCTGAAATCTAAAAATGTAAACAAATTTGGAAAATGTTCTAAAAATAGAAAAACTGTTCCAAAATTTTAAAAAGGTTCAGGAGTTTGAAAAACATTTGCAAAATTTAAGAAATGACACAAATTCAAACAATGTCTGGAAAATTCAAAAAAGTGAATATTTGAATAAATTTCAATGAAATCAATAAACTATACATGATTTTTTGAAAAAAATAGAAAATTCATTAGTTAAAACAATATTTTCTTGAATTTTAAGGCAGTTGGTGCATTTCAAATATTCACGAATTTTACCAAATTTATGAATCTGAAAAAATAATTGTGTAAACATCAAGAATTTAAAACTAACTAATTAAAAAGTGAAAATAAAAAGGGAAGAGAAACCCCAAAAAAGGAAATGGGAAAAGGAAAAAATAAATATGGAAAACCCTAAAAAATAAAATAGAACTGACAGAAAACCTAAATAAGAAAAACCCGACCTTCCCAAACCGATGGGAAATGAGTTCAGAGAAATACCAGCGACAGGGTGCGCGTTTGGTCATTAACGATGGGCCTCCTTATTTGACGCTATCTGCGTCAAAGTTGTCGGCCTTTCGCATAGGTGTCGTCGAGTGGGCTGACCTGTCAGCAGGGAACTGTAGCGACAACACTATAGGGATTAGGTTTCTTCTCAATAAAACTATATAGCGAGACTATTTTTCTATTGTTTAGCGGGGTTTTTAATTAAAACGCGAATATTGTTTTGACACTGCAAACATGTTTTCAAATTTTAAAATAAAGTTTGAAATTTCCAAACATTTTTTAAAATCCAGAAAATTTCTGAAATCTCCAAACAAATTTTGAAAATCTCAAACATTTTTTTGAAAGTTCTCAAAGAAATTTCTAAATCCTTGCAATTTTCGAAACTTCAAAATTTCCAGAAGAAATATTGAAAATCATAAACAAGTTTGGAATTTTCATTAATTATGTAGTTGCCAATTCTCTTTCTCAATGCATCAATTACAAGTTTGGGATTTGGAGAGAAGCTCGTTTGGTCAGCGTTGACTAACCAGCGTGTCGCTTGGTCTGTTGCCACATCGACCCACGGGACCCACCAGGTTAGCCAATGATGGGTAAGTATGTAGAAAACACCCGAGAACTCAGTGTCAGCTCATTTGCACGCCCTCTGTTCTTCGCCGCACAGAGCTCTGGGAGGGGGCGATATAGAGCCGACCGGCGGTATGCGCGTGACAGCTTGTGGTCATTCTTTCCTGAAATTGGACAATAGAGGTGGTCAACGTGGTGGAGAGGAAGGCTAGGCTAGGATAAGTTGATAAATTGCCTACCGGATACGAGGAATTGAACTTGGACCAAGGTGGAGCTCATCTCGTCGGAGATGGAGAAGAAGGGTGCAGAGCAGGGACCAGAGGCTCGACTACTCCTCGATGTGTCTAAGTACCTGTGTTTTCAAGGTGTGCGCGTGCATACTTTGCTTCTTGGGGGTATTTGTACCCCCTTCTTCCACTCTTGACCTAATCTTTCTCAAGCTTTTCCCCACCTTTACCAAACCATAAAAGCTCAAGATCTCCGCCCCCTCCACCCATACACTCTAATACTTTGGGCATTGGAGGAGATTCACCCGATCTACATTCCCACCAAACCAACTTATGCTCCACCGAATCTTTCATCTTCACTAACTTTATTTTTCGAGCTTGGGCTCCTAGATGGTTAGAGGTTCCTCCATAAGATTCCTTACTTGTGGTGTGCTCTAGAGACGTATGTAAAGGTGTGGTGGTCGCCTTCAAGACCAACCCCGAGTGATTCGAGGACCATTCGTTGGGGATACTTGGGAAGTATACGTTGAGATTTTGGTGGCGTTCCGCAAGCTTTGGCTCCGGAACCACTCCAACAAAGATCTAGCTTTGGCATAAAATTCACGTCATTGACTCACTTATGGTTAATCTTTCCCGCGCCTTGCTTTGCTTGTTGCCTTGCTATCTAGATTGTTGCCTAGCATACCTTGATTTAAGGTTGCTTCCATATAGGTTGTTTTCACCTAGTAGCATTTCTAGTGAACCATATCTATCCGCTTATGCATAAAATTGGCCACTAAGATTAAAATTGTAGTCTCCTATATACCCCCCTTCTAGTCAACCGTGTCGGTCCTTTCAAGATCGATGACCCTTAAGTGTGTGACCTTGTAGGTTTAGTGGAATATATACATGAGGAAAACACCTTTCCAATCAATGATCTATAGACGAACCGTGGACATCCATATTGACCCCTATACCCACACGAATGATATTTGAGTGAACCTTACCATATATTGTTCCTCTTGCTTCTCGATACTTGCTACTTGCAGGGTGCGTTGGGTTTTCCTCAAAGAGGAGAAGATGATGCAGTACAATAGAGATAAGTATATCCCTCGGTTATGAAACCAAGTTTATCAATCCAGTAGGAGAATCACGCAACAACTCGTAGCAGCACCTGCACACAAAATAACAAATCCTTGCACCCAACGCGAACAAGGGGTTGTCAATCTCTTGACGGTTAATTGCAAGATTAAATTATATGGTGATAGATAGACAGATCGAACAAAAATATAAAATAAAACATATAAAGTAAAATTGCAGCAAGGTATATTTAGGATTTTCAATATATGATAGAAGTAGACCCGGGGGCCATAGTTTTCGCTAGAGGTTTCTAACTTGAAAATAGCATACGGTGGGTAAACAAATTACTGTTGGGAAATTCATAGAAAATCAAATAATCATGACGATATCCAAGGCAATGATCATGTATATAGGCATCACGTCCAAGACAAGTAGACCGACTCCTGCCTGCATCTACTACTATTACTCCACACATCGTCCGCTATCTAGCATGCTTCTAGATTATTAAGTTCATAAAGAACAGAGTAACGCCTTAAGCAAGATGACATGATGTAGACAAAGTAAACTCACGCATGAATAAACCCCACCTTTTTACCCTTAATAGTAACGATACATACGTGTCATGTCACTAGTAGGAAAAGGGGCTTAGGTCACAGGACAGTTTTCACATTAGCCCCGGTTCAGTCACGAACCGGGACTAATGTGAGCATTGGTCCCGGTTCGTGCGGCCAGGGACCTGCCGGGCCTCATGGGGGCATTGGTCCCGGTTGGTGGGACAAACCGGGACCAATGGGCCACGCTCCTGGCCCACCACCCTTTAGTCCCGTTTCCTACCACAAACCGGGACTAAAGGCCTCGTCCTAGTTGCGGCCAGTGTTTAGTCCCACCTCGCCAACCGAAGGGCGATCACATCAGTTTATAAGGCCGTCCCTATCTGCCTTGTTGAGCTTCTCTTAAAGTGAAAATAGATGCCCTTATACAGGAAATTTGACCTAAATTCATAGTAAATTTCATAGAAATTTATTATGAATTTAGGTTCAATTTTCTCTATAAGCGCATCTATGTTCATTTTTTTATATTTATAAAATAAATAAACCTTAATAAAATAAATAAAACTAAATAAACCTTAATAAAATAAAATAAAATAAATTATAGTAACTACAATAAATAAACCTTAATAAATTAAGTAAAAATAGCAGCAGTAAAATAAATAAAAAATAAAATAATTAAAGTAAAATATATAAGTAATTAGAAATAAAATAAATAAGTTTTTTGTTGTAAGTAGAAACAAAACAAAACAAAACAAATAAAGCAAAAGAGAAAAAAAAAACACGAGCCATCAACTCCATAACCGCCATATCTGGGATAGAGAAGGGCGATCCCTTGGAGCGGGATTCACATACAGTTGCCCGTAACATCTACCATTCGAGCCTAGCAGGTGGAACTCGGATCTGTCAACAGTGTCAAAGCGGCAAATAGCAGGCGGAGGAGAAGCCACCGATGTCATGTGTAGATCCCTTCTAGGTCTTGCGGATCGTGCTATTACAGCAATTTGGTTGGTTGATCCCAAAAAAAAGGAATTTGGTTGGTTTTCTTGAAGCCCTAGCTTGTTGTGCCGTCCTATTATCTCAATGCAATTTAGCAAATGCTACTACAGTACAGTAAAGGGCACAAAGAAAAAGCACGCAGTGAAGGAAAATACCTCCATATCAAATCTGCTACTTATCTTGTTGGTTATCAGGATGTGGATATGTAGAATTTTCTCTAGCCACGGCAACAGACATGCATTCATCGAGGGGGTTCACTACAGAACAAAATAAGTGCTGACGTTAGTTGTTGAGGGTACGTTTGACATCCCTGAGAGACTAGATAATGAAAAGATGAATCGTCAAACCTGGATGAACAAAGACGCTACCAAGTGGATGAATCTGATGGCCTGTCCTCCCTTGAAGATCATGCGTCCTCCCTTGAAGGCGCCACCAGGGCCATGGACGCCTCATACACCGCCGCCGACGTGTTGTAGTGATGAGGTATCATGCAGGATCTGACACAGGATCCCTTCAGGCAAGATGAATAGGTCTTCAGGGGCACGACGGCCGGCCACAGCAGGTCCCTGCCATGGACGGCGCCGCCCGAGCCACAGCCGCTCGCCAGCTCGCCTCTGGAGCAGTCCAAGCTTATCCGCGAGCTCGTCCACTAGTGCCCGTCGCCGCCACGACGTCCTGCAGGCTAGAGAACGGCGGTTCGCCGTTCTTATCCATGACCGCCGTTGGAACCGACTCCGGCCACCTATATAAGGAGCCCCTGAGTCCGTCCAGTCCCTCAGGCGACCTCAAGCCACCCCACCTAGCACCCCCATAGCAGGCAATCGACCAGGGAGGGTCTTCTTCCCCATCTCCGGCCAGTACAGCCGCCGCCGCCCTCCGGTCCATTTAGTCGCAACCAGAGCCCCCCCCCCTCCCGTCCGTATAGCACCACCATCCTCCTCCCCTCGACCGTGCGGAGCCGCCGAAACCCTCAGCTGCGTCGGGGAACCACCGTAGGCCAAAGCCCCAAACTTCCCGAAGCTGCCCGCGGAGCTCGCCGCCGGCGACTCCCTCCATCCCCGCCACCTCCTCGACCACCGGGAGGACCGCCCCGGCCTGGCGGATCCATCCCCGCCCTCAGGACCCCGCGAGGAGCCGCCGTTCGCCGGCGTTGATCGCCGGAGCCCCGCCTCTGATCGCATTTGTTTTCGCATTGAAATGTTTTACATAGTTTCAATGTATGGTTTAATTAATTAGATGCTCTGGAGAGCTATATATATGTTGTTAGATGAGAACTATGTATGTACTGTGGTTCTAATGTGATGATGAACTTCTATTAATTTGGTCACTTAATTATCTATTCATGATGTTCTGTAATGGTTTTTGACACACTTAATTATATATAATGCACGCAGATGAACCGGCAATGGATGTACGGTGACAGACACACCTCCGAGTACATTAAGGGCGTGCATGATTTTCTCGAAGTGGCTGAGGCAAACAAGCAGAATGGTTTTATGTGTTGTCCATGCCCTATATGTGGGAATACGAAGTCTTACTCTGACCGGAAAATCCTTCACACCCACCTGCTTTACAAGGGTTTCATGCCACACTATAATGTTCAGACGAGGCACGGAGAAATAGGGGTTATGATGGAAGACGGCGAAGAAGAAGAGGACGACGACAACTATGTGCCCCCTGAATACGGTGATGCTGCAACGGGGGAAGCTGCTGAAGATCAAGAGGAACCAGACGATGTGCCCAATGATGCTGCAAGGGGGGAAGCTGCTGAAAACCAAGAGGAACCAGTGCCCGATGATGATGATCTCCGCCGGGTCATAGTCGATGCAAGGACGCAATGCGAAAGTCAAAAGGAGAAGCTGAAGTTCGATCGCATGTTAGAGGATCACAAAAAAGGGTTGTACCCCAATTGCGAAGATGGCAACACAAAGCTCGGTACCGTACTGGAATTGTTGCAGTGGAAGGCAGAGAATGCTGTGCCTGACAAAGGATTTGAGAAGCTATTGAAAATATTGAAGAAGAAGCTTCCAAAGGATAACGAATTGCCCGACAGTACATACGCAGCAAAGAAGGTCGTATGCCCTCTAGGATTGGAGGTGCAGAAGATACATGCATGCCCTAATGACTGCATCCTCTACCGCGGTGCGTACAAGGATCTGAACGCATGCCCAGTATGCGGTGCATTGCGGTATAAGATCAGACGAGATGACCCTGGTGATGTTGACGGCGAGCCCCCCAGGAAGAGGGTTCCTGCGAAGGTGATGTGGTATGCTCCTATAATACCACGGTTGAAACGTCTGTTCAGAAATGAAGAGCATGCCGAGTTGATGCGATGGCACAGTGAGGATTGTAAGAAAGACGGGAAGTTGAGAGCAACCGCTGACGGGTCGCAGTGGAGAAAAATCGAGAGAAAGTACTGGGCTGAGTTTGCAGCTGACCCAAGGAACGTATGGTTTGGTTTAAGCGCGGATGGCATTAATCCTTTCGGGGAGCAGAGCAGCAATCACAGCACCTGGCCCGTGACTCTATGTATGTATAACCTTCCTCCTTGGATGTGCATGAAGCGGAAGTTCATTATGATGCCAGTTCTCATCCAAGGCCCTAAGCAACCCGGCAACGACATTGATGTGTACCTAAGGCCATTAGTTGAAGAACTTTTACAGCTGTGGAATGGAAACGGTGTACGTACGTGCGATGAGCACAAACAGGAGGAATTTAACCTGCACGCGTTGCTGTTTGTAACCATCAACGATTGGCCCACTCTCAGTAACCTTTCAGGACATACAAACAAGGGATACCACGCATGCACGCACTGTTTAGATGACACTGAAAGTATATACCTGGACAAAAGCAGGAAGAATGTGTACCTGGGCCATCGTCGATTTCTTCCGACCAACCATCAATGTCGAAAGAAAGGCAAGCATTTCAAAGGCGAGGCAGATCACCGGAAGAAGCCCTCCATGCGTACCGGTGATCACGTACTTGCTATGGTCAATGATTTACACGTAATCTTTGGAAAGGGTCCCGGCGGACTAGCTGTTCCGAATGACGCTGAGGGACACGCACCCATGTGGAAGAAGAAATCTATATTTTGGGACCTACCCTACTGGAAAGAGCTAGAGGTCCGCTCTTCAATCGACGTGATGCACGTGACGAAGAACCTTTGCGTGAACCTGCTAGGCTTCTTGGGCGTGTATGGGAAGACAAAAGATACACCTGAGGCACGGGAGGACTTGCAATGTTTGCACGAAAAAGACGGCATGCCTCCGAAGCAGTATGAAGGTCCTGCCAGCTACGCTCTTACGAAAGAAGAGAAAGAAATCTTCTTTGAATGCCTGCTCAGTATGAAGGTCCCGACTGGCTTCTCGTCGAATATAAAGGGAATAATAAATATGCCAGAGAAAAAGTTCCAGAACCTAAAGTCTCATGACTGCCACGTGATTATGACGCAACTGCTTCCGGTTGCATTGAGGGGGCTTCTACCGAAAAACGGCCGATTAGCCATTGTGAAGCTATGTGCATTCCTCAATGCAATCTCTCAGAAGGTGATCGATCCAGAGATCATACCAAGGCTAAGGAGTGATGTGGCGCAATGTCTTGTCAGTTTCGAGCTGGTGTTCCCACCATCCTTCTTCAATATCATGACGCACGTCCTAGTTCATCTAGTCGACGAGATTGTCATTCTGGGGCCCGTATTTCTACACAATATGTTCCCCTTTGAGAGGTTCATGGGAGTCCTAAAGAAATATGTCCGTAACCGCGCTAGGCCAGAAGGAAGCAACTCCATGGGCCATCAAACAAAGGATGTCATTGGGTTTTGTGTTGACTTCATTCCTGGCCTTAAGAAGATAGGTCTCCCTAAATCGTGGTATGAGGGGAGACTGACTGGAAAAGGCACGCTTGGAGGGGGGGGACTCAATAATATGCAGGGACGGATATTCTTGGTCTCAAGCACACTACACAGTTCTACAGAACTCTACCTTGGTGACCCCGTATGTCGATGAACACAAGAACAGTCTGCGCTCCAAACACCCGGAGCAGTGTGACGACTGGATTACATGTGAACACATCAGGACTTTCAGCAGTTGGTTGGAAACACGTCTCAGAGGTGACACCACTGTTTGTGATAAGTTGTACTCGTTGTCCAGGGGACCATCTTCGACTGTATTGACTTACAAAGGATACGAGATAAATGGGAATACATTTTACACGATCGCCCAAGATCAAAAGAGCACCAACCAAAACAGCGGTGTCCGCTTTGATGCAGCAACCGAGAGGGGAAAGGACACATATTATGGTTACATAATGGACATATGGGAACTTGACTACGAACATGATTTTAAGGTCCCTTTGTTTAAGTGCGAATAGGTCAATCTGTCAGGAGGCGGGGTACAGGTAGACCCACAGTACGGAATGACAACAGTGGATCTGAACAATCTTGGGTACACTGACGAACCGTTCGTCCTAGCCAATGATGTGGCACAGGTTATCTATGTGAAGGACATGTCTACCAGACCGAGGAAAAGAAAAGATAAGGAAGCGAATACATCATACGATGAGCCAAAGCGGCACATAGTTCTTTCAGGAAAAAGGGACATTGTGGGAGTGGAGGGCAAGACAGACATGTCTGAAGATTATGAAAAGTTTCATGAAATTCCTCCCTTCAAAGTCAAGGCTGACCCAAGCATCCTGATAAACGATGAAGATTATCCATGGTTATGGCGCAATAAGCAAATGACACAAGCGAAGAAAAAGTGAAGACTTTCTCCTGCAACTATTATGATGATACCATGCCAACTTTGTAATAGACGAGTATGATACCATTGTCCGTTTTGTACAAGAAGTGCATCTAGTTTTTGCCGTAACCCTCTCAACTTTCTTGCACATGTTATGCGGATGAAATGATGATACCATGCCAACTTTCAACCTTTTCAGAGTTCATTTGAAATGCTTTTCAATTTTAGGGTCTTATAGCTAAAAATTATGCCACCTACTGGGCCACCACGGCCTGAATACGATTAGAAACCCATCCATGGGACAGGATTCAGGTCCGCAGAAGGCCCAATAGGCCCACAGGCATGTACAGAGAGGTTAGGCCCGTAAGCCTGCTTTAGAGAGGAGCTCGACAGCTCAGGCGCACCGCACCTTATAAACAGGTGCGGCTCTCTCTTAGCTAGCGAGGTGGGACTAAACTCACCACCACGCCGCTGTGCAAGGCCATTGGTCCGGGTTGGTGGCTCGAACCGGGACCAATTCCACCCTTTGGTCCCTGTTGGTGCCACGAACCGGTACTAATGAGGCTGTGGCCCCACGAGCACCTTTAGTACCTGTTCGTGGCACGAACCGGTACTAGAGTTTCTTACTAGCTAAGCAGTTTTTTAGTCCCACCTCGCTAGCTGAGAGGCACTAGGAGCGGTTTATAAGCCCTGAGTGCAGAGACGATGAAGAAGAGGCGCAATGCTCACGTTGCTTAGCTTCAAGCCTTGAGGAATAAGGTAGACTGCATCGAGCTATGTGCAGTGCAGTCTACACTATTCCGAAAGGCTTGAAGCAAATCAACGCGCATTGCGCCTCTTTTTTATTTTTAATCATTAAAAGCAAAAAAGAATTTTCATAAAGACTTTTTTGATAGAAACTTTAATAGCAGAAAGAATTATCATAAAGTAAAATAAATAAGTAATTAGAAACAAAATAAAATAAAATAAATAAGTTTTTTGTTGTAAGTAGAAACAAAACAAAATAAATATAGCAAAAAAGAAAACAAAAAAACTAAATACAGCAAAAAGAATTTTCATAAAGAACTAATGGCACTAATGGCACTAACAGACAGTTTATAATTTTGCTGACCTAAAAGCAAAAAGAATTAAAAAATAAAGCAAAAAACAAAAGAAAATAAATAATGCAAAAAACAGAACCAAAAAACTGGAATTTTTTAAAAAAAACTGCCACCTATTGGGCCACCACGGCCTGAATACGACTAGAAACCCAACCTGGGCCAGGATTCAGGCCCGCAGAAGGCCCAATAGGCCCACAGACAGCACAGTGTGACATTAGGCCCGTAAGCCTGCATTTGAGAGGAGCTCGAGAGGGCAGCCGCAGTGGGGCTTATAAACCACTCCGAGCCCCTCTCAACTAGCGAGGTGGGACTAAACTTTTGGCCGCGGGCAGCGCAAGGCCTTTGGTCCCGGTTAGTGGCACCAACCGGGACCAATGCCCCCCCTTTAGTCCCAGTTGGTGCCACCAACCGGGACCAAAGGCCGCCGCTTCCCGCCCTTTGGGCTGCTGAAAAGGGACCTTTGGTCCCGGTTGGTGCCGGTTGGTGGCACCAACCGGGACTAAAGGGTGGCATTGGTCCCGGTTGGTGCCACCAACCGGGACCAAAGGTGTGCCTATATAAGCCAACACTTGGGAAATTTTCAGATACCTCGCCAGTTGCCCCCGACGCCGCCAGGCTGCCCGTGCTCGCCGTCGCCGCCCGCTCCTCGTCGCCGTCACCCCGCGCCCTTGCCTCGACGGGTCGCCGCCCGGTGCTCGTCGCCGTCGCCCTGCCCCCACGCGCCGCCCCGCCTCGTGCTCCCCTGCTCGCGCACGCCGCCTCGGCGCCCCGAGCCCCCCTGCCCGGCCCGCGCGTGCTCGCCGGCGCCCTCGCCGCCCCCGCCCCGTCCCGCCCCCGCCGTCGCCATCGTCCTAGCCGCCCCCGCTGTGAGAGCTGCCGCCCCGGCTCTGTTTTTTATTAGTTAATTGTTTTTTGATCATATATATATAATGTATATGTGTATGTATGTGGCTATATGTTTTTGTTCATATGTGGCTATATGTTTTTGTTATTAGTTTAATTTTTTTGTTCATATGTGATGTATATGTGTATGTGGCTATAATGTATATGTGAACAAAAAAATTGTATGTATGTAGATGTTCAAAATGTATGAATATATATGTCAAAAATGTTTTTTTGTTCATAGAAAGTTTTTTGTTCATATATAGAAAGTTTTTATATATGACAATGGATATATATTTGATATATATGAGAAATGATGATCCACATGGAAAAGTTTTATATATGCAAAAGTTACAATTTTAGAAAAGTTTTATATATCTAGCTAGGAAGGGAAGAAGAAGAAAAAGAAGGATAGGAAAGAAGAAAATAAGAAGAGGAAAGAAAGAAGAAGAGGAGAGGAAGAAGAGGAGAAATAAATAAGAAGAGGAAAAAAGAAGAAAAAGAAGAGGAGAAGAAGAAAGGAATAGAGGAGAAGAAGAAAAAATAGAAAACATTCTATTTTTTCTTCTTCTCCTCTATTCCTTTCTTCTTCTCCTCTTTTTTTTCTTCTTTTTTTTCTTCAATCCTCTCCTCTATTCCTTTCTTCTTCTCTCCTCTTTTTATTTCTTCTTCGTTTTCTTATGTTTTATCGGGTCTGTCGTCGTCGATATATACCCCTCCCGATAACTTCAACACGAGGGGGGATAACTTCAACACGAGGGGGGTCGATATACCCCCTCCCCGAAAACATTATTTTCCCGTGTATATATGTCGTCGTTGTCGATATAACCCCCTCCTGATAACTTCAACACGTGGGGGGGTCGATATACCCCCTCCCCGATAACATTATTTTCCCGTGTATGTATGTTGTCGTTGTCGATATTACCCCCTCCCGATAACTTCAACACGAGGGGGGATAACTTCAACACGAGGGGGGGTCGATATACCCCCTCCTCGATAACATTATTTTCCCGTGTATGTATGTCATCGTTGTCGATATAAACCCCCTCCCAATAACTTCAACACGTGGGGGGGGGTCGATATACCCCCTCCCCGATAACATTATTTTCCCGTGTATGTATGTCGTCGTTGTTGATATATATAACTCCCTCCCAGATAACTTCGACATGATGGACGGTCGATATGTATACCCCCTCTCGACCGTGATAACTTATACCACGGGAGCACCCCCCCCCCCCGGCCCTCTCGCTCGACCAAAACTCTCGAGGACACCCAAACCCTAGAAAAAAACGATGTCGGTCTCCTACCCCCTCCCGCCGCGCCCCTACCCTTGAAGCGTTGCCTAGGCCACCCCAAACCCGGAATAAGCTAGGTCTACGTTTGCACTAATATATCCACCTGCTGTCATGTTTGTGTAATAATTGCCATGTTGTAATATTTGCAGAAACAATGGAGCACGGACGAGATGAGCAAGCAGAAGAGGTGTTGGGGGACATAATCTTAGCCGGAGGTGATATCTTGTCGTATCTTAACGACAATGATGGTCTGGAAGAACAGGGTGAAGAAGCAGGCTACGGTGATCGAAGAGTGGAGGAGGAAAGACATGACGGTGACCCAATGCTGGTGCAAGAAGGAGCCCGTGGTGACGGCTCCGGTGACCGAACATAGTCCGGCCAGGTAAATATATTAGTTAAGCCTGTGCTGACTAGCTAATTGATGCATTAATTGTTTTGGTATGTACACATATTAATTAACACTGGTCTTTCTTCTTTTTTCTAGCCCTCCGGATCGAGCACAACTGCGGTAAAGAGACGAGGCCCGAAGAGAAAGTTGCGCTCGGATGAAAGGTTTGAGATCACAGCAATCGCGCGCGACGGCCAACCGATTGAACCCCTCCGGACAAAGGATGCTTTTGCTGATCAGTGCGGGGTTCTAGTTAGGGACAAGATCCCGATCAGCATCCACCAATGGTATAAGCCTAAGAAGGAAGACCCTGAGGTGTCTTATGTCAATGATATGCAGAAAGATGATCTTTGGACTGAGCTGAAGGCAAATTTCACCCTACCGCTAGAGGAGGATCCGGAGAAGCCAGTTATAGAGCAATTAATCAAGTCTCATGCTCTTAAGAAGATGGCAGACCTATTCAGGAGGTGGAAGAATGAGCTGAAAACGTTTGTCGACAAAGAAGAGACACCAGAATTCATCGGCCGGTATGAGAAGATCAGAGATCACTGGCCTGCATTTGTGGCCCACAAGACATCGGAAAAGAGTAAGAAGATGTCAGCGACAAACAAGAAGAATGCTGCGAAGAAGAAGCTTCACCATCGCACGGGGTCAGGTGGCTACCTCAAAGCCCGGCCTAAGTGGGCCAAGTCTGAGAGGGATCTGCTTGATAAAGGGATCGAACCAGAGACAATGAAATGGCTAGACCGTTGCCGGACTTGGTTCTTCGGGGCTGGCGGAACCTTGGACCCTGTATCAGGGAGGTGTCGTTGGACGGACGAGCAACTTGCAATACCCGTCAAGAAGCTTAAGCACTATATTGATGCAGCGCAGCAAGGGACGTTCGTTCCAGACAGAGAGAACGACGAGCTCACAATGGCCCTCGGGAATCCTGAGCACCCAGGACGGACACGAGGCACGCCAGGCTCCGTTCCGTGGAAGGCTGGTTTTCCGGACGCGGGCGGTTACAAAACCCAGGAGAGGAGGAAAAAAGTGGAGCAGATCCAAATTCAGAAGCTGCACGAAAGGGTTCAAGCGCTAGAGGAATGAGACGGCAATCGAGATGCCAAAACTGCCCCCGAAGCTACACCGCCATCTCAGCGGAGAAGCAGCGTGGCTTCCACCGAGCTGCCTCAGCTGGAGCATGCGGCTCCTGCTAGCTACCCCGTGGATGCTATCACGGAGTCTCAACATTGCCACCTTATGGCGGAATGGCAGAACTTGAAAGTTAAGGCGGCTGTTGGCTCTGTTTTACCTACTGAACCCGGCGCAACCTACCACTGTCGGCCGATTCCAGAAGGATATGCTAGGGTGATGGTGGATGAAATAACGGAGGGATTTGAGGACCTCCAGCTTGACCACCCTACCGGTGAAGGGGAGACTCGGCTGGGTTTAGCTCTGAAGACTCCATGCCTATGGCGGAAGGAGCTCATCAAGCTTTCGAACTGGACGGCTCCGGCGAGTAAGGGCACTCCGCCTCCTCCTCCGCCTCCTCCTCCGGCGAGTGATCAGGGCACTCAGCCTCCTTCTCCGGCGCGTGGCGGCACTCCGCCTCCTTCTCCGCCAGCGCCGGCGCGCCAGAGCAGCCAGCCTCCTCCTTCTCCGCCTCGTCAGCAAGGGCGAAAGAGACCCGCCGCCGCTGCGGCTGCTCCGGCGCGTCGTAGTCCTTCTCCTCCGCCTCGTAAGCAAGGAAAGAAGACAGCCGCAGCCGCTCCGTCTGCTCTGCCGGCGTCTAGCAGTACAGCTGCCAGAGGCGGGAGGCAATACAGATTCGGTCCTTCTCTGAAGACTCCAGAGAAGTTACCATATGAGAGGACCGAGGAGGAGAACGCGAAGATCGTGCGAGCCGAAGTGAAGAACTTCTTTGAAGGGGTGAAAGCAAAGAAACATCCACCTCCGGAGGAGAAGGTAGATCCGGTGAATGCAAAGCGCACTCTGGCTGCCCTGACAAAACCACCAAAGTCTCCGCCGAGAGGCAACTATGAGCGCGTTCTTGCAAAGACATATGCCGAAGCGGAGCGGTCGGGAAGTACTGTCAGTGATAAAAGGATGAAAGAACGACGAGCTGGGAAAAAATTGCCCAGCTCGGCGAACAAGCGAACCAATCGTGCCCCCCGCTCAAGGTGTCAAAAGACATCGTCGCTAATGATCCGAGTATGGTGCCCGGTTATAGCAATCTTGGAGATTACCTGCCCGACGATGTACATTATGAAATCATGGAGGTGGACGAACACAAATACCATTACGGGAAGCCTCTCGTCAAAGATGTCAGATCTCTAAGCACGATGATGCGAAGACTACATGATTGGTACATAAAAACATGCAGAGAGTCTGATGGGATGAGTACTTTGACGCTGAGAGTTAAACCGGAGCATGGCCTCGTTAGAATTAAACTGCTGAATGTTCCATTTGAGGATTTCTTCCAGTTTTACAATCAAAAGGCCCTCGATAAAACAACGATCACTTGCTACTGTCTGTAAGTAGTACTACTTCTGTCATTAAGTCTCTCTATATAGGTCAGCTCTTTCATTGCATGTATTTATACTTATCCTCACTATATTATGCAGATTGAAGATCGCCGAATTGAAGAAAAGACAAATCGGTGATATTGGGTTCATTAACACAAATCTCATAGATGCATATACGGTTGAAAAACATCCCAAAGAAGCCGAGGCCAACTTGCTACAATCGTTGGTATTAAATCAAAACAAAGATATAATACTCTTTCCTTACAACTTCAAGTGAGTGTTACTGTCTTATGCATATTCGGTTTCCCTTATTAGTCCAGGTTATGGTAATGTAATTGATGACTTATGCATGCATGCGCAGCTTCCACTATATTCTCCTAGAGATTAAGCTTGAGCCGGGAGTAGTAACCGTCTTAGACTCGAGACGAAAAGATCCCCAGGACTATGCGAACATGACTCAAATGCTCGAGAAGTAAGTTAAATCGATCATTATCCACCATATCAGCAACTTTGTTCATTTCCTGATATCAAGTAATTGTTTTCTTTGTCTGGCAGGGTTTGGAGAAAATTCACCTCAAAAGCTCCGGGACTGTCGAAGAAGCTGCAATTTAATCACCCGAAAGTAAGTACTATAGTAGCATGTTCTGCGCATCTCCTAGTGATTCAAGCGCTAGTTTCATCAATACCATTTAGCATGCTTGCTTATCAGTTTGATTGACCTCTATTTCTTGTAAAGTGGTTGTGGCAGGAACCCGGGAATAATTACTGTGGATACTACGTTTGCGAGTCCATCCGCTACCATACCTGTGAGCGGGGCTACACTGAAGAACAATATGAAGTGCGTAAGCAATAATATTCACAATTTTATTTTATTACCATCATTTGTGTTGAGTTTCATTTATTCATATATATATGTATTGACCCCCTTCTTCAAATTAGATGTTTCGGAAGCGGGATGAACTCCTAGCAGAAGATCGTATGCGAGGAATTCAAGAGGAATTGGCGGCATTCTTCCTTGACCACGTGATCGCTGAAAACGGAGAATACTATGTGGACCTTGTGTTCCTACAATATAATTAGGAGATTGTATTGTAAGAGATAATTATTGTATATATGTAGCCGGTAGTGTCGGATAGATATACGAGAACTTGTTGTTCGACCAATATCTCGGAGAAGGAGAGGTGGTCGATATCACTTCTCTCTGTATGCATATGTTCATGACGATCTTCTGTTTCCTTCATTTGATTACTAGCTAGCGTGTCTACTCCTCTCCATACGTATATAGTACGTAGCGTCGACCAAGCACGGAGATAAGAGAGGACACTTCTCTCTATTAATTAGCTAGCTAACACAATATATGAAACACCTAAATTAACCCCCCAAAACCCCTAAACCACCCCCTTTCAAAAAAAACAAAAACCTCAGCTCCTGCCAGGTGCTGACGCGTGGATGCCTATTGGTCCCGGTTGGTGACACCAACCGGGACAAAAGGCCCTGCCTATTGGTCCCGGTTGGTGTCACCAACCGGGACCAAAGGCCCTCCTGCCTGGGCTCCCCGCACCGGCCACGTGGACGGCCTTTAGTCCCGGTTTTACACGAACCGGAACTAAAGGGCTAGGGCATTAGTAACGACCCTTTAGTCCCGGTTCCAGAACCGGGACTAAAGGCCGTTATGAACCGGGGTAAAAGCCCCTTTTCCTACTAGTGTGTCCTCTACTGTCACTAGGATTGAGCACCGTAAGATCGAACCCATCACAAAGCACCTCTCCCATTGCAAGATAAATTAATCTAGTTGGCCAAACCCAATCAATAGATCAGAGAGAAATACGAAGCTATAATAATCATCCATAAAAAGTTCAGAGAAAACTCAAATAATATTCATTGATAATCTGATCATAAACTCACAATTCATCAGATCCCAACAAACACACCGCAAAAAGGAATTACATCGGATTGAACTCCAAGAACATCGAGGAGAACATTGTATTGAAGATCAAATAAAGAAGAAACCATCTAGGTATTAACTATGGACCCGTAGGTCTGTGGTAAACTACTCACGCATCATCAGAAGAGCAGCAAGCTAGGTTGATATAGAGCACCTCCGTGATTGATCCCCCATCCGGCGGAGTACCGAAAAACGTCCCCAGATGGGATCTCTCGAGAACAAAGGCTTGCGATGGCGGGTGACACTCCACTAGTATTGTAACTAACTAGTGACATGTAAATATAACAAAGGCCACCTGTAATATAGCTCACGAGGCATAAGTTATTGGTGAATAGCATACACCACTAGTATGCACTATCTCTGTCATTGTTTATTGGTCTCTTTGTATTTAGTGTTAAATTTTGACCATAGATGTAATTAACAAAATGTCAATGCAAAAATTATATCATTGGAAACTATGTCAAATAAATACGAATCCAATGATATAATTTTTACTGGCATGCATTAACATGTTGTTATTTAAATCTATGGTGAAAATTTGACATAAAATATGAAAAGACCAATAAAGCCGGACGGAGGTAGTAGCTCATTAAGCATAAGTTACTGATGGTGGTGGGACGGGAGGGGAGGGGATGTGGTTGTTTGCGCGGACGGGGGAGGCGCGGCGCCGGGCCACTCGGGTGGCTCGGGGGTATTGGAGCGGCTCCGCTCGGGATTCGCGGTGGAGGCGCGGCGGGGCGGCACGTTCCTGATGACGCGACCCCCGCCCCTCCCGGTTTTATACCATCGTACCAAGCGAGTTGTGTTCATCAGTTGCTTCCTGCGTGCTTCCGCGCCGTCCGTTGCCTGCACGGCAGGGAGTGTCCACGCAAGCAAAGTATAAAAACCAACCAGTCCAGTGGTTACTTGGTCATCAGCTCGATCGGCCGATGTTTTCCTCGAGTTGCACCGCATGTCAACTCCGCCATCAATCGACCACCAATGCGTGGCATGCATTTATTTAGTCGCCCTGGTGCCCTGGGGAGCTTCTCGTGTGCCCAGTCTCGGCCGGATCGGATCACGCTGGCAGAGAGCCGATCTGATCTGATCGTGTCAATAGCTAGCAAGCTCTTCTTCTTCTTCTTCTTCTTCTTCTTCTTCCTTAGTTGGTTCCCATACAGATCCACCACATACAACAAGATTAGGTAGGTAGATACTAGATAGCTAGGATGCAGCAGGGGGCAAGGGCAGCGGCAGGGGAGGACAGCAGCAGCAGCAGCGCGCACACGGTGAACGCGGCCGCCGTCCTTCTGGCCGCCGTCGCGCGGAGCAGCGACGGCCTACGCCCCCAGCTCCACCACCATCTCCACGGCCACGACCACGACCCCTCCGCCGCCGCTACGGTACGTACCTCGTCCTGCTTGCTTGGTTCGATCCCTTCCCCTTCACAACAAGATGTATGGATCATCTCTATTCTCCAGCTTGCTTCCTTCATCTTGCTACTGCGCGTTAGCAACTAGTAGTAGTAGCAGAAGCGTCTGGTCTGGTGGGTCAGTGCCTACCATCAATCCATCCATGTCAGCCTAACGTACCTACGAGTACGGTTGTGTGTTGACATAATAAAATATTATGAGGCCAACTCCACCGCGCGACCCTATCATGTCCGTCCCCGTCCGTTTGGGGTAAAACAGACAAACGAGGCGGCCCAGCGCACGGGAGCAAACGGACTTTTGTCTGTTTTGTGTCCGCTTTCGACCCATCCGCGGTCTAAGTTTGCGCCGCTTTTCAGGTGAAACGGACACCACACGAAAACGCGGGCCGTCTACGCGTGTCCTCCCCTGGCCCACCCGTCGGTGGCACAGGGCGGGCCTTTTTCTATCCGCCCCCCTCCCTTCCTCCGGCCGCACCCCCTCCACTCTTTCCCTCGCTACCACCGCCGCCGCCGCTGCCATTGCAGCCGTGCAGTTCGGACGCGCACTTGCCCAGCCCCTTCCCCTCGGCGCCGCCGAGCTACCCAACCACGGCCACCTGGTTTGCGCACCCGCCAGCCGGATTTGGGGCGGATCCGGTCGGTCTTGAGCTCGCCCGGCTGTGGGAGGCCGGGCCGCGCCATGGACTGGCCGGGCACCTCGCCGGAAGGCCCTGGCAGGGCCACAAGGCCACATGCAGGCAGTGGCTCCTCCTCTAGCCGCTCGGATCTGCGCCGTCGGTGGTCCGCCGGCAGATACACGAATGGCGGTCGGCCGGGCTCGGTGCTTGCCCAAAAGCTCGCCAGCGCACCGTTGCCACTCATTAAATGCGACCACTGCCCAAGGATGGTCGTGCGCCGCATGTCTACAACGCCGGAACATCCCGGATGGGTGTTCATCAAGTGCTTAAACGATGGGGTATAGTGACTCAAACTGGATCTCAGATGCTGATGAGATAAAAGCCACGAGCGGATATGTATTCACTCATGGAGGTGGCGCTGTTTCTTGGAAGTCTTGCAAGCAGACCATCTTAACGAGGTCAACAATGGAAGCAGAACTCACAGTACTAGATACAGCTACAGTCGAAGCAGATTGGCTTCGTCGGCTCTTAAATGACTTGCCGGTTGTTGAGAAACCTGTACCGGGTATCCTTATGAACTGCGACAATCAAACTGTGATCACGAAAGTGAGCAGCTCAAAGGATAACATGAAGTCTCAAGATACGTTCAGAGAAGGTTAAAGTCTGTCAGGAAAATGAGAAAGTCCGGAGTTATTGCATTGGATTATATCCAAACGTCTAAAAATCTGGCAGATCCTTTTACTAAGGGTCTATCACGTAATGTGATAAATAATGCATCGAGGGAGATGGATATGAGACCCACAATATGAGTTGTTCACAGTGGTAACCTATTCTTTGTGATCGGAGATCCCGTGAATTAGATGTGGAAGACAAGCTGTTGGTCAACTGAGAGGAGAGTATCCTTACTATTCACAATACCACTCCATTTGATGCAATACTCTCCTAATCTGCATGGTAGGTTGATGTATATCTTAATGTGTTCTAAGTGGCTCATTTAAGCAGAGATGTTATCCTGCAGAACATCTTTTGAAAGAACACACCTATATGAGTCTGATTGTCAAACGTCGCAATCTATGAGAGTAGGATTCTTTCTAGTAAACTCATGAAAGATCACGGAGTATGACGCATAAACCCCACCCACGGAGAAGACCCACGGTAGCCACGTATCAGTCAAGGCTTTATGTGAAGCTAGAATCGCAGAAAACTTGCAGTTCAAGGCCAGGAGGGAGGTACGGGTACTGCTACTGCAGCTGCATGCGGCTAGTTCCCTTAGCCTAGCCTAGGTAGCACCAAGTTGCTGCTGCCCGGTTGCTGCTGGTGCAAGTGAGGAGGCCGACGGTGACATAGACATACATCCCCCCGGCCCCCGCCGTCGGCGACCTGCCTCGTGCCTATAAGAATAAGATAGCCGCCATGCGCTAGCTGCGGCAGGCAGGCAACCACACCCACACAACACAAGCAGCAGCATCCAAGGCAAGGGTTGCATTGCAATGGCCGGCTGCGGAGGTGGCCTGTACGCCGTGCTCGGCGTCTCCAGCGACTGCTCCGACGCCGAGCTGCGCAGCGCCTACAGGAAGCTCGCCATGGTTACTGCTTTCCTCCTATGCTCTGCTCTCCTCTCTTGCGTTCTGCTAGATGATATTTTCTCTGTTTCTTGGCTCCTCTGTTTCACCTACTACTTGTCTAGTTAAATTGAATAAATAAATATATGTTATGTTGGGTTGCAGAAATGGCACCCGGACAAGTGCGGCGGCGGCTCGGAGGCCGCCAAGGCCAGGTTCCACAAGATCCAGGCAGCATACGCCGGTAAGTTCATCGCCCTCTTCCTCTTCCTCTTCCTCGCTGCTCCGCTGGTACATTGAGATCCATTCTTACCGTAGAGAGAGAGAATGTGAGGCTTTGCTGCCGTATACGTGTTCCGTTGTGGCTCTATGTATCTATCTTTCTATACATACCCACGAGAAAGAGACGCCGAGAGCGTGGAGAGAGGGTGACGTACGTGGTTTGGTTTGATTTTATGAACATGAACAACATTCATGCAGTTCTGTCGGACCCCAACAAGCGTATCCTCTACGACGTCGGAGCCTACGACAGCGACGCCGACGACGAGGTCCGTGTGTTTATTTACTAATAATAATATAATATGTCTCTTCCTCCTTCAACACAACAGTCCTTATATATATTATAATAACCAGGGTGAGATTTTCATCAATTCCGCAGGGTGCAGGAGACATACTGGGAGACATCCTAGAGGCCATGAACCACACACCCCCACACGTAAGTCAAGTGACAGTCAACTCAACTCACACGGCTGCTCTGCTCCGCTCTGCTTATAGATATCATAATATCATGGAGGTTTTTACGTCCCAGAGCAAAGCAGAGCGGACAACTACTCCCTCCGTCTCAAAATATAGTCATCTTTTTTAAACAAAATATAAGCAATTTTTCTACTCAGAATATACTTTTGAAAGCTGAGTCGACTTGCCAAAACTAGATCTGGAGATCGGGGCTCAGGTAGCCCTTTATGTTTACCAAAATGTTGTTTCTTATACACCTAAAAAATGCTAAAAAGTATACAAAATTCTATCAGCCTACAAATTATCAAATGAAACTTTGCATACACGTAGAGAATTGTATAGGTATTTGCAAAAAGAAGTTTTTCCAAAGCATTTAACAGCACTAAAAAAAATCAAATTTCAGGCTCACAGCCGGATCACCGAAAAGTTGCACTCGGTCCAGCTGGGCAATCTGAGGTGGGCCCAAAGTACCAATCAATGGTTGTGTTATAACTATTGACCTGCCTCATCAACAGTGTGTGTGCCTAAAGTACCAATCAATGGTTGTGTTATAACTATTGACCTGCCTCATCAACAGTGTGTGCGCCTAATTTTATATTTTGTATAAGCAAAAGAGTATGTGCGTTGTAAAGGAAGTAAAAATAACACATACTCTTAACCCAATAACCATGACTCAAGACCCTAATAGGTCCACGTCATTTATTTTAACAGGGCATTACATTTGTGTTGCCGGTTATCCTCCATATCACCCTCGCCGGCGGTCATCTCAGTGCTCACACAATCATAACGTGGTCAATTCTAAAGCATCTCTCTCTCTCTCTCTCTCTCTCACACACACACACACGTGCGCGCTTGGTTGGAATAAGATGAGAAATCTGTTGTTTTTCCCCTGCGAGGTTTTCCAGAGGTGTGCATGTGTGGTTACTTTTGTTTTCTTTCGTCTCAATATGGTTTTAGTGGGTGCTTATTTGCAATCCGGGTCGCCGCCGGTACAAAAGAAAAACGGACCGTTCACTATAGATTAAGTTTGCACTTTTCAGGGTTAATTACCTGAAAAGTCAGTGGGTTTTCTGAAAAAATACAAAAAGGCCTATGACTTTACTCTGTACTACGGGTTAGTTCACCGAAAATATAGGGAGTTTTCTATAAATTTGCGTGACAGATGGGCAGAAGCACTCCTCCTTTTATTAGTGAGTATAGATAATATTGTCCATTAAGTCTAGAAGATTATTTAATATGTAAAATAAATCCTAATTTTGCAGGAGAAAATCTATATCACATCAAAGTAACAACCAATCTGATACACATCAGTTAATTTGACGGCGTCGCCGACCCGCCCCCGGCCGAGCCCAGGCACCTCGGCCGACGTGTCCCTCCGCGCGCCACCCCCGCTGTCCAGCCGGCGGCGCCGGCGCAGCAGCTGGTGTGGGTGCGCCGAGGCGAGGCTAGCTAGCCACTCCAAGCATGGTCGCGTGATCTCAAACGATGCAAGTTGCTGCTACGCGTGTGGGCTCCTGCGCTCTGTTGGTTTGCTCACGTGAGCTTGATTTAGTGGCTAGAATTTGTAGTGAACTGAAGATTCAGACAGAATTAATTCAGGTTGTGTGCTGTACTCCGGGTTGATTAGAGAAAACGGCAGGGGATATTTGCAAAAGTGTGTGCGACGACTGGGCCAGCCACCTGGCTTCCACTTGTCGAGCTGTGATTGGCCTGGGACTAAAACGTCACATGAAGTGTAAGTTGAGGTATGGTAGGGTTGAGTTTTGCAAGTTTGGGACTAAAATGTCACATACTGTGCAAGTTAGGGTACCTAGGGTGCTTTTACCTTATTATGGTGCATGGCGAGATATGGGATGGCATCTCTCAGTCTGCTGCCATACCATCCCATCCCATTTCATTTCACATAGTATAAGCAGGTTTGTGAATGAGCTACAGTACCCGGCAGGCCCGCGGTACGATGCTTGATCTGAGCTGTCCCTTTTGGATCCGACGGATCATCTGGATCTCTGTCGCATCCCATGTAGGGACCGACGGACACAGGCCATCGCAATGACAGCACACACACATGCAGATGCAGCTAGCCTCACATCGCAACATGTCGGTGTCGGTGTACCCTACCTACATGAATACTGATTGACTGACTGACTGTGGTACGTACTCGATGTTGTGTGTTGTACTCCTACCTACCGTAGCATACGAAGCGGCCGTGCGAGGCCGATTTCACTGTTTTGACCCTTTTTGAGAACTTTAACACGATTTGACCCTAGTTTGAAGAAAATTCATGATCTGACCCTTTTCCTACCGCCATCGTCTTTGGCGGTAGGGTAACACAACCTACCGCCAAGGGCTACGGTGGTAGGATTTAACTGTGCCGTCACGGGCGCTCGACGGTGAAAATACCCAGGGTAGCAAAGATATATCTTACGTGTGACGCCTAGTAGTATTGAACCTTTTTGCTGCAAAGTTGGCTAGTGCGTGTGTGTTTGCTTTGGTAGGTCTTGAGTTCGAGCCTTCATAAGGTCATATTTTTTGTTTATTTTTATTTTGCCCAATAAAAATAAGCAATTTGTCCAGTTAATTTGAGGATATGGATTATTGCTAAAAATATTTTTTTTACTTATTTGTACCTTCTTTATAAAATTCCCGCAAAGATATAAACGAACATGATCTCTCCAATATGTTTTATCTTCTGGTCTCTCCATGAAGTACTATAGCTGATTACAAAATTAGTATACATTTGTAAATTTCCAAGGATATGCGTGTGTGCACACCGCTAGTTAACCCCCGTGATTAAGAGCTTCCAGTTCAAACAGTCTTGTCTCAACATTTGCAATTTGCCATGGATATGCCATATGTGCATATGACTTGGAGCTTTCTATTCCAACTGTTTGTTTCAAGTTGTAGTTGTGCATCGTACAAGCAGGTTGTACATGCCCGTCTTTTTCATGTGCTTTAGGATTATGTAGTGTAATGTAAGATGGCTCTTCCATGTCAATCTTGTGTAAAGCATTAGCATCACCATGCTACTATCCCCAGCTTGATGATCTTTGTTTGTCATTCTTGGCAATCAATTGCAGAATAGTAATGCCTCCGTTCATTTTGTCAGTTTAAGCCAAAACGTCTTATTATCCTAGTAGACAGAGTGTGTAATACATAAGGATGTTTCTAGCAGACATGTTTCTTTCTCATGATCCTAGTTGGAAAAAGATTAATTACAACATACAAGTCACATGCTTTACAATCTTTCAAGCTTTTCCAAAACTTTATTAGACAACCTTGATTTTATTGATAAGATCGGAGTTACAATCGCACAAATTCATTTAACTGGGAGTACAAAGTTATAATCAACAACAACTACATGAGCTAATAATTCTCTTGGGAAGTTGCACATTCCAGTTATCTTCTCTTCCGGAGGCAAGCGCACAATCTGCAACCTCATGTGCAAATTGGCTTTGGTCTCTTTTGATTTGGTGAAACTGCACCTGGTGCTTCTTGCCGGATTGCACGGAGAATATAATGTAGGCTGGAGTCATTTTCCAATTCAGTTTAGATGGCACACCGACAGGTTTGTCCAGGCCATTGAACAGAATTCTCAGGCATCTCACATGTGTTTTGTTTTCCATTTAACATTCTCAATGGAAGGATGAACATAATTCAGAACAAACTGGACTGAATTTACTTTCACAAATAAGTAAAATATATATTTTTATCAGTAATCCATATCCTACAATTAATTGGACAAATTATTTACTTTTTATTGGGCAAAATAAAAATAAACAAAAAATATATCCTTATGAACAGAATTCTCAGGCATCTCACATGTGTTTTGTTTTCCATTTAACATTCTCAATGGAAGGATGAACATAATTCAGAACAAACTGGACTGAATTTACTTTCACAAATAAGTAAAATATATATTTTTATCAGTAATCCATATCCTACAATTAATTGGACAAATTATTTACTTTTTATTGGGCAAAATAAAAATAAACAAAAAATATATCCTTATGAACAGAATTCTCAGGCATCTCACATGTGTTTTGTTTTCCATTTAACATTCTCAATGGAAGGATGAACATAATTCAGAACAAACTGGACTGAATTTACTTTCACAAATAAGTAAAATATATATTTTTATCAGTAATCCATATCCTACAATTAATTGGACAAATTATTTACTTTTTATTGGGCAAAATAAAAATAAACAAAAAATATATCCTTATGAAGGATCGAACTCACGACTGACTGTACCTAGCACACACACACTAGCCAACTTTCTAGCAGAGAGATTCAATTGCACCAGGCGTCACGCTTAATATATACCTTCGCTACCCTACCCCAATTGCGCTAGGCATCACGCTTAATATATACCTTCGCTACCCTACCGCCATAGACTATGGCAGTAGGGTATTTTCACCGTCGAAGACCATGACGGCACCGTCAAATTCTACCGCCATAGCCCTTGGCGGTAGGCCGTGTTACCCTACCGCCAAAGACGATGGCGGTAGGAAAAGGGTCAGATCACGATTTTTTTTTAAACTAGGGTCAAATCGTGCTAAAGTTTTAAAAAAGGGTCAAAACAGTGAATTCGACCACCTAGCGAGCCAGCGAGCGAGGGGAATGGTATCATCATACTCCTACAACTACAACTATGTGGGTAGGTAGATGAGATCCACGATGCGTACGTACGTACAACATGCATGCATGCCTTGCACTGGTCCGTCCGTCCATCGCTACTACTCCCTCCATTCCTAAATACTAGATAGGGTTCGCGCCTTGGCAGGGTGCCGGTCCTAACGTTTTCATCAAACGGGTAATGCTAAGTCAGTATCAAACGGGTAATGCTAAGTCAGTGTTAACCCACGTTTAGAATATGCAATCATACAGGATAACATGCAGTGAAGAATATAATAGGAGCGATATATAGATGTGCAGACACATGTGAACAGATTTCAAAATTACAGTAATATTTTAAAAATATGTTAACACTTCTTAAAACAATGCAAGTATCTTCAAACAAGAAACCCATCCGACATTTTTACATCGCCACCAAGTGCTCTATATAGTAGAAATATCAGCCAAAATATGCACTACTGATTATCTGAACTGGAGCATCACATTCTGAACAAGAAACAGGAATATATTTGATAGACAACGTACTGAACTTGGTTCGCACGACATGACATTCCTTATATTCTGAACCTTGTAAAAAGGAAAGATGTATTTATTATATCATCTGAACATTCTAGCACAGCGAGTACAACCTTAAGATAAAGAGAAGATTCACAATGTAGTTGACAGATGCCGTGAGGACGATCAAGAGTACAGAATCAGTCGGGCTACAAAGCAGCAGAGCAAGTCTGTGAATAGATCGTGCAAGCTGCTTTCATATTTACAAAGGGAAGAATCTTGGCACAAAGACTTTGTGACCCTGCCGAAGAACGGACAAATGGACGGGCTTCATCTGTGGATAAAAGAAAACATATTCAAATAAACATCAGGAAAACAGGCTACAAGACACTATCTAATGACAGAGGATAACAATGCATAATGGAAATCTAACGATCATAGAGAATAACAATAAAACATGAAGTATCCTAAAGTAATTTCTTAAAACATGAAGAGAAAGAATCTACCACATCACATATACGTGCAGAAGAATGGCAATAAAATTCAGTAGCCAAAGAGAAAAGAAAAAAAGAAATTATGTATCCGAGGATATACTGTTAAAGACAATACAATGCAGGCTACTACTAATTATTATAGGGCCATGTCGATAAACTTAAAAGGGGATAGTTGAGGCATAAACCTTGGGGAAAAATGTTCTGAGTCTCCATACACTTCCCATCTTTATCTTTCATAAGTAATTTTAGGGATTTTTTTGATATGACCCGCGACACAACAACATACAACTGTCCATGGATAGAACATGATATTTCAGATATAATTTCTAAGAAAGGACAATGTCTAACCCTGGTTCATATTTATTGTCATGGAATAACATAGTCGGACAGGAAATTGTCGTCTTTTCAGAGTGAAAGGCCATTTGGTTTTCTAGAGCATCAATTATATCTGGTACGCAAATAACCTCTCCTATAGGAGAACCATCGTAATACACTAGTAGAAAACAGGGCTTTGGTCACGGGGCAATATTCACATTAGTCCCGGTTCTGTCATGAACCGGGACTAATGTGAGCATTGGTCCCGGTTCGTGCGGCTAAGGCATTAGTCCCGGTTCACCTGAGCCCTTTAGTCCCGGTTTGCGACACGAACCAGGACTAAAGGGTGCGATGCCCATTAGTACCAGTTCGTGGCACCAACCGGTACTAAAGGTTAGACCTTTAGTCCCGGTTCGAGCCACCAACCGGTACTAATGGGGTTTGAGGCATTAGTACCGGTTCATGGCACGAACCGGTACTAAAGGTCCCATTTTCAAACTCTACCCCCCCCCCCCCCCGGTGGATCGCCTTTTCAGTTTTGTACAAAGCAAAAGAAAATGATAAAAACTTCAAAAATTAAAATCCTTCCAGATGTAGTTATGTTACTACATGTACTAGTTAGGAAAATTTAAAAACTTAAATTTGGACATGTTTTGCAAAAAGTGTAGGGAAAATGTAAAACGGCTATAACTTTTGCATACGATGCCAGAAAAAACGTATAATATATCAAAATGTTCAGCACGAAAATCCGCATCCAATTTTGACCACCTACGGCCTGTTTGCAAATTTTTAGAATCCCCAAATTCTAAAAGGAAAAAAAGTTATGCTCAAATTTCAGTTTTTTTTTGAATTTTTGTTAAATCTGGTCAAACTACTTATTCAAGAAGTATTAGTGTTACTAAATAATTATTCAAGAATATTAGTGTTACTAAATAATTATTTCAATTTTTTTGAATTTTGGTCAAATCTGGTCAAACTGTGGTCAAACAATGGCCAAACTAATTATTCAAGAATATTAGTGTTACTAAATAATTATTTCAGTTTTTTTGAATTTTGGTCAAATCTGGTCAAACTGTGGTTCACTAGTCTCCTTTAAACCGGTTCGGACTAAAGGCCCTTATAAACCGGGACAAAAGGCCCTTTTTCTACTAGTGATAATAGCTTGAATGTACGATCAGCAAGCTCACTAATGATAAGAATACTTTATGTTCAAGAAAATTGATTGTAGAAATAGCATTCAGAACTCAGGTGGATGTAAACAGTGCTTTCTTTTAACATCATCGTCAGAATTAGCCATTGAATCAAAGCTCAACACTCTAAATATTGACTTCGACAGCCACATAAATGGTTGGAGTTAAGTTAAGATAGCTAATTTGTAGCACGATGTTCACACCAATAGTAGACAACTAATTTTCAGAGGAGGTGACATTACCGTGTGAAGCTCTGGCACTACTCTCACTCAAGCGATAGTAGCATAGGGCCCTGAGCAAAAGGAAAAAGAAACACAAAGATTTAGCAACAGGAGAACGAAGAAAGTAAACCGTACTATATATAGCTAGGTACGACAATGTCCAAAATCAAATTAAAATCTAACAATCAGATACACTTATTCATTTTTGGGCCCAACGGATCAGAGAACATAGAGTACAGTTCAACTCTTTGTTTTGTACTGGAGTCTACGTGGTACATCAGCAGTGTATTACAATAGTTGGTACTCATTATCTATGCCCATAAGAACTCCCCCCACAAAAGAAAGGATCTTCACATGCAGCAAGCAACGGACAAACTATATATCCTCATAAGAAGCTTCACTTCCACTTGCAATATATTAAATAAATAGTTTGACAACATATACAGAGAACTTTCCTGGTATGTGACAATTTTTTCAAAGCGGAATATCCAGACTGAAACAATTTCATCATCCATCTATCTATTCGAGGCAGGTTTTAGCTAAGAATGGAACAAAAAAGTTGCAGTGAAATTTTGGGCACCACAAACAAAATCACCCAAATTTCCTGACCCAAACAACTATATCATTTATAGGCCATGTATGTTCCAGGCAGATTTTACGACACTTCCAATCTGGATAATAAGTGTGAAGTGAGCTTGACATAATCTGTCTATCTGATGCTCTAACACAAAACGAATGCTGAAGGATACTAATCCAATGGTCCAATCCATCACAAACTATTGCTAAAAAAGATTCAGATTCAATGATCAAACTCAAAATGGTACTAAAGCATGGATGTGTTAGGCATCACAATATTCAGACAAAAGCAAAAAGATGAAACTGCCTGCTTAATACTGATTAGGAAGCAACAATAGTGCATTAATTATGTCATCTTAATAGCTTTACGCATGTCACAATCTCATACGAAAAAAATTAGTTAACATTTACCATATCTAGGCTGGAGGATGATGGAATTAGAACCTAGATTGCAGGAACTTCATATGACGAAACAAAAAAGTTTCTGAGGAATATCAGCTCCATACAGTATCTCTAGCGCTGAAATAAGAATACATGGAAGATTAAGACAGATTTAACTCATCACTCAAAGAACATGTAGTAAGGCATGAGTGATGATATAATATAGAGAAAGTAATAAACAGTGTAACAAAGCGAATTCGTGTGCAAGCGGCTTGGAGAGAGAGATAGAGAGCCGAGACGGGGCGAAGCGGAGGCTAGGTTTTCCATCGCCTAGAAACATGCATTATAGTCAATATAGTTATGAACTGCAGTACCAAAATAGCAGTAGTGAATTAATATCATGCATAGATGTGCAGGCAAGTACCATAGGCCAGCAAAAGGGAAACAGATTATCCAAAAGAAGGAAGCTTTTATATATTCATATATTCTTCAACATACCCGCCATGAAATTAAGATGTTTCTTGATTAATGAAAGAAACACACAATGGATAAACAGGGGATGGGCATGCATCCGTTGGAAAAAGGCAAAGATATATTGCAATACCATCGATTCATCTTTAGAAAAGATTATGAGTTTAGAGTTCACAAAGTGTCTTTGAGTATAAATTCCATGAAAGACTACAGTCATACTCATTGCATCGGTTATCTGAAGAAGCATTAAATATTTGGTGTGAAAACACTTACTTTTTGGAAGGAGATGTTTCCAATACAACAACTGCTACAGAGAAATTTTGTGGCAGGAAGGCAAATTGAAATACACACACAAGAGAAATCGGACACGCTAATTCAACCAACGAAATACATACCCCCTCTGCACACATATGGACTCGCAGTATATACAGACCTAAAGTACACTCCATCTGCAGTGTACATGTTCTTGGAATACACACACGACCTAGAAATATACATGGACTTGAAATACACACACCAGCCTGCATTATTTATGGACCCAAAATATACACACCAGCCTGCAGTTTTGGACATGGCTCATTTTGCTACAAAGATTTGGAGTCCTATCCGAACTTATGCCCAACTGTTCCGCTAAGGCACTGCCAAATACTATTCTCACCAGTTTGGATATTCTCACCAGTTCGGCTAACAAATGTCATTGACATACACGAGTGTAGAAACAACGAGTGTAGAATTTTGTCATTGACATTAGCAGTTAAAAGAAAAGGATCAAATCCAGATACAAAATCCCATAATTTCCGAACAAAGAGTTGAGCAAATCGGCACAAACCAAGCAGATCTGCTTGCAAAAGTTCCGCTCCTTGTCATGCACCAAATACTAACATGATCCCCACTTGAATATAAATTTAGTTCTAGTACTGTCACTCCTGTTTGTAAATACCATGGATTTACTGACAGTTCTAAGCTTCTAATTATTATTAACAAAGCTACCACCTAATTATCAGTTTGGACAAAGCTGCACCATAAATATATATCAGACAAATACTCCTACTCCTAATTTGTCACATAACCTATTATTAAAGCTGAGGTGTGCATACCAAAGATAAAAAAATTGTAACATAAAAGGATCAAGCTCCTTTTCACACATCAGTTTGGCCATATTAACCAGTCTTACTGTAAAGATCATAGATATTGCAAAGCTAATGGAACATGGGATCACGGGACCAAACCTGGTGCCGGACGGCGGGAGGATACCAGCGTCCACCTGGAGAATCCCGCTATGAATCTTCTGCATTAGTGGCTCGACCCCCAAACGACGCTTCTGCTAAACCACGGAAAAACACAACCAATGTTAAATCTCAGAATAGCGAAGCTCAAAAAAAGAGCGTGTTGCAATTACATGGAAACAACAAAGAGATGGAACTAGTATCAATTTCAGGAATATTTCTGCAAAAATGTGCAGTCATGCACAACATTTTCAATTCTAAGATGCCTTATGGTGTGTATAGAGATTCATGCACTTTGATCAAACAGAGACAATATTGCACGACAAAACATGAGGTGATGATTTCAAAATGTAACCAGAAGGTTTACTGCATAAGGAAGAGAAAGACAGATATATGCTGATAAGTGAATCTGGCATGTCATACATTACACAATAGTATGTAATAGCTTATGTTGCCTGATTAATCAGAGTGTCGTTGTAAGGTACTGCATGCCTTTATTTTGCTTCATATGAACTGACCAACTCCAGATAAAAAAGGAAAACCCAAACCAAACATTAGACTTAGTAAGCCACAATCCATACCTAAAAGATGAATTCTAAATTAGAACATGTACATTCGAAGGCATAAACAAAGGAATGAGAAAAGAAAAGCACCTGCTATTTTTTTCTGTTTAAGCACCTAGATAAGCGCCTACCATTGTACATGCTCTGACAGCATCCCATTCTTCCCATACAGTCCAATGGCCCTTGCTTCCTTCACAATTCAAGTACACCCAATTCCTTTCGTAAAACACAACAAGGAGCTTTGTATTCAGTATTTTGCTAGCTGCTTGCCCCCTGCTTGAAATGCGTACAGATGGCCATGGATACATTACAGAAAGAGAGAGAGCATGGGGGTGAGGGGGGGGGGGGGGGGGGGGGGGGGGGGTTACCTAGCCCACCGCCAAAGGCGCACGGGCATCCAAACTTGTCCGCTCCAGCAAAGGTCAACTCCATCAGAGGAGAGGAGTGGCAGGCAGGGGAAGCCGACGCCGACGAGGAGCCTACCCAGACTGCCGGCATGAGGAAGAAACCAAGCTCATGGCCATCTGTGAGAGGGGGAAGAGCAGTGAGAAGGGGAAGAGCAAATTGCACCAAAGATGGGCCCCCACCTTGACCTTGAGGAGGAGCAGCGCCGACACTATGGTCAGATCAGAGCAGCAGCGTCAGTAGCGAGCAGAAGCAAGTGTCCCTCGATCTGGACGTGGTCGAGCAGGAGTAGATGTGGATTCCTTACCTTCTTCTAGTACGAGGAACGGCTGCTCGCCGGGGAGCTCCTGCTCGTCGGGCTGCGCGACGGCAGCCGCGGCCCCCTCCTGCCGGCGGTGGAGGCGGTGCACGACCCAGGGCCGGGGCAGGGCGTTAGGGTTTGGGCGGCGCCATATCGAGGGGCGGAAGGAGGAGGCCAGGCGAAGGCGGGGAAGGAGGAGAGGGAGGCACTGGTGGGGAGGAGGAGGCGGCGCGAGCGGGAGAGAAGCCGGCCGGAGGGGTGGAAGGAGGAGAGGAGGCGCGCCGGAGGGGAGCCAGCTAGGGCTGTCTCCACGGGAGCCGGCCCTTTATACCCCCTTGAGTGAAATGACGAAAATGCCCCCGGCGGGGCAGGCTATTTAGCATGAATGAGACGGTAACTATTCATTGTATCAGTAATTTTTTTTGATCCAACGGCCTAGTTCCTCCCATCGCTCGATCCGACGGCCGGAAACGCATCAAAAAATCGATCGAACGGCCAGAATGATCTAAACTCTGAGAACGCTCAGGAGCTCCCAACATACCTATTTTGTGATTCAAGTCTTTCTAGAGATTCTAATAGGGACTACATACGGGATGTATATAGACATAATTTAGAGTGTAGATTCACTCATTTTAGTCCGTATGTAGTCTCTATTGGAAGACGCAGAGTTTTTGCACCCGAGCTCAAATGAGCTCGGGTGAACAGTAAAATCAAAACTAAATCAAAAAAGATTCAAAAAAAATCCAAATTCTTTTTGGGAGAAACATTGACAAAAGTTTTAAGTGATTGCAAAAATTCGTCATGAAATCACATTTCTAGAAGGCGTGGCAAAAAAAAAAACGGTACTCTGAAAATGCTACTTTCAAAAGCATTTTGGAGCACTGAATTTGTTTTTTTGCCACGCCTTACAGGAATGTGATGTCATGATGAACTTTTGCAAGCTCTTATAACTTTTGTCAATGTTTCTCCCAAAATGTTTTTGGAATTTTTTGAATTTTTTTCGATTTGTTTTCAATTTTACTGTTCACCGAGCTCAAATGAGCTCGGGAGCAGAAAGGCACTTTCGCTAGAAAGACATATTTAGGAGCAGAAGGATACAAATGATTCGAATGCCCACTGCAGCCTTTAGGAAAATTTGAAGTATTCTCACTCCATTTTCTGTTGTTGTTTTAATGTGCCGACAGCAAGAACTTTTTCTTCTTCAAACATGCCCATTTGTTTGTGTGTTTCTTGATTGATTTCCATGGTTAATATTATTTTTGATGGTGTTTCCGTGGTTAGTATCGTTTGTTGCATAGAAAGTAATGAGTTATTATTTTGTGCCATACAAGAGCAAGGAGGCAAAAGCAAGCAAAGTCTGAACATTTGGTTCCTAACCAGCTGAACTTCTTTGTGACATCCTAATTGACGTTGTACAGGTTTGCTTCTCCTATGTTATGAGACAAAGCGAAATGCCATTTTGTCAATGTCGACGATTCCTTTATATAGTTCAAGTAAGTAGCACCTTGCTAGATCAGATATTGTCTTTGGAGGCCGAGCTCCATGGAGCTCGGTTTTGAAATTTTGAATTTTGTCAAATTTCATATTTTCTACATTTCAAAAAATTCTGAAAAAAAACACACATATACATGAAGGCATAACACACATGTGTGTAAATTTTTAGGGCAAAAAAGTTGAAATGAGGGCTGTGCAAAAAAGACAAATCTGGGGTTTTTTAACACCTAATACTATTCATCCTCCCAGGTCATGAATTTGTCTTTTTTGTACAGGTCACATTTCAACGTTTTTCATTCTAAAAATTTACACACATAGACATAACATACTTGTTTACTTGCACAATTTTCAGATTTTTTTGAAACCGAAAAGTTTGAATTTTGATTTGTTTCAAAAAAGGCCTCCATGGCTCCCGGGAGCCAAACGTCCGCTCTCTACCTTGCTAGATAGAATAACTTCTACATCGGTGCGCAAGTTGTGCGAAAGCATCTAACACCAACCATTTGGAATTTCAGATACACACTCTTTAAGATCACTACTGTGAAACTTATGAAATTAAACGAGATGGTCACAGATTCAGTTTGTCTCGTGAGCGTGAGAAATAAAATAATAATCCCTCTGCAAGTGATCTAAAACGTCATATATTAGTTTACAGAGGTAGTAATTGCTATGTATTACCATCGTATTTTCGAGTACAATTCTCTGTCCAGGATGTTTAATTTAATATAGGCAGTGCATTTTCTATTCTCGAGTGTACTACACCCGAGTTTACAAAAAAAAACAAAAAACAATATCAAATGTGATTCAAAAACTCTGAAATTTCGTGAGATGAAACATGATCAAATGTTTTAGGTTGTTGCGGAATTTCATCCACAAAAAAACATGATCAAATGTTATTGTTTTCAACAAGAAAAAAATTGCTACAGTATCTCTCAGTTTAAAAAAATCTCAGTTAAAAAAACCATTCAAAGTTTAAAAAATGTTTGTGTTTAAAAAAATGTGCACTACAGTACCTCCTAGGTTTTCAAAAATAGTTCACACTTTCAAAAAATGTTTGAAATCAAAAAATATTTATGTTTCAAATAAATGCTCACTAATTTGAAAAAAATGTTTGTCTTAATTTCTTTTTTCACTACAGTGCCTCTCAGTTCCAAAAAAGTGTTCAAAGTTTGAAGAAAGTTTGTGTTAATAAAATGTTCACTAGAGTACCTCCTAGGTTTTCAAAAATTGTTCGTGTTTAAAAAAAAGTATCATTTTAGAATTTGAAAAAATTATTTGCATTTTAAAAAGTTGTTCACTGGAGTACCTCCAAATTTTAAAAAATGATAAATGCTCGAAAAACATTTGTGTTTCAAAAAATGTTGCTGCAGTACCACCTAGGTTTGTAAAAATTGTTTGTGTTTTCAAAATAAATATTGTTTATAAAATAATCATGTTTTAAAGAAATGCTCGTAAATTCGAAAAAATCTAGTCTTTCTAATATCTTTTTAAAAACTTAATCCCTACAGCACCTCTTAGTTTTAAAAGAATGTTCTCGTTTTTGAAAAATGTTCCAAGTTCAAAATATGTCTGTGTTTCAAAAACATGTTGCTACAGTACCTCCTTGGTTTTCAAAAATAATTTGTGCTTTCAAAAAATGTTCGAGTTTAAATTTTGTGTTCACAACTTTGCAAAATATTCACTTTTTTCGAACAGAGTGTTTAGCCTTCTTTTAGGATCTGGCGCTGCTATTAGTTTATGTTATTAATTTGTGATGTTGCCTAACGGACACCAGTGGTCGTTAGTCCTACTGGCTATCAATCCCACGCTTGCATCTGTAGCTGCCCCTTTCGATCACGCTTTTTGTCTGGAGCGAACGCTAATGGGCCGGCCTATTGCGACTATGTAACGCCCCCGATTCAATCGTACACTAATCATACACACAAACGTGTACGATCAAGATCAGGGACTCACTGAAAGATATCACAACACAACTCTAAAAATAAATAAGTCATACAAGCATCATAATACAAGCCAGGGGCCTCGAGGGCTCGAATACAAGTGCTCGATCATAGACGAGTCAGCGGAAGCAACAATATCTGAGTACAGACATAAGTTAAACAAGTTGCCATAAGATAGCTAGCACAAACTGGGATACAGATCGAAAGAGGCACAGGCCTCCTGCCTGGGATCCTCCTAACTACTCCTGGTCGTCGTCAGCGGGCTGCACGTAGTAGTAGGCACCTCCGGTGTAGGAGGAGTCGTCGTCGACGGTGGCATCTGGCTCCTGGGCTCCAGCATCTGGTTGCGACAACCAGGTAGAATGGAAAGGGGGAAAAGAGGGAGGAAAGCAACCGTGAGTACTCATCCAAAGTACTCGCAAGCAAGGAGCTACACTACATATGCATGGGTATATGTGTAAAGGGCCATATCGGTGGACTGAACTGCAGAATGCCAGAATAAGAGGGGGATAGCTAATCCTGTAGAAGACTACGCTTCTGACCACCTCCATCTTGCAGCATGTAGGAGAGAGTAGATGGTAAGTTCACCAAGTAGCATCGTATAGCATAATCCTACCCGACGATCCCCTCCTCGTCGCCCTGTTAGAGAGCGATCACCAGGTTATATCTGGCACTTGGAAGGGTGTGTTTTATTAAGTATCCAGTTCTAGTTGTCATAAGGTCAAGGTACAACTCCGGGTCGTCCTTTTACCGAGGGACACGGCTATTCGAATAGATAAACTTCCCTGCAGGGGTGCACCACATAACCCAACACGCTCGATCCCATTTGGCCGGACACACTTTCCTGGGTCATGCCCGGCCTCGGAAGATCAACACGTCGCAGCCCCACCTAGGCACAACAGAGAGGTCAGCACGCCGGTCTAAATCCTATGGCGCAGGGGTCTGGGCCCAACGCCCATTGCACACCTGCACGTTGCGTGGGCGACCGGAAGCAGACCTAGCAACCTCCATTACAAAGGAAGTCACGTTACGCGGTCCAATCTGGCACGCGCCGCTCAGTCGCTGACGTCATGAAGGTTTCGGCTGATACCACGACGTCGAGTGCCCATAACTATCCCCGCGCAGTTGGTTAGTGCGTATAGGCCAGTGGCAAGACTCAGATCAAATACCAAGATCTCGTTAAGCATGTTAAGTATCCGCGAATGCCGACCAGGGCCAGGCCCACCTCTCTCCTAGGTGGTCTCAACCTGCCCTGTCGCTCCGCCATAAAGTAACAGTCGGGGGCCATCGGGAACCCAGGCCCACCTCTACCGGGATGGAGCCGCCTGCCCCTTCAGCCCCCATCTCCGAACAGTATCTTAAGTAATGTAACAGTATAAAGTATATAGCATATGCCCGTGATCACCTCCCGAGTGATCACGACCCAGTAGTATAGCATGGCAGACGGACAAGAATGTAGGGCCACTGATGTAATACTAGCATCCAATACTAAGCATTTAGGATTGCAGGTAAGGGTAACAACTGTAGCAATAATGACAGGCTATGCATCAGAATAGGATTAACCGAAAGCAGTAACATGCTACACTACTCTAATGCAAGCAGTATAGAGAAGAGTAGGCGATATCTCGTGATCAAGGGGGGGCTTGCCTGGTTGCTCAGACAAGAAGGAGGGGTCGTCGGTGACGTAGTCGACCACAGGGGGCATCAACATCGTCACGGGGTCTACCGGAGAGAAGAGGGGGAAGAAACAGTAAATACATAGCAAGCAAGTGCATAACAGGACAACAGGCACAGCTAGGCATGTTCTAACGCGGTATGAGGTGATACCGGTGAAGGGGGGAAACATCCAAGGAAGTATCCCCGGTGTTTTGCATTTTTGGACAGATAAACCGAAGGGGGAAAGTTGCGTGTTTGCTATGTCAGGGATGTGTGGCGGACGAACGGGTTGCGTAACCGGATTCGTCTCGTCGTTCCGAGCAACTTTCATGTAGAAAGTATTTTCATGTGAGCTACGGTTTATTTTATATGATTTTCTAAAGTTTTAAATCATTTTTAGAATTTATTTAATTAATTTAATTCAACATTATCCAGAATAGTGTATGCTGACGTCAGCATGACGTCAGCAGTCAACAGGGCGTTGACTGGGTCAATCTGACGTGTGGGTCTCGCATGTTATTGACTGTTTAGATAATTAACAATAGTTAATTTGGTTAATTAGCTATTTAGGTTAATTCAATAGGATTAATTAAGTTAATTAATTCTCTAATTAATTGATTAATTAATATTTTAATTATTTTTGATTAATGAAATATTTATTTAATTCTTTTTTTATAAAACGTTTTGGGCTGGGCCCTGTTTGTCATAGGGACAAAGGCCTAATGGGGCGGAGCGGTTAGCGGGCGCGGGCGTCGGCGCCCGACTGGGCGAGCGCCCAGATCGACAGGCAGGGGGGCGCCATCCACGGGCGTGGCGAGGCCGCCGGCGCCCACGACGCCGGCCAAGGAAGGCGGCGGAGGGCGGCGCCACGGGAGGGACCGCGACAGGGCGGAGCAAGCGGTGACGGGCGTTCAGCGCGGCAAGGCCTCGCGCGAGAGGAAGGACACATCGAGCGGCGACGAGGCAGGGTGCGAGGCGGCGGTGCGGGGAGCGAGCACGGCGGCGAGCCACGGGATAGAGGCGGCGGCACGGGGCTACAGGACGAGCCGAAAGCAGCTGCGGCTGCAAGCTAGAGCAGCCGCAGGGAGCGGACGGGCGACGACGGGCGCGAGCTAGCGGCTGAAGGGCGTGAGTCCGGCGCGGGACGCACGGGAGCGCGTGGGCGTGCTCCGAGGGTGAGGAGGGCCGAACGGGGCATGAGCACGGTGGCTGTAGGCGTGGGCGAGGCCGTGAGTACCAGCGGTGAGCACGCGCGGGGCGCGGTCGAGTGCTGCTAGGCGCGCAACAGGGTGCACGGGGCGCGCGCGCATCGTGCGGGCGGGCGCAGGTGGTCGGCGCGGTGAGCAGGGGAGCGAAGGGAGAGAGGAAGACCGGGGTCCTCACCGGGGGCTGTAGGGGTTCGGGCCGCGGTGCTCGGGGAGGAGGTCGAAGACGACGTGCGGTGGGGAGGCAGGCCGACGGGGAGGAGGACGGGGACGAGGCGACGACGGAGAGGACGGCGAGGCGGTGACGGGGTCGACGACAAGGTGGCCGTGGCGGAGGCGTTCCGCGCGGCGTCGAGGCGGCGGGGAAGGTCGACGAGGTCGGGGCGCCTTGGGGAGGTTCGTTCCCCCGATCCAATCGGGGGGGCGCAAAGGAGGGAAGAGGGGAGGCGACGGCAGCAGTGCGGCGCCGGCGACGGGCGCCGTTGTCGAGGTCGCGGGGCGGCGCGGGATCGGGGCGATCCTGATCCAGATCGTGGGGGGGAAGGGGGCGAGGGGAGTGGGGAGTGGGGCGACTGGGGAGGGACCGCTAGGGTTCGGTCGACCCAGGGGTGATGTAGGCGCCGGCCCAACCGGCCTGTTTGGCACCGAGGCCATCTGGGCCATGGCCCAGCGGGGGGGGGGGGGTGTTCTCTTTTTTTGTTAGTTTTAGTTTTAGTTCTTTTATTTATTTTCGTTATTTCCTTTTCTGTTTATATTTTAGGATCTAATTATTTTAGTTTTAGTAAAATATACTCGTAGCATCTAAATTAGTATTTCAACTTAGTCCATAGCCACAAACAGTCTAGTCCTCAAATAATTTAGTTTGACATTTTATTAATTACAAAAGGTATTTAATTAATTGTTTTTACTGCTGTTTTATTCATCTTATAGTATTTAAGAATTTTATAAAGGTGTGGTTTCTCCACCATAATTACCTATGCAATATTTGGTTCACTCCGAACTTTTTAGTTTTAATATTTGAAAACTTTTATTGTTTGCTTTTAATACAAATTTGGTTTCTCTACTTGACTAGCTCGTTGATCAAAGATGGTTATGTTTCCTAGCCATTGACATGAGTTGTCATTTGATTAACGGGATCACATCATTAGGAGAATGATGTGATTGACCTGACCCATTCCGTTAGCTTAGCACTCGATCGTTTAGTATGTTGCTATTGCTTTCTTCATGACTTATACATGTTCCTATGACTATGAGATTATGCAACTCCCATTTACTGGAGGAACACTTTGTGTGCTACCAAACGTCACAACGTAACTGGGTGATTATAAAGGTGCTCTACAGGTGTCTCTGAAGGTACTTGTTGGGTTGGCGTATTTCGAGATTAGGATTTGTCACTCCGATTGTCGGAGAGGTATCTCTGGTCCCTCTCGGTAGTACACATCACTTAAGCCTTGCAAGCATTGCAACTAATGAGTTTGTTGCGAGATGATGTATTACAGAACGAGTAAAGAGACTTGCCGGTAACGAGATTGAACTAGGTATTGAGATACCGACGATCGAATCTCGGGCTAGTAACATACCGATGACAAAGGGAACAACGTATGTTGTTATGCGGTCTGACCGATAAAGATCTTCGTAGAATATGTGGGAGCCAATATGAGCATCCAGGTTCCGCTATTGGTTATTGACCGGAGACGTGTCTCGGTCATGTCTACATAGTTCTCGAACCCGTAGGGTCCGCACGCTTAACGTTTCGATGACAGTTATATTATGAGTTTATATGTTTTGATGTACCGAAGGTTTTTCGGAGTGCCGGATGTGATCACGGACATGACGAGGAGTCTCAAAATGGTCGAGACATAAAGATTGATATATTGGAAGCCTATGTTTGGATATCGGAAGTGTTCCGGGTGAAATCGGGATTTTACCGGAGTACCGGGAGGTTACCGGAACCCCCCGGCAACATAATGGGCCTTAGTGGGCCTAGGTGGAAGAGAGGAGAGGCGGCTAGGGCTGGGCCGCGCGCCCCTCCCCCCTAGTCCGAATAGGACAAGGAGAAGGGGGCGGCGCCCCCCTTCCTTCTTCTCCCTCTCCTCTTTCCCCCCTCCCAAGTCCTAATCCAACTAGAAGAGGGGGGAGTCCTACTCCCGGTGGGAGTAGGACTCCTCCTGGCGCGCCCCAAGGTTGGCCGCACCTCTCCCCCTTTGATCCTTTATATACGGAGGCAGGGGTGTAGGAGATATGCCCTAGAGGCAATAATAAATGATATTATTTATCTCCGAGTTCATAATTATGTTTATGTTCCATGCTATAACTGCTATGGTTCTCGAGTCTGCAATAACCACGAGGCTCGGAGGAAGACTCATATGCACGTGTGGAATAATAAACGGTAAAATGTATTCCTAGTCTAGCCTCTAAGACTAGCTCAAGTGTTGCATGATGGTTATGTTTTCCTGATCATGGGCATGTCTATGTCAGCAACCTTGAGGGCACAATGTTAAGAGAACATTTGTGTTGAATCGACCCGGATTGATGTTATGCTATGAGATTCATTCGTCACAAGTTTATTGGTACATAACACAGAGATGGTTAACGTTTGCATGATTCCTTAGACCATGAGAGTATCGAGTTTCTTCATGCTTGCTTCATGAACTTTGGGGTTTGTTAAACGTCATCCGTAAATGGGTGGCTATTACGGCGGCTTACGGGTTCATGGAAAAGTGTGTCAAGTAACTTGATAGCTCAAGATTGGGATTTGCTCCTCCGACGATGGAGAGATATCTCTGGGCCCTCTCGATGTTACGGTATCCATCATCGTCTGGCCAGACACTTTGTGATTTGATCACGGGGATGCCGGAACACGATAACGAGAAAAGAGAACAATACCGGTAACGAGGTAACTAGCATAGTGGACAAGTTGTTGATCCACGGGAATGCCAACATGTCTCACCTCGGGTATTTGTAACATATCGCGAAGCAACAGGAATAGCACACGGCAACTGGAGGTTCACTCGAATATTTATTCATGTGGGTATAGGGGTCAATATGGGTGTCCACGGCTCCGATGTTGATCATTGATCGGAAGGGGTTCCGGGTCATGTCTATACTTCACCGAACCTATAGGGTCACACGCTTAAGGGTCATCTATCTGCTGAATACTAGATAGGGAGTCTGAGAGAAAATCACCGAAAAAGTTTCGGACACCGAAAAGTTTCGGACAGCGGAATCGTACCGCAGAGAGAGGTCATCGGATGAGTTTCGATGATACCGAAAAGTTGTTTCGGGATACACCATTAAGTCAAATTGGTTTCGGCACATGCCTGATAATTCTTGGAGGATGCCAGAATCATTCTGGAAGCTTTTTGGAATTTTCTGAGATAAAAACCGGAAATGTTCCGGAGCTGCCGGAGCCACTTCAGATGCGTTTTGCAGATGAAAATCACTAAAACCGGAATTGTTTCAGAACGCGTTGAAAATCATTTTAGTGGGTACTGGAAATGTTCTTAGCCCACATAAATATTTTCAGTTCGATCAGACGCTGAAAAATGTCGTCGTGAATAGTGAAAATCAGCTTTATGGTTACTTTATGGAAAGCCACCTTTTGGGGCTTTGCTCCAAAAGATCTTGGGGATGACATGGATGGATAGGAGCCATTTTTGGGGCCCCTCATGGGGGTGTGGCCGGCCACATGGGGTATCCCCCCTTGGGGACCCTCTAGTTCCTTGGTTTCACTCCTAGGTCCTTGTGGAAGGACTTCATTCATGTGCATTTTGGGTTTTTTTGTGAAACTACCCTACCCCCTTGGGATTTCCTATAAATAGAGGTGGAGGGGAAGCCCTCCACACTCATCCCTTGCTCTCATACACATGCCATGCATTATCTGGCTTCTTCTCTCCCTCCCACGAAAAGAGTTTCGTAGAGCCGTAAGGCTGTCTGGGTTCCGGCAGGAACTAGTTCTGGACGGCGAAGCCCTGCCGGATAGATGACACCGTATGTGTGCAACTCTGTAGAGAGATCGTAGTTTCGGTCTTAGTTCGTGAGTGCCTCCCGAAGGGCTGTCCGCGTGACCGTCCGAGTTTCGAAGGTCCTCCCGAAGGGCTGTCCGAGTGACCGTTCGAGTTTCGAAGGTCCTCCCGAAGGGCTGTCCGCGACACCGTCCGGGGGGCTGTTCGACCGCCTCCTGGAGGGCTGTCTGAGGAGCAGATGAGGGTATACATCCTCGCGGTTGGGAGGTTGTAAATCCTAGCTGCGGGGATTTGCACCGCCGATCGTCATCGACTCTACTTCCCGCTGCGCTACGAGTCGGTAACGAAAAAGATCAAACCATGTATGCAGTCTCCATAGTGGTCCTGGGCTGGTGCGTAGGTCGGAAATTTTTTGTTTTCTGCTGCGTTCCCCTACAGTGGCATCAAGAGCCGTGCTATGCGTAGATGCAGGTTTCGATCTAGAATACATGGAGATGTATGGGTATTGCATAATATAATTAGGTAGTAGATGAGATCTATTGCTGAAAATTATTTATGCGGGTGACAGATGAAATCTGTTACCCGAGGTTCTTGTTGCTTCCCTAGAATTTGCGTTTGCTCAATCTCGAGACAGCATGGTGGAATTTGACAAAGTTCTGGCAATCCGTGATCCTGATTGATCATGGAAGTGCTATCAGTTCTTTGGGTTCTGCCGTAGTCAAAAGAAAGATGAAATTCGCAGATGAAAGGGCATTGCAGATATGATCTGCACGGGGGTCATGCGTATGACGAAGTTTAATATGGGGCTCGAGATTTAATTATCCCGTGTTTCATACACCCCGAGATGTTAATGTAGCAACTTGAATAATCATACTTGATGATAAAACGTTGGTAGCTGCGGTTTAAGTCAAAACCTTAGAAGCCACGTAAAATAAAATTTTGCATAAACCTATTAGAGGCGTCTAACTTGGTTTTGCAGGATGTGCATGTGATGTGGTATAGCAGTGCTCATACTAATTCGATTATGTATGAGATGACTATATGATGTAATTTGATTAACATGACCTGCGTGTCATGATTCGGCATGATGGCTGGAGCCATATGATTGCACTTTAATGACCTGCGTGTCAACCTTGTTGTAATGCATTATTTTGTTAGCTATAGAGATAGCAATATTATCTGGTGCATCGACAAGGTGGTGGCAATCTTCGCGAAGGTGAACACCGACGCGAATGCCAAAGACGAAGAAATGAAATACTTCTCCGTCAGAAAGGGCTATACCATATCATGCTATTATGAATTGCCTGAGATGTTTATCCCTTATGATGCACCCTTCTTGATTGCGCGGTAGTCGCTTTTATTAGGGTGATCTCTCACTTAAAATATCAAGTAGTTAGTGTTCTCCCAAGTGTAGCACCGTCACGGCACCTATCTTTTCGGGGTGCGCCATGGATGCATGGGTACGAACGATTAGAGAAGTGTGAGGCGGGTGAGGTCAGACCTCGCAGCAAGATCACTTGGTTGTCTTGACGTTCATGGCAGGATCGTCCTGAGCTCGGAACACACGCATCGAAAGATGAGCAAGAGTCACATAGAGATGTGATCGGCAAGTTGGCCTACCGATTAAAATTCCCGTTATGAGATGATGATTCTATGGCGATGAATTGAAGTCTGGATCTTGTATCACTCAAAATTAATTGTGAGAGATATTGATTTGAGTGGGAGCGCACTGTTGAATTAACATGTTTAATTCTAAGTGCAATTAATTATGAACATTGTCTAAGTGTTTCTTGCATAATAGTTGTAGAATAATGGCTCGCATTTCCACCTTCCCTATTAAAATTGAATAGCTGTTAAATATCTGGTTAAAACTTTACGATTGGTAACGTAATATGAGGATTGTCCTCAAAAGTGCCGAGAAGGACATTGTCCTATCGCATGCTTTCCGTATCCTCCCGCTAATGCTATGGATCATGTGACTCTCGTCCTTCGATCCAAAAGCTAGGATTCTGTTACAGTCAAGTGGAATATGTTTGCTTCCATGAAACCCAAACTTCGAAAGTTGGGATAGTTATATGATATTCATGGAACTGAAAATTATTTTCAGATACAAACAAAGCAATGTTTGTTTGCAAGTATTAGTAAAAGTGTTTACTATGCATTTGACTGTTGGGAAAGGGATCCAGAAGAACGCCTGTCATATAATGAAAGGTGAATAAAACAACAACTTAAAGAGAAAGGAAGTGTCCAAAGGGTGTTAGTATGACTTACACGCCTAGGAAGTCCGGGGCTAATGCCACTCTTAAGTTGGTTGCTTCTTCTGAGAGTAGGAGAAATACTAAAAGTTAAACTGTTAGAAGTATAAAGGCAAAAGGAAAGAAGACTGGAATATTCAGCTCATGTATGAATGTCATACAAGTTTTTGATGTATAGAAGGCTGGTCAAAGATATAGTTCTTGCAAATTATGGTTAAACATGTTAATCACTAATTCTTGGGTATTGTGAGTTCATCACAAAATTGCCCGCTCGATTGCATTCTGTTGCAACTCGATGTAAGAACTACTATGGCCTGAAAGACTAGCTAGAAATGAGGTTAAGGTATACACAGGGAACATAGTAAATGTTACTATACCTTCCATCGGTGTATTGCCGTCGGTATTTATTTTCATAATTCATTTAGAGTTTTACAAACTCTATCCCATTGCATAAGGTATCTTGCAAGAAGGTTGTTCATAAGAGAACTTTTTATGTTCGATGTTATGAATAACACAAGGGCCATACTTTCATTATGAATGAGATGTATGTTATGAATATTGATAATAATACAATACCTCTGGGTTTACTTTCATAATTCATTTTAGAGTTTCATACACTCTAGCCCATTGCACAATGTTTGTTGCAAAAGAGTTGTTCATAAAAACAACAATTGTTGTTAAGTATTATGAATAACATGAAGGGCCATGCTTCCATCCAAGATGGCATGTATGTTATGAATATTGATGGTAATATGATACATCCATAACACTGACGCTAAATGTCGCAAGACTAAAAGAATACCACACAAGTGTGGCACTACATTTGGTCACATTGGAGAAACCGCGTGGAAAATTCCACTATGATGGATTTTGAAGTCTTCTTGATTTTGAATCATCTGACACTTGCAACTTTCCTCCGAAAAGTGAAGTGACTAAAATACCGTTCACAGGCCATAAGGAACGAACAACAAACTTATTAGTGATCATACATTTGATGTGTGTAGTCCGATAAGTGTTGTTAGTGGTGGATTTATTTATCTTCAGAAATGACTCAAGTAGATATATGGATATTTACTTGATGAGACGTAAGTCTGGATCTTTTGAAATCATTCGAAAGGTTCTCAAAAATGAAGTAGAAGTTATTGTAACAAGAAAATTATGTTTCTGCAATTTGATTGCACAAAGGAATATTTGAGTTACATGTTTAGCGAATGTCTGATGAGTTGTGAAAGGGATTTCATAACTTGCACCTCCCGGAACACCACTGCAAGTGGAAAGTCTGTGGAGATGTAATCAAACCATTTATGACATGGTAAGGTGAAAGATGACATAAATAAATTTGCCATTATCCCTTTTAAAGTGATGCTTTAGAGACTGCGGCTTTTACACTGAAAAGAGCTACATCGGGTCTGTTGAAATGAAGCCATGGTATGGTACGCCCAACCATGTTATATATTTTCTTAACATTTGGAATATGGGGCTTGTGTAAAAGGTAACAAACCTATTCCAAATCAGACAAGTGCTACTTTGTAGGTTATACCAAAATGTTGGGTATTCCTCCCTCACTATACCGAGGCAAATAGTTTTGCCGCGAAACGGTGTGCTTTTAAAGAGAATGGTTCTTTCAAAAAGGTGAGTGGGAGAATAGTGCAACTCGACGAGATAAACAGTATCTACGTCATCAGATCAAAGGAAAGAGACCTTGGAAGTAATTCCAGAGTTTCCTACCGCGACTGATACGGAAGTCTCTACAATAAAATGTATGAACTTCGGTCGAACTTGCAGCTGAACCACGTAGGCAAGGCTCGTGCAAACCTCTCAGGTGCGCAAACGAGATATTGTTGTTAGACAATATTATACCTACGATACACAAGGAAGCGTTGATGGGCCCTGACTCCGGAATTGGCTAAATGCCAATACAACCCGAGTTAGTTTCCATATAAGTGATTCAAGATTAAAACCTTGATACACCTTTCGGAAGACTTAGAGTCTAAAGAATATTTATGGAACTTAAAACTGATATGGATAAAATGTTTTATCCATAAAGCTTGACTTGTTGGAATAACAAGTTCAAGAGTTGACTACGATGAGGTTGCTTTCATCGTAGCGATGCTTAAAGTCGGTTCGGGTTGAACTAGCAATTAATACATATTTCAATCATGAGATATGAAACATGGATGATAAAAGGATTTCCATCTGATGGAAATGAAAGCTAGGACTTGTATATGATACAGTCCAAAGTAATTTATCGATCCAGAGGATGCTAGTAGGTATGCAAACTTCAGAGTTCCAGCAATGGACAGAAGAGAGCAAAATGGAGTTGGAATCTTCGGGTTTTGATGAAATGGTCAAAGGGGTTTTGACTTCATCAATGGGTAACGAAGATGCTTGTAATTCAAGAAAGTAAGTGGGAGCGTAATAATATTTCTAAAAACCTTATGTGCTTGGCACATTGGTAATTGGAAATAAATTTCTTGACACAAATTAGGACTTCATTTGAAAATAGTTTTTCGATGAAGTGCTTAGGCTAAATAGCCTCAATATTAGGCATGATGATCTATGGAGATAGATTTACCTAATGGGGCTAAGCAATGAATACATATTGACAAGATGCTAAAACCTTTTAGCATTTAAAACGCCAAGGAGTGATTCTTGCCAAAGTCACATGGAAAGAGTTTTTGCAAGACTCGGTGTCCCAAAACACTGATGAGTAAAATACATGATGCAGATTCCACACACTTTTGTGTTTGGATTAATCATGTATTCCATGGTATGTAAAACAACCAGATATGTCCGATACTCCCATGGTGTTGCGAGTATGGATACTAAAGTGATCAAAGTACTGATCGTGGGACAACAGTGAAAGATGTCATTGAGTACTAGAGTAAGTACTGATGATATGTTTTCTTGCAAGCGGAGATCATGAAGAGTTCGTTGTAAAATGTTACATCGATAGTCTTCATCTTTTCACCGTGCGATTTTCGATTTAAGTTAAGGGTTTTGTGTAACACACATTGTGGTGGCACAGTTAGTTGGAATTTGTTCAAACTAGTTACTGTGGCAAATTCTATAACAAGGGCTAAGTATGTTGACACTTTAGAAGCGACAAAGAAGATGTTGAATCATATAGTTCATTCATGAACTTAGTATAGTTCCAAGATGGCTTTTGACAATGGGACACTACTGCAGGTAGTTGCTCCAAAACTCAGTCTGAGGAATCCAGGTTCGACCTGTGATTCACATACATACAAAGCCAAGTCCACACAAAATATGAATTTTGTGAAAACGTGAAAACGCGAGGACATGCAAAGATACACACGGAACTGAAGTCGTCAGATCCGTTGGACATCAGACTATACCACAAGTGAAGCATATTTACACCGGTGTGCCACAGGTGTAAAGTGCATTAGCATTAACTAGATTATTGACTCTAGTGCAAGTGGGAGTCTGTAGGAGATATGCCCTAGAGGCAATAATAAATGATATTATTTATCTCCGAGTTCATAATTATGTTTATGTTCCATGCTATAACTGCTATGGTTCTCGAGTCTGCAATAACCACGAGGCTCGGAGGAAGACTCATATGCACATGTGGAATAATAAACGGTAAAATGTATTCCTAGTCTGGCCTCTAAGACTAGCTCAAGTGTTGCATGATGGTTATGTTTTCCTGATCATGGGCATGTCTATGTCAGCAACCTTGAGGGCACAATGTTAAGAGAACATTTGTGTTGAATCGACCCGGATTGATGTTATGCTATGAGATTCATTCGTCACAAGTTTATTGGTACATAACACAGAGATGGTTAACGTTTGCATGATTCCTTAGACCATGAGAGTATCGAGTTTCTTCATGCTTGCTTCATGAACTTTGGGGTTTGTTAAACGTCATCCGTAAATGGGTGGCTATTACGGCGGCTTACGGGTTCATGGAAAAGTGTGTCAAGTAACTTGATAGCTCAAGATTGGGATTTGCTCCTCCGACGATGGAGAGATATCTCTGGGCCCTCTCGATGTTACGGTATCCATCATCGTCTGGCCAGACACTTTGTGATTTGATCACGGGGATGCCGGAACACGATAACGAGAAAAGAGAACAATACCGGTAACGAGGTAACTAGCATAGTGGACAAGTTGTTGATCCACGGGAATGCCAACATGTCTCACCTCGGGTATTTGTAACATATCGCGAAGCAACAGGAATAGCACACGGCAACTGGAGGTTCACTCGAATATTTATTCATGTGGGTATAGGGGTCAATATGGGTGTCCACGGCTCCGATGTTGATCATTGATCGGAAGGGGTTCCGGGTCATGTCTATACTTCACCGAACCTATAGGGTCACACGCTTAAGGGTCATCTATCTGCTGAATACTAGATAGGGAGTCTGAGAGAAAATCACCGAAAAAGTTTCGGACACCGAAAAGTTTCGGACAGCGGAATCGTACCGCAGAGAGAGGTCATCGGATGAGTTTCGATGATACCGAAAAGTTGTTTCGGGATACACCATTAAGTCAAATTGGTTTCGGCACATGCCTGATAATTCTTGGAGGATGCCAGAATCATTCTGGAAGCTTTTTGGAATTTTCTGAGATAAAAACCGGAAATGTTCCGGAGCTGCCGGAGCCACTTCAGATGCGTTTTGCAGATGAAAATCACTAAAACCGGAATTGTTTCAGAACGCGTTGAAAATCATTTTAGTGGGTACTGGAAATGTTCTTAGCCCACATAAATATTTTCAGTTCGATCAGACGCTGAAAAATGTCGTCGTGAATAGTGAAAATCAGCTTTATGGTTACTTTATGGAAAGCCACCTTTTGGGGCTTTGCTCCAAAAGATCTTGGGGATGACATGGATGGATAGGAGCCATTTTTGGGGCCCCTCATGGGGGTGTGGCCGGCCACATGGGGTATCCCCCCTTGGGGACCCTCTAGTTCCTTGGTTTCACTCCTAGGTCCTTGTGGAAGGACTTCATTCATGTGCATTTTGGGTTTTTTTGTGAAACTACCCTACCCCCTTGGGATTTCCTATAAATAGAGGTGGAGGGGAAGCCCTCCACACTCATCCCTTGCTCTCATACACATGCCATGCATTATCTGGCTTCTTCTCTCCCTCCCACGAAAAGAGTTTCGTAGAGCCGTAAGGCTGTCTGGGTTCCGGCAGGAACTAGTTCTGGACGGCGAAGCCCTGCCGGATAGATGACACCGTATGTGTGCAACTCTGTAGAGAGATCGTAGTTTCGTTCTTAGTTCGTGAGTGCCTCCCGAAGGGCTGTCCGCGTGACCGTCCGAGTTTCGAAGGTCCTCCCGAAGGGCTGTCCGAGTGACCGTTCGAGTTTCGAAGGTCCTCCCGAAGGGCTGTCCGCGACACCGTCCGGGGGGCTGTTCGACCGCCTCCTGGAGGGCTGTCTGAGGAGCAGATGAGGGTATACATCCTCGCGGTTGGGAGGTTGTAAATCCTAGCTGCGGGGATCTGCACCGCCGATCGTCATCGACTCTACTTCCCGCTGCGCTACGAGTCGGTAACGAAAAAGATCAAACCATGTATGCAGTCTCCATAGTGGTCCTGGGCTGGTGCGTAGATCGGAAAATTTTTGTTTTCTGCTGCGTTCCCCTACAAGGGGGCACCCCATAGACATAACAATTGATCATTGATCTCTTAGCCGTGTGCGGTGCCCCCCTCCACTATATTACACCTTGATAATATCGTAGCGGTGCTTAGGCGAAGCCCTGCGTCGGTAGAACATCATCATCGTCACCACACCGTCGTGCTGACGAAACTCTCCCTCAACACTCGGCTGGATCGGAGTTCGAGGGACGTCATCGAGCTGAACGTGTGCTGAACTCGGAGGTGCCGTACGTTCGGTACTTGATCGGTCGGATCGTGAAGACGTACGACTACATCAACCGCGTTGTGTTAACGCTTCCGCTTTCGGTCTACGAGGGTACGTGGACAACACTCTCCCCTCTCGTTGCTATGCATCACCATGATCTTGCGTGTACGTAGGAAAATTTTGAAATTACTACGTTCCCCAACAGTGGCATCCGAGCCTGGTTTTATGCGTAGATGTCATATGCACGAGTAGAACACAAGTGAGTTGTGGGCGATATAAGTCATACTGCTTACCAGCATGTCATACTTTGGTTCGGCGGTATTGTTGGATGAAGCGGCCTGGACCGACATTACGCGTACGCTTACGCGAGACTGGTCTTTCCGACGTGCTTTGCACAGAGGTGGCTGGCGGGTGTCAGTTTCTCCAACTTTAGTTGAACCGAGTGTGGCAACCGAGTTATCGGCAACTGGCAGGAGCCATATGGTTGTCGCTTTATTGTATGCAATGAAATCGCCATGTAATTGTTTTACTTTATCACTAAGCGGTAGTGATAGTCGTAGAAGCAATAGTTGGCGAGACGACAACGATGCTACGATGGAGATCAAGGTGTCGCGCCGGTGACGATGGGGATCATGACGGTGCTTCGGAGATGGAGATCACAAGCACAAGATGATGATGGCCATATCATATCACTTATATTGATTGCATGTGATGTTTATCTTTTTATGCATCTTATCTTGCTTTGATTGACGGTAGCATTATAAGATGATCCCTCACTAAATTATCAAAGTATAAGTGTTCTCCCTGAGTATGCACCGTTGCGAAAGTTATTCGTGCTGAGACACCACGTGATGATCGGGTGTGATAGGCTTTACGTTCAAATACAACGGGTGCAAAACAGTTGCACACGCGGAATACTCAGGTTAAACTTGACGAGCCTAGCATATAACAGATATGGCCTCGGAACACGGAGACCGAAAGGTCGAGCGTGAATCATATAGTAGATATGATCAACATAGTGATGTTCACCGTTGAAACTACTCCATCTCACGTGATGATCGGACATGGTTTAGTTGATATGGATCACGTGATCACTTAGAGGATTAGAGGGATGTCTATCTAAGTGGGAGTTCTTAAGTAATATGATTAATTGAACTTGAATTTATCATGAACATAGTACCTGATAGTATCTTGCTTGTCTATGTTAATTGTAGATAGATGGCCCGTGCTGTTGTTCCGTTGAATTTTAATGCGTTCCTTGAGAAAGCAAAGTTGAAAGATGATGGTAGCAATTACACGGACTGGGTCCGTAACTTGAGGATTATCCTCATTGCTGCACAGAAGAATTACGTCCTGGAAGCACCGCTAGGTGCTAGGCCTGCTGCAGGAGCAACACTAGATGTTATGAACGTCTGGCAGAGCAAAGCTGATGACTACTCGATAATTCAGTGTGCCATGCTTTACGGCTTAGAACCGGGTCTTCAACGACGTTTTGAACGTCATGGAGCATATGAGATGTTCCAGGAGTTGAAGTTAATATTTCAAGCAAATGCCCGAATTGAGAGATATGAAGTCTCCAATAAGTTCTACAGCTGCAAGATGGAAGAGAATAGTTCTGTCAGTGAGCATATACTCAAAATGTCTGGGTATAACAATCACTTGATTCAACTGGGAGTTAATCTTCCGGATGATAGCGTCATTGACAAAATTCTTCAATCACTGCCACCAAGCTACAAGAGCTTCGTGATGAACTATATGTTGGAAATATGCCCTAGAGGCAATAATAAATGGTTATTATTATATTTCTTTGTTCATGGTAATTGTCTATTATTCATGCTATAATTGTATTGTACGGAAATCGTAATACATGTGTGAATACATAGACCACAAAGTGTCCCTAGTAAGCCTCTAGTTGACTAGCTCATTGATCAACAGATAGTCATGGTTTCCTGACTATGGACATTGGATGTCATTGATAACGGGATCACATCATTAGGAGAATGATGTGATGGACAAGACCCAACCTAAGCATAGCATAAAAGATCGTGTATTTTCATTTGCTAGAGCTTTTCCAATGTCAAGTATCTTTTCCTTAGACCATGAGATCGTGCAACTCCCGGATACCGTAGGAGTGCTTTGGGTGTGCCAAACGTCACAACGTAACTGGGTGACTATAAAGGTGCATTACGGGTATCTCCGAAAGTGTCTGTTGGGTTGGCACGGATCGAGACTGGGATTTGTCACTCCGTGTGACTGAGAGGTATCTCTGGGCCCACTCGGTAATGCATCATCATAATGAGCTCAATGTGACTAAGGCGTTAGTCACGGGATCATGCATTGCGGTACGAGTAAAGAGACTTGCCGGTAACGAGATTGAACAAGGTATTGGGATACCGACGATCGAATCTCGGGCAAGTAACATACCGATTGACAAAGGGAATTGCATACGGATTGATTGAATCCTCGACACCGTGGTTCATCCGATGAGATCATCGTGGAACATGTGGGAGCCAACATGGGTATCCAGATCCCGCTGTTGGTTATTGACCGGAGAGGCGTCTCGGTCATGTCTGCATGTCTCCCGAACCCGTAGGGTCTACACACTTAAGGTCCGGTGACGCTAGGGTTGTAGAGATATATGTATGCGGAAACCCAAAAGTTGTTCGGAGTCCCGGATGAGATCCCGGACGTCACGAGAGGTTCCGGAATGGTCCGGAGGTGAAGAATCATATATAGGAAGTCAAGTTTCGGCCACCGGGAAAGTTTCGGGGGTTACCGGTATTGTACCGGGACCACCGGAAGGGTCCCGGGGGTCCACCGGGTGGGGCCACCTATCCCGGAGGGCCCCGTGGGCTGAAAGTGGAAGGGAACCAGCCCTTAGTGGGCTGGGGCACCCCCCTTGGGCCTCCCCCCATGCGCCTAGGGTTGGGAACCCTAGGGGGGAGCTTCCCCCTTGCCTTGGGGGGCAAGGCACCCCTTTCCACCCCTTGGCCGCCGCCCCCCAACCCTAGATGGGTTTTGGCCGGCCCCCCCTCCCAAGGGGGCCTATATAAAGGGGGGGAGGGAGGGCAGCAAGACACAGCCTTGGGCGCCTCCCTCCTCCCCTGCAACACCTCTCTCTCTCTCGCAGAAGCTCAGCGAAGCCCTGCCGGAGACCCGCTACATCCACCACCACGCCGTCGTGTTGCTGGATCTCCATCAACCTCTCCTTCCCCCTTGCTGGATCAAGAAGGAGGAGACGTCGCTGCACCGTACGTGTGTTGAACGCGGAGGTGCCGTCCGTTCGGCACTCGGTCATCGGTGATTTGGATCACGGCGAGTACGACTCCGTCATCCACGTTCATCGGAACGCTTCCGCTGGTGATCTACAAGGGTATGTAGATGCACTCCTTTCCCCTCGTTGCTAGTAGACTCCATAGATGCATCTTGGTGAGCGTAGGAAAATTTTAAATTATGCTACGATTCCCAACAGTGGCATCATGAGCCAGGTCTATGCGTAGTTACTATGCACGAGTAGAACACAAAGTAGTTGTGGGCGTTGAGTTTGCCAATTCTTCTTGCCGCTACTAGTCTTTTCTTGTTTCGGCGGCATTGTAGGATGAAGCGGCCCGTACCGACCTTACACGTACACTTACGTGAGACAGGTTCCACCGACTGACATGCACAAGTTGCATAAGGTGGCTAGCGGGTGTCTGTCTCTCCTACTTTAGTCGGAACGGATTCGATGAAAAGGGTCCTTATGAAGGGTAAATAGAAATTGGCAAATCACGTTGTGGTCATACATAGGTAAGAAACGTTCTTGCTAGAAACCTACAAACCACGTAAAAACTTGCAACAACAATTAGAGGACGTCTAACTTGTTTTTGCAGCAAGTGCTATGTGATGTGATATGGCCAGAAGATGTGATGAATGATATATGTGATGTATGAGATTGATCATATTCTTGTAATAGGAATCACGACCTACATGTCGATGAGTATGACAACCGGCAGGAGCCATAGGAGTTGTCTTTATTATTTTGTATGACCTGCGTGTCATTGAATAATGCCATGTAAATTACTTTACTTCGTTTCTAAACGCGTTAGCCATAGAAGTAGAAGTAATCGTTGGCGTGACGACTTCATGAAGACACAATGATGGAGATCATGATGATGGAGATCATGGTGTCATGCCGGTGACGAAGATGATCATGGTGCCCCGAAGATGGAGATCAAAGGAGAATGATGATATGGGCCATATCATGTCACTATTTGATTGCATGTGATGTTTATCATGTTTTTGCATCTTATTTGCTTAGAACGACGGTAGTAAGTAAGATGATCCCTTATAATAATTTCAAGAAAGTGTTCACCCTAACTGTGCACCGTTGCGAAGGTTCGTTGTTTCGAAGCACCACGTGATGATCGGGTGTGATAGATTCTAACGTTCGAATACAACAGGTGTTGACGAGCCTAGCATGTACAGACATGGCCTCGGAACACACGCAATACACTTAGGTTGACTTGACGAGCCTAGCATGTACAGACATGGCCTCGGAACACGGAGGACCGAAAGGTCGAGCATGAGTCGTATAGAAGATACGATCAACATGGAGATGTTCACCGATCTTGACTAGTCCATCTCACGTGATGATCGGACACGGCTTAGTTAAACTCGGATCATGTTTCACTTAGATGACTAGAGGGATGTCTATCTGAGTGGGAGTTCATTAAATAATTTGATTAGATGAACTCAATTATCATGAACTTAGTCTAAAATCTTTACACTATGTCTTGTAGATCAAATGGCCAACGTTGTCCTCAATTTCAACGCGTTCCTAGAGAAAACCAAGCTGAAAGATGAGGGCAGCAACTATACGGACTGGGTCCGGAACCTGAGGCTCATCCTTATAGTAGCCAAGAAAGATTATGTCTTAGAAGCACCGCTAGGTGATGCACCAATCCCACAGAACCAAGACGTTATGAACGCTTGGCAATCACGTGCTGATGATTACTCCCTCGTTCAGTGCGGCATGCTTTACAGCTTAGAGCCGGGTCTCCAAAAGTGTTTTGAGAAACATGGAGCATATGAGATGTTCGAGGAGCTGAAACTGGTTTTTCAAGCTCATGCCCGGGTCGAGAGATATGATGTCTCCGACAAGTTCTTCAGCTGTAAAATGGAGGAGAACAGTTCTGTTAGTGAGCACATACTCAGAATGTCTGGGTTGCACAACCGCTTGTCTCAGCTGGGAGTTAATCTTCCGGATGACGCGGTCATTGACAGAATCCTCCAGTCGCTTCCACCAAGCTACAAGAGCTTTGTGATGAACTACAATATGCAGGGGATGGAAAAGACCATTCCCGAGGTATATTCAATGCTGAAATCAGCGGAAGGGGAGATCAGAAAAGAACATCAAGTGTTGATGGTGAATAAAACCACCAAGTTCAAGAAGGGCAAGGGTAAGAAGAACTTCAAGAAGGACGGCAAGGGAGTTGCCGCGCCCGGTAAACCAGTTACTGGGAAGAAGTCAAAGAATGGACCCAAGCCCGGGACTGAGTGCTTTTATTGCAAGGGAAGTGGTCACTGGAAGCGGAACTGCCCCAAATATTTAGCGGACAAGAAGAAGGCCGGCAACACCCAAGGTATATGTGATATACAAGTAATTGATGTGTACCTTACCAGTACTCGTAGTAGCTCCTGGGTATTTGATACCGGTGCGGTTGCTCATATTTGTAACTCAAAACAGGAACTACGGAATAAACGGAGACTGGCAAAGGACGAGGTGACAATGCGCGTCGGGAATGGTTCCAAGGTCGATGTGATCGCCGTCGGCACGCTACCTCTGCATCTACCCACGGGATTAGTTTTATACCTCAATAATTGTTATTTAGTGCCAGCTTTGAGCATGAACATTGTGTCTGGATCTTGTTTAATTCGAGATGGCTACTCATTTAAATCCGAGAATAATGGTTGTTCTATTTATTTGAGAGATATGTTTTATGGTCATGCCCCGCTGGTCAATGGTTTATTTTTGATGAATCTCGAACGTGATGTTACGCATGTTCATAGTGTGAATACCAAAAGATGTAAAGTTGATAACGATAGTCCCACAAACTTGTGGCACTGCCGCCTTGGTCACATTGGTGTCAAGCGCATGAAGAAGCTCCATGCAGATGGACTTTTGGAGTCTCTTGATTACGAATCATTTGACACGTGCGAACCATGCCTCATGGGTAAGATGACCAAGACTCTGTTCTCCGGAACAATGGAGCGAGCAACCAACTTATTGGAAATCATACATACCAATGTGTGTGGTCCAATGAGTGTTGAGGCTCGAGGAGGATATCGTTATGTTCTCACTCTCACTGATGATTTAAGTAGATATGGATATGTCTACCTAATGAAGCACAAGTCTGAAACCTTTGAAAAGTTCAAGGAATTTCAGAGTGAAGTTGAGAATCAACGTGACAGGAAAATAAAGTTCTTACAATCAGATCGTGGAGGAGAGTATTTAAGTCACGAGTTTGGTGCACACTTAAGGAAATGTGGAATAGTTTCACAACTCACGCCGCCTGGAACACCTCAGAGGAATGGTGTGTCCGAACGTCGTAATCGCACTCTATTGGATATGGTGCGATCTATGATGTCTCTTACCGATTTACCGCTCTCATTTTGGGGTTATGCTTTAGAGACTGCCGCATTCACTTTAAATAGGGCTCCGTCGAAATCCGTTGAGACGACACCGTATGAATTATGGTTTGGGAAGAAACCTAAGCTGTCGTTTCTAAAAGTTTGGGGATGCGATGCTTATGTCAAGAAACTTCAACCTGAAAAGCTCGAACCCAAATCGGAGAAATGCGTCTTCATAGGATACCCTAAGGAAACTATTGGGTATACCTTCTACCTCAGATCCGAAGGCAAGATCTTCGTTGCCAAGAACGGGTCCTTTCTAGAGAAGGAGTTTCTCTCGAAAGAATTGAGTGGGAGGAAAGTGGAACTTGATGAGGTGATAGTCACCCCTTCCGAACCAGAAAGTAGCGCAGCGCGGGAAAATGTTCCTGTGGTGCCTACACCGACTGGGGAGGAAGTTAATGATGATGATCATGAAGCTTCGGATCAAGTTACTGAACTTCGTAGGTCCACAAGGACACGTTCCGCACCAGAGTGGTACGGCAACCCTGTCCTGGAAATCATGTTGTTAGACAACGGTGAACCTTCGAACTATGAAGAAGCGATGGCGGGCCCGGATTCTGACAAATGGCTAGAAGCCATGAAATCCGAGATAGGATCCATGTATGAAAACGAAGTATGGACTTTGACTGACTTGCCCGATGAGCGGCGAGCCATAGAAAACAAATGGATCTTTAAGAAGAAGACGGACGCGGATGGTAATGTGACCATCTACAAAGCTCGACTTGTCGCTAAGGGTTATCGACAAGTTCAAGGGGTTGACTACGATGAGACTTTCTCACCCGTAGCGAAGCTGAAGTCCGTCCGAATCATGTTAGCAATTGCCGCATACTATGATTATGAGATATGGCAGATGGACGTCAAAACGGCATTCCTTAACGGCTTCCTTAAGGAAGAGTTGTATATGATGCAGCCGGAAGGTTTTGTCGATCCTAAGAATGCTAACAAAGTGTGCAAGCTCCAGCGCTCAATCTATGGGGTGGTGCAAGCATCTCGGAGTTGGAACATTCGCTTTGATGAGATGATCAAAGCGTTTGGGTTTACACAGACTTATGGAGAAGCCTGTGTTTACAAGAAAGTGAGTGGGAGCTCTGTAGCATTTCTCATATTATATGTGGATGACATATTATTGATGGGAAATGATATAGAATTCTTGGAAAGTATAAAGGCCTATTTGAATAAGTGTTTTTCAATGAAGGACCTTGGAGAAGCTGCTTATATATTAGGCATCAAGATCTATAGAGATAGATCAAGACGCCTCATTGGTCTTTCACAGAGTACATACCTTGACAAGATATTGAAGAAGTTCAGTATGGATCAGTCCAAGAAGGGATTCTTGCCTGTATTGCAAGGTGTGCAATTGAGCACGGCTCAATGCCCGACCACGGCAGAAGATATAGAAGAGATGAGTGTCATCCCCTATGCCTCGGCCATAGGGTCTATTATGTATGCCATGCTGTGTACCAGACCTGATGTAAACCTTGCCGTAAGTTTGGTAGGAAGGTACCAAAGTAATCCCGGCAAGGAACACTGGACAGCGGTCAAGAATATCCTGAAGTACCTGAAGAGGACTAAGGATATGTTTCTCATTTATGGAGGTGACGAAGAGCTCGTCGTAAAGGGTTACGTCGACGCTAGCTTCGACACAGATCTAGATGACTCAAAGTCACAGACCGGATACGTGTATATTTTGAATGGAGGAGCAGTAAGCTGGTGCAGTTGCAAGCAAAGCGTCGTGGCGGGATCTACATGTGAAGCAGAGTACATGGCAGCCTCGGAGGCAGCACAGGAAGCAGTCTGGATGAAGGAGTTCATTACCGACCTAGGGGTGATTCCCAATGCGTCGGGCCCAATGACTCTCTTCTGTGACAACACTGGAGCTATTGCCCTTGCGAGGGAGCCCAGGTTTCACAGGAAGACCAGGCATATCAAGCGTCGCTTCAACTCCATTCGTGAAAGTGTTCAAAATGGAGACATAGATATTTGTAAAGTACACACGGACCTGAATGTAGCAGATCCGTTGACTAAACCTCTCCCTAGGGCAAAACATGATCAACACCAGGACGCAATGGGTGTTCGATTCATCACAATGTAACTAGATTATTGACTCTAGTGCAAGTGGGAGACTGTTGGAAATATGCCCTAGAGGCAATAATAAATGGTTATTATTATATTTCTTTGTTCATGGTAATTGTCTATTATTCATGCTATAATTGTATTGTCCGGAAATCGTAATACATGTGTGAATACATAGACCACAAAGTGTCCCTAGTAAGCCTCTAGTTGACTAGCTCATTGATCAACAGATAGTCATGGTTTCCTGACTATGGACATTGGCTGTCATTGATAACGGGATCACATCATTAGGAGAATGATGTGATGGACAAGACCCAATCCTAAGCATAGCATAAAAGATCGTGTAGTTTCGTTTGCTAGAGCTTTTCCAATGTCAAGTATCTTTTCCTTAGACCATGAGATCGTGCAACTCCCGGATACCGTAGGAGTGCTTTGGGTGTGCCAAACGTCACAACGTAACTGGGTGACTATAAAGGTGCATTACGGGTATCTCCGAAAGTGTCTGTTGGGTTGGCACGGATCGAGACTGGGATTTGTCACTCCGTGTGACGGAGAGGTATCTCTGGGCCCACTCGGTAATGCATCATCATAATGAGCTCAATGTGACTAAGGCGTTAGTCACGGGATCATGCATTGCGGTACGAGTAAAGAGACTTGCCGGTAACGAGATTGAACAAGGTATTGGGATACCGACGATCGAATCTCGGGCAAGTAACATACCGATTGACAAAGGGAATTGCATACGGATTGACTGAATCCTCGACACCGTGGTTCATCCGATGAGATCATCGTGGAACATGTGGGAGCCAACATGGGTATCCAGATCCCGCTGTTGGTTATTGACCGGAGAGGCGTCTCGGTCATGTCTGCATGTCTCCCGAACCCGTAGGGTCTACACACTTAAGGTCCGGTGACGCTAGGGTTGTAGAGATATATGTATGCGGAAACCCAAAAGTTGTTCGGAGTCCCGGGTGAGATCCCGGACATCACGAGAGGTTCCGGAATGGTCCGGAGGTGAAGAATCATATATAGGAAGTCAAGTTTCGGCCACCGGGAAAGTTTCGGGGGTTACCGGTATTGTACCGGGACCACCGGAAGGGTCCCGGGGGTCCACCGGGTGGGGCCACCTATCCCGGAGGGCCCCGTGAGCTGAAAGTGGAAGGGAACCAGCCCTTAGTGGGCTGGGGCGCCCCCCTTGGGCCTCCCCCCATGCGCCTAGGGTTGGGAACCCTAGGGGGGGAGCTTCCCCCTTGCCTTGGGGGGCAAGGCACCCCTTTCCACCCCTTGGCCGCCGCCCCCCAACCCTAGATGGGTTTTGGCCGCCCCCCCCCTCCCAAGGGGGCCTATATAAAGGGGGAGGGAGGGCAGCAAGACACAGCCTTGGGCGCCTCCCTCCTCCCCTGCAACACCTCTCTCTCTCTCGCAGAAGCTCGGCGAAGCCCTGCCGGAGACCCGCTACATCCACCACCACGCCGTCGTGTTGCTGGATCTCCATCAACCTCTCCTTCCCCCTTGCTGGATCAAGAAGGAGGAGACGTCGCTGCACCGTACGTGTGTTGAACGCGGAGGTGCCGTCCGTTCGGCACTCGGTCATCTGTGATTTGGATCACGGCGAGTACGACTCCGTCATCCACGTTCATTGGAACGCTTCCGCTCGCGATCTACAAGGGTATGTAGATGCACTCCTTTCCCCTCGTTGCTAGTAGACTCCATAGATGCATCTTGGTGAGCGTAGGAAAATTTTAAATTATGCTACGATTCCCAACACTATAACATGCAAGGGATGGATAAGACGATTCCCGAGCTCTTCGCAATAGGCTGCGGAGGTAGAAATCAAAAAGGAGCATCAAGTGTTGATGGTCAATAAGACCACTAGTTTTAAGAAAAAGGGCAAAGGGAACACTACTAGAAAAAGGCTTACTAGTGGCGCACCAGTTTTGCCTACTAATGGCGCACTACTGGTGTGCCACTAGCACCACGCCACTAGTATTTTTACTAATGGCGCACCAGGTAGTGCGCCATTAGTATAGGCCATGGTGCGCCATTAGTATGCCTCCCAGGGGGCCATATATACCCATGTGCTTTGCCATACTAATGGCGCACTGCGGGGTGATGCGCCATTAGTATCCTTTGGCATACTAATGGCACACTACTGGGTGATGCGCCATTAGTATCCTCTGGCATACTAATGGCGCACTGCGGTGTGGTGCGCCATTAGTATCCTTTGGCATACTAATGGCGCACGTTGGTGTGATGCGCCATTAGTATGTATATTAGGGATTTTTTTTCTTTTCTGATTTTTGCACAGATTACAAAATATATTATTTGACAGAATATAAGCAGCACCACACAGCAACAGCAGATTCATCGAATACAATAGAAGATTATTCTCCGAATACAATTCATCATATTAGTCTTCGAATTCAAAAGACCGAACAAAGATAGAACATTACAAGTCTCGAGACCGCGAGTAGCGAGTTTGTCTTCACATTACAAGTCGATATCGATCATCTAAACTACCATCACATAGAAGAGAGCTGCGGTCATCACGATGAGCATCATCACGATGAAACTGGTCTTCATCCGGTTCCTCCAATGCTCCCTCCTCTCTCCCGCTAGATAGCGCGCGTATCTAGATTCCGCCTCCGCCCTAGTGGTGTACCCTTTGTAACTGTTACCGCTGAAACGGTGAACCTGTCTCCGACACTCCTCCCAGTCGTCGTAGACTCCGGGAACCTTACCCTTGTACACGACATACGACGGCATCTCTATGCCCTAGCCAAACAACAGACAATACATAAGCAATATATAAGTATGCAACAAAAGGATCGGAAGAGAAAAGCAAGACATTAATAGCACGATTCATGGTCCTACTAATAAATAGCATCGATTACATCTAAGTTGAACGACTGTCCAAACCAAAGAGACATACAAGTTCATTAAAGTTTAATTACAACATGAGCTAATCAATGTTTCAGAACTACACATAGCATCACTACTTTCGACTCGACTCATGGGACCGGAGCGTGGATGAAGCTGCCGTCTGTCGTGATGGTCATGAAGTCGCGGGCGTTGTCAGCCTGCATTTGTAGCGTTGTGTCTATCTCACTGTTGGACGGTTGAAATTTGAGGTAGAACTGCCCCGAGGTACGAAGGACATCTTGATGGATGATTTCTGCAAACTCTGACTGGATGCAAAAGAATTCTTGTCGGATGTCCGCGTCCTGGATTGCCGCCAAGCTTGCGGCCCAATCTTGGAGATTATTTGGTAGCAGAAGGTGATTATGGTCCCGCACGATCGCCCGCATGTGATGGAGGGCGTAGTAGGCATCCTTTTGACCGCCAGGCGGCTGCTTGACATAGGGGAACGTTGTATTGTGGGTGAACACGTGCCTGCCGTACCTACGAACTGGCCTCTTAAAGGTGCCTCCAGATGCGGCGTAGCCGGGGAGAGCATCATCAAGAACTTTCTTGATATTTGTGTAGTCTATCTTGGAGTCACGGTCCGGGTCGAAATACGTGGCCATGGAATATTTCAGGCTTAAGAGGATGAGTGTGCAATGTGTGTCACTGCACAGAACACGGAATGTTAGAAAAAAAAAGAATGATTGAAATCTAAGAAATCATATGTTACGGGGCGGTTAGGAGATGACTTACTCGGGAAAGTAAGGCACGAGGAAGTTATCCTTATCTGGGTTTGCCAGAATGACGCCTTCGAGGTGTGAACTCGCGACTTGCCGGTCCCCAGCGCTGCCCAAGATCTTGGCACGCATGTAGAAGGGGTCGACTATCACAATGTCCGGGGTCTTGTCTCTAATGATCCGCATCTCCATACTCAGCGAAAATAGCCGAACGAAGGTGTAGTGCAGCGGATGAAGGTTAAGCATAGCAAAGATGTCATCAAACCGCAGGACGATCGTACCCCCGACGGCGCTATCCACAAAGCCCTTGCCCTCTGGCACCTTGGCCACGAAAACCGGGTATGCCACATCATTCTCTCTGAGACGCCGCTTCTCCAAAGAAAGAACACTGTCATGCAGACTCCGCATAGCACCGGTTGCAGCATTGAGCATATTTGTCGGTAGCATCGGCCTACCCGCCACATGCACCCTCCTCGAGATATCCTTAGGTGAAGGTGGCCCGTCCCGAGCACGGATCGTACTCGGTGCCGGCTGGCTCGCACTGGCGCCCTTGTTAGTCTTTCGTTTCCGTCCCTTCTTCCTGATCTGCTGTAATGTGATCGAGTTCTGCTCACAGACCGCCTTCTTGAGCGTGTTGGGGCTGATAATATTTGGCACCTCAGCTATCTGAGGCTCGGTGAAGGCGGCAGCTGGAGGCGTCTCCTGAGAACTGAACGCCAGACGACGCCTGTTGCAATTGGGTTTCTCCGCCGTACCAACTAGATCGCGGTCGTCTTTTTCAGGGTTGGGTTCTTGAGAAGGAGGCCCGCAGAACTCGTCACCGTACCCATGTTCGGCAAAGTACTTATCGACGTTGGAAAATGTACCGCCGTCGTTGTCGTCGTCGTCCGGATCCTATGCCATATGCATGTTCGGATCCTGTGCCATAGGGATGTCCGGCATGTCCGGTAGCGTTGCGGCGTTCTTGCCATGGCTTGGCGCTGGCACGACTGGCGGTCTTGTCTGTGGGGTGGTGTCCCCCGCCCCCAAACGAATCTGGCTCTTCGGCCAAAGCAGGGGCCAGCTTACACAGGCGCTGAGGGTCATCACATCATCTTCGTCGGCCCCAGCGGGTCGAATCGGAGGTAACAACTCATCGCAACCTGGCAGCACCCGAACCAGTTCAACCCTATACAAGGTGGGTGGCATCGGATTACCGTGGAACACGCGGTTGCCCGGTTGAACGATTCTGCCCTTGGCGACATCGACCAACTCGCCGCCCACGAAGTGCAGGAGAGTGCAAGGAACATCGGTGGCGCCCTGCGAAAACATGTAGGGCGTCAGGGATGCCCAGTCAAAGGCAAGGAGATGAAGTCATCGGCCGAGAGGCTTAGTTACCGTGATGCCGTTGAGCTCGGCTAATGTCGAGGCACCGCCAACGGCGGGCATGCGCGTGCAACTGACGGAGGGGCCGCTTGCTGGCGAGGTGCCGGCCGGCGTACACCCGGGTGCATTAAGCTCCAATGCCCGTGCCGGCGCCGGAGACACGAATACCGCCTCCGCCGGAGACACCAATGGCGCCGCCTGCGCATTGTGCGAGTTGCTGGCCGTGAAGCTAGGAACCAGGGGAGGCCCCTGTTGGCCGCCCGCAATCCACGTCGTCAGCCCCTGAATCAAGGTAGGCACAATGGCGGTGAGCGTCGTTCCCAGTTGTTGTTGCACTTGCTCTTGGACAATCTCCGGAATCTGCGCCACTTGTGCCTTGAGTTCTTGAACCTCGCGCGACTGGCTTTCCGAGCTGGTCTTTTTCTCCTTTCGCCCACCAGCGGTATAGTATGATGACCATTTTGTGGACAAGCCTTTGCCGGCCACACGACCAACTGACGACGGCTTACTGAGCTTATCCTTGTTTTTCATTACGTTCAACGCCCTATTTAAAGGGGTGTCAAAAGGGGAGCTCTGAGCCGACCCCGCGCTACTGCTTTCAGCCTCCTGCGGAAGGAATGTGAACCATTTAGAAATTTGGCTTCATTAATTAGAATGCAACCATATGGAGCTAATTACGCGGGGGTGTATTCCTTACCAGAACAAGCTCAAGCGCCCTGGTCTTCGGATCCGTGGTAAGCTCCTTTGTTACCAGGTCCTCCTTGTACCGGGCCCTAACAAAGTTCCTGGTCTGCTTGTCACGTAATTTCTCAAAGCGGGGCGGTAGGCCTTGCTCGGCACGCTCCGCGTCCTCCTTGTCCCATATAGGCTCCGCCACTCTGTAACCGCCGGGACCGAGTTGGTGGACCCCTAAGTTCAACTCCCGCATTTCTTTCCCCCACTGACTTGATTCGGAGGTTGCGCTGCTCTCGCACTTGATCTTGAACTCCTTGTAGTCATCTTCGCTCATCAAAGGATATTTCGCCTTGATCTTGTCATAACTATCACCTTTTTCAATCATTGCCTTCACCGTGCTTCTCCATGTAGACAGGGCCGTGCTCATCCTCGTGAGGGCGGCACTGTTCACTTTATTCCCTGAGAGGCGTGTGTTTGCAAACTCAGCGGGGAACTTGTATCGTTCATGCAACTTCGTGAAGAGGAGGATGCGCAAATTCCCTTGGTCCTTATGCCTTAGGTTCTCGGTGTTGATCGAGACGGTGCTCCGGAGAATGCACCCGAGCTGAACCGAGTACCCCTTGACTACATGTTTGGGCGCCGTTGGATGCCCGTCGGAGTTCACTTCAGTAAATTCCTCCTTGACGGTGCCGAGCACGTTCGGGCGCCGGTCCTTCCGTTGCCTCTTCGGTTGGCTGCCATCTGTGCGTGTGCCGCCATCATCAGTGGTGGCATCCTCGGCGGCACCATCAGTGGTGTCATCCCCGACGCCACTAGGGGTTGTGTAGTCAGGATCGGTGTCTTCCGCGGCGTCCTCATAGCGGTGAGGTTCTTCCTCCATCTCCTGGGACAGCTCCCAGAATTGCTTGCCGCCCGAACCGCCGGCCTCATCGTTGTGGGCCATGTTTCACTCTAAATAGGAAAAAAGTTTGGTCAAAAAGTTGGTTATTGTCAAGGAACAATATCATGGTCTCATCATTTAGGGTTTGTCGACACCGAGGCATCCTAAAAGCTAAGCTTTTATCATTTAGGGTTTGTCGACGCCGAGGCACCCTAAAAGCCTAAGCGTACATCATTTAGGTTCTCATCGACACCGAGGCACCCTATAGAAGCCAAGGTTTCATCACTTAGGGTTTGTCGACGCCGAGGCACCCTAAATGCTAAGTTAAGTTTTCATCATTTAGGCCTAATCACTTGGCTCTATTGCCACCTATGTTGGGTTTATCATCTAGGGTTTATCGATGCTAAGGAGAATTCTAAGTTGGGCCTAATCACTTGGCTCTATTGCCACCTATGGTTTAATGCAGCAAGAATGGCGGGGCAGTTGATCCTACTTAACTAAGTACTAAGATACCCCGGCCCATGCATTAGTCGCAAGTACCCCATATGTCCTATTTTTAGCAAAGTCATGCTAAAATTCACGGAAAATTTCAGCATGACCTTTGCTGAAAGTAGGACATATGGAGTACCCGAATTTGCCGGAACGGAAGTTAATCGACATTCCAGCAAACTCAAGGGCCTCTCGGGGTACCTGCAAATTCATCATGACACAATGTTCAGAGAGAAAACCCAGCAAACTAGCAAAGTTACTGACGTGTTTACAGAAATTGTTTTCTGTAAAAGATGATCATCATCTTTGCAAGTCTTTCTCAATGTGATCACAAGTAATTCAGAGGCATCACAATAAAGCAACACCCTGCACTAGCCTAAAAACAAGTGAAGTTTCACCCATATAAGAACAACTTTATAAAATCAGAGAAGTTGCTAAATTTTTTGTATCCTTCATACACACTGGAGTACAATGCTTTATAATGTTCCATCATCATTACAGAAATCCAAGAAACACATGGTCTTGAGGATATTCTTTATGACTGTTTTACATGCAGATTTTGACCAAAAAACACATGGTCTTTTTAACAGTTTTCAGTTTGGACAGAATACTGAAAACTACAATTTGGACAGAATACTGTAGTTTGGAAAGGTTCTAATTTGTATATGATGATTCTAAGAAAAGGGAAAAGGAGTATCAAGAACAGATTCACATGTCTGGCTGTTAGCCATTACAAACTTAAATTTATCTATTTTTGTATCTCACAAACTATCATAAATGAATAATAGTATTATAGTTCAGCTATTCCATGGAATAATGGGCTTAAGATTAATGAACCAATAGATGCCCTAATGGAAGTAATAACAACATGACAGCAAACAACCAACAAACATGATGGGCAGGCCAAATACTCATGTCACTTCCATTAGGGCATCATCTTCCTACAACTACTCATCTTCAGCAGCACATGATACTGCTACTGTATCTAATACAACAACATGACACTTGTTACTGTAGCACATGATACTGCTACTGTATCTACAACTACAACTACTACAACAACATAAAACTACTATGCATCATCTTCCTACTATACTTGCTACTCATCTTCAGAACCAAACAGCAGCAAAAACAGAACCAAACTACTATCCATCCATCTAGCAAGCAACTAGCACAACTCATCCATCCATCCATCAAGCATCATATACCTAACTAACATCAACATACATACATCTATCTAACATCCATTGATCCGTGTAACTAGCAGCATGAACAAGAGAGGAACAGGGAACAGTGACATGGACAAGAAGCATAGAGGCAAGGAAGAGAGGCTCACCCTAGGCCGTGGTCGAAGGAGAGCAGTCGCTGGCCACGCGCAGGAAGAGACGGTGGGAGGTGGCGGCGAGGGTCACGGCACCGTCCTTGGCTCGCCGGCTGCTGCGGAGGTGACCGGTGGCGGAGGACGGCAGGGGCAGGCGAGTGTGGGCACGTCGGGGCTGCGCTCGCCGGCTGCTGCAGGGGCCGGAGGAGGCCCACACTCGTCGGAGGGAGGAGGAGAGGAGAGGAGCGCTCGGCCGATCTCGTTCGGGGGGCGCGGGGGTGGAGTCCCGCGGGGCTCGGGGCGACGGCGTCGGGGCAGCGCAAGACCACAGCGGCGGTGGCATCGCCGACGGCGTGCAGGCGCGACGGACGGAGGGGGGCGGAGCAAGGGGGCGGCGGCGTACGGTTGGGGTCGAGTGGGGGATCTGGCGAGGGAGGGAGGGAGGCCACAGTGCGAGGGGAATAGGTGGAGTGGGGGGAGGGTTAGCAATGGCACACCTCCCCCAAGTGCGCCATAAGTACGACGATAGCAATGGCGCACCTCACCCTGGTGCACCATTAGAAATTACTAGCCCGACTGGTCAGGTTATATTCCACCTAACCCTATCTCCATCAGAACACGCCCACTAGCCCGACTGGTCAGCACGCAGCACACACACTAGGAGGTCCTGGGTTTGATTCCCAGGCTCCCCAATTTTTGTTTTTATGCATTTAAAATGTTGTTTGATATTTATTTGTGTTTAAATATGTTCAAACTTGTTTAAATCATAATAGTAATATTTTTTTATAAAAACAGTAATAATTTTTTTAAAATATCATCAAATTTATTATTTGAAAAATCATCAAATTTATTATTTGAAAATATCATCAAATTTGTTATTTGAAAATATAATCAAGTATGTTTTTTTTTGCAATTTTAGTTGCATTCATTTGTGACGGTGGAGGGGGCCGAGGAGGGTGCGGGGGAGAGGGTGCGGGGGGTGCTCGGCGGCGGTGGAGCGGGGGAGGGTGCGGTGGGTCGTCGGCGGCGGTGGAGTGGGGGAGGATGCGGGGGGTCGGCGGCGGCGGCCGGTGGAGCGGGGGAGATGGTGCGGGGGGTGCTCGGCGGCGAGGGGGACCGGATCTGGCGAGGTGGGATAGCGATCGAGATGGAGGGGGATCGAGATCGAGTGTCCATGAAATTTAAAAACATTCATGAGTTCAAAAAGTGCCCATGAAATACAATCAAGAAATGAAGACTACAATTTAAATATAATCGATCCTAGCTAGCTATCTGTTCACAATCTTCTTGCCCTTATTTTTCGTAAATGGAGTTCTTCTCTTGAACGGACGTCCTTTAGAGGGTGGTCCTGCTTCTTCTTGTGGTGTATGCTGATACTTCATCGTCGTCGTCATGTTCCATCTTCGGGTCGCCGTACTTGTTGAAGTCTTGCTCATTGGCGACTCCATCCATTCCGATGATCTTCCTTTTGCCTCTCCTCACGACAACATGACTGGGCTTTGGCGGGTCGGTAATGAAGAAGCATTGGTCCACTTGGGAAGCCAGTACCCATGGCTCATTTTTCGCGGTGATGTTCGCGCCTGCGGTCTTGGATTTGGCTTCGGGTATAACCATGGTGGTGAAATACCAGTCTTCTTTTATGACGATCTTGGCCCATCTAACACGGAACATCAGGACCTTCTCTCCAGCGTAGCTCAGCTCCCAGATCTCCTCGATCCTTCCGTAGTATCTGTCCTTGTCGTTGCCGGTGTAGGATTCCATCATGACCCCGGAGTTCTGATGACCATCGCTCTTCATGTCCTTGTCCTCGGTGTAGAATGTGTAGCCGTTGATATCGTACGCCTCATACGTCATCAGGTTGTGCTCGGCGCCCTGTGACAAGGCGAATATGAGTTGTTCTTCCGCGGAAGAATCCTCATGTAAAGGGTACGACAGAAGCTTCTGCTTGAACCAACGCGTGAAACATGAGTTGTGCTCTTTGATTATATCTCCGTCCGTCCTCTGTTGGCCTTGGTCATTGTACGTCTTCTCAATAAACGTTTTGTGCTCTACCACCCAAGGATCGACCACGTCTATGTGTTGTAGCGCGACTAGGTTTGCTCTTTCAAAGTCGGCGAGTCGACCATCGAAGTCGACATGCATTTCGCGACGACCCTCACGGTGACCCCATCCAGCGAGCCTGCCGAGGTGCCTGTTGACGGGCAGACCAACGGGGTTCTCGATGCCTAGATAATTCGTGCAGTAGGAGATGCACTCTTCGGTCAGAAAGCCCCTGGCTATGCTTCCCTCTGTACGTGACATGTTGTGAACGTATCCTTTGATGACACCATTCATCCTTTCGAACGGCATCATGCTGTGCAGGAACGTTGGCCTGAGTTGGATGATATCCTCCACGATATGGACCAGCAGATGCACCATAACGTCGAAGAATGCGAGCGGGAAGTACATCTCAAGCTCGCATAGTATCACCACAATCTCTTCCTGTAGCCTTCTGAGTTGCCTCACGCCAACCGACTTCCGAGAGATGACGTTGAAAAAGTTGCATAGGCCAAATAGCATTTCACGGACGTGCGCGTCCATGATCCCCATGGATTGCAACTGGAAGTATCTGCATCATCAGCACATGACAGTCATGAAACTTCATCCCTCTGAACTTCTGCTTCGCTGAGTCTAGGTATCTGCTTATCTTCCCCGCGTAACCGTAAGGAAGTTTTACTCCTACGAGGCAGGTGAAAAACTGATCGATCTCCTCCTGACTTAGAGTGAAGCATGCGGGAGGGAAGTCATTTCCGGTCTTCTTGGCCTTTTTGCCTTTGCGACGACTTTCCGTGTCCTGCTTCGCCTCATCATCATCATCATCATTAGCGTGAAGCTCCTCCCTGATGCCCATTGATTTCAAGTCTGCCCTTGCTTTCGGCCCATCTTTGGTCCTCTCTGGCATGTTGAGCAGGGTACCAAGCAGACTCTCGCACACGTTCTTCGTGATATGCATGACATCAAGGCTGTCAGGCACACGGTGGATCTTCCAGTACGGCAAGTCCCAGAAAACAGACCTCGTTTTCCATACCTTCAGCAGTGGTTCTGGCGCCTTAAGCTTTCGCTTCTTTCCCGGCAGTGGGCAATCTTTCCAATTTTTCAACAACTCGTCTATTTCCTCGCCGCTCCTCGTACGCGGGCATCTTCGGGGTTCGGTTTCACCATCGAACAGATCCTTGCGTTTCCTCCACGGGTCATCGTCGCGAAGCCACCTTCGATGTCCCATGAACACGGTTTTCAAAGACCCAGGATCTCTATCTAGCTGGCGATACGTTGTGTCATCCATGCACCTGACGCATCCAGAAAATCCGTGGACCACCTGCCCCGCGAGATATCCGTAACCGAGATAGTCGTGCACCGTCGTGAGCAGTGCGGCTCTCATAGGGAAATATTCTTTCTCTGCGGCGTCCCACGTATTGGCTGGCGTTTTCCACTGCGTGTCTAGCTCCTCTTTCAGCAGCCCCAGATACAGATTGATGTCGTTCCCTGGTTGTTTCGGCCCTTCAATTAGCATACTCATGTGAATGTATTTCCTCTTCATGCACAACCAAGGGGGAAGGTTGTACATCCACACAAACACAGGCCAGGTGCTATGTGTGCTTCTCTGGCTGCCAAACGGATTGACTCCATCGGTGCTCGCGCCCAGCACGATGTTCCTTGGATCGTTCCCAAATTCTGGGTGTTCGAAGTTCAACGCTTGCCACTGGCTCCCATCCTTAGGGTGACTCAGCATCTTGTCTTTTTTATTTATCTCCGGATCATTTGCGTCATCTTCTCGCTTCTTCTCCTCCCTATCCGCGTGCCAACGCAGGAGCTTTGCTACCTTAGGGTCCGCGAAATACCGCTGCAGACGAGGAGTGATCGGAAAGTACCACACCACTTTTCGAGGAGCTTTCTTCCTCTTCTTGTATCGAGTGACGCTGCACACCAGACATATGGTAGACTCCGCGTGCTCGTCCCGATAAATGATGCAATTGTTCATGCACACATGGTATTTCACGTGCGGTAAATCCAGAGGACACACGATTTTCTTCGCCTCCTCGAAACTGGTCGGGCACTTGTTCCCCTTGGGAAGACGTTCGTGCCAGAATGACATGTTCTCGTCGAAGCAGGCGTCGGTCATTTTGTGTTTTACCTTCATCTCCAGAGCCATGAGCGTTACTTTCAGGCGGGTATCCTCGGGCCTGCATCCTTCATACAATGGAGTAACCGCGTCTATCTCCAGTTGATCCAGCTTGGCTTTCTCTCAGGTGGCAGCTCTTGCGTTATCCGTCTGCTTGAGAAGCAGCTCTTGAATATGAGGGTCCTGCACCCAGCCCATCGATGGTCCATCGTCGTCTGCTCCGCCGGCATCTTCATCTTCATGATCATGCCCTTTGTCTGCTCCCGCATCTTCCTCATCATCATGTCCGGCATCTTCTACATGATGACTGTGTACAGCATCACCGTCGTGATCATGTCCTGGAGATTCTTCGTCTTCTCGCCCGCCCGAGTCGCGGTGGTTGTCTTGCTGCCCATCCTCATTTCTTGCCCGACCCCCATGGATGACTTCATAGTCATCTTCATCACCTTGCCACCGATAGCCATCCATGAAACCACGCAAGAGCAGGTGGTCCCGCACCTGCCCGGAATCCGGGTCCGCAATAAGGCTCTTCAGCTTGCATCTTCGACACGGACATCTTATCTCCGTCTCGTTCTTTTCAAGCATCTCGGCCTCCGCGGAGCTCAAAAACCTATTCACGATGCCTTCGGTCATCGTGCGGACCATGGTCGCCTGCGGGGTAGAGCAAAACGATATTTTAGAACCAAGAAAAAATTTGGCATGACTTTCCCTAAAAATAGGACCAAAAAGAATGCATAGTGCCAAAATTCTCGCCGAAACGGAAATGAATCAACATTCTGGCAAAATATTGGCAACTATCGCATTTCAAATACCGGTACCTGCAAACACAAACATATATGCAACACCACAAACATATGCAACACCACAAACATACATAGATCTAGCTAGGACATAAAAGTGCATGTGCACGTTGTTGGAGGGAGAACAACATAAAGATAGCTTCCCCCTTACTTACCTATCAAAAAAAGGGGGTTTAACCACATAATTTGGATGAATTTATGGTGCAAATGAGGTGAGGAGGAGGAGGCAGCCGAGACAAGCTTGGAGGAGGAGGAGGAGAGAATGAAGTGGGGAAAGTGAGTGGGTAGGTGTGGCTGTCCAAAATATCTAGCTCGTCCCAGGTTACTAATGGCGCACCACCACCTAATGCGCCATTAGTAACCCTGGTTACTAATAGCGCACCTTCAGGTGGTGCGCCATTAGTAGTTTTGCAAAAAAGTAAAAAATAAAAAAAATATTGTAGTGGCGCACTGTGTGGCTGGTGCGCCATTACTAGTTAGAACTAGTAATGGCGCACTGTGCCCTGGTGCGCCATTAGTATGTCTGGAAAAATAAAAAAAATTGTTACTAATGGCGCACCGTGTGTCTGGTGCACCATTAGTGTATTTCACACTAATGGCGCACCACATGTCTGGTGCGCCATTAGTGGCCATTCCATCTATAGCCCTTTTCCTAGTAGTGGAAGAAGAAGGGGAACTTCAAGAAGAACAGCAAGCAAGTTGCTGTTCAGGAGAAGAAACCCAAGTCTGGACCTAAGCCTGAGACTGAGTGCTTCTACTGCAAGCAGACTGGTCACTGGAAGCGGAACTGCCCCAAGTATTTGGCGGATAAGAAGGATGGCAAGGTGAACAAAGGTATATGTGATATACATGTTATTGATGTGTACCTTACTAATGCTTGAAGTAGCACCTGGGTATTTGATACTGGTTCTGTTGCTAATATTTGCAACTCAAAACAGGGGCTACGGATTAAGCGAAGATTGGCTAAGGACAAGGTGACGATGCGCGTTGGAAATGGTTCCAAAGTCGATGTGATCGCGGTCGGCACGCTACCTCTACATCTACCTTCGGGATTAGTTTTAGACCTAAATATTGTTATTTGGTGCCAGCGTTAAGCATGAACATTATATATGGATCTTGTTTGATGCGAGACGGTTATTCATTTAAATCAGAGAATAATGTTTGTTCTATTTATATGAGTAATATCTTTTATGGTCATGCACCCTTGAAGAGTGGTCTATTTTGTTGAATCTCGATAGTAGTGATACACATATTCATAATATTGAAGCCAAAAGATGCAGAGTTGATAATGATAGTGCAACTTATTTGTGGCACTGCCGTTTAGGTCATATCGGTGTAAAGCGCATGAAGAAACTCCATACTGATGGACTTTTGGAACCACTTGATTATGAATCACTTGGTACTTGCGAACCGTGCCTCATGGGCAAGATGACTAAAACACCGTTCTCCGGAACTATGGAGAGAGCAACAGATTTGTTGGAAATCATACATACAGATGTATGTGGTCCGATGAATATTGAGGCTCGTGGTGGATATCGTTATTTTCTCACCTTCACAGATGATTTGAGCAGATATGGGCATATCTACTTAATGAAACAGAAGTCTGAAACATTTGAAAAGTTCAAAGAATTTCAGAGTGAAGTTGAAAATCATCGTAACAAGAAAATAAAATTTCTACGATCTGATCGTGGAGGAGAATATTTGAGTTATGAGTTTGGTCTTCACTTGAAATAATGCGGAATAGTTTCGCAACTCACGCCACCCGGAACACCACAGCGTAATGGTGTGTCCGAACGTCGTAATCGTACTTTACTAGATATGGTGCGATCTATGATGTCTCTTACTGATTTACCGCTATCGTTTTGGGGTTATGCTTTAGAGACGGCTGCATTCACGTTAAATAAGGCACCATCGAAATCCGTTGAGACGACGCCTTATGAACTGTGGTTTGGCAAGAAACCAAAGTTGTCGTTTCTTAAAGTTTGGGGTTGCGATGCTTATGTGAAAAAACTTCAACCTGATAAGCTCGAACCCAAATCGGAGAAATGTGTCTTCATAGGATACCCAAAGGAGACTGTTGGGTACACTTTCTATCACAGATCCGAAGGCAAAAACTTTTGTTGCTAAATTCGGAAATTTTCTGGAGAAGGAGTTTCTCTCGAAAGAAGTGAGTGGGAGGAAAGTAGAACTTGATGAGGTAACTGTACCTGCTCCCTTATTGGAAAGTAGTTCATCACAGAAACCGGTTTCTGCGACACCTACACCAATTAGTGAGGAAGTTAATGATGATGATCATGAAACTTCAGATCAAGTTATTACTGAACTTCGTAGGTCAACCAGAGTAAGATCCGCACCAGAGTGGTACGGTAATCCTGTTCTGGAGGTTATGTTACTAGACCATGACGAACCTACGAACTATGAGAAGCAATGGTGAGCCCAGATTCCGCAAAATGGCTTGAGGCCATGAAATACGAGATGGGATCCATGTATGAGAACAAAGTATGGACTTTGGTTGACTTGCCCGATGATCGGCAAGCCATTGAAAATAAATGGATCTTCAAGAAGAAGACTGACGCTGACGGTAATGTTACTGTCTATAAAGCTCGACTTGTTGCGGAAGGTTTTCGACAAGTTCAAGGGATTGACTACGATGAGACCTTCTCACCCGTAGCGATGCTTAAGTCTGTCCGAATCATGTTAGCAATTGCCGCATTTTATGATTATGAAATTTGGCAAATGGATGTCAAAACTGCATTCCTGAATGGATTTCTGGAAGAAGAATTGTATATGATGCAACCGGAAGGTTTTGTCAATCCAAAGGGAGCTAACAAAGTGTGCAAGCTCCAGCGATCCATTTATGGACTGGTGCAAGTCTCTCGGAGTTGGAATAAATGCTTTGATAGTGTGATCAAAGCATTTGGTTTTGTACAGACTTTTGGAGAAGCCTGTATTTACAAGAAAGTGAGTGGGAGCTCTGTTGCATTTCTGATATTATATGTGGATGACATATTGCTGATTGGAAATTATATAGAATTTCTGGATAGCATAAAGGGATACTTGAATAAGAGTTTTTCAATGAAAGACCTCGGTGAAGCTGCGTATATATTGGGCATCAAGATCTATAGAGATAGATCAAGACGCTTAATTGGACTTTCACAAAGCACATACCTTGACAAAGTTTTGAAGAAGTTCAAAATGGATCAAGCAAAGAAAGGGTTCTTGCCTGTGTTACAAGGTGTGAAGTTGAGTAAGACTCAATGCCCGACCACTGCAGAAGATAGAGAGAAGATGAAAGATGTTCCCTATGCTTCAGCCATAGGCTCTATCATGTATGCAATGTTGTGTACCAGACCTAATGTATGCCTTGCTATAAGTCTAGCAGGAAGGTACCAAAGTAATCCAGGAGTGGATCACTGGACAGCGGTCAAGAACATCCTGAAATACCTGAAAACGACTAAGGATATGTTTATCGTTTATGGAGGTGACAAAGAGCTCATCGTAAATGGTTACGTTGATGCAAGCTTTGACACTGATCCGGCTGATTCTAAATCGCAAACCGGATACGTGTTTACATTGAACGGTGGAGCTGTCAGTTGGTGTAGTTCTAAACAAAGCGTCGCGGCGGGATCTACGTGTGAAGCGGAGTACATAGCTGCTTCGGAAGCAGCAAATGAAGGAGTCTGGATGAAGGAGTTCATATCCGATCTAGGTGTCATACCTAGTGCATCGGGTCCAATGAAAATCTTTTGTGACAATACTGGTGCAATTGCCTTAGCAAAGGAATCCAGATTTCACAAAAGAACCAAGCACATCAAAAGACGCTTCAATTCCATCCGGGATTTAGTCCAGGTGGGAGACATAGAAATTTGCAAGATACATACGGATCAGAATGTTGCAGACCCGTTGACTAAGCCTCTTCCACGAGCAAAACATGATCAGCACCAAGGCTCCATGGGTGTAAGAATCATTACTGTGTAATCTAGATTATTGACTCTAGTGCAAGTGGGAGACTGAAGGAAATATGCCCTAGAGGCAATAATAAAGTTATTATTTATTTCCTTATATCATGATAAATGTTTATTATTCATGCTAGAATTGTATTAACCGGAAACATAATACTTGTGTGAATACATAGACAAACAAAGTGTCACTAGTATGCCTCTACTTGACTAGCTCGTTGATCAAAGATGGTTATGTTTCCTAGCCATTGACATGAGTTGTCATTTGATTAACGAGATCACATCATTAGGAGAATGATGTGATTGACCTGACCCATTCCGTTAGCTTCGCACTCGATCGTTTAGGATGTGGCTATTGCTTTCTTCATGACTTATACATGTTCCTATGACTATGAGATTATGCAACTCCCGTTTACCGGAGGAACACTTTGTGTGCTACCAAACGTCACAACGTAACTGGGTGATTATAAAGGTGCTCTACAGGTGTCTCCGAAGGTACTTGTTGGGTTGGCGTATTTCGAGATTAGGATTTGTCACTCCGATTGTCGGAGAGGTATCTCTGGGCCCTCTCGGTAATACACATCACTTAAGCATTGCAACTAATGAGTTTGTTGCAAGATGATGTATTACAGAACGAGTAAAGAGACTTGCCGGTAACGAGATTGAACTAGGTATTGAGATACCGACGATCGAATCTCGGGCTAGTAACATACCGATGACAAAGGGAACAACGTATGTTGTTATGCAGTCTGACCGATAAAGATCTTCGTAGAATATGTGGGAGCCAATATGAGCATCCAGGTTCCGCTATTGGTTATTGACCGGAGACGTGTCTCGGTCATGTCTACATAGTTCTCGAACCCATAGGGTTCGCACGCTTAACGTTTCGATGACAGTTATATTATGAGTTTATATGTTTTGATGTACCGAAGGTTTTTCGGAGTCCCGGATGTGATCACGGACATGACGAGGAGTCTCGAAATGGTCGAGACATAAAGATTGATATATTGGAAGCCTATGTTTGGATATCGGAAGTGTTCCGGGTGAAATCGGGATTTTACCGGAGTACCGGGAGGTTACCGGAACCCCCCGGCAACATAATGGGCCTTAGTGGGCCTAGGTGGAAGAGAGGAGAGGCGGCTAGGGCTGGGCCGCGCGCCCCTCCCCCTAGTCCGAATAGGACAAGGAGAAGGGGGCGCCCCCCCCTTCCTTCTTCTCCCTCTCCTCTTTCCCCCCTCCCAAGTCCTAATCCAACTAGAAAAAGGGGGGGAGTCCTACTCCCGGTGGGAGTAGGACTCCTCCTGGCGCGCCCCAAGGCTGGCCGCACCTCTCCCCCTTTGATCCTTTATATACGGAGGCAAGCACCCCATAGACATAACAATTGATCATTGATCTCTTAGCCGTGTGCGGTGCCCCCCTCCACCATATTACACCTCGATAATATCGTAGCGGTGCTTAGGCGAAGCCCTGCGTCGGTAGAACATCATCATCGTCACCACACCGTCGTGCTGACGAAACTCTCCCTCAACACTCGGCTGGATCGGAGTTCGAGGGACATCATCGAGCTGAACGTGTGCTGAATTCAGAGGTGTCGTACGTTCGGTACTTGAACGGTCGGATCGTGAAGACGTACGACTACATCAACCGCGTTGTGTTAACACTTCCGCTTTCGGTCTACGAGGGTACGTGGACAACACTCTCCCCTCTCGTTGCTATGCATCACCATGATCTTGCGTGTACGTAGGAATTTTTTTGAAATTACTATGTTCCCCAACATTCATATGCATAGGCCTCTGAAATAGAACTGGGAGTGTCATCTATGAGATACACAAGAAAATCATCACCAAAGGACTTTGCAGACCTCTGTCTCTTGCTCCTAATAGGAACTTCATTGTTCTCCTCCACAGGACTTTCAACGTGTTCCATCGAAATGGCAGGTTCGGTAATTGTCACTGGTTCCTGATTCAATGAACTAGGCATCTCCTGATTCGATGAGGTAGCCATATCCTTCATGGGAAAGATATCTTCAAAGAAAGTCGCATCATTCGACTCCATGATCGTACCGACATGCATGTCAGGTACCTCAGATTTTACAACCAAGAATCTATAGCCAATGCAATGAAAAGCATATCCCAGGAAAACACAATCCACTGTCTTTGGTCCAAGCTTCCGCTTCTTTGGAATTGGAACATTTACTTTTGCCAAACAACCCCATGTTCGTAGATAAGAGAGTTTTAACCTTTTCTTCTCCCATTCCTCGAATGGAGTTATCTCTTTGTTCTTTGTGGGAACTCGGTTTAGGACATGACATGCAGTCAATATCACCTCCCCCCACCATGCCTTGGAGAGACCCGAAGTGTCTAACATGGCGTTAACCAAATCTGTTAGAGTACGGTTCTTTCTTTCGGCCACCCCATTTGACTGAGGTGAATAGGGAGGCGTCCTCTCATGGATTATACCATGTTCCACACAAAAAGTATCAAATTCATTGGAAAATACTCTCCACCACTGTCGGACCTAAGCCTCTTGATTTTTCGATCAAGTTGGTTTTCCACTTCAGCTTTATAGATCTTGAAAAAGTTCAAAGCCTCATCCTTAGATTTCAGAAGATACACACAGCAGCATCTAGTGGAGTCGTCAATTAACGTCATGAAATATTTCTTTCCCCCCTTTGTCAAAACACCATTCATTTCACATAGATCTGAATGTATGAGTTCTAGTGGTGCAAGATTACTCGTTTCCGCAGTCACATGAGACTTACGAAGTTGCTTAGCTTGCACACACACTTGACACTTGGATCCCTTGACAGTGGTGAAACTAGGGATTAAGTTCAACTTCGCTAGTCGCGACATGCAACCAAAGTTAACATGACAAAGACGTGAATGCCACACATTTGATTCACTATTGTTGCAAATATGATTAACAACTTTATTGCAAACGTCTGATAAGGATAAACGAAACAGGCCTCCTGACTCATAGCCTTTACCAACAAAGGTTCCATACTTGGATATTACAAATTTATTCGACTCAAAGACAAGCTTGTAGCCATCCCTACACAGAAGAGATCCGCTGACAAGATTTTTATTGACAGAGGGGACATAATGCACGTTCTTCATCCGCACGATCTTCCCCGAAGTAAACTTCAGATCGACCGTGCCAACACCATGAACAGAAGCACTTGAACTGTTGCCCGTCAGCATGGTTGAAGTCCCTGTGGTCTGATGAGACAAAAACATGGAAATATCACCGCATACATGCACATTAGCACCCGTGTCAATCAACCAATCAGGAGAATGACATACTAAAAGAATAGTGAGAAATATACCATACCCATCATCCTTCATGTCAGTGTCTCCAATGACAACATTAGCGGTCTTGCCGCCTTTCCCAGGGTGACACTTGTCATAGCGATTAGGGCAACTAGGAGCCCAATGATCAGGATCGCCACACACATGACAAGCACCTTTCTTCTTGTCATTCTTCTTCTTGAAGTTTGTGTGCTGCACAGCTTTGTTCTTCCCATCAAACTTTGCTTTACCATCAAACTTGCCCTTGTTCTTGAACTTGTGGGGCTGGATTGGCTCTAGATCCTCCCTCAATACCTCGACCACGTGTATCCTTTGCTCTCACCTTTTCTTCCACATCAAGAGTGCCAATGAGATTCGGGACGGAAAACTCCTGTCTCTTATGCTTCAGTAAGGTAGCAAAGTTCCTCCACGAAGGAGGAAGCTTAGTGATGATACCTTCGGCAACAAACTTGTCCGGTAGCATACAACTGAAGTGCTCAAGTTCTCTAGCAAATGACTGTATCTCATGAGCTTGCTCAACCACGGAGCGCTCTTCAGTCATCCTGTAATCATAGAATTGCTCCATGATGTACAGCTCAGTGCCAGCATCCGAGACACCAAACTTGGCCTCGAGTGCATCCCATATATCTTTTCCATTATCAATTGACGCATAAGCATCAACTATGTTCTCAGAGCATCTCCAACAGACGCGCTATATAAGGCGCGTGCTGAAAAAGATTCCTATATTGCGCGTGCGTGACCAAATAACACTCCAGCAAAAGCTGTAAAATAGAGCACGCACAAAAATGAAGCTGCAAATTTAGTGCACGCGGGCAGCGGAGCTGCAAATTTGGGGCGCCGGCTTGAGCGCGCGGGCAGCTGCGCGTGGGTCCGCCGGGTTGGGCGCTGTGGTTTTGTGCGTCTGGTAAACCTCCTGCGCGCAAAAGCGTTATTTCGGCGCTGTATACTTTTTTTAGCGCGTCGCGCTAGCCCGCGTCTGTTGGAGATGCTCTCACCAAGAACACTCAAGAGAGCAGCCTTAAACAGAGTATCCATTTTCTGAAAAGCTTGTGCCTGTTGAGCATCAAGCTCTCCTTCAGGTTTGCCGAGAGTGGCGTCATAGCAACTCATGGTTTGAAACCATAAGACTGCTCTCACGCGCCACCTCTTATAGTGGATACCCTCAAACATAGGAGGTCTCATGGAAGCAGCAAAACCACTCGGGGTAAATTGCCTATAATAAGGTTTTTGGATTGTTGGAAATATGAGCAATTTACCGAATGATTTTATTAACAGAAATACTAGATAAAGCATGATCAGAATAGTAGTGATAAAATAATCCATGCGATTTGACAAAGAGAAGGTAAACAACATCTTCATATATGAACTATAACTAAACATATCTAGAGCAGACAGTATAGCAAGTTGCATAAATGAAATAGAGTCTAACATATCTAGGGCAAATACTAGAACAAGGAACTGTAGCAAGACCTCTAATAGAAAGGAGAAGAACACGTACGGGACAGCAACAGCAGAAGCGCTGGACTTGGGGTCGGTGTCCTCGCCTGCCATGTCGTCGAGGAGGTCGTGGACGTCGGGGAAGAAGTCGTTGTCGGGGAAGTAGTCGTCGGCGACCGGATCATCCATGATGAAGCAGCCAGTAGTCGCGCTGAGCGCTCCCCAAAAACCTTATCACCCTTCTCTCGTACAGGACTCAAAAGGTGCGGTCTCGGAGGCCTACTGTCCCGACGTGCGGTGCACGCCGCAAGGCAGGATGAGGAAGACAGCAACAACTCAGAGATGGAACCGATGGCGAGGGAAGGAGTAGTTCTGGTGCATCTCTCTGGGAGGAGCGACCTCCCTTTTATAGGCGCAAGAGAAGGAGGCGAGAGGGCAACGACGGGAGGCGAAACGAAGAGACGGAGATGAAGCGAATAGCCAGCAGCCGAAGGGCTGCACCGTTCGCATTCGAACTCCACTTTCGCAAAATTCTTTTCAGCTTTCGTGTGACCTTTCGTATACCCGTAGTGCGTGGCAATTAGATATCGGCTCGGCTCATCACCGCAACCCATGGCGCGTCGTGACGAGGCGAGGCGAGGCGAGGCGGGCGGCGGAGGAGGAGTGCGCGTGGATATCCCTCTTGTTCTCATGCTAATACAAGTGGGGAAAGAACCTCCCTTATAAGGAGGTCCAACTCCCACTAAACTAGCAATGTGGGACTAAACTTTAGTAGTATCCCTTGCCTTGCAAAAATGGGCTAAGTGGGCCTCTAGGATTTATTAGGAATTTCTGAAATAGTAATTGGGCTGCCCAAAATAGAATAAATTCCAGCAATCCCCCACCAGATCCCAGAGGCACACAGAAATTTGCCTTTGGTTCCAAAACACTGTTTTAGATACCGGTACTGCAGTGGAGACTGTTAAGTTGAACTTCCACCTAGAACTCTATGATACACTAGTAAGCAACTTAAACAGTGGACTGGGCCTTGAACTGCAAGTTTTCTGCGAATCTAGCTTCACATAAAGCCTTGACCGATACGTGGCTACCGTGGGTCTTCCCCGCGGGTGGAGCTTATGCGTCATACTCCATGACCTTTCACGAGTTTACTAGAGAGAACCCTACTCTCATAGATTGCGACGTTTGACAATCAGACTCATATAGGTGTGTTCTTCAAAAGATGTTCTGCAGGATAACATCTCTGCTTAAATGAGCCACTTAGAGCACATTAAGATATACATCAACCTGCCATGCAGATTAGGAGAGTATTGCATCTTCATGGAGTGGTATTGTGAATAGTAAGGATACTCTCCTCTTAGTTGACCAACAGCTTGTCTTCCACATCTAATTCACAGGATCTCCGATCACAAAGAATAGGTTACCACTGTGAACAACTCATATTGTGGGTCTCATACCCATCTCTCCCTCGATGCATTATCTATCACATTACGTGATAGACCCTTAGTAAAAGGATCTGCCAGATTTTTAGACGTTTTGGATATAATCCAGTGCAATAACTCTGGAGTTTCTCATTTTCCTGACAGACTTTAACCTCCTCTAAACGTGTCTTGATGACTTCATGTTATCCTTTGAGCTGCTCACTTTCGTGATCACAGTTTGATTGTCGCAGTTCACAAGGATACCCGGTACAAGTTTCTCAACAACCGGCAAGTCATTCAAGAGCCGACGAAGCCAATCTTCTTCGACCATAGCTGTGTCTAGTGCTGTGAGTTCTGCTTCCATTGTTGACCTCGTTAAGATGGTCTGCTTGCAAGACTTCCAAGAAACAGCGCCACCTCCATGAGTGAATACATATCCGCTCGTGGCCTTTATCTCATCAGCATCTGAGATCCAGTTTGAGTCACTATACCCTTCAAGCACCTTTGGTTGCCCGGTGTAGTGAATTCCATAATTCACAGTGCCTTTCAAATAACGCAAAACTCTCTCTAGAGCTTTCCAATGTACATCTCCTGGTTTTGAGACAAACCAACTCAGTTTGCTAACAACAAAAGAGATGTCAGGTCTTGTAGCACTGGCTAAGTACATAAGCGAGCCAATAATCTGAGAATATTTCAATTGATCTCTAGCAATTCTTCGATTCTTTCGAAGTAACACACTCGCATCATATGTTGTTGGAGAGGGCTTGCAGCCACTATAGCCAAAGCGACTCAAGATCTTTTCCACATAGTGAGATTGAAGCAATGTAATCCCACCATCATCGTCTCTCAACAACTTGATGTTCAGAATGACATCAACCACTCCTAAATCCTTCATCTCAAAACAACGAGATAGGAAATTCTTGACCTCCTTAATAACATTCAGATTTGTTCTGAAAATCAGTATGTCATCAAGATACAAGCAAAGGATAACTCCCTTGCCCCCACCATGGCGATAGTACACACATTTGTCAGCTTCGTTTACAACAAAGCCTGCAGCTGTTAAAGTTCTTTCAAACTTCTCATGCCACTGTTTGGGTGCTTGCTTGAGTCCATACAAAGACTTCAGCAACTTGCACACTTTTCCTTCCTGACCATCTAGTACAAACCCATCTGGTTGTTCCATATAAATTTCCTCGTCCAACTCTCCATTTAGGAAAGCAGTCTTAACATCCATTTGATGAACGAGAAGACCATGCGAGGCAGCTAGTGAAAGTAGAACTCGAATAGTGGTCAGTCGAGCCACAGGTGAGTAAGTATCAAAGAAGTCTTCACCTTCCTTTTGGGTATAACCCTTAGCCACGAGCCGAGCCTTGTACTTTTCAATAGTACCATCAGGCCTAAGCTTTTTCTTGAATACCCATGTCGGAGTAATTAGCCACGGATACCCCAAAAGACGGCGAGACAATAATTCAAGACATCGGGGCTAGCAAAGCCCCTCAGTCCGACTGCCCGGCTAGTCCTGCCGGCTCCCCGTCCGACTGCTCTGCCCGGCCGGCTGCCGGCTGCCGACTGCGCCAACCAGCCAGCTGCCGACTGCAGCCTGACCCGACACCGACAAGACACCGACGTGACGGCCATACCGCGGACGAGACGGCTGTACCGCGACGACATCATCTACAGTGTATCTGTCCCTGGGCACTGTTTTATAAAGTGCGCCAGGGACAAGGAGGCATGCACATCACGTCCACACCATCATGGGCATGGTGCCCCATGCCCACTTGCCCCCCACGCCACTACCTAGCTTAGGTAGTAAGCTAGCTCACCTATATATATGCCACCCATCCATCCATCCACTCCAGGCTCACACGCATGCATCCATGCCCACTCACGGTGGAGCTCTCTCATGCCCACTTGCTAGCTAGCTCATACACATATATGAGACATATACAAAGCCAGATGCCTATGGCACTGAGCTCAGATACAGCTCCAGGAGCACTCTGTACTACAGATATACCACATATACTCAGACATGCAGGAGTAGGGGTGTTATCTCTCCGGAGAGCCCCGAACCTGGGTAAACTAGCGCGTGCTACTCACATACCCGCTCTCGGTCCTATCAGCAGCAGTCTTACCCTCACACTAAGACCTTGTGGCATCTGTCGACTCGCAAGCCCCCCGTGAGCATACCACGACAGTTGGCGCCCACCGTGGTGTGGTACTACTACTATGCTACCACGCTGCTGCTGGTTTTGCAGTCCGGGCGGGACCATCTTCGTCTTTACCGCCGCGGCGTCGCGCCGTCCCTTCGATAGCGGTCGGGGGCTCGACATCGACACGCCCTCGGAATGGCCGCGAGGGGCGGCGCGTCCTTGCCGTCGGCCTCGCCTTCGTCATCACCACCGCGGCGTCGCGCCGTCTCTCCGGTAGCGCTCGGGGACTCGACACCGGCAAGCCCCCGGGCGGCTGCGCGGGTCGGAGCACCCTTGTCGTCGGCCTCGGCCTCTTCGTCACCACCGTTGCAGCGCCGGCAGTCCGTCTGCGCGCGCCGCGCCGCCTTGCTTCGGTCGGCCACGCCACTCCGTCCGCTCCCCTATGCGCCGCGTCTCGCTCCGGCCGGAGCATGCGGCTGCTCCTCCACACATTACCCGTGCACTGTTCAGATACACTACCCATACACCATTCGTACATAGGATGTACACTTCCCAGACGCAAGAAGGATATGCCTAGTACACTGCCCGTACTCGTTCCAGATAACATACTAGCTGAATGCTACCCATACTATGGCTTGACTTCGACCACGACAACATCGCGGGCGGCCTCCCGTCGGAGCTCGGCCTCTTCTGCGACCTCGCGCTGCTTCGCCTCACTCCGACCGCTCCCCCGAGCGCCTCATGCACGCACCTCCGCCCATGGGCCGGCCGCCCGCGCCGTGGTGCTGCTGCACTCACGCGCGTGAGGCCCGCGCCCAGCCAGCAGGACGACCGCGCTGCCTGTTCCCCGGGGTCGCATGCTCCCGCCCGCGTCGCGCCGCTGACCCTACGCTCAGCCGCGTCACAGCGCGCTCCTTCCAGCGCCTGCTGGCCCCACCGCCGCACCTTCGGCTCGGCCACCTGCTCCTGGCCACGCGCGCTCGGTGGGTGGGCCGGCTCCGCTTCCCGCAGCTGTCCCGCGCCGGCTCCCAGCTGCCTCGACCATGCTGACCAGCTCCCGGCTCTGCCCCCGTGGCCTCGGCGCGATGCAGCCCGCGCTGGGTCGGCTTCGTCCGCGACCCAGCCGGCCTCCTCCATGACGCCACGCCCGCACCGCCGCGGCTGCGTCCCGCTCGCCGCCTTGCAGTTCCAGCCGGTGCCGCCCCCGCTCCTCCTCGCGCGTGCCTGCAGTCGACCCCGCGGGGCTCATCTGCGTCCCCGCTGGCTGGCTCGCGACCGCGGGCCGGCCCCGCCTCGCCTCCCGCCAGCTGGAGTCCGCCTCCGCGCGCGCTAGCCGGCTCCCCCGCTCCCTCGCCACTTGGCCGCCGCATCCCGCCCGCCAGCTGGGCGCGCCGGCTGGCCGCCCTGCCTTCCGGCCGGCTCCGCGCCGCCTGCCACATGCCGCGCCCGCCTGGGCCGGCTCCCCGCCGCTGTCCGCATCCCGTGCGCGTGGCCCCGACCTCACCACGCACCCCCAGCCGGCTCCGCCTCGCCAGACCGGCTCCCCCAATGCCGGGTCCTCCTCGCCTTGCCGCCTCCCGCTGGCCCAGGCCGGCTCCTGCCCGATCCCACGTACGTCGGCCGCCCTTCTCCCACTCCGACCACGCTGCCGCGTCGCCCGCTACGCCGGCTGTACCGCGAAGACATCATCTACAGTGTATCTGTCCCTGGGCACTGTTTTATAAAGTGCGCCAGGGACAAGGAAGCATGCACATCACGTCCACACCATCATGGGCATGGTGCCCCATGCCCACTTGCCCCCCACGCCACTACCTAGCTTAGGTAGTAAGCTAGCTCACCTATATATATGCCACCCATCCATCCATCCACTCTAGGCTCACACACACACGCATGCATCCATGCCCACTCACGGTGGAGCTCTCTCATGCCCACATGCTAGCTAGCCCATACACATATATGAGACATATACAAAGCCAGATGCCTATGGCACTGAGCTCAGATACAGCTCCAGGAGCACTCTGTACTACAGATATACCACACATACTCACACATGCAGGAGTAGGGGTGTTATCTCTCGGAAGAGCCCCGAACTTGGGTAAACTAGCGCGTGCTACCCGCATACCCGCTCCCGGTCCTATCAGCAGCAGTCTTACCCTCACACTAAGCCCTTGTGGCATCTGTCGACTCGCAAGCCCCCCGTGAGAATACCACGACAACCCATTTGCATCCTATAGGTTTGCACCCATAGGGACGATCAGTTATCTCCCAAGTTTCATTCGCCAAGATGGAATCCATCTCGCTACGAACCGCTTCCTTCCAGTAGTCAGCATCTTCAGATGCATAGGCCTCTGAAATAGAACTGGGAGTGTCATCTATGAGATACACAGGAAAATCATCACCAAAGGACATTGCAGTCCTCTGTCTCTTGCTCCTAGTAGGAACTTCATTGTTCGCCTCCACAGGACTTTCAACGTGTTCCATCGAAATGGCAGGTTCGGTAATTGTAACTAGTTCCTGATTCGATGAACTAGGCATCTCCTGATTAGATGAGGTAGCCATATCCTTCATGGGAAAGATATCTTCAAAGAAAGTCGCATCATTCGACTCCATGATCGTACCGACATGCATGTCAGGTACCTCAGATTTTACAACCAAGAATCTATAGCCAATGCTATGAAAAGCATATCCCAGGAAAAGACAATCCACAGTCTTTGGTCCCAGCTTCCGCTTCTTTGGAATTGGAACATTGACTTTCGCCAAACAACCCCATGTTCGTAGATAAGAGAGTTTTAACCTTTTCTTCTCCCATTCCTCGAATGGAGTTATCTCTTTGTTCTTTGTGGGAACTCAGTTTAGGACATGACATGCAGTCAATATCGCCTCCCCCCACCATGCCTTGGAGAGACCCGAAGTGTCTAACGTGGCGTTAACCAAATCTGTTAGAGTACGGTTCTTTCTTTCGGCCACCCCATTTGACTGAGGTGAATAGGGAGGCGTCCTCTCATGGATTATACCATGTTCCGCACAAAAAGCATCAAATTCATTGGAAAAATACTCTCCACCACGGTCGGACCTAAGCCTCTTGATTTTTCGATCAAGTTGGTTTTCCACTTCAGCTTTATAGATCTTGAAAAAGTTCAAAGCCTCATCCTTAGATTTCAGAAGATACACACAGCAGCATCTAGTGGAGTCGTCAATTAACGTCATGAAATATTTCTTTCCACCTTTTGTCAAAACTGTTGGGAATCGTAGCATAATTTTAAAAAAATTCCTACGCTCACCAAGATGCATCTATGGAGTATACTAGCAATGAGGGGAAAGGAGTGCATCTACATACCCTTGTAGATCGCGAGCGGAAGCGTTCCAATGAACGTGGATGACGGAGTCGTAGTCGCCGTGATCCAAATCACCGATGACCGAGTGCCGAACGGACGGCACCTCCGCGTTCAACACACGTACGGTGCAGCGACGTCTCCTCCTTCTTGATCCAGCAAGGGGGAAGGAGAGGTTGATGGAGATCCAGCAGCACGACGGCGTGGTGGTGGATGTAGCGGGTCTCCGGCAGGGCTTCGCCGAGCTTCTGCGAGAGAGAGAGAGGTGTAGCAGGGAGGAGGGAGGCGCCCAAGGCTGTAGGTTGCTGCCCTCCCTCCCCCCCCTTTATATAGGCCCCCTGGGGGGGCGCCGGCCCCAAGGGATGGGATCTCAAGGGGGGGGGCGCCGGCCAAAGGGGGGAAGGGGTTGCCTTGCCCCCCAAGGCAAGGGGGAAGTCCCCCCACCCTAGGGTTCCCAACCCTAGGCGCATGGGGGGAGGCCCATGGGGGGGCGCCCAGCCCACTAGGGACTGGTTCCCTTCCACTTTCAGCCCATGGGGCCCTCCGGGATAGGTGGCCCCACCCGACCCCCGGGACCCTTCCGGTGGTCCCGGTACAATACCGGTAACCCCCGAAACTTTCCCGGTGGCCGAAACTGGACTTCCTATATATAATTCTTCACCTCCGGACCATTCCGGAACCTCTCGTGACGTCCGGGATCTCATCCGGGACTCCGAACAACTTTCGGGTTTCCGCATACATATATCTCTACAACCCTAGCGTCACCGAACCTTAAGTGTGTAGACCCTACGGGTTCGGGAGACATGCAGACATGACCGAGACGCCTCTCCGGTCAATAACCAACAGCGGGATCTGGATACCCATGTTGGCTCCCACATGTTCCACGATGATCTCATCGGATGAACCACGGTGTCGAGGATTCAATCAATCCCGTATGCAATTCCCTTTGTCAATCGGTATGTTACTTGCCCGAGATTCGATCGTCGGTATCCCAAAACCTTGTTCAATCTCGTTACCGGCAAGTCTCTTTACTCGTACCGCAATGCATGATCCCGTGACTAACGCCTTAGTCACATTGAGCTCATTATGATGATGCATTACCGAGTGGGCCCAGAGATACCTCTCCGTCACACGGAGTGACAAATCCCAGTCTCGATCCGTGCCAACCCAACAGACACTTACGGAGATACCCGTAGTGCACCTTTATAGTCACCCAGTTACGTTGTGACGTTTGGCACACCCAAAGCACTCCTACGGTATCCGGGAGTTGCACGATCTCATGGTCTAAGGAAAAGATACTTGACATTGGAAAAGCTCTAGCAAACGAAACTACACGATCTTTTATGCTATGCTTACGATTGGGTCTTGTCCATCACATCATTCTCCTAATGATGTGATCCCGTTATCAATGACATCCAATGTCCATAGTCAGGAAACCATGACTATCTGTTGATCAACAAGCTAGTCAACTAGAGGCTTACTAGGGACACGTTGTGGTCTATGTATTCACACATGTATTACGATTTCCGGACAATACAATTATAGCATGAACAATAGACAATTACCATGAACAAAGAAATATAATAATAACCATTTATTATTGCCTCTAGGGCATATTTCCAACAGTCTCCCACTTGCACTAGAGTCAATAATCTTGTTACATTGTGATGAATCGAACACCCATTGCGTCCTGGTGTTCATCATGTTTTGCCCTAGGGAGAGGTTTAGTCAACGGATCTGCAACATTCAGGTCCGTATGTACTTTACAAATATCTATGTCTCCATTTTGAACACTTTCACGAATGGAGTTGAAGCGACGCTTGATATGCCTGGTCTTCCTGTGAAACCTGGGCTCCTTCGCAAGGGCAATAGCTCCAGTGTTGTTACAGAAGAGAGTCATCGGGCCCGACGCATTGGGAATCACCCCTAGGTCGGTAATGAACTCCTTCATCCAGACTGCTTCCTGTGCTGCCTCCGAGGCTGCCATGTACTCTGCTTCACATGTAGATCCCGCCACGACGCTTTGCTTGCAACTGCACCAGCTTACTGCTCCTCCATTCAAAATATACACGTATCCGGTTTGTGACTTCGAGTCATCCAGATCTGTGTCGAAGCTAGCGTCGACGTAACCCTTTACGACGAGCTCTTCATCACCTCCATAAACGAGAAACATATCCTTAGTCCTTTTCAGGTACTTCAGGATATTCTTGACCGCTGTCCAGTGTTCCATGCCGGGATTACTTTGGTACCTTCCTACCAAACTTACGGCAAGGTTTACATCAGGTCTGGTACACAGCATGGCATACATAATAGACCCTATGGCCGAGGCATAGGGGATGACACTCATCTTTTCTATATCTTCTGTCGTGGTCGGGCATTGAGCCGTGCTCAATTGCACACCTTGCAATACAGGCAAGAACCCCTTCTTGGACTGATCCATATTGAACTTCTTCAATATCTTGTCAAGGTATGTACTCTGTGAAAGACCAATGAGGCGTCTTGATCTATCTCTATAGATCTTGATGCCTAATATATAAGCAGCTTCTCCAAGGCCCTTCATGTTCCGAGGCCATGTCTGTACATGCTAGGCTCGTCAAGTCAACCTAAGTGTATTGCGTGTGTTCCGAGGCCATGTCTGTACATGCTAGGATCGTCAACACCCGTTGTATTCGAACGTTAGAATCTATCACACCCGATCATCACGTGGTGCTTCGAAACAACGAACCTTCGCAACGGTGCACAGTTAGGGTGAACACTTTCTTGAAATTATTATAAGGGATCATCTTACTTACTACCGTCGTTCTAAGCAAATAAGATGCAAAAACATGATAAACATCACATGCAATCAAATAGTGACATGATATGGCCAATATCATTATGCTCCTTTGATCTCCATCTTCGGGGCACCATGATCATCTTCGTCACCGGCATGACACCATGATCTCCATCATTGTGTCTTCATGAAGTCGTCACGCCAACGATTACTTCTACTTCTATGGATAACGCGTTTAGCAACAAAGTAAAGTAATTTACACTGCGTTATTCAATGACACGCAGGTCATACAAAATAATAAAGACAACTCCTATGGCTCCTGCCGGTTGTCATACTCATCGACATGCAAGTCGTGATTCCTATTACAAGAATATGATCAATCTCATACATCACATATATCATTCATCACATCTTCTGGCCATATCATATCACATATATCACTTGCTGCAAAAACAAGTTAGACGTCCTCTAATTGTTGTTGCAAGTTTTTACGTGGTTTGTAGGTTTCTAGCAAGAACGTTTCTTACCTACGTATGACCACAACGTGATTTGCCAATTTCTATTTACCCTTCATAAGGACCCTTTTCATCGAATCCGTTCCGACTAAAGTAGGAGAGACAGACACCCGCTAGCCTCCTTATGCATCTAGTGCATGTCAGTCGGTGGAACCTGTCTCACGTAAGCGTATGTGTAAGGTCGGTCCGGGCCGCTTCATCCTACAATGCCGCCGAAACAAGAAAAGACTAGTAGCGGCAAGAAGAATTGGCAAACTCAACGCCCACAACTTCTTTGTGTTCTACTCGTGCATGGTAACTATGCATAGGCCTGGCTCATGATGCCACTGTTGGGAATCGTAGCATAATTTAAAAAAAAAATCCTACGCTCACCAAGATGCATCTATGGAGTATACTAGCAACGAGGGGAAAGGAGTGCATCTACATACCCTTGTAGATCGCGAGCGGAAGCGTTCCAATGAACGTGGATGACGGAGTCGTAGTCGCCGTGATCCAAATCACCGATGACCGAGTGCCGAACGGACGGCACCTCCGCGTTCAACACACGTACGGTGCAGCGACGTCTCCTCCTTCTTGATCCAGCAAGGGGGAAGGAGAGGTTGATGGAGATCCAGCAGCACGACGGCGTGGTGGTGGATGTAGCGGGTCTCCGGCAGGGCTTCGCCGAGCTTCTGCGAGAGAGAGAGAGGTGTAGCAGGGAGGAGGGAGGCGCCCAAGGCTGTAGGTTGCTGCCCTCCCTCCCCCCCCCCTTTATATAGGCCCCCTGGGGGGGCGCCGGCCCCAAGGGATGGGATCTCAAGGGGGGGGCGCCGGCCAAAGGGGGGAAGGGGTTGCCTTGCCCCCCAAGGCAAGGGGGAAGTCCCCCCACCCTAGGGTTCCCAACCCTAGGCGCATGGGGGGAGGCCCATGGGGGGGCGCCCAGCCCACTAGGGACTGGTTCCCTTCCACTTTCAGCCCATGGGGCCCTCCGGGATAGGTGGCCCCACCCGACCCCCGGGACCCTTCCGGTGGTCCCGGTACAATACCGGTAACCCCCGAAACTTTCCCGGTGGCCGAAACTGGACTTCCTATATATAATTCTTCACCTCCGGACCATTCCGGAACCTCTCGTGACGTCCGGGATCTCATCCGGGACTCCGAACAACTTTCGGGTTTCCGCATACATATATCTCTACAACCCTAGCGTCACCGAACCTTAAGTGTGTAGACCCTACGGGTTCGGGAGACATGCAGACATGACCGAGACGCCTCTCCGGTCAATAACCAACAGCGGGATCTGGATACCCATGTTGGCTCCCACATGTTCCACGATGATCTCATCGGATGAACCACGGTGTCGAGGATTCAATCAATCCCGTATGCAATTCCCTTTGTCAATCGGTATGTTACTTGCCCGAGATTCGATCGTCGGTATCCCAATACCTTGTTCAATCTCGTTACCGGCAAGTCTCTTTACTCGTACCGCAATGCATGATCCCGTGACTAACGCCTTAGTCACATTGAGCTCATTATGATGATGCATTACCGAGTGGGCCCAGAGATACCTCTCCGTCACACGGAGTGACAAATCCCAGTCTCGATCCGTGCCAACCCAACAGACACTTTCGGAGATACCCGTAGTGCACCTTTATAGTCACCCAGTTACGTTGTGACGTTTGGCACACCCAAAGCACTCCTACGGTATCCGGGAATTGCACGATCTCATGGTCTAAGGAAAAGATACTTGACATTGGAAAAGCTCTAGCAAACGAAACTACACGATCTTTTATGCTATGCTTAGGATTGGGTCTTGTCCATCACATCATTCTCCTAATGATGTGATCCCGTTATCAATGACATCCAATGTCCATAGTCAGGAAACCATGACTATCTGTTGATCAACAAGCTAGTCAACTAGAGGCTTACTAGGGACACGTTGTGGTCTATGTATTCACACATGTATTACGATTTCCGGACAATACAATTATAGCATGAACAATAGACAATTACCATGAACAAAGAAATATAATAATAACCATTTATTATTGCCTCTAGGGCATATTTCCAACAAAAACACCATTCATTTCACATAGATCTGAATGTATGAGTTCTAGTGGTGCAAGATTTCTTGTTTCCGCAGTCACATGAGACTTACGAGGTTGCTTAGCTTGCACACACACTTGACACTTGGATCCCTTGACAGTGGTGAAACTAGGGATTAAGTTCAACTTTGCTAGTCGCGACATGCAACCAAAGTTAACATGAAAAAGACATGAATGCCACACATTTGATTCACTATTGTTGCAAATATGATTAACAACTTTATTGCAAACGTCTGATAAGGATAAACGAAACAGGCCTCCTGACTCATAGCCTTTACCAACAAAGGTTCCATACTTGGATATTACAAATTTATTCGACTCAAAGACAAGCTTGTAGCCATCTCTACACAGAAGAGATCCGCTGACAAGATTTTTATTGACGGAGGGGACATAATCTTCAGCCGCACGATCTTCCCCGAAGTAAACTTCAGATCGACCGTGCCAACACCACGAACAGAAGCACTTGAACCGTTGCCCATCAGCACGGTTGAAGTCCCCGCGGTCTGATAAGACGAAAACATGGAAATATCACCGCATACATGCACATTAGCACCCGTGTCAATCAACCAATCAGGAGAATGACATACTGAAAGAATAGTGCGAAATATACCATACCCATCAGTGTCTCCAATGACAACATTAGCGGTCTTGCCGCCTTTCCCAGGGTGACGCCTGTCATAACGATTAGGGCAACTAGGAGCCCAATGATCAGGATCGCCACACACATGACAAGCACCTTTCTTCTTGTCATTCTTCTTCTTGAAGTTCGTGTGCTGCACAGCTTTGTTCTTCCCATCAAACTTTGCTTTACCATCAATCTTGCCCTTGTTCTTAAACTTGTGGGGCTGGAAGTTCTTCTTCTGTACCAGATTGGCACTAGATCCTCCCTCAATACCTCAAGCACGTGTATCCTTTGCTCTCGCCTTTTCTTCCACATCAAGAGTGCCAATGAGATCCGGGACGGAAAACTCCTGTCTCTTATGCTTCAGTAAGGTAGCAAAGTTCCTCCACGAAGGAGGAAGCTTAGTGATGATACCTCCGGCAACAAACTTGTCCGGTAGCATACAACTGAAGTGCTCAAGTTCTCTAGCAAATGACTGTATCTCATGAGCTTGCTCAACCACGGAGCGCTCTTCAGTCATCCTGTAATCATAGAATTGCTCCATGATGTACAGCTCAGTGCCAGCATCCGAGACCCCAAACTTGGCCTCGAGTGCATCCCACATATCTTTTCCATTATCAATTGACGCATAAGCATCAACTATGTGTTGGAAATATGCCCTAGAGGCAATAATAAATTGGTTATTATTATATTTCCTTGTTCATGATAATCGTTTATTATCCATGCTAGAATTGTATTGATAGGAAACTCAGATACATGTGTGGATACATAGACAACACCATGTCCCTAGTAAGCCTCTAATTGACTAGCTCGTTGATCAATAGATGGTTACGGTTTCCTGACCATGGACATTGGATGTCGTTGATGACGGGATCACATCATTAGGAGAATGATGTGATGGACAAGACCCAATCTTAAGCCTAGCACAAGATCGTGTAGTTCGTTTGCTAAGAGCTTTTCTAATGTCAAGTATCATTTCCTTAGACCATGAGATTGTGCAACTCCCGGATACCGTAGGAATGCTTTGGGTGTACCAAACGTCACAACGTAACTGGGTGGCTATAAAGGTGCACTACAGGTATCTCCGAAAGTGTCTGTTGGGTTGGCACGAATCGAGACTGGGATTTGTCACTCCGTGTAAACGGAGAGGTATCTCTGGGCCCACTCGGTAGGACATCATCATAATGTGCACAATGTGACCAAGGAGTTGATCACGGGATGATGTGTTACGGAACGAGTAAAGAGACTTGCCGGTAACAAGATTGAACAAGGTATCGGGATACCGACGATCGAATCTCGGGCAAGTACCATACCGGTAGACAAAGGGAATTGTATACGGGATTGCTTGAATCCTCAACATCGTGGTTCATCCGATGAGATCATCGAGGAGCATGTGGGAGCCAACATGGGTATCCAGATCCCGCTGTTGGTTATTGACCGGAGAGTCGTCTCGGTCATGTCTGCTTGTCTCCTGAACCCGTAGGGTCTACACACTTAAGGTTCGGTGACGCTAGGGTTGTAGAGATATTAGTATGCGGTAACCCGAAAGTTGTTCGGAGTCCTGGATGAGATCCCGGACGTCACGAGGAGTTCCGGAATGGTCCGGAGGTAAAGATTTATATATGGGAAGTCTTATTTTGGTCGCCGGAAAAGTTTCGCACTTTATCGGTATTGTACCGGGAGTGCCGAAAGGGGTCCGGGGGTCCACCAAGGGGGTCCACCAGCCCCGGGGGGGCCACATGGGCTGTAGGGGGTGCGCCTTGGCCTATATGGGCCAAGGGCACCAGCCCCAAGAGGCCCATGCGCCAAGAGATAAGAAAAACGGAGAGTCCTAAAGGGGGAAGGCACCTCCGAGGTGCCTTGGGGAGGAAGGACTCCTCCCTGGCCGCACCCTTCCTTGGAGGAAGGGCCAAGGCTGCGCCCCCCCTCTCCCTTGGCCCTATATATAGTGGGGGGAGGGAGGGCAGCAAGATCCTAGCCCCTGGCGCCTCCCTCTCCCTCCCGTGACACCTCTCCCTCCCGTTAGTGCTTGGCGAAGCCCTACCGGGATCCCCGCTACTTCCACCACCACGCCGTCGTGCTGCTGGATCTCCATCAACCTCTCCTCCCCCCTTGCTGGATCAAGAAGGAGGAGACGTCGCTGCTCCGTACGTGTGTTGAACGCGGAGGTGCCGTCCGTTCGGCGCTAGGATCATCGGTGATTTGGATCACGACGAGTACGACTCCATCAACCCCATTCTCTTGAACGCTTCTGCTCGCGATATACAAGGGTATGTAAATGCACTCCTTCCCTCTCGTTGCTAGTAAACTCCATAGATTGATCTTGGTGATGCGTAGAAAATTTTGAATTTCTGCTACGTTCCCCAACAGTGGCATCATGAGCTAGGTCTATGCGTAGTTTCTATGCACGAGTAGAACACAAAGTAGTTGTGGGCGTCGATTTTGTCAATTTACTTGCCGTTACTAGTCTTATCTTGATTCGGCGGCATCGTAGGATGAAGCGGCCCGGACCGACCTTACACGTACACTTACGTGAGACAGGTTCCACCGACTGACATGCACTAGTTGCATAAGGTGGCTAGCGGGTGTCTGTCTCTCCCACTTTAGTCGGATCGGATTCGATGAAAAGGGTCCTTATGAAGGGTAAATAGAAATTGGCATATCACGTTGTGGCTTTTGCGTAGGTAAGAAACGTTCTTGCTAGAATCCCATAGCAGCCACGTAAAACATGCAACAACAATTAGAGGACGTCTAACTTGTTTTTGCAGGGTATGCTATGTGATGTGATATGGTCAAAAGGATGTGATGAATGATATATGTGATGTATGAGAATGATCATGTTCTTGTAATAGGAATCACGACTTGCATGTCGATGAGTATGACAACCGGCAGGAGCCATAGGAGTTGTCTTAATTTATTGTATGACCTGCGTGTCACTGAAACCGCCATGTAATTACTTTACTTTATTGCTAACCATTAGCCATAGTAGTAGAAGTAATAGTTGGCGAGACAACTTCATGAAGACACGATGATGGAGATCTTGATGATGGAGATCATGGTGTCATGCCGGTGACGAAGGTGATCATGTCGCGCCTCGAAGATGGAGATCTAAGGCACAAGATGATATTGGCCATATCACGTCACTTTATGATTTGCATGTGATGTTTGTCATGTTTACATCTTATTTGCTTAGAACGACGGTAGCATAAATAAGATGACCCCTCACTAAAATTTCAAGAGACGTGTTCCCCCTAACTGTGCACCGTTGCGAAGGTTCGTTGTTTCGAAGCACCACATGATCATCGGGTGTGATAGATTCTAACGTTCGAATACAACGGGTGTTGACGAGCCTAGCATGTACAGACATGGCCTCGGAACACATGTGAAACACTTAGGTTGACTTGACGAGCCTAGCATGTACAGACATGGCCTCGGAACACAAGAGACCGAAAGGTCGAACATGAGTCGTATAGTAGATACGATCAACATGGAGATGTTCACCGATGATGACTAGTCCGTCTCACGTGATGATCGGACACGACCTAGTTTGACTCGGATCATGTATCACTTAGATGACTAGAGGGATGTCTATCTGAGTGGGAGTTCATTAAATAATCAGATGAACTTCATTATCATGAAGATAGTCAAAAGGTCTTTGCAAATTATGTCATAGCTTACGCTTTAGCTCTACTGTTTAAGATATGTTCCTAGAGAAAATTTAGTTGAAAGTTGGTAGTAGCAATTATGCGGACTGGGTCCGTAAACTGAGGATTGTCCTCATTGCTGCACAGAAGGCTTATGTCCTTAATGCACCGTTCGGTGTGCTGAACCTCAGCGTCGTCTGTAGATGTTGCAAAACATCTGACATACACGTTTTGATGACTACGTGATAGTTCAGTGCGTAATGCTAACGGTTTAGAATTGTGGCACCAAGGACGTTTTGAAACTTCGCAGAACATATGAGATGTTCCGAAGACTGAAATTGGGATTTCAGACTAGTGCCCACGTCAAGAGGTATGAGACCTCTGACAAGTTTCTTAAGCCTGCAGACTAAGGGAGAAAAGCTCAATCGTTGAGCATGTGCTCAGATTGTCTGAGTGCCACAATCGCTTGAATCGGGTGGGAGTTAATCTTCCAGATGAGATAGTGATGGTTCTCCATAGTCACTGCCACCAAGCTATTAGAGCTTCATGATGAACTATAACATATCAGGGATAGATATGATGATCCTTGAGCAACTCGCGATGTTTGACACCGCGAAAGTAGAAATCAAGAAGGAGCATCAATTGTTGATGGTTAGTAAAACCACTAGTTTCTAGAAGGGCAAGGGCAAAAGGGATACTTCATGAAACAACAAATCATTTGCTGCTCTAGTGAAAAATCCCAAGGTTGAACCCAAACCCGAGACTAAGTGCTTCTGTAATGAGGGGAACGGTCACTGAAGCAGAACTACCCTAGATACTTGGTAGATGAGAAGGCAGGCAAGGTCGACAGAAGTATATTGGATATACATTATATGAATGTGTACTTTACTAGTACTCCCAGCAGCACCAGGATATTAGATACCGGTTCGGTTGCTAAGTGTTAGTAACTCGAAATAAAAGCTGCGGAATAAACGGAGACTAGCTAAAGGTGAGATGACGATATGTGTTGGAAGTGTTTCCAAGGTTGATGTGATCAAGCATCGCATGCTCCCTCTACCACGAGATTGGTGTTAAACCTAAATAATTGTTATTTGGTGTTGAGCATAAACATGATTGGATTATGTTTATTGCAATACGGTTATTCATTTAAGGAGAATAATGGTTACTCTGTTTATTTGAATAATACCTTCAATGGTCTTGCACCTAAAATGAATCTCGATCGTAGTGATACACATGTTCATGCCAAAAGATATAAGATAGTGATGATAGTACCACATACTTGTGGCACTGCCACTTGAGTCATATTGGTATAAAACGCATGAAGAAGCTCCATGTAGATGGATCTTTGGACTCACTCATTTTTGAAAAGATTGAGACATGCGAACCATGTCTATTGGTATATATGCATGAAGATACTCCATGCAGATGGATCGTTTGGACTCACTTGATTTTGAATCACTTGAGACATGCAAATCATACCACATAGGCAAGATGACTGAAAGGCCTCATTTTCAGTAAGATGGAACAAGAGAGCAACTTGTTGGATGTGATACATTTTGATGTGTGCAGTCCAATGAGTGCTGAGGCATGCAGTGGATATCGTTATGTACTTACTTCACAGATGATTTGAGTAGATGCTGAGTGTATTTACTTGATGAAACACAAGTCTGAATTGTTGAAAGGTTCAAGTAATTTCAGAGTGAAGTTGAAGATCGTCGTGACAAGAGGATAAAATGTCTGTGATATGATCATAGAGATGAGTATCTGAGTTACGAGTTTGGCACACAATTAAGACATTGTGGAAAGTGTTTCACAATTAATGCCGCCTGGAACACCACAGTGTGATGGTGTGTCCGAACATCATAACTGCACCCTATTGGATATGGTGCATACCATGATGTCTCTTTACCACTATCGTTTATGGGTTAGGCATTAGAGACAACCGCATTCACTTTAAATAGGGCACCACGCTATTTCCATTGAGATGACACCGTTTAGAGAAACCTAAGTTGTCGTTTCTTAAAAGTTTGGGGCTGCGACGCTTATGTGAAAAAGTTTCAGGCTGATAAGCTCGAACCCAAAGCGGATAAATGCATCTTCATAGAATACCCAAAACAGTTGGGTATACCTCCCATTTCAGATCTGGAAGCAAAAGTAATTGCTTCTAGAAATGAGTCCTTTCTCGAGGAAAAGTTTCTCTCGAAAGAATTGAGTGGGAGGATGGTGGAGACTTGATAAGGTTATTGAACCGTCGCTTCAACTAGTGTGTAGCAGGGCACAGGAAGTTGTTCCTGCGGCACCTACACCAATTGAAGTGGAAGCTTATGATAGTGATCATGAAACTTCGGATCAAGTCACTACCAAACCTCATAGGACGACGAGGATGCGTGCTACTTCAGAGTGGTACGTGATCCTGTCTTGAAAGTCATGTTGTTAGACAACAATGAACCTACGAGCTATGGAGAAGCGATGGTGGGCCCATATTCCGACAAATGGTTAGAAGCCATGAAATCCGAGATAAATGGATCTTTAAGAAGAAGACGGACATGGACGGTAATGTTACCGTCTATGAAGCTCGACTTGTGGAAAAGAGTATTTCCACGAGTTCAAGGAGTTGACTACGATGAGATTTTCTCATCCGTAGCGATGTTTAAGTCTGTCGGAATCATGTTAGCATTAGCTGCATTTGTGAAATCTGGCAGATGGATGTCAAAACAAGTTTCCTTACCAGTTTTCGTAAGGAAAGATTGTATGTGATACAATCAGAAAGGTTTTGTCGATCCTAAGGATGCTAAGATGTATGCTAGCTCCAGCGATCTTTCCATGGATTAGAGCAAGCATCTCGGAGTCAGAATATACACTTTGATGGAGTGATCAAAGTTTTTGGGTTTATACAAAGTTTATTACAAACTTGTATTTCCAATAAAGTGAGTGGGAGCGCTACAACATTTCTGATAAGTATATGTGAATGACATATTGTTGATCCGAAATGATGTAAAATTTCTGGAAAGCATAAAGGGTTGTTTGAAAGGAGTTTTTCAAAGGAAGACCTGGATAAAAGCTGCTTACATATTGGGCATCAAGATCTATAGAGATAGATCAAGACGCCCGATGATACTTTCAAAGAACGCACACCTTGACATGATTTTGAAAGAGTTCAAAATAGATCAGCAAAGAAGGAGTTCTTGGCTGTGTTACAAGGTGTGAGTATTGAGTAAGACTCAAGACCTGACCACAGCAGAAGAGAGAGAAAGGACGAAGGTCGTCCCCTATGCTTTAGACGTAGGCTCTACAGTATGCTATGCTGTGTACCGCACATGAAGTGTGCCTTGCCATGAGTTGGTCAAGGGGTACAATAGTGATCCGGGAATGGATCACATGACAGCGGTCGAACTTATCCTTAGTATCTAGTGGACTAAGGAATTTTCTCGATTATGGAGGTGAAAAGGAGTTCGTCGTAAAGGGTTACGTCGATGCGAACTTTGACACTAATCTGGATGACTCTAAGTAGTAGACCGGATTCGTATAGTAGAGCAGTTATTTGAAATGGCTCCAAGTAGCGCGTGGTAGCATCCACAAGATGACATAGATATTCGTAAAGCACGCACGGATCTGAAAGGTTCAGACCCGTTGACTAATAACCTCTCTCACAAGCATAACATGATCAAACCAGAACTCATTGAGTGTTAATCACATAGTGATGTGAACTAGATTGTTGACTCTAGTAAACTCTTTGATGTTGGTCACATGGTGATGTGACCTGTGAGTGTTAATCACATGGTGATGTGAACTAGATTATTGACTCTAGTGCAAGTGGGAGACTGTTGGAAATATGCCCTAGAGGCAATAATAAATTGGTTATTATTATATTTGCTTGTTCATGATAATCGTTTATTATCCATGCTAGAATTGTATTGATAGGAAACTCAGATACATGTGTGGATACATAGACAACACCATGTCCCTAGTAAGCCTCTAGTTGACTAGCTCGTTGATCAATAGATGGTTACGGTTTCCTGACCATGGACATTGGATGTCGTTGATGACGGGATCACATCATTAGGAGAATGATGTGATGGACAAGACCCAATCTTAAGCCTAGCACAAGATCGTGTAGTTCGTTTGCTAAGAGCTTTTCTAATGTCAAGTATCATTTCCTTAGACCATGAGATTGTGCAACTCCCGGATACCGTAGAAATGCTTTGGGTGTACCAAACGTCACAACGTAACTGGGTGGCTATAAAGGTGCACTACAGGTATCTCCGAAAGTGTCTGTTGGGTTGGCACGAATCGAGACTGGGATTTGTCACTCCGTGTAAACGAAGAGGTATCTCTGGGCCCACTCGGTAGGACATCATCATAATGTGCACAATGTGACCAAGGAGTTGATCACGGGATGATGTGTTACGGAACGAGTAAAGAGACTTGCCGGTAACGAGATTGAACAAGGTATCGGGATACCGACGATCGAATCTCGGGCAAGTACCATACCGGTAGACAAAGGGAATTGTATACGGGATTGATTGAATCCTCAACATCGTGGTTCATCCGATGAGATCATCGAGGAGCATGTGGGAGCCAACATGGGTATCTAGATCCCGCTGTTGGTTATTGACCGGAGAGTCGTCTCGGTCATGTCTGCTTGTCTCCCGAACCCGTAGGGTCTACACACTTAAGGTTCGGTGACGCTAGGGTTGTAGAGATATTAGTATGCGGTAACCCGAAAGTTGTTCGGAGTCCCGGATGAGATCCCGGACGTCACGAGGAGTTCCGGAATGGTCCGGAGGTAAAGATTTATATATGGGAAGTCTTATTTTGGTCGCCGGAAAAGTTTCGCACTTTATCGGTATTGTACCGGGAGTGCCGAAAGGGGTCCGGGGGTCCACCAAGGGGGTCCACCAGCCCCGGGGGGGGCACATGGGCTGTAGGGGGTGCGCCTTGGCCTATATGGGCCAAGGGCACCAGCCCCAAGAGGCCCATGCGCCAAGAGATAAGAAAAACGGAGAGTCCTAAAGGGGGAAGGCACCTCCGAGGTGCCTTGGGGAGGAAGGACTCCTCCCTGGCCGCACCCTTCCTTGGAGGAAGGGCCAAGGCTGCGCCCCCCTCTCCCTTGGCCCTATATATAGTGGGGGGAGGGAGGGCAGCAAGATCCTAGCCCCTGGCGCCTCCCTCTCCCTCCCGTTAGTGCTTGGCGAAGCCCTACCGGGATCCCCGCTACTTCCACCACCACGACGTCGTGCTGCTGGATCTCCATCAACCTCTCCTCCCCCCTTGCTGGATCAAGAAGGAGGAGACGTCGCTACTCCGTACGTGTGTTGAACGCGGAGGTGCCGTCCGTTCGGCGCTAGGATCATCGGTGATTTGGATCACGACGAGTACGACTCCATCAACCCCGTTCTCTTGAACGCTTCCGCTCGCGATCTACAAGGGTATGTAGATGCACTCCTTCCCTCTCGTTGCTAGTAAACTCCATAGATTGATCTTGGTGATGCGTAGAAAATTTTGAATTTCTGCTACGTTCCCCAACACTATGTTCTCACCAAGAACACTCAAGAGAGCAGCCTTAAACAGAGTATCCATTTTCTGAAAAGCTTGTGCCTGTTGAGCATCAAGCTCTCCTTCAGGTTTGCCGAGAGTGGCGTCATAGCAACTCATGGTTTGAAACCATAAGACTGCTCTCACGCACCACCTCTTATAGTGGATACCCTCAAACATAGGAGGTCTCATGGAAGAAGCAAAACCACTCGGGGTAAATTTCCTATAATAAGGTTTTTGGATTGTTGGAAATATGAGCAATTTACCAAATGATTTTATTAACAGAAATACTAGATAAAGCATTATCAGAATAGTAGTGATAAAACAAGCCATGCGATTTGACAAAGAGAAGGTAAACAACATCTTCATATATGAACTGTAACTAAACATATCTAGAGCAGACAGTATAGCAAGTTGCATATATGAAATAGAGTCTAACATATCTAGGGAAAATACTAGAACAAGGAACTGTAGCAGGACCTCTAGTAGAAAGGAGAAGAACACGTACGGGATAGCAGCAACAGAAGCACTGGACTTGGGGTTGGTGTCCTCGCCTGCCATGTCGTCGAGGAGGTCGTGGACGTCGGGGAAGAAGTCGTCGTCGGGGAAGTAGTCGTCGGCGACCAGATCGTCCGTGATGAAGCAGCCAGTAGTCGCGTTGAGCGCTCCCCAAAAACCTTATCACCCTTCTCCTGTACAGGACTCAAAAGGTGCGGTCTCGGAGGCCTACTGTCCCGACGTGCGGTGCACGCCGCAAGCCGGGATGAGGAAGACAGCAGCAGCTCAGAGATGGAACCGATGGCGAGGGAAGGAGTAGTTCTGGTGCGTCTCTCTGGGAGGAGCGACCTCTCTTTTATAGGCGCAAGAGAAGGAGGCGAGAGGGCAACGACGGGAGGCGAAACGAAGAGACGGAGATGAAGCGAACAGCCAGCAGCCGAAGGGCTGCACCGTTCGCATTCGAACTCCACTTTCGCAAAATTCTTTTCAGCTTTCGTGTGACCTTTCGTATACCCGTAGTGCGTGGCAAAAATTTAGATATCGGCTCGGCTCATCCCCGCAACCCGCGTCGCGTCGCGTCGTGACGAGGCGGGCGGCGGAGGAGGAGCGCGCGTGGTTATCGCTCTTGTTCTCATGCTCATATAAGTGGGGAAAGAACCTCCCTTATAAGGAGGTCCAACTCCCACTAAACTAGCAATGTGGGACTAAACTTTAGTAGTATCCCTTGCCTTGCACAAATGGGCTAAGCGGGCCTCTAGGATTTATTAGGAATTTCTGAAATAGTTATTGGGCTGCCCAAAATAGACTAAATTCCAGCAATCCCCCACCAGATCCCAAAGGCACACAGAAATTTGCCTTTGGTTCCAAAACACTGTTTTAGATACCGGTACTGCAGTGGAGACTGTTAAGTTGAACTTCCACCTAGAACTCTATGCTACACTAGTAAGCAACTTGAACAGTGGACTGGGCCTTGAACTGCAAGTTTTCTGCGAATCTAGCTTCACATAAAGCCTTGACCGATACGTGGCTACCGTGGGTCTTCCCCACGGGTGGAGCTTATGCATCATACTGCGTGACCTTTCATGAGTTTACTAGAGAGAACCCTACTCTCATAGATTGCGACGTTTGACAATCAGACTCATATAGGTGTGTTCTTCAAAAGATGTTCTGCAGGATAACATCTCTACTTAAATGAGCCACTTAGAACACATTAAGATATACATCAACCTTCCATGCAGATTAGGAGAGTATTGCATCTTCATGGAGTGGTATTGTGAATAGTAAGGATACTCTCCTCTCAGTTGACCAACAGCTTGTCTTCCACATCTAATTCACGGGATCTCCGATCACAAAGAATAGGTTACCACTGTGAACAACTCATATTGTGGGTCTCATACCCATCTCTCTCGATGCATTATCTATCACATTACGTGATAGACCCTTAGTAAAAGGATCTGCCAGATTTTTAGACGTTTGGATATAATCCAATGCAATAACTCCGGAGTTTCTCATTTTCCTGACAGACTTTAACCTTCTCTGAACGTGTCTTGATGACTTCATGTTATCCTTTGAGCTGCTCACTTTCGTGATCACAGTTTGATTGTCGTAGTTCATAAGGATACCCGGTACAGGTTTCTCAACAACCGACAAGTCATTCAAGAGCCGACGAAGCCAATCTGCTTTGACCGTAGTTGTATCTAGTGTTGTGAGTTCTACTTCCATTGTTGACCTCGTTAAGATGGTCTGCTTGCAAGACTTCCAAGAAACAGCACCACCTCCATGAGTGAATACATATCCGCTCGTGGCCTTTATCTCATCAGCATCTGAGATCCAGTTTGAGTCACTATACCCTTCAAGCACCTTTGGGTGCCCGGTGTAGTGAATTCCATAATTCACAGTGCCTTTCAAATAACGCAAAACTCTCTCTAGAGCTTTCCAATGCACATCTCCTGGTTTTGAGACAAACCGACTCAGTTTGCTAACAGCAAAAGAGATGTCAGGTCTTGTAGCACTGGCTAAGTACATAAGCGAGCCAATAATCTGAGAATATTTCAATTGATCTCTAGCAATTCTTCGATTCTTTCGAAGTAACACACTCGCATCATATGGTGTTGGAGAGGGCTTGCAGTCACTATAGCCAAAGCAACTCAAGATCTTTTCCACATAGTGAGATTGAAGCAATGTAATCCCACCATCATCGTCTCTCAACAACTTGATGTTCAGAATGACATCAGCCACTCCTAAATCCTTCATCTCAAAACAGCGAGATAGGAAATTCTTGACCTCCTTATTAACATTCAGATTTGTTCCGAAAATCAGTATGTCATCAACATACAAGCAAAGGATAACTCCCTCGCCCCCACCATGGCGATAGTACACACATTTGTCAGCTTCATGTACAACAAAGCCTGCAGCTGTTAAAGTTCTTTCAAACTTCTCATGCCACTGTTTGGGTGCTTGCTTGAGTCCATACAAAGACTTCAGCAACTTGCACACTTTTCCTTCCTGACCATCTAGTACAAACCCATCTGGTTGTTCCATATAAATTTCCTCGTCCAACTCTCCATTTAGGAAAGCAGTCTTAACATCCATTTGATGAACGAGAAGACCATGCGAGGCAGCTAGTGAAAGTAGAACTCGAATAGTGGTCAGTCGAGCCACAGGTGAGTAAGTCGGTGTGTCCACACCAGCCCGTCGTCGTCTCCTTGAGCACCACCATCAGCCGCCCGGCCGGCCCCGGTGCCGCCACGAGGTACTTGCGTCGGCGCCACGGTTGGCTGTCCTCATTAGTCAGCCTTGGCGTGATGGTCGTGCTGCCGAACTCGCCGGTGTCGGGGTCGCGCTCCCACGCCGCCACGGCGCCCGAGTACCCTAGGGAGTAGAACCTGCCGTCGTGGTGGATGGCGTCCTCCACGCCGTCGCGCGAGGGAGCCAGCCTCCACGCGACCTCTTCCGTCATCGCAAAGGCCGGCATGCCCAAGCACGGGCCCGTGATCAGCATGGCCGCGGCGGCGGCAGGGGCGCGGACGACCTTGCGGTAGAGGAAGCCGCGCGTCTGCTCGACCTCCAGCGTGAAGGTGCCAACCGGCTGGCGGCCGCCGGGGTACGGCGGGCCCCAGGTGAAGGGCTCCAGCGTGAACTCCAAGTGGGAGCCCCTGTGGAGCGCGTGTACGCAGGGGATGGTGGTGATGGCCGGGAGCCCGCGCTGCTCGCCGGTCACCGGGTTGATGAGGCGCAGCGTGGCGGCGGCGGCAGTGTTGATGGTGACGAGCCACCCGCGGGAGGAGCCGATGAAGGCGTGGGCCGGGGAGCGCACGGCGGCGGCGCGGCGGTCGGCAACGGAGTAGAGCGTGCCGATGTCCGGGGTCCGGCCGGGGAGGAGGAGGTACGGCGCCTCGGGCCTGAAGGCGTGGCGCTCGGCGCGGAAGACGGCGGCGAAGGCGAGGCGCTCGGGGAAGGCCAGGCGGGCGTGGATGTTGGCCAGCACATCCGGCGACAGGCTGACGCCGGCGCCGGCGGGCTCTGGCTCTTCCTCTGCCTCTGCGTGGTCTGTCGGCATGGCACTGGCACCCCACGGATCGATGGTTTCGGCGGCGGCGGCGGCCTATATTACGTTACTATATATTTATATATATATTTTTTGAGATGATATCCGATTCTACTACTACTCCTACTTTGACGGCAGTTCAAGCCCTACTCAATTTATTTATTCTTTTTGTAAAATCAAATACAAATCCAATATAATTACTAAAGTTCATTTTTTCAACCCCCAGTTTAGACTAAGGTCAAGTATTAATCCTAAAGTTATTTGCTACAGTTCAATTCAAGTCTTATATGTGCTCGGACTAAATTCAATTTAAATTTATTTTTCTAAAATTAATTTAACTCCAAAATATTACTAAGTAAATTTTAAGTTTCCCAATTATATTGCAAAATGCTTTATTCAATTTGAGTTCATGCTTCCAAGGTTATAACGAAGTTGAATTTGAACCGAATCCAAATATTACTTTGAATTTCCTTAAGTCAAATTATGATCCAAAACTATTAATAAAGTTCATTTTAAGTTTCTGAACTTCGTTGCAAAAGGAATTAATCCATTTATGTCTTTTATTTAAAGTCAACACAAATAGTTCCAAATTTCTTTTGAATTCTGGCATCCCCTGAATTGTACTTAAATTCAATTTTTTTTAATTATTCAAATTTCATTTTCACTGAGATAATTTGAAACTATGTTTTACTAAGTTTATTCAGTAAAAGGATTCAATTTAATTGGATTTAGAAATTGCAAGTTATGACCAATTTAAATTTAAATTCATTCTGTTTGAATCTGAATTTTATACTATTCAAAGGCTAAATATTTTTGGACTAGCTGAAAGTGTATTTCTTAAGTATCGTTCTGCAAAAAGTTCACTAAATTAGCATTTATAGATAAAAGTTACAATGTTTGAAGTTCTAGGGGTTTTCTATAAAACTACCAAATAACTCAATTAAACGGAAATTGTTCTGAATAATGTTTTGGATAAGGTGGGACATGTGTCAAGACATGATTGGCCGGTACCGATTTGGTAAGTGAGTGCGTGCGTGAGCTGTTGGATTGAAACAAACAGACGAGATTAGATTTGGGTTCAACAGATTTGGCGCTCGGGGAGTCTTGGGGATGGGGAGGGGCTCGGGTGGACGCGGCTCGATGCGGTGGTGCTGCTATATTCTTTTGGCATATATTCCCCAAAAAGAGCGAATACCTCCATGTGACTGTACAGTAAAATACAGAATGGATGTTTCTCAACAAAAAAAACTGAAAGTAATTGCAAGTTGTACCCTACTAGCACAGAATGAGAAAACACTACCCAAGATACATATCATTTAAAATCCATTAGTAACACATCCAAACATAAAGGAGGGTCCAAGAAATACATCGCAACATTTGATTCTAAACTGTTTGCCACGCCCCTAAGAAATACTCATCACAACAGCCTCGAGCTGGCTGATAAGTCTACTCATCACAGAAACTCATCAGGATCACATAAACAAACCGGGGTCTCCAACACATCGGTGACCAGCTGGAGCAGCAACGGGGCACGCTCCTGAAGCCAGACAATGTCGCAATTACCTTTGAGTACATCATCAGCAGTATCCTTTAGCATTATGCTCAGCTTTTTGACTCGGGCTGAGACCAGATCCTCATCGGCAAGCAATACGCCCAAGGCTAAGATAAAGCACTTCCTCAGATCTAAGAGCGTAATTGCTGAGTTCTGCATGAGCAGGAGGGCTTCCAGGGCGCCCCGTTCCAGCTTGGCCTCCTGAACCATGAGCTGGGGTAACACATCATGCTCGAGCTTTTGGATTTCCAGCGACAAGCCTGCCACGACCGAGAGGTTTTCCAGCTCCGGGCATGCCCAGATCCACGAATCCTTGATCAGCGGGCGGAGGAGTGCATACGACTCGCGCGCTATGCGCACCGACTCCAGAGAGACAACATTCACAAGCATGGACTTATTGGAGTGGCCCAGCTCATTGGCGCGGGCCTGCAGGGCTTGGATGTGGGCATGGGAGTGGATTTTGTAGAGCTTCGTCATTTCCTTTTGGCGGACTGCAGCAGAAGAGTTGCCGCTACCAGCTGGTACAGCACAAACAGAGGAGGATTTAATGTCAGGAAGAGACCATACAGCACCAAGCTTCTACTTAATTAGTTAGGACAGCAGCATATTTGCATTGTGCGACAGAATAGTTATTAATATGAAGTGAAAGCAATTCAACCATGTATTCTGATAGGCAACTAAACAAAAAGAATGAATACACTCAATCACCCAAAACAGAAAAATAATTAACAGAGGGAATATAATATAATTTGGTTCAAAGTAGATAGAGATCCCATCATTCATTGTATTATTGTGTGAGCAAGAAAATTGCATCTCCAGAATTAATGCCTCACCATCAAAGGAAACAATAACTAAACAGCTGGGAAATAATTGCTAATAAAAAATTGCATCCCATGTGCAAGGGCATAGTGAGCACAGAAAACCAAACCAGCATTTACAGTCCTCAAGAAGAAGACTAGAGATTGGTTGGCAAAAGATACATCATCATTGGCAAATATTAGTATCACATATAATAAATAAACCCAAACGATAACCAAATACCTATCCAAACAACAGAGCTGGAAAGCAGCACATATGACTAGAACATTAATCAGCAGCTGCAGGTTAAGTGTTGTGCACAAATATTTTAGGATCCCAAAAAATATTGTTACCTATCCAAACAGAGCTAGAACATTCTGGCATAAACTGAAACTATGAGGGAGAGGAACATGAGGCTATGGGGGAGGAAGAAGATGGCCCCCTCGTTCCCAAGGTTGGTCTTCGCGTCAACTGTGATGGATTCGCTGTGCGACGCCAGTATTCCTTGTTATTGCCGTCGTTGCGCTAGATCTGATGGTGCCTTCACCAATTTGTGGGTAGGCATTTATTTTGCCCCGTTGTCATTCCCTGCAGCTTAACCATGATTTTGTCTCTGATTTTGCTGCGGATTGATCCATCGTTTGCAGGTGCTCGTTCTTTTCGTCAGTTCCTCGCTTGATCTGTGCCTGCCTGCTGCGTCTTCATCCAGGGATGTACAGGTCGATTGCTTTTCCTCTCCTTCTTTGTGCTTCTCTTCTTTCCAGACCTAGGGTTACATTTGTGAAGTAGTGTATATTCCTTGTCTTTTCTATATGAGTACGCTGCTAGATTCGGTCTATTGTGTGTAGGCTGGCCAATGAGAGGCAAAGGGTATTATTCCCTGGTTGGATTTATGTGGTGTCCTATCTTCCTTGATTGTTTTTTCCTGGATTATAGGTTTGTGCTTCTTGTTCCATGTCTGGATCGTGCTAGGCCCTAGGTTTTTTTTGTTCATTTGCACATGATTCTGGGTGTTTTTGTTCTTTTCTTTGTTTTGTTTACTATTTATTTTTGGCTCTATACCAATAGCCTGCTGATTTGTCGGTTGGTCCTGCTCGTCCTCTGTTGTGATATTGAGGCATGTAGGCTTCAATTTACTGTTGTTCATTTGAGTTAGGCTGCTTAATTTATGTTTGTTTACTAAGTTAATTAGATTTTAAATTTAGTGATTACAGTTTGTCTAATTCACATCTAGATGTTTTCTAAGGATGTCACATCTAAACTCTCATACATAACACAACAACAAGGAACAAAAAAAATCTGGGCCAAAAGAATATAAACCACAAACATAGTGGACACAAGGTTAGATGTGTCCTAGACAGACCCGTACCTCCTTTGTTTTTTATGGAATTTGGATATACGTGCCTTTGCTACCTATTCAGTCAATGCTCTGCTCAGTTTTAGTTTCTTTGGGCATGTGCTTTATATAGCTTTCTGGTCTCTCCTTCCGGTCTACCATACTATTTTATAATTTGTCTCTGTTCACAAACCTAGGCTTAGTCAGTGTTATACCGTATTAGATTATGTGTTCTGCCCAGCAGCGTATTTATCTGTGCTTCTTGGTTTGTCCAGAGAGTCTGATGAGAGAAAGGTCAGTTCACCTCTGTAGCTTTTGTTGTTTAATTAGTCAGCATGTGCAGGTTCATATAGCAGTACACATGTGTGAGTAGAAACTCTTCATGCAAGGTGGCAGTAAAAGGCCTTTCGATTTTACCTTAGGCACTACAAGCAGCCCATTGCTTGGATGATGATAAATTTTGACCACAAGAATGTCCTAACAAATCTTATCTTTGATTGCAGCTAAAAGAGAGCTGACTAGGCCCGCCTGGGAAAGCAGGTAAGCACATTCATGTCTGGTGTGTCAGATCTGCTAAATTGAACTCTTGCACTTCAAGATAGATTTCCATATATTATTACTTTTGACTGCCAACAAGTTCATAAATTGTTGCTCTGTAGTGATAATACTCTTAGATTATTTCAGCTTTATTGATTTGAACGCTGAATTTTCTTTCTGACCCTATACAAAAAATATTGTTTTGTGTAAATAATGCATCGCATAATTTACTGTTGGCAAATAAATTATTTATGTATAGCTACTACCAAATTATCAGAATAATAAATCTATCACTCGCTCCAATTATTTGTAATTCTGGGTTAGGCTTTTCTTATCTAAACTATTTGATGTGACAAAATATCTTAAACAAGCTCTGTGATTTGTATGCTCTCTTATATTATCAAAGATGATTGCACTTATACTATATGTTTGATAGTTTCTATATACTCCGAAAGGAAAAAGAGCTGACTAACAAAACTCAGCCAATGTTGAATAATGCAGTGTATAATAATTTTGGGGACCTTTTTCTTTCTTTGTTGCTCAGTTAGCTTGTTGTTCTTACCTGCTCTTCTGATTAACCATATGATTATGTCATGTCACTTACATATTGTGCTTTTCTTTCTTTAGATTGAATATGGAGAAAATTATCCAGAAAGATGAGACGAGTCGAGCTAGAGCTGCTCTCAGCGATTTGACCGATCCAGCCGTCCACTTCGCTTGCTTGATGTGATCTGGGCCGTCGGATCTTCCTCAGAAATCACCTCAGCTGTCGGTTCAGATTGAAACACTATTGCAATGAATAGTGTTATAGCTGGGATGCCACCGCGTGTAATTCCTAGAGCCCGCCGAGGGCATTTTCATCACTTCAAGTGCCTGGGACAATATTCAATGGCGGTAGGGCGTAAGCCCCTGTCCATCGCTCCTCCCGCAGGCCTGCACTCGCGTCGCGCCCTATCCTCTCCATGCCGCCTCGCCTCTCTCCCTGCCTGCTCGTTGCCCCGGTCGTCTCTGATGGTGCTCCTAGATGTGCTATACATCACCTCCTCACCTCCTTGGCCGTTTCGGTGCCCGTGGCTTTCGTGCTCGTCGGCGGGATGGTGCAAGGCGCAACTCCGACGTGGTTCCTCATTGGTTGGACGGCATTCAGGCACAACCCCAGTGCCCACTGAGTACTGCCTCGGCTACAACCTCCCTCTGTGAGCTCCATCTTCCCCTGCTCTGCTTCGGCTACTATATGGGACATGGCCAGGGCTATGATGATCAGTTATGGATGATATAGGCATGCTCTCGAGCAATCGAGGCACTTCTGGGTATTAATTTGGATCCTCCCTCGTTTCTTTGAGTTGTTTTGATCACGTTCTTGTTTTAGTGGCTCTGTCCTTGGATGGTCATTTCTGATGAGTGATAACCAGGGCAGTTTCACCCTCGTAAGAACATATTGATCCGGTGATCCATCCAGAAATCCAGAAATAAGATTCTGGCCGTCGGATCTCGCTCCGGATTGATCTCGGCCGTTGGATCGAGCCTGAACTCCTGAAGTAATGAATAGTTACTCCCATGGTGAGATAACTCGCCGGAGGAGGAGGCGGAGTGCCCTGACTTGCCGGAGCAGGAGGAGGAGGCGGAGGCGTCTAGTTCGGAAGGTTGATGAGCTCCTTCCGCCATAGGCATGGAGTCTTCAGACAAGAACCTAGACGAGTCTCCCTATCACCCGTAGGGTGGTCAAGCTCGAGCTCCTCAAATACGTCAGTGATTTCGTCCACCATCACCCTAGCATATCCTTCTGAAATCGGCCGGCAGTGAAAAGTTGCGCCAGGTTCAAGAGGTGCAACAGAGCCAACAACCGCCTTGACTTTGAATGTCTGCCATTGCGTCATAAGGTGGCAATGTTGAGACTCCATGATAGCATCCACGGGGTAGCTAGCAGGAGTCGTGAAGACAGGCTCCTGCTGAAGCAGCTCGGTGGAAGCCACGCTGCTTCTCCGCTGAGATGGCGGGGTAGCTTCGGGGAAGCTTCGGCAGGTCGTTTGCTGCGATCTGCTTCTCGTTCCTCTATCGCTTGTACCCTTGCGTGCAGCGCTTGCAGTTGGGTATGCTCCACTTTCTTCCTCCTCTCCTGGCTTTTGTAGCCGCCTGCGTCCGAAAAACCAGCCTTCCACGGAAGGGAGCCTGGCGGCCTCGTGTCCGTCCGGGGTGCTCAGGATTTCTGAGGGCCTCTGTGAGCTCGTCGTTCTCTCTGTCCGGAACGAACGTCCCTTGCTGCGCTTTTTCGATCAAGTCCCGAAGCTTCTCGATGGGTGTATTTAGCTGCTCGTTCGTCCAAACGCACTTCCCTGTTACAGGGTCCAATGTTCCCCCAACTCCGAAGAACCAAGTCCTGCAACGGTCTGGCCAGCGTCGCGTCTCGGATGCAAGTGTGAAATACTGGTGGGCAACGATTGCCTCCAGTAACTAGTTTGGGGTTGGAATTGAGCTGCTGGGGCACAACTATGTGAAGCGAATTGAGCTGCTGGGGCAGACATTCTGAAGCTCAATGGCCCTGGTGTTGTGTCATCACCACCCGCTAACACTTTACTACTATGCAACCCCCCTCCTAAACTGACAGTGGAAGGTTGGCCCCCTTATATTAGAGGTGATGGCTGCAGAGTGCACTATTAGGTTCGATGCTATGAGCTAATTTCTCAGTTTTGCATTTCACTTCTGTATGTTGGACTAGCTAGCTGGGATCAGCTCTGCATCCTACCCACTCTGCTATTAATCACATCTCATAGACAACGACATAGCCTCCCATCCTATGCACACTACCGACAATGGTATTTCTTGATAAATGTCGCTCCTCTTTGGAGGCTGTAACAAACTATCTTTTCAATACAAAGAAACACAAATCTTTTGCGTTTTCTCAAAAAAAAAATGTTAGCCACAGAAATTATGCCGCTACTTTTGACAACAAATCTACGAATAACATATTTATGCTCTCCACGAAATACTGTTGTGTATATGAGTATTCAAAATTTTGGACGTTTGTTGCTTGTGAATATAATTCGAATGCAAACACTATAAATTACAAAGTAAAGCTCCACACCATGGTTGTGTTAGTTAAATGTTTTGTGGCAAAGTGGCAATGCTACATATGAAACTGCTGCAGCAAACAATGATGGCATGCCTGATCCACTAAAGAAACGACCGTATGGCTGTGCGCATCAAGGCGTTGTAATGCATGCTCGTTCATTATGGTAAATACTCCTAAGCTAGACTAAGAAATATACTCTATTAACTTGATTAATTCATGTTGGATTACAAAAGGCGTGATGGCCCCCATGAGGCGGGAGTTCTCCCTAAGCATACGGAAACTGCCAAATAATATATATAGCAATTAGTTATTAGTCCCTACTTTCCTAACAGTATGGTACTCATCCATATACAGATGGACATGTGCATACATCTTGCGCATATCAGGTGTTTGTACAGTCGCATAATAAAGATCTGCCATATTTTTTGACATACCATCTTACTTTATGTCAGGCCAGCTGTATATAGAAATGTACGATTGTAATTACAAAATGGTACTGGCCTCGTTAGGCATGCAGGGTCTTCTGACCAACAGCTTTTTTGCAAAACCAAGTTATGCTGGTGGAAATTTTGTGAAATTAATACTTAAAATACAGTAAAATGTATTGCTAATTGTGCATTTGACCCCATAGGGCTGTATTGCTGGCACCGCCACTGTATGCACGCAGTGCAACAGTTAAGGCGACACAGAGAAATCAGTCTTACTAAAAAGCACCACGATCTGTCATCTTGCAGGGATTGTCGCATTATGAGAAGAAAAAGTATGTTTGGAAAATGCTTTACATACATATGCTGGGTTACGATGTTGACTTTGGGCATATGGAAACTGTTTCTTTGATATCCGCGCTGAAGTATCCCGAGAAACAGGTGAAAGCCACATCTTTGAAATCCTCAATTATTACTCCTTTCCAGTAGTACAACTTGTTTCCTAATTGCTACCTTTTCATTGTGCTGCAGGTTGGATACATCGTGACATCTTGTTTACTTAACGAGAATAACGATTTTCTGAGGATGGTCATAAATACAGTACGCAATGACATAATAGGACGAAATGAGACTTATCAGTGCTTAGCATTGACGATGGTATGTCATCATGTTCTACTCTTCTATCTCCGTGTCTTCTTTCGATTTATCTGAATATCGTAGACATTTTATTGTGAATAAATCTGATAAAATAGAACTGCTTTTGTGACTCGATACCAGAAAAAGATAGTGATGCAAAAGGACATCCATATGCAAAAACTACTCCTATGGAATTTAAACAACCAAAACCTGAATTGCACTGACCAAATTTCTCAGTATTATGGCTATAATTTACTTTATAGTGGGTAGACCAACGCCGTCGTCTACCGTGCTCGTTGACTCGTGTCGGGAGTGCGAGACCTTCCCTTCCCTCTTTTTTCCCAGAGAGGAGAGGAGAGGAGAGGGGAGGGGATGGATTTTTCTGTCTGGGGAAAAAAGGGAGCGGGGTAAATCGTTTTCGGCGCGACGTGGCGGGCGAGGGACGCGAGGTGCTCTTGGCGGAACCGACGATGACCTGTGGGCCCCCTTCTTTGTGGGGCCCGTTTGACAGTGGGGGCGAGCGGCGTGGCTGTGGGAGCGGGCGGTAGATATCATATCCGAGAGAGAGAGAGGGATCTCCGCCCCCCGCCCCGATCGTCTCGTCTGTCGGTCTGTGTGACTCTGTGAGTGGTGATCGTCTGCGCCATGGAAACACCACCAGATTTAAAAAAAAACACACAGTACAGATGCAAGCACTCATACATACGCGTATACACTCACTCCTATAAACAAACACATGCACATCCTATCGCTATGAGCACCTTCAAGAGACTAAGCTGACATATCATTTTCAGATTTACAAACTCATCGTAGGCGCCTAGGATTGGTCTGGCGGGCTCTGTTGCATCGATTTTCTCTACCACCGCGTGATAAAAAAAAGGCAGAGGTCCTTCCACTTGATCAAAAATAGTTACCACAAAAAGATGACAATACTCCATTTGTTACATAAATTTAGACGTGTCGACTTTTATAAATGTCAAACAAACATATGTAGGAACAAATAATAGGTTTACTATTTTAGGCATGGTGCAATTGTTGGGTTGAATCCATGGATATGTCACCATGGACATATAAAAACACAATTCATGGCAATTCCAAAACATTTTTCTGATGCACAAGAGATCAATCTACAGATCTGAACACAGCCACACCACGTCCTCTCCATAAAAAAGATTAGGGTTTTTGTGCCTCCCGCCGGTCCGCCTAGGGCCATGGAGGCGTGGTGAACCTTGGCCCTTTAATTACCGGTGGGAGGGATCTTACTCCTCTTTCAAGTGTTTTTCTAGTTTTTGTTTAGGGTTCGTGTCTTATTCAGGAAGACAAAATGGCAACGCTTTTCTAAAGATGAAATAAGGGGCTCCCGCCTAGACACCGTTGTGGTGGTGGGTCTCGCGTCACTGAAGGGCGTGTAGAAGTGTGTCTCAGACGAATCTTACGGGATTTGATCGGTGCTGGTTTTTGATGGATCTGCTCTATTCAATCTTCGTTCCTACGTCTACAGGTTGGATCCTTTCAATCTATACTTGACATGGGTGCAAAATCTCCTAAAAAGCAGAATTCACTGCACACTGGTTTTTTATGATAATTCTCCAAAACATACTACTATATACTATATATGATCTGTCGCGTGCGAACCAACCTGTGGTTGGATGGTTAGGAGGACAGTGGTATCCTCAGCCTATCATGGTTCAATTCTTAGGCTTGACATTGGTGCTCGTATTATTTCTGGATTTATTTCAGGCTTCGAGCGATGTTTTCCTAAAGTGGGAGGAAACGTTCTCGTCTGCTGCGAGGCGCCTGTGATGACTTTGTAAAATATCAAAATGCTATGCCGACACAGTCTCTCGAAGGTGCTCGTATGGGTAGAGTGTGCGTGTGTGCGCTCATGTATGTTTGTGTATGAGAGCGACTTTGATTGTTGTTGTGTTAGAAAAAAATGGTTTGCCGCGTGGGCATCATCAGATGAGTGTACAGCTCACCGGGCGAGCACAGAGGATCCGTGCTAGTGTGGAGCCGGAGCGGACCAGCGTCGTCGGCATTCCGGCGGGTACCACGGCCGGGTACGCTCGTACGCCCAAACGGACGGGCCCACCTACCCCCGTGTGTAATTAACAGCAGTACGGCCCAGGCCCTCGGCCGACGCGTGGAGTGGAGTGGGCTGGGGACCGACCGTCCATGTGCTGGTCCTGAATTGTTTATTCCTCCACTGGGGGTCCTCTTCTCCTCTCCTCCGACGAGAAAAGAAAAGAAATCGGAAAATCACGGGTACCTTGCCTAGTTTGATTGATTGACGTGGTAAATCACGGGTGGGCTATTTAGCTAGCTGGTGCCCAACAAGAGATTACGGCGGACATTTTTACTATGCGGCAAAAATATGCAAGTATTTTTTTTTGTTTTTAGGTACATGCCAATTTAAAAAAAAACACGGCAGATTTATAATTTTCTGAACTGGACACATGGCAATTTTTTTTTTAATGTTCACACGCCAAGGTGTTTTGTACACATGGCAACATTTTCCGAATAAAAAAATCTCATGACCCCATGGATAATTCATAACTTTTTGTCTTTCAAACATGACAAATTTAAGTCATTTTGTAGTGCTCTTGTGGCAAACTATGGGATTTTTAATCAATTTTCATGGTGATTTAGGGATTTTTTTCCCTACTTTTACACATGGCAATTTTATTATGATTAACATGGAGATCTTATTATTCAAAACATGGCAGCTTTACTATTAAGAGCATGGCAATTTTATTTTTAATGGCATGTCATTTTTACTATGTCCTTCTCGCCTGCTGTAGACCCTAGATGGGCTTTCCCAATATGGGTTCCTGCACAGTTTTTTTTCCTTTTCGTCTTGTGTGTTTTCTGAGCCAAATTTCATCAATTTTTTTGGTTTTCTGTCTTATGTGTTTCTTTATGGATTTTCTTTCTTTCTCAATACATGTCAATTTTTCTAAATACATACTGTAAAATGTCTAAATTGTCTAAATATTTTATTAATTGGCATAAACCTATTTTTTGAATGCGTGAACCGTTTTTTAATTGCCATGTACATTTTGCTGAAAGGCACTATTTGTTTTCTTGAATTACGTGAGCATCCTTTCTACGTTGTATAACATTTTCTAAATATGTCACCTATTTTTTTTAAAACACTTGAACCTATTTCTGAATGCTATAAACATTTTTTAAATCATGCTGCTGCCTTTGGTCTATATTGGTTTAAACTAAGTTAGTGACAATTAATATGGATCATAGAGAGTACAATTTTGTACATGATGTTTATACTTTTATATTTCACTTTGAACATCTTTTATTTGTTAAACTCTATTGTGTATTTGGAATAAATGTATTTCGAATATTGTTTAAAAAATGTGAAAAAATGGAGCGAATGAAGAAGCAGAGAAGAAAAACGAAGGCCGGCCAAATGTATGGCGCTCCCTGCCTCATACCTGCAAATTTAGCTAAGCAGCGGTGATAATTTTTTACACAATGTTTATACTTTTCTATTTCACTTTGAACATTTTAAAACTTTAAGGAAATTATTTTTTAAAATAAATGTTTTTAATTTTTTAGTAAAAAGGTGAAAAAAAGGAAATCGAGCGAATGAAGAAGCAGAGAAGAAAAACGCCCAATGAATGTATCTGTATTTCCCTTTCTTTCATCAACTGAACTGTGTGCGTGCATGGAAGGGCGATCATGTGCACTTCAGAGGAGTGACTTACCTATCATTGTCGAGATGGACTCTATTCTTGCAGTCAATCTGATCCAACCGAGGGATTTGGACAGATCTATTTATTCTTGGATAGTTAAGGTGATCAAGTATGTTTTGGGAATTCGTGGTTCTTGTATTACTCATATAGATCGCTCTCAAAATAAAGTTAGCGGCTGCTTAGCTAGATTTGCTAAATTAGAAGGACGAACCATGACTTGGGTTGGTTCTGGTCCAGATGTTGGTGTTGAGCTAGCTTTTGCTGAATGTATGGACACTATGATTTGAGTAATACAATTTATCACCCGCGAAAAAAGTTTGTGCAGAATTATTTTCGATTTTTTTGAAAATTTTAAATATGGTTTTTGCAAACACACACACACACACACACAAACTTGGCATTCGTTCCCTGCCTCATATTTTCCTTCTTTCATTAAATGAAAGAGTATGTTGCAACACTTGTCCCTGACAGCGCTCCTCAACCCCAAGCCAAGCGCTAGGGATAGGGTTCTGCCCGCCGCCGCCGCCGCCGCCCACCTCTCCTCCTTCCGACGACCATCCACGGCCGCCGGCTCGCCGATGGAGGCGCCGCCGGACTGGCCGTCCGCCCGGGTCCGGGAGGAGTTCATCGGCTTCTTCGAGTCCAAGGCGCACACGCCGTGGCCGTCGAGCCCCGTGGTGCCCGTGGATGACCCCACGCTCCTCTTCGCCAACGCCGGGATGAACCAGTTCAAGCCGGTCTTCCTGGGCACGGCCGCCCCGGACTCGCCGCTCGGCCGCCTGCGCCGCGCCTGCAACACCCAGAAGTGCATCCGCGCCGGCGGCAAGCACAACGACCTCGACGACGTCGGCAAGGACACCTACCACCACACCTTCTTCGAGATGCTCGGCAACTGGTCCTTCGGGGACTACTTCAAGGACGGGGCCATCGCATACGCATGGCAACTACTCACACAGGTTACCTACCTACTCTTGCCTCTTGCTATCAATCAACCAATCAATCAATCAATCAAATTGCTATTTCACAAGCAGAAATAAGAAGAATGATGAAAGACTGATAGGAATTGCTATTTCATATGTATGTATGTATGTGCAGGTCTACAAATTGCCCACTGATAGGATTTATGCAACATACTTTGGTGGCGATGACAAGGCTGGTCTCGCTCCTGATACCGAGTCGAAAGACATATGGCTCAAGTATCTACCGAATGAAAGAGTTCTGCCTTTCGGTTGCAAGGTATTCTAGATATGCTTGCTTTCTTGGTCCAGCTCCTGGCTGTTTTGCACATTATTATGTTGTATCTTCGTTTCTGTTGGGCGTATACTGCTGTCTGAATGTCCCTAGCTATTAAACAAGAAGAGTATTACAACAATGCATTCTTTGAGCAGGATAACTTTTGGGAGATGGGCGACACAGGTCCTTGTGGACCATGCACAGAGATTCATTTTGATCGTATTGGCAACCGTGACGCAGCTTCACTAGTGAATAATGATGACCCTACATGTATTGAGATATGGAATCTCGTGTTTATTCAGGTTAACATGCCAGTTACTCTGTTTTCTGCGTGCAACACTCCTATTTGCTTTTTATCTCTTCTACTATGCACTGACATTTGGCTATTTTAATACCCAGTTCAACAGGGAATCAGACGCTACTTTGAGATCCTTGCCAGCAAAACACGTTGACACCGGAATGGGCTTGAGCGTTTAACGTCTATCCTTCAGAATAAAATGAGCAATTACGACACAGATGTATTCATGCCATTGTTTGATGCCATCCACAAGGTATTTTTTCCCAGATGCGCACTTGCAGCTTCTTTTGTGCTTGTGAGTTGTGACTAGAGTATTTTGCTGAAGCAATAAATTGTTGCCTAAAGTAAATGATATTCATTGTCAATTCGTTATGCATTATGAATGCAGCTGGCAGGCGCTGGAATTCAACCATACTCTGGTAAAGTAGGATCCGATGATGTTGGGAAAGTTGATATGGCATATAGGGTTGTTGCAGATCACATAAGAACCCTTTCTTTTGCTATTGCTGATGGTTCTCAACCTGGTGAGCTCATATTGTTTTGGTTGGGGACACATTATCTAAAACGATTGCGATCCATATAAGTATTATTTAATTGTGTAAACAGATGGATAATAATAACAATACATCTAAATGCCTTGTTAAGTTGCTTGCTGCATTACATCCTACACAATAGGATGTTTAAGTAGCTCTATCTCATATATGTCCACAAGTGAGCATAATAAGCTTGTGCGCTTGTGTTATTTTGGTTCCTCAAATATAAGTTCATTTGAAATTTATCATGCTCCCAAATTTTCTGTTACATATGTAAGATCATTTTTATTCAAGATATGGATGTGGCACTGGAATAAAATGGAGTTTATGGACATAATAAAGTCACCAATTGTTTGACATTTCCAATTTTGAAGAATTTGAATGAAAAAAGATAGATCACTGTACGGCCCATTGTCAGCCAAAATGATTAGTCACTCTACGGAGGCTAGTTGTTTTGAACCTGACTGATTAATTTTAGTTTAGGCATCCATGTGTCTAAATCACTAGTTTGGAGACCTGAGTTGCATTTCCTGTTTTAGAAGAAATGCATTAATGCCCTTCCTGTAAATATGAAGTCATAGATGCTAAATTTTTGTGGGTTTAGTTCATTGCGAACTATCTCTTTTAGATTTCAGATGGGCCCCTACCGAGGAATGTTGTTTAGCAGTATTTTTACAATGTTTCAGGGCTTTGTTTTGTGTTATACAATGATGTTTCTTTGTTCTAATAGGAGTTTTGCTGTAGGAAATGAGGGAAGAGAGTATGTTCTAAGGCGTATACTTAGACGTGCTGTTCACTTTGGTCATCAAAAATTGATGGCAAAGCAAGGATTTTTTAGCTCGTAAGAACTGTAACCTGCATCCGTTGTATTCTGTACTTTTTCGTTAATGGTATACTTTGGATAGCCTTTTGTTTACTCGGGATGCTAAACATGCAATGTAAGGCTTATGAGGATGACTGTAGAGATGTCATATGACAACAAGAAAAGAAAACTATGCCACACAGGATTCTAGCTAATTTAAACTATGTTCTTGAATCTGGTATTTGATATGCCATTATTTTGTATCTTTCTTGTACAGCCTTGTAGATGTTTTTGTCCGAGTGATGGGTGATGTGTTTCCTGAGCTGAAGGACAATGAAAAGAAGATTAAAGGTATAATTAAAGAAGAAGAGGCAAGCTTTGAGAACACTCTAGCGAAGGTAATATTGGTTGCCAGGAGTATTTGCATATCAGTGCATCAATTTGGCCCAAGTGATGTTTGTTGAAGTAATTTCATTGGCTCATTGCAATCAAATCCGAGTGTTTGCACACTCTTAGGCAGTGTTTTATCCTTGTAAACATGTGTTAGTCTCAAAGTAATTTAGCTAGTTTGTTATCAGATAACCTAAATTTCTGTTGTTGCCGGAGGCTCTGGGCCAGTTTATACCTTGTATATTCTGTACCACTGTTTTGCTCGTGCGATACTGCTAAAGGCTTTATATATATAATATGTTAACGTGTTGTGCTGAGTAACCAGGTAGTGTCTTGTTTTGAGGCAACACATTAAGGAACACATCCAGGGTGATAGTTTCAATCTTGGTTTACATCAGCTTAGTTCAATCACAATAATTAGCATACATGATAAATTGTTCTCATCTTTTCAATGAAATGACCATTAGTAATCCAATTTATTTGGTTTCCACATGGGCATGATTCTGTTTATCATGCTTATATTTTAAGGTTGGTTCCTACTAGGTGCCTTGCTTTTTTTTTTGAATTTTCCTAGGTGCCTTGCTATTGTGTTTCATTATAGCAACAGAGACTAAGAAAGCTTACAGTTGAAGTTTAGTTGACCGTTCTTTTCTTAGAACCGTCATAATATGTATTGTCTGTTCTTGTGGCGGTTCAGGTGGTTAACTGATTGTGCTGTTGGTGTAATTTTCAGGGATATGAGAGATTTAAGAAAGCTGCGGATGCTGTCAAGGAGAATGGTGGGGCAGTACTTAGTGGCCAGGCAAGTGCTTTGGTTTTGAATTACCACCGTATTACTTGATTTATGTTGTTTTCACTAGAAGATGTTTGCACCTAAGCAGACTTTAGTTTATTTGTTGTCTGAGCATGTGTTGTGTTATCTCATGTTGATGTCCATTGACAAGTGAAAATAGTTAGGAGATGATATAAATTATGAAGTTTGAGACAAGGTATCCTGATTAATAAGATGCATACATTTCATATTAAAATAGTTGGAATAGGTTCTTATCCTTGCTAGATAGCATTGTCATCCATTTTCATTAAGTGAAGATTGATCTGAATATCTCTAGCCTTTCCTCCCTCTCCAGTAGGCCTCAGAGCATTATTTTTAAGGCTTCCCACCTTGGACGCTTAGGTGGCAAGGCGCCCTGATAGTGCATTGCAGTTTTGCCCACCTTAAGCGCTTAGGTTTCAGGGCAGTGGGTGCTCACCTTAGGTCGCCTTACCGCCTTAAGAACAATGCCTGAGAATCTAACTATCCTGTCATGAAAATGGTTTGCTGTCAGGGGTGAAAATGGTTCGGATAGTTCACGGGCAACACAAACTGACCGAACCCCTTAAAATGACATTAGGAACCAGAACTTGGATGTCTGTCGGATATGTCGGTAGTTATTCTTGGATGTTGTTTCAAATTTTGTGTAGGAGGCACTATCCGGTTAACTTGATCATATTCTCTATCGTGTCATTCTAATTTCTATTCGTTCCTTCGTATTCGAGAAACATGTCAAAAACTAAGGAATTTGACTGTTTGGTAAACTTGATCAGTAATGTGGAATAATTCTTTTCCTTGTCCTTATTTTAAGAATTGAGTTGACTGCATAGAAACATGTCTCTTAGATCATACTTCGGTTATGTTTATCAATGTTCTGTTACATCCTGCTGAAGTTTTCAAGTTTATATTGCTATCTTTCATGTATTGCAAGTTTGCAACAGTTATTTGTACTTTCAGGATGCATTTGTTCTGTGGGACACCTATGGCTATCCAATTGATTTGACTGAGGTTTGTTCTTCATGTTTTCATCAGTAAATCTTATCAAATTAATTTGACAGTGCTATATTTTCATGCTTATGCTGTTGTTAAAGCTTTTATTGTCTGTTTTTCTTGGTATCGTCGTTGTTTCCTATCTCATAGGTCATGGCAGTTGACTTTGGGCTATCTGTTGACATGGAGGGTTTTAATGTTTCTATGGAAGAAGCAAGGCAAAAGGCTAGGAATGCTCGCTACAAGGTTGTATTTATTCCTTCTTAAATAGTACTCCCTCTGTCCCAAAATATAAGAACGTTTCTGGCACTACACTAGTGTTAAAAACGTTCTTATATTATGGGACGGAGGGAGTATAACCTAATTCTTCACTTGTGGTCTTTTATGATATCCAAGTAATATTCCTGCTCTTTTTTGTTTAATAATGTTGTAATTAACTAAACTGAGCATCTCTTATATGCCACTGATACTCAATTGATTGGGCAACTCTTGTCTGTTACGGTTTATATATCATACTTATTTCTGATTTTGTTATATATGTTTTTCTTGCAGGCTGGCGGCAAATCTATTATCCTGGATGCTAATGCTACATCGCAGCTGCGCAATCAGGGGCTTGCCAGCACAAATGATAGCCCGAAATTCCAACACGAGGTTAGATTATTTATTTATGGTTTGGCTATTAAGCACAGTTCCTTCCAATATTCAGTGCCTGTTTGGGATTTTGTAGAATTTCATTCTACTTTGGCCCAAAAATTTACAAAGCGATCCCCCTCTTCGAATCACCTTCAAGTTCTGAATTTACCTGGCTACTAGCTTTGATTGTTCTTGCACTGTTCATATTTTGCCTTGTGGTTAAACACTTGTATATTGATTATGGCTGATGTACCTAAAACATTTTGCAGGTACATAGCAGTGTGGTGAAAGCTATCTATACTGGCTCAGAGTTCATAGCCTCTGCATCTGGTGATGAAGATTTTGGTCTTGTTTTGGAAAGCACAAGCTTCTATGCAGAACAGGGTGGTCAGGTACAACTTCACTTTCAACAGTGTCATGTTGGTGTAGTTGAATGAAAATGTCAAGTGCAATCACCTCTTGAGTTGCAATCATGCAATGAATTGTCAGCTCAGCTACTGAATAAGCACGACATTCAATTTTTTTAATGTAATTTTCATGTGGGGCCATTACTACAGGAAGAAACCTTATCTGACATCAGCTTGATTGTTACCTTAGTTTGTGAGTTAGATATTTTCTATAGTAACTATTGAGCTGATGTCTAATGGGGTGTCCTTTTGTAGCAATGGCCCCACATGACAATAATTTTGTTAATTTTAACATAATTATTTTGGTTGGTTCATTTGTAAAGTGACACATAATTTCTGTTTGAAAGTTATTCTTTGATTCTAACCAGAACAAAAAAAAATGATTTAGTGCACCCTGGAGTGATACCTCCCGTTGGTTGAAACCTGATTGGTATTCTTTGTTGTTTCTTTTATGTCATCCTAGTAATCTACAGCACTCTTAAATAAATGGTTGAAGTAATGTTTTTGTCATTACACCATTTCAAACACCACATTATGGTTGTATCCAGTCTCACTCTGAGGAAAATAGTGTTGAGGGCTTCAAAGTTGCCCATACAATACATTGGCTTCAAATTTTCAATCAAAATCTGACAGGTTAATACCCGTACATTGCATAACAAACATTGCAATTTGCGTTCAACAACCATGGATGTTTTCTCGTTTATTTGAAGTCACCGTGCTGCTATGGTCGTTTCTTGTTCTACTTCAAATGCGTGCATGTAACCTCTATCCCGTGTGGGGTTTGGGGTTGTATATATGAACTTTTCCTCTTTTTAGTGAACGATACGGAGCTCTCATGCATGTTCGAGAGTTGCGTCGTGCATTGTATGAATCTCTTTTGACATGCCATATGATATTTCTGGATTAGATCTATGACACTGGGAGTATAGAGGGGCCATCTGGATCTTTTACTGTGAACAATGTCCAAGTGTTTGCTGGCTATGTCCTGCACATCGGTTCATTTCTGGAAGGGCCTGACTCCAAGGCATTGTCTGTTGGCGATGAAGTGAAATGCAAAGTAACATTCTTTACTGATTAATTTCTTTATACCGATCAGTTAACCTGTTAAATTTGCTAGATTATATTGAGATACTTCTGTTACTCTTGGTAGGTTGATTACACACGGGGTACTCTCATTGCTCCAAACCACACATGTACCCATATGCTGAACTTTGCTCTAAGGGTATGTTTTCAAGCCTCTCAGATTTTACAGTGCATGCCTTTTTTTGTATTCATGATGGTTTCACTATTGCAAGTGTAGGAAGTACTTGGTGACCATATTGACCAGAAAGGTTCCATTGTTCTTCCAGAGAAGCTGAGATTTGATTTCTCCCATGGTATGCCGTGATTCTTTTTATATTGCATCCACCTTTTGCTTTTCCTCGGCTTGTCAACTCAACTGTTAGTACATAACAGGGAAACCTGTTCAGCCTGAAGATTTGAGAAAAATCGAGGATATAGTGAAGAAGCAAATAGAGGATGAGCTGGAGGTATCTGCACAAGAAATAAAATTAGCTGACGCAAAGCGCATAAATGGTCTGCGAGCTGTGTTTGGTGAAGTGCGTTCTCTTACCCAGCTTGACATACCATGTTGTCATATCTCGTTTGCCTGCCCTGTTGTTTTGTGTAATTCATTTTACATATGGACTTCGTAGATCTACCCTGATCCTGTAAGAGTTGTATCGATTGGCCGCAAAGTGGAAGATGTGCTTGCAAACCCTGAAAGCAAAGAGTGGTTATCCATATCAACTGAGCTGTGTGGAGGTATATTTTACTACTCTGTTCTACTATGTAATTCTACATTTGTGTGTTTATGCCATCTAAAGATTATGTATATCAGGTACACACATTTCGAACACTAGAGATGCTACAGCATTTGCCCTCATATCTGAAGAGGGTATCGCAAAAGGTGTTCGGAGGATAACAGCCGTTACTGCTGAGTGCGCCTCACAGGCTATGAAGTTGGCATCATCTATCGAGACTGATATCAATGAAGCATCTAAACTGGACGGAGCGACATTAGAAAAGGTACTAGGCTTTCCCCATTTGTGCTTATGTCTCTTAGTGTGAGCTATATGGTTGCGATACTCTGCTAAATTGGATATTATTAGAAGTTATTGTGTTTTTTGTTTGTTTTCTTAGAAATATGATGTCCTTAACCTTTATATGAATAGACGATGTCAGTTGTACTTTATACCCATTTTCTGCTGATCTGCTTTATATTAGATTGTATCTAAGAATGACATTTCTTCATCAGAAAATTGGGTCCATCAAGAATACACTGGATGCAGCTGCTATCCCAGCTGCAAGAAAAGCTGATCTAAAAGGCAATGTCTCAAAGTTGGAGGTCTGTAATTGCTTCAGTTCATTTATCACATCTTGTCAAAGAGAGAATATTTAAGATATATTTGGTATTCTAGTATTGGTAGTTAAAATGAAGAAAGCTGATTATAGGTGTTGCATATATCAGGATCAACTTAGGGAGGCGAAGAAGAAAATGGGCAAAGAAAATATCCAAAAGGCTGTCAAGACTGCCATAGATGCCGCAGAAGCTGCTGTTTCTGAAGGAAAACCCTTCTGTGTTATTCATGCCGATGTGGGTCTTGATACCACTGCTGTCCGGGAAGCAGTTGTGAAAGCCATGGACCGTTTCAAGGTCGGTACTCGAATCCGTTTCTGTCTAGTAGCATTCCCATCATCTAAAAATAGCTATAGATTCAACATAATTTCCAACTTGCTCCAACAATTTTATTTATTTATTTTATGAATGATTACAACATTAAATTTGTTGTATTCTTTTTGTCAATCAAATCTTTGGATGTGCTGGTGCCACCAGGGTCTGCCGATAATGGTATTCAGCACAGACGAGGCATCGAACAAGGCTGTCATTTATGCGGGTGTACCTCCGGACGCACCCAATGGGTTCAAGGTGTTGGATTGGCTTACGCCTTCAATCGCACCACTCAAGGGGAAAGGAGGCGGCGGCAAGAATGGTCTTGCCCAGGGCCAGGTGAGGAGGCATCATTCATTGTTTAGGCATCTAAACTTTGGTCAAAGTCTAGTACTAGTAGTAATTATGGTTACTAGCTAATACAATCTGTGAATAATCCTGCAATGCAATCTCATATTTTAATGCAGGGAAGTGATGGTTCCCGGGTCAAGGAGGCCATGGAGCTTGCTACCCAGATAGCATCAATGAAGCTGGGCTGATTGATTTGTCGAGACTGGCCCTGGTCTCTTCATATATACTGCATGTTAAAAGTGTCTTGTTCAGAACCAGGGTGGACGTGGCATTCCCCATCCCTGGCACTGGCAGCGACGACAGCAGCATACCCATGGTGGTTGAGCGCCATGAAATCGGCTCCGAAGCATCTCAGGACCCTGCTGGAGTTCTCTAGGCATTTGGCGGCCCTCGCGCCTAGATGTGTTTGTTGTTGTTGTTTAGGGTGCTTCTGAGGCTATTCTCGTAGCCTTTGCTGCTCTGTGTGTAACTTGGTGGCCTGGCCATTTTGTAACTGCTTTCCGATTCTTAATAAACATTGGCTATGATGGCATTCACTGCCGATTTGTGGGCCTGATCAAGTCCGACATGCCAAGGTTTGTGTGGAAGGTTTGGGCTCACCACCCAAGATAAGATTGATTAGATTTTTTATATCTATTGGCTTATTCTTCAGGACAGAATTTGGATGGGTGGACAGATTAATTTGAAATTTAGTTGCGATGGAAGCAAATTTGAAATAGCATCAGAAATAAAATTTGGAATCTCAAAAAAGTAAAATAAAATTTGGAAGAGCTAACGGCCAATGTTGGATATCTGGTAATCTCCAGCAAACGCCACAGTTATTAGTTTCCTTCAAGCAAAATTTAGTTTCCTAAAAAAATCTGGCCAATGTCGCAATTTTGAACTATCAAATGTGTGACACTTATTTTAGATCGGAGGTAGTATTAAAAAAAAGAATCCAAATAAAAAACACAAGTGAAAAAAAAATGCATCGTTCACATATTCGGCTCTGGCAATGGAAGATCTTAGCCGAAGTTTCCTTAACTTCCTGCTATCAGTATGTAGGAATTCAGGATACCTTTTTCAGAAGTATCTTGCTATATCCTATTTAGTGCTTACTTTAGTGTAAATTGTTGATGGAGCCCTCGAGGTTTTGGATGTCGGCGTACGTGGTGTAGGGCACTTTCTCTTGTGCATCTTCTTCGGATTGTTCGTCCTTCTCATCAGTCGCTAGTTAATCTTCGTCAACTTGTTTGAATGTTGCATCTCCTTCCTGTTGCATATAATGCAAAATTCCTTTCTCTATGACAAACGGTTAGGCATGGGAGTAGAGAACAAGTGTCCTACTCCAGAATTTGAATACAATGACGACCACGGCGAACCATTGCCATTCCAACACTAGTAAGAACAATATTGGCAAGGGTGTTATGAACAATGGGGGGAAGGGTGGTGAAGTTCAAGCCAAGGGAGTTGGCTAACATGGTGATCACTCCGTCACACGCGATGTCTCCTTGTGCGCAATTTGCTTGGTGTGCAAGGTGGAACAGAAGAATTGCCCCTTCGTTGGGCGAGTAGGGGACGGGGTTCACGGCCTTCCCAAGAATAAGCATATTCTCTTCATTGACCTTTAAAACTACTCCTAGTGCATGCAACGAGTTAGTGATAACATAATAGAAATATCAAATAGCAGGACACTCGATGCAACTTACCCCAAACCTGTAGCCTTGGTAATTCATTTGACCAAATGAATCAGTTGAATGTGGTTTGAGGTAGTAAGAGACATAGAGGATGTGCTCATCGTTGTTGTCAAAACCAAAGTAGTTGCACCACGCTGTGAGAATGATGTTGAAGTATTGGTCCATGAGACGGAAGGTGGTCCGTTCATCTTCTCAACCTGGGTTTAACCCAACGTTGTGCCATAGAGTACTAAGAAACTCAAGCGTCATCAAGCGTCAACCAATGATACGTCACATATCCCTGATACACAAAGTGTTGCAATCCAACATTATCACATACTCCCCCAGTTCCTAAATGTATGTCTTTCTAGAGATTTCAATATAGATTACATACGGATGTATATAGACATAGTTTAAAGTGTAGATTCACTCATTTTGCTTCGTATGTAATCCATATTGGAATATCTAAAAAGACTTATATTTAGGAACAGAGGGAGTAATAAATTGAAATTGTTACTGATGCCCTAAAAGTAAACATGTTATGTTCCCCTGAAAGTGTCGGTGAAATTGAACCCCTGAAAGTAAACATGTTGTGTTCGTGCAGCCTCTTCAGACGCACCCGTGACGATACGGGCGCACCTCATGCACATCAGCCAACTCGCCGTACATGTAGTACCAACTGTTGCTTCCTACCTTGGATACTTACACATCATGCCTAACTGATATATTCTTCAAGAAGGTGGGTGCTGGCTTCAGGGTAGATAGGTGTCGGCAAGACAGGTATATATGAAGGCGATCAGTGCAAGCACTAAGAAGCATGCAAGTGTTGGGAATCGTAGCATAATTTTAAAATTTTCCTACGCTCACCAAGATGCATCTATGGAGTATACTAGCAACGAGGGGAAAGGAGTGCATCTACATACCCTTGTAGATCGCGAGTGGAAGCGTTCCAATGAACGTGGATGACGGAGTCGTACTCGCCATGATCCAAATCACCGATGACCGAGTGCCGAACGGACGGCACCTCCGCGTTCAACACACGTACGGTGCAGCGACGTCTCCTCCTTCTTGATCCAGCAAGGGGGAAGGAGAGGTTGATGGAGATCCAGCAGCACGACGGCGTGGTGGTGGATGTAGCGGGTCTCGGCAGGGCTTCGCCGAGCTTCTGCGAGACGGAGAGGTGTAGCAGGGGAGGAGGGAGGCGCCCAAGGCTGTAGGGTGCTGCCCTCCCCCCTTTATATAGGCCCCCTGGGAGGGGGGGGGGGCGCCGGCCAGATCCCATCTAGGGTGGGGGGCGGCGGCCAAAGGGGGGAAGGGGTGCCTTGCCCCCCAAGGCAAGTGGGAAGCCCCCCACCCTAGGGTTCCCAACCCTAGGCGCATGGGGGGAGGCCCATGGGGGGCGCCCAGCCCACTAGGGGCTGGTTTCCTTCCCACTTCAGCCCACGGGGCCCTCCGGGATAGGTGGCCCCACCCGGTGGACCCCCGAGACCCTTCCGGTGGTCCCGGTACAATACCGGTAACCCCCGAAACTTTTCCGGTGGCCGAAACTTGACTTCCTATATATAATTCTTCACCTCCGGACCATTCCGGAACCTCTCGTGACGTCCGGGATCTCATCCGGGACTCCGAACAACTTTCGGGTTTCCGCATACACATATCTCTACAACCCTAGCGTCACCGAACCTTAAGTGTGTAGACCCTACGGGTTCGGGAGACATGCAGACATGACCGAGACGCCTCTCCGGTCAATAACCAACAGCGGGATCTGGATACCCATGTTGGCTCCCACATGTTCCACGATGATCTCATCGGATGAACCACGATGTCGAGGATTCAGTCAATCCCGTATACAATTCCCTTTGTCAATCGGTATGTTACTTGCCCGAGATTCGATCGTCGGTATCCCAATACCTTGTTCAATCTCGTTACCGGCAAGTCTCTTTACTCGTACCGCAATGCATGATCCCGTGACTAACGCCTTAGTCACATTGAGCTCATTATGATGATGCATTACCGAGTGGGCCCAGAGATACCTCTCCGTCACACGGAGTGACAAATCCCAGTCTCGATCCGTGCCAACCCAACAGACACTTTCGGAGATACCCGTAGTGCACCTTTATAGTCACCCAGTTACGTTGTGACGTTTGGCACACCCAAAGCACTCCTACGGTATCCGGGAGTTGCACGATCTCATGGTCTAAGGAAAAGATACCTGACATTGGAAAAGCTCTAGCAAACGAAACTACACGATCTTTTATGCTATGCTTAGGATTGGGTCTTGTCCATCACATCATTCTCCTAATGATGTGATCCCGTTATCAACGACATCCCATGTCCATAGTCAGAAAACCATGACTATCTGTTGATCAACGAGCTAGTCAACTAGAGGCTTACTAGGGACACGTTGTGGTCTATGTATTCACACATGTATTACGATTTCCGGACAATACAATTATAGCATGAACAATAGACAATTATCATGAACAAAGAAATATAATAATAACCATTTATTATTGCCTCTAGGGCATATTTCAACAGCAAGTACTTGGATGTATCTCACAGTGAAGTTAACCAAAGGCTAATAAAGGGAAGCGGGTCTCTAGTATTTAGGAAACATACAATGCGAACTTAGGAAGCATTGTACTATTGGCAAATATGTTGTTTGAATGGATGAATCACGGAAATAAATTTATGTTAGGTTAGAAGCAAATTAATTTAAGTTGCCTCATCGACATGCTCTAGCAACCTCACCCCATGGGCTCGCCATTGTCGCACATGGAATACATTACGACTGTTTATTCATTTTGTATCCAACTTGGCTGAAGTTTTTGTTACAACTAAACATGCTCTAAGATTTAGTGCATTGTGCTTCGTAGACAGTTGAATAAAGCTTCTTTCCCACAGAAAAAAGCTTCTAACACACTGTAATAACTTATGCTTTCAATGGGAGGAGACGTTCCCGTCGACGATGAGGCGCCTACGGTGACTTTGTAAATCTCAAGATGATATGCCGGCCCAGTCTCTCAGAGGTGCTCATAGGGGTAGGGTGTGCGTGTGTGCATAGGAGTGAGTGTATACGCGTATGTATGAGCACTTGCGTCTATACTGTGTAAAAAAGAATAATGTTAGTGCATTCTGCTTTAACCATTCAAATTTAATTTCATGCTGCCAACGTCCCAATGTTTTACGGATGTATATCCCTACATAAATTTCTGTGTATACATTCAAGCAAATTCCATTAACCATGGAATCAAAATCTAAGTCGATATGGAAGCGCGGTTTGACGTGTTGAAAAGAAACTATTTGGAAATAATTTCCTTATGAATTGATGCAAATCTTAGTTGCGATGGAAGCAAATTTGAATAGCATTGGAAATAAAGTTTGCTTCCCATGGAAGCAAAACTGCACGCATGAAATTTTGCTACAGTTATTAGTGACCTTGGTGAATGTTTAGGGCCAAAACGTGTTTAGCACCCACAATACTATATATAATTATTGTGGTAATTATTACTATCCAATTATAGTTGTCCTGTAATTATTACTATCCAAATAGTATCATTGTCATGTAATTATTACTATCCGTAATTATAATTCGGCGATTAAAACTCACCTAAACAAGCGCCTTCCTCCAGCTAGCACCCCTCCACATACGAATTTGTTGCGTGTCACCCGTCGATCCGCCGCCACCGTCATGCATAAGTTGCCGCCGATGCATGACATTTCTTTTTCCGAAAAACTTTTAATCTATTCATCTTCAATCATGACAGTATAATGAACACCAGAAATAATAAACAATTACATCAATATTCGTAGACCATCTAGAGACGACTACAATCACTGAAGCGAGCCAAAAATGCGCCACCATCATCGCCCCTCCCTCAGTATAGCCGGGCACAACTTGTCGTAGTGGACAGTTGGGAAGTCGTCGTGCTAAGGCCACATAGGACCAACACAACAGAAAAGCAACCGCCACCGATGAAGAGAAGTTTATATCAGAAGGATCCAACCGAAGACACAAGAACAAAGATGAAGAAATAACGGATCCGAGTAGATCCATCAAAGACAACCACTGACCGAATCTCGCGAGATCCGTCGGAGACACACCTCCACACGCCCTCCAACGATGCTATACGGACCATCGAAACGGGGCTAGGCGGGGAGAACCTTATTCCATCTTCAAGAAGCCACTTTCTGACCAGGACACAAGCCCTAACAAAACTTGAAGAAGAATCTAAAAATGAAGCCCTCCGGCCCACTGGCAAGGACCGGGATCCACGGCTCACCCATGGCTCTACGGCCACAGGAGACGTGGCAGATTGACAACGTTGCTGACGGGAGACAGAAACCCTAGCCATTTTTTCTTGGAGGAGAGACGCAGGGATGAGAGACAGATTCGTTTGTAGCTTTCCAAAAGTTTTAATAAATAGGTTTATGTGCTGAAAAAAGGAACCTATTTATCACGTGAATTACCAAGCGCCTCCGTATCAGTAATACATGTTTTTTTTTTGCATGGCCAGGTAATACACGCTTGTCGTGGAGGCTCGGGCCCAAGAGGAGTTGACGTTGGATACGTGCAGAATCAAATTCAGACTCCGATACGTGTGGATCTTGGAATACCTGCTGCGACTTACCCTATATCTATCTATCTACCACGTACAGTATATCCCTCGACAACAAAACAAAAGCTCGCATTATTGGATCCCCCGGCCGGCGAGATGGCGGCGGGTGCGACGACGATGGATGGGACCGTGAATCTCTCCGGCGAGCCGGCGGTGAGGGGCAAGACGGGGGGTTGGAGGGCGTGCCCCTTCATCCTGGCCAACGAGTGCTGCGAGCGCCTCGCCTACTACGGCATGAGCTCCAATCTGGTCAACTACATGATCGACCGCCTCCACCAGGGCAACGCCGCCGCCGCCACCAACGTCAACAACTGGTCCGGCACCTGCTACGTCATGCCCCTCCTCGGCGCCTTCATCGCCGACGCCTACCTCGGCCGCTTCCGCACCATCGCCGCCTTCATGTCCCTCTACATCGCCGGCCTCGCCCTCCTCACCCTCACCGCCACCGTGCCCGGCCTCCGCCCGCCCGACTGCGCCGGCTGCAAGCCCGCCGCCGGCCAGACCGCCGCCTTCTTCACCGCGCTCTACCTCATCGCCGTCGGCACCGGCGGCATCAAGCCCTGCGTCTCCTCCTTCGGCGCCGACCAGTTCGACGACGCCGACCCGCGCGAGATGCGCAGCAAGAGCTCCTTCTTCAACTGGTTCTACATGTCCATCAACGTCGGCGCCCTCGTCGCCTCCTCGGTGCTCGTCTGGGTCCAGATGAACGTCGGCTGGGGCTGGGGATTCGGCATCCCCGCCGCCGCCATGGCCGTCGCCGTCGTCAGCTTCCTCATGGGGAGCAGGCTCTACAGGTACCAGAAGCCCGGGGGCAGCCCGCTCACCAGGATGCTGCAGGTCGTGGTCGCCGCCTGCAGGAAGTCGCACGTTCCTCTCCCCGCCGACCCCTCCCTGCTGCACGAGGTGGCGTCGCCGGACGGCAAGGCCGCCATCGAGGGCAGCAGGAGGCTGGAGCACACGGAGCAGCTGAGGTGCCTGGACAAGGCCGCCGTGGTGACGACGCCCGGCGGCGCTGAAGAAGAGGACGAGGGCCCGTGGAGGCTGTGCACGGTGACGCAGGTGGAGGAGCTCAAGAGCATGGTGCGGCTGCTGCCGGTGTGGGCGAGCGGCATCGTCATGTCGGCGGTGTACAGCCAGATGAGCACCATGTTCGTGCTCCAGGGCAACACCCTCGACCCGCGCATGGGCGCCTCCTTCAAGATCCCCGCCGCCTCGCTCTCCATCTTCGACACCATCGCCGTCATCGTCTGGGCGCTGGCCTACGACCGGCTCATCGTGCCCGCCGCGCGCCGGATCACGGGCCACCCGCGCGGCTTCACGCAGCTCCAGCGCATGGGCATCGGCCTGGTGATATCCATCTTCTCCATGGTGGCCGCCGGGGTGCTGGAAGTTGTCAGGCTCCACGTCGCCGCCACACACGGCATGCTGGACTCCAAGGAGTACCTGCCCATGTCCATCTTCTGGCAGGTGCCGCAGTACTTCATCGTGGGGGCGGCGGAGGTGTTCACGTTCGTGGGGCAGATCGAGTTCTTCTACGACCAGTCGCCGGACGCCATGAGGAGCATGGGGTCGGCGCTGTCGCTCACGTCCAACGCGCTGGGCAACTACCTGAGCACGCTGCTGGTGGTGATCGTGACGGCCATCTCGACGAGGAACGGCGGCCTCGGGTGGATCCCGGATGACAACCTCAACCGGGGGCACCTCGACTACTTCTACTGGGTGCTGGCCGTGCTCAGCGCCCTCAACTTCATCGTCTACCTCTGGATAGCAAAGTGGTACAAGTACAAGGCCACAGCACCTCCTGCAGCAGCTTCAGTCGTTGCCATCGACGACACCAATTAGAATTTGTACTAGTGTTAATTCCTTCCCCATATATTTCCTCCGTTCCTAAATATAAGTCTTTGGGGAGTATAAGTCTTTGGGGAGGTTCTACTATAGACCACATACGAAGCAAAATGAGTGAATCTACACTCTAAATGCATCTATATACACCCGTATGTGGTTCATAGTGAAATCACTACAAATACTTATATTTAGGAACAGAAGGGAGTATATTATATGCATGTTTTAGGGGTGAAACAAGTTAAGTTTGAGATGATTTTATCTTGAAATTGTAGCTTTTGCTTTTGAGTGCAAAATTCTAGCTAGTACCAGCAGTTAATTAGTGGGGAATCTGATCTCATCTGATATATCAAGTAGTGTTATCTAGGAGGTATCACACCTGGTGTTCTGTTTTTTCACATGACTCGTTTTTTCAGACTGTTTCTAATTGGAAGGGGTGCATTACTTTACTATAATTAGATTCATCACTAAACCATCCAATGTCACCTCAAGTATCCGTGGGTATGATTATACGATATGCATCATACAATCTCAGATTCATCTATTCAACCAACACAAAGTACTTCAAAGAGTGCCCCAAAGTTTCTACCGGAGAGTCAAGACGAAAACGTGTGCCAACCCATATGCATAAGTTCATTGAACCCGCAAGTTGATCACCAAAACATACATCAAGTAGGTCACGAGAATATCCCATTGTCACCACAGATAAGCACGGCAAGACATACATCAAGTGTTCTCAAATCCTTAAAGACTCAATCCGATAAGATAACTTCAAAGGGAAAACTCAATCCATTACAAGAGAGTAGAGGGGGAGAAACATCATAAGATCCAACTATAATAGCAAAGCTCGTGATACATCAAGATCGTATCACCTCAAGAACACGAGAGAGAGAGAGAGAGAGAGAGATCAAACACATAGCTACTGGTACATACCCTCAACCCTGAGGGTGGACTACTCCCTCCTCGTCATGGAGAGCGTCGGGATGATGAAGATGGCCACCGGAGAGGGATCCCCCCCCTCCGGCAGGGTGCCGGAACGGGTCTAGATTGGTTTTCGATGGCTCTGGAGGTTTGCGGCGGCGGAACTCCCGATCTAGGTTTCTTTCTGGAAGTTTGGGTATATATGAGAGGTGTTGGCGTCGGAAACAAGTCAGGGGGTCTCCGGGATGTCCACGAGGCAGGGAGGCGTGCCCAGGGGGGTGGGCGCCCCCCCCACCCTCGTGGGCAGCCCGGGACTCTTCTGGTCCATCTCCGATGCTCTGTGGGCTTCTTCTGGTCCAAAAATAGTCTCCGTCAAATTTCAGGTCAATTGGACTCCGTTTGGTTTTCTTTTTCTGCGATACTCAAAAACAAGGAAAAAACAGAAACTGGCACTGGGCTCTGGGTTAATAGGTTAGTCCCAAAAATCATATAAAACAGCATATAAATGCATATAAAACATCCTAGATGGATAATATAATAGCATGGAACAATAAAAAATTATAGATACGTTGGAGACGTATCAAGCATCCCCAAGCTTAATTCCTGCTCGTCCTCGAGTAGGTAAATGATAAAAACAGAATTTTTGATGTGGAATGCTACCTAACATATTTATCAATGTAATCTTTATTGTGGCATGAATGTTCGGATCCGAAAGATTCAAGATAAAAGTTTAATATTGACATGAAAACAATAATACTTCAAGCATACTAACAAAGCAATCATGTCTTCTCAAAATAACATGGCCAAAGAAAGTTCATCCCTACAAAATCATATACTTTGGCTATGCTCCATCTTCTCCACACAAAAATATCCAAATCATGCACAACCCCGGTTTCAGCCAAGCAATTGTTTCATACTTTAGAATTTTCAAACTTTTTCAACTTTCACGCAATACATGAGCGTGAGCCATGGACATAGCACTATGGGTGGAAAAGAATATAGTGATGGGGGTTATGTGGAGAAGACAAAAAGGAGAAGATAGTCTCACATCAACTAGGCGTATCAACGGGCTATGGAGATGCCCATTAATAGATATCAATGTGAGGAGTAGGGATTGCCATGCAACGGATGCACTAGAGCTATAAATGTATGAAAGCTCAACAAAAGAAAGTAAGTGGGCGTGCATCCAACTTGCTTGCTCACGAAGACCTAGGGCATTTGAGGAAGCCCATCGTTGGAATATACAAGCCAAGTTCTATAATGAAAAATCCCCACTAGTATATGAAAGTGACAAAGCAAGAGACTCTCTATCATAAAGATCATGGTGCTACTTTGAAGCACAAGTGTGGAAAAAGGATAGTAGCATTGTCCCTTTTTATTTATTTTCTTTTTTTCCTTCTTTTTTTGGGGCCTTTCTTTTTTATTTGGCCTTTCCTTTTTTTCTTTTTTTTATTGGGACAATGCTCTATGAATGATGAACATCACACTTCTATTCATTTACAACTCGATACTAGAACAAGATATGACTCTATATGAATGCCTCCGGCGGTGTACCGGGATATGCGATGAATCAAGAGTGACATGTATGAAAAATTATGAACGATGGCTTTGCCACAAATACGATGTCAACTACATGATCATGCAAGCAATATGACAATGATGGAACGTGTCATGATAAATGAAACGGTGGAAAGTTGCATGGCAATATATCTTGGAATGGCTATGGAAATGCCATAATAGGTTGGTATGGTGGCTGTTTTGAGGAAGATATAATGAGGTTTATGTGTGATAGAGCGTAACATATCACGGGGTTTGGATGCACCGGCGAAGTTTGCACCAACTCTCAAGGTGAGAGGGGGCAATGCACCATACTGAAGAGGCTAGCAATGATGGAAGGGTGAGAGTGCATATAATCCATGGACTCAACATTAGTCATAAAGAACTCACATACTTATTGCAAAAATCTACAAGTCATCAAAACCAAGCACTACACGCATGCTCCTAGGGGGGAGGTTGGTAGGAGTTAACCATCGAGCGCCCCCGACCTCCACACAAAGGAATACAATCAAAGAAATATCTCATGCTTCCAATTTGTCACACAACGGTTACCATACGTGCTGTTGGGGAACGTAGCAGAAATTCAAAATTTTCTACGCATCACCAAGATCAATCTATGGAGTAATCTAGCAACGAGGGGAAGGGGAGTGCATCTACATACCATTGTAGATCGCGATGCGGAAGCGTTGCAAGAACGCGGATGAAGGAGTCGTACTCACAGCGATTCAAATCGCGGTTGATTCCGATCTAAGCACCGAAGAACGGTGCCTCCGCGTTCAACACACGTGCAGCCCGGTGACGTCTCCCATGCCTTGATCCAGCAAGGAGAGAGGGAGAGGTTGGGGAAGACTCCATCCAGCAGCAGCACGACGGCGTGGTGGTGATGAAGGAGCGTGGCAATCCCGCAGGGCTTCGCCAAGCACCGCGGGAGAGGAGGAGGAGGGAGAGGGGTATGGCTGCGCCGAAAGAGAGACGTTCTCATGTCTTGGGCAGCCCCAAACCTCAACTATATATAGGGGGGGGGGGGAGGGGCTGCGCCCCCTCTAGGGTTTCCACCCCCAAGGGCTGGCGGCCAGCCCTAGATCCCATCTAAGGGGGCGGCCAAGGGGAGGAGGGGGGGCGCCACTAGGGTGGGCCTTAAGGCCCATCTGGACCTAGGGTTTGGCCCCTCCCACTCTCCCATGCGCCTTGGGCCTTGGTGGGGGGGAGCACCAGCCCACCTGGGGCTGGTCCCCTCCCACACTTGGCCCACGCAGCCTTCTGGGGCTGGTGGCCCCACTTGGTGGACCCCCGGGACCCTCCCGGTGGTCCCGGTACATTACCGATATCACCCGAAACTTTTCCGGTGACCAAAACAGGACTTCCCACATATAAATCTTTACCTCCGGACCATTCCGGAACTCCTCGTGACGTCCGAGATCTCATCTGGGACTCCGAACAACATTCGGTAACCACGTACATGCTTTCCCTATAACCCTAGCGTCATCGAACCTTAAGCGTGTAGACCCTACGGGTTCGGGAACCATGCAGACATGACCGAGACGTCTCCGGTCAATAACCAACAGCGGGATCTGGATACCCATGTTGGCTCCCACATGTTCCACGATGATCTCATCGGATGAACCACGATGTCGGGGATTCAATCAATCCCGTATACAATTCCCTTTGTCTATCGGTATGTTACTTGCCCGAGATTCGATCGTCGGTATCCCGATACCTTGTTCAATCTCGTTACCGGCAAGTCTCTTTACTCGTTCCGTAACTCACATCATCCCGTGATCAATTCCTTGGTCACATTGTGCACATTATGATGATGTCCTACCGAGTGGGCCCAGAGATACCTCTCCGTTTACACGGAGTGACAAATCCCAGTCTCGATTCGTGCCAACCCAACAGACACTTTCGGAGATACCTGTAGTGCACCTTTATAGCCACCTAGTTACGTTGTGACGTTTGGTACACCCAAAGCATTCCTACGGTATCCGGGAGTTGCACAATCTCATGGTCTAAGGAAATGATACTTGACATTAGAAAAGCTCTGAGCAAACGAACTACACGATCTTGTGCTAGGCTTAGGATTGGGTCTTGTCCATCACATCATTCTCCTAATGATGTGATCCCGTTATCAACGACATCCAATGTCCATGGTCAGGAAACCGTAACCATCTATTGATCAACGAGCTAGTCTCCTAGAGGCTTACTAGGGACATGGTGTTGTCTATGTATCCACACATGTATATGAGTTTCCTATCAATACAATTCTAGCATGGATAATAAACGATTATCATGAACAAGGAAATATAATAATAACCTATTTATTATTGCCTCTAGGGCATATTTCCAACAGTCTCCCACTTGCACTAGAGTCAATAATCTAGTTCACATCACCATGTGATTAACACTCATAGGTCACATCACCATGTGACCAACATCCAAAGAGTTTACTAGAGTCAACAGTCTAGTTCACATCACTATGTGATTAACACTCAATGAGTTCTGGTTCGATCATGTTATGCTTGTGAGAGAGGTTATTAGTCGACGGGTCTGAACCTTTCAGATCCATGTGTGCTTTACGAATATCTATGTCATCTTGTGGATGCTACCACGCGCTACTTGGAGCCATTTCAAATAACTGCTCTACTATACGAATCCGGTTTACTACTCAGAGTCATCCGGATTTGTGTCAAAGTTCGCATCAACGTAACCCTTTACGACGAACTCCTTTTCACCTCCATAATCGAGAAAATCCTTAGTCCACTAGATACTAAGGATAAGTTCGACCGCTGTCATGTGATCCATTCCCGGATCACTATTGTACCCCTTGACCAACTCATGGCAAGGCACACTTCATGTGTGGTACACAGCATAGCATACTGTAGAGCCTACGTCTGAAGCATAGGGGACGACCTTCGTCCTTTCTCTTTCTTCTACTATGGTCAGGTCTTGAGTCTTACTCAATACTCACACCTTGTAACACAGCCAAGAACTCCTTCTTTGCTGATCTATTTTGAACTCTTTCAAAATCATGTCAAGGTGTGCGTTCTTTGAAAGTATCATCAGGCGTCTTGATCTATCTCTATAGATCTTGATGCCCAATATGTAAGCAACTTTATCCAGGTCTTCCTTTGAAAAACTCCTTTCAAACAACCCTTTATGCTTTCCAGAAATTCTACATCATTTCGGATCAACAATATGTCATTCACATATACTTATCAGAAATGTTGCAGCGCTCCCACTCACTTTATTGTAAATACAAGTTTCTGTTGGAAATATGCCCTAGAGGCAATAATAAATGGTTATTATTATATTTCTTTGTTCATGGTAATTGTCTATTGTTCATGCTATAATTGTATTGTCCGGAAATCGTAATACATGTGTGAATACATAGACCACAACGTGTCCCTAGTAAGCCTCTAGTTGACTAGCTCGTTGATCAACAGATAGTCATGGTTTCCTGACTATGGACATTGGATGTCATTGATAACGGGATCACATCATTAGGAGAATGATGTGATGGACAAGACCCAATCCTAAGCATAGCATAAAAGATCGTGTAGTTTCGTTTGCCAGAGCTTTTCCAATGTCAAGTATCTTTTCCTTAGACCATGAGATCGTGCAACTCCCGGATACCGTAGGAGTGCTTTGGGTGTGCCAAACGTCACAACGTAACTGGGTGACTATAAAGGTGCACTACGAGTATCTCCGAAAGTGTCTGTTGGGTTGGCACGTATCGAGACTGGGATTTGTCACTCCGTGTGACGGAGAGGTATCTCTGGGCCCACTCGGTAATGCATCATCATAATGAGCTCAATGTGACTAAGGCGTTAGTCACGGGATCATGCATTGCGGTACGAGTAAAGAGACTTGCCGGTAACGAGATTGAACAAGGTATTGGGATACCGCCGATCGAATCTCGGGCAAGTAACATACCGATTGACAAAGGGAATTGCATACGGGATTGATTGAATCCTCGACACCGTGGTTCATCCGATGAGATCATCGTGGAACATGTGGGAGCCAACATGGGTATCCAGATCCCGCTGTTGGTTATTGACCGGAGAGGCGTCTCGGTCATGTCTGCATGTCTCCCGAACCCGTAGGGTCTACGCACTTAAGGTTCGGTGACGCTAGGGTTGTAGAGATATATGTATGCGGAAACCCGAAAGTTGTTCGGAGTCCCAGATGAGATCCCGGACGTCACGAGAGGTTCCGGAATGGTCCGGAGGTGAAGAATTATATATAGGAAGTCCAGTTTCGGCCACCGGGAAAGTTTTGGGGGTTACCGATATTGTACCGGGACCACCGGAAGGGTCCCGGGGGTCCACCGGGTGGGGCCACCTATCCCGGAGGGCCCCATGGGCTGAAAGTGGAAGGGAACCAGTCCCTAGTGGGCTGGACGCCCCCCCATGGGCCTCCCCCATGCGCCTAGGGTTGGGAACCCTAGGGTGGGGGGACTTCCCCCTTGCCTTGGGGGGCAAGGCAACCCCTTCCCCCCTTTGGCTGCCGCCCCCCCATCTCTTGGGGCCGGCGCCCCCCCAGGGGGCCTATATAAAGGGGGAGGGAGGGAGGGCAGCAACCTACAGCCTTGGGCGCCTCCCTCCTCCCTGCTACACCTCTCTCTCTCTCGCAGAAGCTCGGCGAAGCCCTGCCGGAGACCCGCTACATCCACCATCACGCCGTCGTGCTGCTGGATCTCCATCAACCTCTCCTTCCCCTTGCTGGATCAAGAAGGAGGAGACGTCGCTGCACCGTACGTGTGTTGAACACGGAGGTGCCGTCCATTCGGCACTCGGTCATCGGTGATTTGGATCACGGCGAGTACGACTCCGTCATCCACGTTCATTGGAACGCTTCCGCTCGCGATCTACAAGGGTATGTAGATGCACTCCTTTCCCCTCGTTGCTAGTAGACTCCATAGATGCATCTTGGTGAGCGTAGGAAAATTTTAAATTATGCTACGATTCCCAACTGTTTCTAACAAACTTTGTATAAACCCAAAAACTTTGATCACTTCATCAAAGCGTATATTCTGACACCGAGATGCTTGCTCTAGTCCATGGAAGGATCGCTGGAGCTAGCATACCTTTTAGCATCCTTAGGATCGACAAAACCTTTCTGATTGTATCACATACAACCTTTCCTTACGAAAACTGGTAAGGAAACTTGTTTTGACATCCATCTGCCAGATTTCACAAATGCAGCTAATGCTAACATGATTCCGACGGACTTAAGCATCGCTACAGATGAGAAAATCTCATCGTAGTCAACTCCTTGAACTTGTGGAAATACTCTTTGCCACAAGTCGTGCTTCATAGACGGTAACATTACCGTCCACGTCCGTCTTCTTCTCAAAGATCCATTTATCTCGGATTTCATGGCTTCTAACCATTTGTCGGAATATGGGCCCACCATCGCTTCTCCATAGCTCGTAGGTTCAGTATTGTCCAACAACATGATATCTCAGACAGGATCACGTACCACTCTGAAGTAGCACGCATCCTTGTCGTCCTACGAGGATTGGTAGTGACTTGATCCGAAGTTTCATGATCACTATCATAAGCTTCCACTTCAATTGGTGTAGGTGCCACAGGAACAACTTCCTGTGCCCTGCTACACCCTAGTTGAAGTGACGGTTCAATAACCTTATCAAGTCTCCACCATCCTCCCACTCAATTCTTTTGAGAGAAACTTTTTCTCGAGAAAGGACCTGTTCCTAGAAGCAATTACTTTTGCTTCCAGATCTAAAATAGGAGGTACACCCAACTGTTTTGGGTATTCTATGAAGATGCATATATCCGCTTTGGGTTCGAGCTTATCAGCCTGAAACTTTTTCTCACATAAGCATCGCAGCCCCAAACTTTTAAGAAACGACAACTTAGGTTTCTCTAAACGGTGTCGTCTCAACGGAATTGCGTGGTGCCCCTTTTAAAGTGAATGCGGTTGTCTCTAATGCCTAACCCATAAATGATAGTGGTAATTCGATACGAGACATCATGGTATGCACCATATCCAATAGGGTGCAGTTATGATGTTCGGACACACCATCACACTATGGTGTTCCAGGCGGTATTACTTGTGAAACACTTTCCACAATGTCTTAATTGTGTGCCAAACTTGTAACTCAGATACTCATCTCTATGATCATATCACAGACATTTTATCCTCTTGTCACGACGATCTTCAACTTCACTCTGAAATTACTTGAACCTTTCAATAATTCAGACTTGTGTTTCATCAAGTAAATACACTCAGCATCTACTCAAATCATCTGTGAAGTAAGAACATAACGATATTCACTGCATGCCTCAACACTCATTGGACTGCATACATCAAAATGTATTACTTCCAATAAGTTGCTCTCTTGTTCCATCTTACTGAAAACGAGGACTTTCAGTCATCTTGCCCATGTGGTATGATTTGCATGTCTCAAGTGATTCAAAATCAAGTGAGTCCAAACGATCCATCTGCATGGAGTTTCTTCATGCATATATACCAACAGACATGGTTCGCATGTCTCAATCTTTTCCAAAATGACTGAGTCCAAAGATCCATCTACATGGAGCTTCTTCATGCGTTCTATACCAATATGACTCAAATGGCAGTGCCACAAGTATGTGGTACTATCATTACTATTTTATATCTTTTGGCACGAACATGTGTATCACTGCGATCGATATTCATTTTAGGTGCAAGACCATTGAAGGTATTATTCAAATAAACAGAGTAACCATTATTCTCCTTAAATGAATAACCGTATTGCGATAAACATAATCCAATCATGCTCAACGCAAACACCAAATCTCGATGGTAGAGGGAGCATGCGATGCTTGATCACATGAACCTTGGAAACACTTCCAACACATATCGTCATCTCACCTTTAGCTAGTCTCCGTTTATTCCGCAGCTTTTATTTCGAGTTACTAACACTTAGCAACCAAACCGGTATCTAATACCCTGGTGCTTCTAGGAGTACTAGTAAAGTACACATTCATATAATGTATATCCAATATACTTCTGTCGACCTTGCCTGCCTTCTCATCTACCAAGTATCTAGGGTAGTTCTGCTTCAGTGACCGTTCCCCTCATTACAGAAGCACTTAGTCTTGGGTTTGGGTTCAACCTTGGGATTCTTCACTAGAGCAGCAAATGACTTGCTGTTTCATGAAGTATCCCTTTTGCCCTTGCCCTTCTTAAACTAGTGGTTTTACTAACCATCAACAATTGATGCTCCTTCTTGATTTCTACTTTCGCGGTGTCAAACATCGCGAATAGCTCAAGGATCATCATGTCTACCCCTGATATGTTATAGTTCATCACAAAGCTCTACTAGCTTGGTGGCAGTGACTATGGAGAACCATCACTATCTCATCTGGGAGAATAACTCCCACTCGATTCAAGTGATTGTAGTACTCAGACAATCTGAGCACATGCTCAACGATTGAGCTTTTCTCCCTTAGTTTGCAGGCTTAAGAAACTTGTCAGAGGTCTCATACCTCTTGACATGGGCACTAGTCCGAAATCCCAATTTAAGTCTTCGGAACATCTCATATGTTCTGCGACATTTTCAAAAAACCGTCTTTGGTGCCTCAATTCTAAACCGGTAGCATTACTCACTGAACTATCACATAGTCATCAAAACGTGTATGTCAGATGTTTCCCAACATCTACAGACGACGCTGAGGTTCAGCACACCGAGCGGTGCATTAAGGACATAAGCCCTCTGTGCAGCAATGAGGACACTCCTCAGTTTACGGACCCAGTCTGCATAATTGCTACTATTAACTTTCAACTAAATTTTCTCTAGGAACATATCGTAAACAGTAGAACTAAAGCGCAAGCTATGACATAATTTGCAAAGACTTTTTGACTATGTTCATGATAATGAATTTCATCTGATTATTGAACTCCCACTCAGATAGACATCCCTCTAGTCATCTAAGTGATACATGATCCGAGTCAAACTAGGCCGTGTCCGATCATCACGTGAGACGGACTAGTCATCATCGGTGAACATCTCCATGTTGATCGTATCTACTATACGACTCATGTTCGACCTTTCGGTCTCTTGTGTTCCGAGGCCATGTCTGTACATGCTAGGCTCGTCAAGTCAACCTAAGTGTTTCGCATGTGTTCCGAGGCCATGTCTGTACATGCTAGGCTCGTCAACACCCGTTGTATTCGAACATTAGAATCTATCACACCCGATCATCACGTGGTGCTTCGAAACAACGAACCTTCGCAACGGTGCACAGTTAGGGGGAACACTTTCTTGAAATTATTATAAGGGATCATCTTACTTACTACCGTCGTTCTAAGCAAATAAGATGCATAACATGATAAACATCACATGCAATCAAATAGTGACATGATATGGCCAATATCATTTTGCTCCTTTGATCTCCATCTTCGGAGCACCATGATCATCTTTGTCACCGGCATGACACCATGATCTCCATCATCATGATCTCCATCATTGTGTCTTCATGAAGTTGTCACGCCAACGATTACTTCTACTTCTATGGCTAACGCGCTTAGCAATAAAGTAAAGTAATTTACATGGTGTTATTCAATGACACGCAGGTCATACAAAAAATAAAGACAACTCCTATGGCTCCTGCCGGTTGTCATACTCATCGACATGCAAGTCGTGATTCCTATTACAAGAATATGATCAATCTCATACATCACATATATCATTCATCACATCTTCTGGCCATATCACATCACATAGCACATGCTGCAAAAACAAGTTAGACGTCCTCTAATTGTTGTTGCAAGTTTTTACGTGGCTTGTATAGGTTTCTAGCAAGAACGTTTCTTACCTACGTAACACCACAACGTGATATGCCAATTTCTATTTACCCTTCATAAGGACCCTTTTCATCGAATCCGTTCCGACTAAAGTGGGAGAGACAGACACCCGCTAGCCACCTTATGCAACTAGTGCATGTCAGTCGGTGGAACCTGTCTCACGTAAGCGTACGTGTAAGGTCGGTCCGAGCTGCTTCATCCCACAATGCCGCCGAAACAAGATAAGACTAGTAGCGGCAAGAAGAATTGGCAACATCTACGCCCACAACTGCTTTGTGTTCTACTCGTGCATAGAAACTACGCATAGACCTAGCTCATGATGCCACTATTGGGGAACGTAGCAGAAATTCAAAATTTTCTACGCATCACCAAGATCAATCTATGGAGTAATATAGCAACGAGGGGAAGGGGAGTGCATCTACATACCATTGTAGATCGCGATGCGGAAGCGTTGCAAGAACGCGGATGAAGGAGTCGTACTCGTAGCGATTCAGATCGCGGTTGATTCCGATCTAAGCACCGAAGAACGGTGCCTCCGCGTTCAACACACATGCAGCCCGGTGACGCCTCCCACGCCTTGATCCAGCAAGGAGAGAGGGAGAGGTTGGGGAAGACTCCATCCAGCAGCAGCACGACGGCGTGGTGGTGATGAAGGAGAGTGGCAATCCCGCAGGGCTTCGCCAAGCACCGCGGGAGAGGAGGAGGAGGGAGAGGGGTATGGCTGCGCCGAAAGAGAGACGTTCTCTTGTCTTGGGCAGCCCCAAACCTCAACTATATATAGGGGGGGGGGGGGGGGGGAGGGGCTGCGCCCCCTCTAGGGTTTCCACCCCCAAGGGCTGGCGGCCAGCCCTAGATCCCATCTAAGGGGGCGGCCAAGGGGAGGAGAGGGGGGGGGGCGCCACTAGGGTGGGCCTTAAGGCCCATCTGGACCTAGGGTTTGGCCCCTCCCACTCTCCCATGCGCCTTGGGCCTTGGTGGGGGGGAGCACCAACCCACCTGGGGCTGGTCCCCTCCCACACTTGGCCCACGCAGCCTTCTGGGGCTGGTGGCCCCACTTGGTGGACCCCCGGGACCCTCCCGGTGGTCCCGGTACATTACCGATATCACCCGAAACTTTTCCGGTGACCAAAACAGGACTTCCCATATATAAATCTTTACCTCCGGACCATTCCGGAACTCCTCGTGACGTCCGGGATCTCATCTGGGACTCCGAACAACATTCGGTAACCACGTACATGCTTTCCCTATAACCCTAGCGTCATCGAACCTTAAGCGTGTAGACCCTACGGGTTCGGGAACCATGCAGACATGACCGAGACGTTCTCCGGTCAATAACCAACAGCGGGATCTGGATACCCATGTTGGCTCCCACATGTTCCACGATGATCTCATCGGATGAACCACGATGTCGGGGATTCAATCAATCCCGTATACAATTCCCTTTGTCTATCGATATGTTACTTGCCCGAGATTCGATCGTCGGTATCCCGATACCTTGTTCAATCTCGTTACCGGCAAGTCTCTTTACTCGTTCCATAACTCACATCATCCCATGATCAACTCCTTGGTCACATTGTGCACATTATGATGATGTCCTACCGAGTGGGCCCAGAGATACCTCTCCGTTTACACGGAGTGACAAATCCCAGTCTCGATTCGTGCCAACCCAACAGACACTTTCGGAGATACCTGTAGTGCACCTTTATAGCCACCTAGTTACGTTGTGACGTTTGGTACACCCAAAGCATTCCTACGGTATCCGGGAGTTGCACAATCTCATGGTCTAAGGAAATGATACTTGACATTAGAAAAGTTCTGAGCAAACGAACTACACGATCTTGTGCTAGGATTAGGATTGGGTCTTGTCCATCACATCATTCTCCTAATGATGTGATCCCGTTATCAACGACATCCAATGTCCATGGTCAGGAAACCGTAACCATCTATTGATCAACGAGCTAGTCTCCTAGAGGCTTACTAGGGACATGGTGTTGTCTATGTATCCACACATGTATATGAGTTTCCTATCAATACAATTCTAGCATGGATAATAAACGATTATCATGAACAAGGAAATATAATAATAACCTATTTATTATTTCCTCTAGGGCATATTTCCAACACGTGCATGCTACGGGACTTGCAAAACTCAACACAAGTATTTCTCAAATTCATAATTACCCTGCTAGCATGACTCTAATATCACCATCTTCATATCTCAAAACAATCATCAAGTATCAAACTTCTCATAGTATTCAATGCACTTTATATGAAAGTTTTTATTATATCCCTCTTGGATGCCCATCATATTAGGACTAAATTCATAACCAAAGCAAATTACCATGCTGTTTAAGACTCTCAAAATAATATAAGTGAAGCATGAGAGTTCAACTATTTCTTCAAAATAAAATTACCATCATGCTCTAAAAAGATATAAGTGAAGCACTAGAGCAAAAGAAAAACTACTCCGAAAGATATAAGTGAAGATCAATGAGTACTCGAATAATTATGTAACTATGTGAAGACTCTCTAACATTTAAGTATTTAAGATCTTGGTATTTTATTCAAACAGCAGGCAAAACAAAATAAAATGACATGACGCTCTAAGCAAAACACATATCATGTGGTGAATAAAAATATAGCTCCGAGTAAAGTTACCGATGAACGAAGACGAAAGAGGGGATGCCTTCCGGGGCATCCCCAAGCTTAGGCTTTTGGTTGTCCTTGAATATTACCTTGGGGTTCCTTGGGAATCCCCAAGCTTAGGCTCTTGCCACTCCTTATTCCATAGTCCATCGAATCTTTACCCAAAACTTGAAAACTTCACAACACAAAACTCAACAGAAAACTCGTAAGCTCCGTTAGTATAAGAAAATAAATCACCACTTTTGGTACTGTTGTGAACTCATTCTAAATTCATATTGGTGTAATATCTACTGTATTCCAACTTCTCTATGGTTCATACCCTCCGATACTACTCATAGATTCATCAAAATAAGCAAACAACACATAGAAAACAGAATCTGTCAAAAACAGAACAATCTGTAGTAATCTGTATCAAACGTATACTTCTGGAACTCCAAAAATTCTACCAAATTAGGAAGTCCTAAGAAATTTGTTTATTAATCTTCTTCAAAAATAATCAACTGCAAATCACGTTTCTGTGATTTATGAAAACTAATCTCGTGCGCGCAAAAGTTTCTGATTTTCAGCAGGATCAACACAACTATCACCGTAAGCTATCCTAAAGGTCTTACTTGGCACTTTATTGAAACAAAAGCTATAAAACATGATTACTACAGTATCATAATCATGTGAACACACAAAAACAGTAAAGGTAAATATTTGGTTGTCTCCCAACAAGCACTTTTCTTTAATGCCTTTCTAGCTAGGCAAGATGATGACAATGATGCTCACATAAAAGATAAGAATTGAAACATAACGGGAGCATCATGAAGCATATGACTAGCACATTTAAGCCTAACCCACTTCCTATGCATAGGGATTTTGTGAGCAAACAACTTATGGGAACAAGAATCAACTAGCATAGGAAGGTAAAACAAGCATAGCTTCAAGATTTTCAACACATAGAGAGGAAACTTGACATTATTGCAATTCCTACAAGCATATGTTCCTCCCTCATAATAATTTTCAGTAGCATCATGAATGAATTAAACAATATAACCATCACATAAAGCATTATTTTCATGACGCACAAGCATAGAAATTTTACTACTCTCCACATAAGCAAATTTATTCTCATGAATAGTAGTGGGAGCAAACTCAACGAAATAGCTATCATGTGAAGCATAATCCAATTGAAAATTAAAATCATGATGACAAGTTTCATGGTTATCTTTATTCTTTATAGCATACGTGTCATCACAATAATCATCATAAATAGGAGGCATTCTTTCATCATAATAGATTTGCTCATCAAAACTTGGGGGACAAAAAATATCATCTTCATCAAACATAGCATCCCTAAGCTTGTGGCTTTGCATATCATTAGCATCATGGGTATTCAAAGAATTCATACTAAGAACATTGCAATCATGCTCATCATTCAAAGATTTAGTACCAAACATTTTAATGCATTCTTCCTCTAGCAATTGAGCACAATTATCGGAGTCCTTATTTTCACGGAAGACATTAAAAAGATGAAGCATATGAGGCACCCTCAATTCCATTTTTTTGTAGTTTTCTTTTATAGACTAAACTAGTGATAAAACAAGAAACAAAAAGATTAGATTGCAAGATCTAAAGATATACCTTCAAGCACTCACCTCCCTGGCAACGGCGCCAGAAAAGAGCTTGATGTCTACTACGCAACCTTCTTCTTGTAGACGTTGTTGGGCCTCCAAGTGCACAGGTTTGTAGGACAGTAGCAAATTTCCCTCAAGTGGATGACCTAAGGTTTATCAATCCGTGGGAGGTGTAGGATGAAGATGGTCTCTCTCAAACAACCCTGCAACCAAATAACAAAGAGTCTCTTGTGTCCCCAACACACCCAATACAATGGTAAATTGTATAGGTGCACTAGTTCGGCGAAGAGATGGTGATACAAGTGCAATATGGATGGTAGATATAGATTTTTGTAATCTGAAAATATAAAAACAGCAAGGTAACAAGTAGTAAAAGTGAGCGTAAATGGTATTGCAATGCTAGGAAACAAGGCCTAGGGTTCATACTTTCACTAGTGCAAGTTCTCTCAAAAATAATAACATAACTAGATCATATAACTATCCCTCAACATGCAACAAAGAGTCACTCCAAAGTCACTAATAGCGGAGAACAAACAAAGAGATTATTGTAGGGTATGAAACCACCTCAAAGATATCCTTTCTGATCGATCTATTGAAGAGTCCATAGTAAAATAACACGAAGCTATTCTTTCCGTTCGATCTATCATAGAGTTCGTACTAGAATAACACCTTAAGACACAAATCAACCAAAACCCTAATGTCACCTAGATACTCCAATGTCACCTCAAGTATCTGTGGGTATGATTATACGATATGCATCACACAATCTCAGATTCATCTATTCAACCAACACAAAGTACTTCAAAGAGTGCCCCAAAGTTTCTACCGGAGAGTCAAGACGAAAACGTGTGCCAACCCCTATGCATAAGTTCATTGAACCCGCAAGTTGATCACCAAAACATACATCAAGTATGTCACGTGAATATCCCATTGTCACCACAGATAAGCACGGCAAGACATACATCAAGTGTTCTCAAATCCTTAAAGACTCAATCCGATAAGATAACTTCAAAGGGAAAACTCAATCCATTACAAGAGAGTAGAGGGGGAGAGACATCATAAGATCCAACTATAATAGCAAAGCTCGCGATATATCAAGATCGTATCACCTCAAGAACACGAGAGAGAGATCAAACACATAGCTACTAGTACATACCCTCAGCCCCGAGGGTGAACTACTCCCTCCTCGTCCATCATGGAGAGCGCCGGGATGATGCAGATGGCCACCGGAGAGGGACCCCCCCTCCGGCGGAACGGGTCTAGATTGGTTTTTGGTGGCTCTGGAGGTTTGCGGCGGCGGAACTCCCGATCTAGGTTTCTTTCTGGAAGTTTGGGTATATATGAGAGGTGTTGGCGTCGGAAACAAGTCAGGGGGGTCTCCGGGCTGTCCACGAGGCAGGGAGGCACGCCTAGGGGGTGGGAGCCCCCCCCCACCCTCATGGGCAGCCCGGGACTCTTCTGGTCCATCTCCGATGCTCCGTGGGCTTCTTCTGGTCCAAAAATAATCTCCGTCAAATTTCAGGTCAATTGGACTCCGTTTGGTTTTCCTTTTCTGCGATACTCAAAAACAAGGAAAAAACAGAAACTGGCACTGGGCTCTGGGTTAATAGGTTAGTCCCAAAAATCATATAAAACAACATATAAATGCATATAAAACATCCTAGATGGATAATATAATAGCATGGAACAATTAAAAATTATAGATACGTTGGAGACGTATCACCTCACTAGATATATAGATTGATCGGTTTGTGTGGAAAACTGGGAAAGACCTAGCTATATATACACACACATAGAGGAACATTGATCGTTGCGCATTCACGTGAGAGATAAAGAATGCCCAATATGATGAAGAGGGGGAGGTGTGTGTGTGTGCATGCATGGGAGACCGACCTAAAGAAAAAGATTGCATGTGTGCGATGGATAATGCCGAGTGGTAGTGTGTGTGCATGCATGCACGAGAGAAAGTTAGTGGTACAATTATAAAGAGAAGATGACTGTGTGGGTGTAAAAGACTAGGTGAGGTCATAATCAATGAAAAGTTGAATTCAAATATTTGAATAAGAGATCATGATGTTTGAAACCCATACATGCATGAATATAACTGAGTGCGCGGTGTGGTTTGGAAATGAGCATGTTGTACTGTATACACATTGAACAAGGTCAGACTGATTTGAATTCGAGATACCGATGGCAGACAGCGCTTGGCCACATTGCATCCGTGCATGGACACACTATTCTAATTGGAGACGATCGGTGTCTTTCGCATCACATATCTATATCTATAACCCTATATATTATATTTTATATTTTTATATAGTGTGCGGATAACTTTAACTTTGAAAGATGGTCGTTGGATGAAGCCAATCCGATGGTGCAGAGATGGCAAATTCGAGCATTATTGGCCATTGGATATCATCTAGATTCCACCAGATTTTGCCACATGTACAATCTAGAAGACTCCATGGTTGAACTTAAGCATAATGCACAAACCTCAAAACACAAGCACTTCTTCTTTGTTCTAGAATCTTCCGTATCAGAATTGCCCAAATGTGTTTCTACATGATTTGCCATTATTTGTTTTAACTTCATGCTTTACAACGCACAATTCCATGAATCTTAAAATAGATTAGTTTTCTTATAAAAACTAGATGATTTTGAATGAAATGAACTATAAGAATTAAACGAACATCTACATCATGCATATATGACTCAAAGCTTACATTCTATAATGTGATATTTATTCATAATTTGGTTGCCAAATCTCATGCGTGCAATGCACGTGTACCTTACTAGTCTAAATGGTGTTTGTGTGTGTTGTGCGTGTTAAACACATTGTACGTAGTATCATACATGATTTAGATTCCGAACATCTAGCTAGAGCATACATGTACTATGATTTGAATTCAACATAAAATGGATACATATATTTGAATTTGAGATCGTATGTACATGTAGTTCGTATTTATATAGGAATTTACTTCTCCTATATTCATGTCATGTGTTGTGAAGATAATATTTAGATGGTTGTATAACTAACCCGAGTACAATCCCATTCAAACAGGGAAAATGTACTCAAATTTAGTCCATATGCTAGACAACACACATTGCTTTTTTATTGTTGAGGGAAGTGCATATTGTTTTGGTACTGTACACGTTATGTTTGTTGTCCCATTTTTTTAGTTTTTTGTTGTTGTTGTTGTATTTGAATGCATTTCTAGTAATATAGTAAAACGGGACATGGCTCTCTCTAGTGATGAGGTGCGAATTGTCTTTTTTTTTACACGTTAAGCCTGTTCTCCCAAAATTTCAAGTCGCGCCTTGTTATGCCGAAATTTCAAGCTAGCATCTCTGTCTATCGTGCTGCAAAACTCCCACCTCTTCAACCCGCGCCTTGTTACCCCGAAATATTTAAGATATATCTTTGTCTCGTTGTGCTCCGAAAACTTCCTCCATCTCAACCCGCGCCTTGCTATCCCAAAATTACAACGTGCGTGTAAACTCCCACCTCCTGAGAAATCCCGACACACGAAATGCCCGTGATACCCCTAAACCGAAAGAACCTCCTAGCTCAAATCGGTGGGGGTACTTTCGTAACTTACCCCACATTTCGGACAAGCGCGTCCCTAAGCCATGGTTCCCCACTCCCATCTCATCCGCCCACCCATTCGTACACCGAGGCCACGAAAACCCGCGAAGCCCCACAGCCTCCTCCGTCCGCCACCCAGCCGGAGCCTCTTCCCCGACGACGTCGTCCGTAGCAACACCTTGACGTCCCTCATCCACCATACCGGATGAGGATCCGTCATCGATCTCGTCATCCCGCCGGTTTAGCCACCCCGTCCTCCACCTCCAAGGAGCTGCCCCTACGTTCCCCTCGTCTTTCGCACCACCTCCATTCCCACACCGCTGTCTTCACCTGCACCACCGAAAGAGCATCATCATCACCGTTTCCTCGGATGAAGCTGAGGCCTAATCGGCGCCACCAAAGAGGTTGTACACTAATCGTTGCATTTTCTTCTTGATTCGATCTCACGGTGCTGCCGGCGCTCGGTCCCAAGCCGACATGGCACGGCTCCATCCACGGCGGCGTCGCCGGCCACTTCCTCCACGACGTCGCTTCCTCGGCAGCGACGTCCACATCAGTAGGAGCTGCTGCTGCTTTATCTCTCGCTCGCGTTGCTGCTCTACTCTTGCTCTCGGTCCCCTTCCTGGTCTGCTCTTGCTCTTGCTTGCGCTGCTGCTCTCGCTCTTGCTCTTGCTTGCGATGCTGCTCCGATTTAGCTACACTTCAGTCGACTGAATCGACTTTTGGGTCAGTCGATTTTCAGCGGGTGGGGGGGGGGGGGGGCTCGCCGGAGTTAAGGAAGAACCAGCCGCAACAGGGAGGGGGGCTCGCCGGAGAGGTACCCCACTATCTATCTTAGGGTTTAGGGTGGGGGCGGTGGTCGCCGGCGGTGGTGGGGCGGTGGCGTGGGGATCGCCGGAGAAAAAGCTCGGCACGGGGGGCCTAGAGGGATGGCCGGGGCGGCGGCGGACCGGCGGTGGGGAGTGGTTTCGAGGCGGGCGGCGGGGGGCGGCGGTTTGGCCGGTGGTGGCTGGCGGCTCAGGGGGGGTGGAGGTTGAAGATGAACTGCAGGGCCTTGATTTCGTATCCAACGGCTGGGAAATTGACTGACCAGAGATGAAAAAGTCAGTCGACTAATGTGTAGCCTCACCCTGATGCTGCTACACGACCAGCTGCCCTGGCTCTCGCACGTGCTGCTGCTCTAGGCGCTGCTGCTGCTACTACTGCTTTTCTGCTACTAATGCGTTCAGTTTCGACAGTAAAATCTAGTTTCAACAGCAAAATTCAGTTTCGACAGTTAAGTTCAGTTTCGACAGTTGAATTCAGTTTCGACAGTTAAGTTCAGAGATGTGCGGCTGATGTATTTTACATCTAGCACTTTGTGGTTATGTATTTTATGTCATCTATTGGAGATGCTATTAGAATTCCACTCAGGTTAATGTTGTCTCTCTTGTCCTGCTTCAGCCTCGGCGTCGTACACCTCACCGGAGCTGCTCCAATGACGAAACCCTCCATCACAGCAGAGCAGTACCCCGGGCTCCATCTCCAGACGCCTAAGATCTTCTTCCCCTCCTCCGACAGCCAAGTCAGCCGAAGCATCCTCACCGACCAACCCAATCACGCTGCGATCGGCATGGCTTCGCCAAAGAGGTTGTACACTTGTTGCATCTCTTTTTTACTCTACATGTTATATATATTGTCCGCTGAGCACACGTAGTAACATGAAATACGATCAGTTTCTCCTACTGTATGACAAGCAGTGAGGTACCAGGCAACTTAGCTATCCGTGATGGACTCTCTTGAACGCCATCATTATCTCTGCGCGTTTGAGCTGTGCATTTGTCGATGGGCCTGGGAGTTGAGCTAGTAGGGCAGTGGCCTGGGTCCAAAGTAGTAGAAGTAGCACAAAAACATTTTTTGAGTGTAGGCTTTTCCTTGCTCAAGCCTGCCTACTAGAATCGTCAGTGCTTGAAAGGAAAAGTGAAGGAAAAACATAGGAATTGGAAAGTTTCCTATGGTACTACTATTCATGCATTTGGTTCAAAGGAATGGATCAAAGGAAAACTGTAGGATTTGTTCCTTTAGTGTCTCCTTGAAAGAAAAACCGTAGGAATTTTAATATCCACTTGTCCTCCTTTTCAAATTTCTATTCATGAAGCACAAGACTAAGAGATAGTAGCATAATAGCATTATAACCGTACATTTTCTTGTGGTTTAACTTAATCTCACCATGCTTCTTTGCATCCTTTGATCTTCCAATTCTTGTGAACCAAACACCGAGATTGGCAGAAATCCTGTGTTTTTAAATTCTCTGTTTTGCACGTGCATTCCTATCCTATTCCTGTGTATTTCCTATCCCTGCATTGTAAGAATCCTCAAATTCAAACAAGCCCTTACACAATTACTTCTGTTACAGATATGTGTCAAAGAAAACCTTGTGTGGTTTGTCCCGCTCCTGCTGCGCTGTGTTCCATCCCAGCTCAGCTACTCCAACGACGGAAGGGTTCGCCACAGCAGGGATCCGCTCTCCAGACTGCCTTTCGCCACCTCAGATCTTGTTCCCCGCTGCCGGCAGCCACGAGAACTGCATTACCATCATCAATTAACTGAGTAGATGACCTTGAGGACTACACGGGTCCGCAAGAGAGGTCGCACTCTTCCGTGTCTGCTTACGTTATGCATCGCTTAATATGATGACATGCTACTTTATCGTCGTGTTCACCTATTAGACTCTGAGTCAGGTCCAAACTAATGCTGTAACTTGAGTTTTTAAATGGTTGTGGGGTACATATGAGGGCAGCAATCAATACTATCTGTCTACTATCTGGTTAATCTCGGGTGTCTACTATGAGTTTCATGTTGGGTGCAAATAAACATTAAAGGAGCCATTATTTGTATTTTTTAACTAAAGCTATTATCTGCCTGCTATCATTGGTTTTGGGTCTATCCACAGTTTGCTACCATCACTCTGGATTTGTGCATGCACTCCTTACATAATCTCACTATGTTTTATTCCTATGCATGTCAGTTATTCTTCACAATGGAACTGAACATGTAGAGCAAAAGAGACGAGCCTTGCGTGGCAATAAAATTTCATGCAGACGTCGCTCCATGGTGGGTGCAAAGGCAGCCCGCCTCCACCCATTTCGGATTGTAATCAAGAGGAAGATAACTATTCTGAGGGGGATTCAGAAGGAGAAGACCACTCCTATTTACCCCCTGAGATCTTCGCTCTAACTTGGCATGCTGATGTTGGTAATATCATGCATATGGTGCCTTGAATTGCTTACTTTATACATAAAATATGTCATCTGCTTAGTTTAGACATGCTTTGTGTGAATGCCATCTGTTTAGTTTCTTTATCGTATATGTGAATCATGCAATGCCATCTTGTTTAGCCAGGCATCATATATGTGGATTTTGCAATGCCACCCTGGTTAGCCAGTCATCTTATATGTGAATCATATCATGCCATCATTTTTTTATTACGTATTAAATTTGTCAACAATTTTAGTACATTAAATTACTCTTCCTGTGCATCAGCCATTCGGCACGGTCATGGAAAAATTTGGAGTGGAAACAAGGTCTTCAGAGCAGACAATGCTATCTGACGAAGCACATGTCTTGCTGGTTACGGATAGCTCCTCAGAGGAGGATTCAGAGACAGATGACCAGTCCTATTCCCCCCCCCCCGAGGTGCATGCTCTAACTTGGCAGGGTTATGTTGCTCATATCGTGCGTATGGTATCTTGCATTGCTATGTCATTTGCTTAGTTTAGACATGCTTTGTGTGAATGCCGCCTGTTTAGTGTCTAATTACCATATATGTGAATTATGCAATGCCATCTTGTTGCAAGACATCATATATTTGAATTATATCATGCCATGATGTTTACATAGACAACATGTTTCTGAATTATGGCATGCCAACCCATTTTCTAAAGACATAATATAGTTATATCATCTCATCATGTTTACATAGTAATCATATTTTGAATTATGTCATTCTATCCATGAATTATATCATGCCATCATGTTTCCATCGATGACATGTTTGTGATTTATGGCATGCCAACCACTTTAATAGACACATCGTATAGTTATATCATGTCATCCTGTTTACATAGTCATCATATTTTGAAGTATGTCATTCTATCCTGTTTAGTTAGCCATCATATATGTGAAATTGTGTCATGCTATCCTGTTTAATTAGCCATCATATATGTGAAATTATGTCCTGCTATTCTGTTTGGTTAGACAACATAAATGTGAATTATTTCATGCCTTGTTTTCTTCCCTACTATCCATTGCACTTGTCTATCTTACAATGTCTGTACATTCAATTACTTTTCTTGTTTATCAGCCATTTCAATTGGAGGGGGTGATGGCAGTATCCGTGGGAGTAAAAACACGGTCTTCAGAAAAGATTGTGCTACCTGTCGATGCAGATAGAACCACGGTTGTACTTGCCCAAGAACCAGCCCTACCACACATAACCCAGACTCACGCAGATTGTACCCCTACCCAGTTGGACAGAGAACCAGCTACACCCCTTCTAACCCCAACCCTAGCAGATAGTAACCCAGTTCCAGTTGACACAGCACCGTCTCCACCACAGAGCACCCAAACACGAGCAGTTAGTAAGGCAACTGCAGTGCCCAAAGCACGATGACCACCACTCCGAACCCCAAGTCAATGCTTAAAGCGGAAGAAGAATTGTTCTTAGGTCAGGTTCCGTAGCTATGGTTCATACTACTTTGCTCTTGCATCACTGTATTTACTCATACAACTAATTTCAAATTTGAAGGATGCAATTGAAACTACAATGGTGCAACAGGTATGTTTTGAACCTATTTCTTTAACGTGTTTGCTGTTGTAACTTGCTCTATGTTGATTTCAGTTTCAATTGAATAAACAGTTATGTTCTCATGACATGCACATTACAAGTGTTGTTATTGCTGTGTAGTTTCCCACACTTATATTCTGTCTATGCTACTTTGTCTTAAATATATATGATTTGAACTGTCTCTATCTTGATTTAGCAACATAAACTAGAATGATATAGACCATACAGTGACCATACTACATAGATATATGTTTGTTTCATGCTGTTATCCTGTCCACCTTACTACTGAACTGGTTTACCAAAATGAGTTTCATATACAACATGGTAAACCTGTGATGTGTTTGTTTGTTTCTCTTTTAGAACGCGGATAAAATATTGGAGAAGAGTACCCCCGTTATGCAATGGTAAAGGAAGTAATGCAGATAAGGTTCAAGATAGTGAGACATCCCTGTTGGTCTCCAAGAAAGCTGATAAAAACTATATTGAAGACACTGAGACAACCCCAAAGTCCTGTCTTGATGTAGTGTTCGAGTTACTGGCTACTACTGCTGGCACCAGCTCTTCGAACTTGCTGCCTGAATCAGTTTGGCTTCTTGAGTCTCAACTTCAAGTTAAAAGACATCGATCAGATGTTATGCGACAGGAAGCCGAAGGACTGAGGAAGTCCCTGCATAATTCAGATGCATACTTTCTGGTGCAACAGCAAGTGCTGGAGGATTTAAACGCTAAACAAAAGAAAGTTAATAAGCTTGCTAAGCATCTTGCCAGCATTATGGGTACCCAGGATATTGTTTCTTGAGCTCTTCTGAAGTGGTTTCAGTTATGGACTTGTTTTGTTGTGGCGTTTATTTGCACTGGTCGCCAACTTTGACAACCAGTGTATGTGATATGCTGCTTGTTCCCTATATTTGCACTGGTGGCGAACTTTGATGCCCAGTGGATATAATATGTGTAATAGTCGTGATAGCCTAGCGTAAGTTGCTTGCTTATTTATTTCCTTGTTGTCTTGTTTATTTGTTTGCTTGTAGTCAGTGCAGTTCTTTTTCCGCGTTTTACTAGTGGCCGCAATAACCTATTTTTTAAAACTAGGCCACAATAACCATGGGATACATATTTACTGTAGTGACCCTGGGCCTCCTACGGGCCATAGAAACAATGGGCCTTCTATGGGACGTAGAAACAATGGGCCTTCTTCGGGCCGTAGCATCAATGGGCCTTCTACAGGCCGTATGATCGATCGGCCAAACATGGGCCAATAATAGACCGCATTATGGTCCGTAAACAGACTAGAGTTGGAATCGTCCGTTCATGGACCGACCATAACGGGCCATCGTTAATCGGCCGTATTATGAAAACGGCCCAACGGATTAATGGTCCACAAACGGGCCGACTATAACCACTGGCTGAATTTGTCCCACAAGCAGAAAAGGCCAGTAACAGGCCGTAAGTAACCGAATGCTGGAAATGAGCCCAAGAATAAATGGGCCCTGAGAAGGCTGAAAGATAACATGGTCTTGAAACTGCCCGATGGAATAATGGGCCATTAATGGGTATAAAGCGATATACTGTTCATTACGGGCCAGTTTAACCACGGGTCGTTAATGGGCCAAGAGTTACAAAGTGCCTCATATGGGCCGAAAGATGTCATGGGCCATACAAGGGCCGAAAGTTACAATGGGCTGGAATCATATTGGACGGCCCAGATGACGCTACTGGGCCTAATTCGGATAGGCCATAATGGGCCCTGGGTTACACTACAGGAATCAGGAACATTGCCATCTGCCATGGCTAACGGGAAAGGCATGCCTTGCGGACGGCAAAGGCCTTTACAGTCAGCCAGCAGACGGCAAAACGTCCGGCTGAACGAGCTACGGCAAAGGGCACTTTGCCGTCTGCGGGCGGACGGCAAAGATGCAAAGGCCTTTGCCGTCAGCCAGCGGACGTCAAAAGGCATGGCTCTTTGCCATCTGCTGGCGGATGGCAAAGGGCATGGCTCTTTGCCATCTGCTGGCGGACGGCAAAGGCTGCAGGCTCTTTGCCATCTGCTGGCAGATGGCAAAGAGACCAAATAGGCATCAATTATGTTTCTTCTTATATCAATTCATTTTCAAAGAAAATCAAACACACACACACACATATATATATATGACCAATATAGCATATCCAACACATGTTACCAATAGTAGCAAGTTTCATCCATACATATACATAGTAGGGCTGGACAAAAAGCTCGTTACTCGTGAGTTTAACGAGCGCTCGGAAGCTCGACTCGATAAGGCTCGTGCTCGTTAGTTAATGAGCCGAGCTGAACAACAATTTTTGCTCGTTAATATAAACGAGCTTAACGAGCTAGCTCGGGAGTATCACGAGTAGCTCATTTGGCTCGTTAATTTTCAGATCACTAATTTTTAGTTTAATTTACTAGTGCTCAGCCCGGCCCACCGTCACAGGCCACAACCCACCACCTCCTTGGCTCCTCCCCCATGTTCTATTCACTTTTATGGCCTCGTGGGAATCTGTTCAGTTGGCCTTTCGAAGAGACCAGAGGAGGAGTCGAGGAGACTAGCAGCAGTAGCAGAGTAGCAGGGAGCGGCGGCTATATCTAGGTCTTCGTCTCTTTGACCCCGGCGTGGCGCCGTGGCTCTGCTTCCTTCTCTACTCCGGCGGCCGCCGGTGACGACTTCAGCCCGCCTCGACCCGCCTCCGCCATCTCCATCCTCATCCCCATGGAACGGCGCAAGCGACCAACACCTGCAGCCGCGACTCCAAGCATGGAGTCCAAGGCCCGAAAGAAGGTGGTGAGGAAGAGGACTTCGGCCTCTGATTCAGCATCAGAGGAGTCTCCTTCGATGGCAGCAAAGCCTTCTCATCCTCGACAGCAAGCGCAAGGACAAAGGCGTCCAAGAGCAGAGGCGGCGACATCACCGACATGCTCTGACGCTGATGCCGATGCTGTTGGCGTTGGATCAGGACCGGTGAGATTGTTTGTCTCACACTCTCCTTTTCATTTTCTATTAATTCCAGTTCATATTAGCATATACTTTGAATCTTTGACGCCCTAGGTCATCCAAATTCTAGTTAATTGATTGTGAATCTACTAAAATACCAACTGTAGTTAGTTGATTGTGGAAATACCAGTGTAGTTAGGTGAAATACTTTGTCACACACACACTGACACAGGCACTAGATTAGTCATGTTCAAGTACCTAGCTGAATGTTTGTGGATATCTTGTGGATTATAGTTTCATTCCCTAAATTTTGTACATGTTCTAAATCACAGTATCACTTACTACTACTTAATGCAACTTCTAATTTTGTATATGTTTCGGTTCATTATTTGTATTCCTAATCAATCAATCAATTCGCATTAATAATATTTTGTAAATGTTTGGCTTGTAAAATCTGAATCATTCTATTTCATTTTCCACAGGAAGATGATGGTGATGAAGATGAATGGGTAGAGGTTAATGAAGGGTATGAGGAGGTTGATGAGGCAGAGGCATATGATATGGATGATGATATGTCTGAGCCTTCTCTTGGATCAGGAGACAATCGAAATGACACAGAAGTTGAGGTCAATGGCAAAGAGAGAGCAAAGAAAGGAGGAAAAAGGAAAAAGGCAGCAGTGGATACTACTAAGGTGAAGGTGAAGAAAACGAGACTTAAACGTGCAGAATGTTGGCAGCATTTCAAGGAGGTCAAGGCTGTAAGCAAGAGGATGCCAGGGGCGGTTGTTACGAAGGCAAAATGTTGCATTGTGCTAAATTGTTTTATTATACTCCTGGGGGATCAACTACTAGTCTCAATAGGCATAAAGATGTTTGTTCAGTCTATCTAAACAAGAAGGGAAGGCAACTACAGCAAGGTACAATCAACTTTGATCCTGAAAAGCCAGGTGCATCTCTCATAGTAAACCATGAATACAATCATGCGAAAGTCGTTAAGATCATAGCAAAGATGATAATTGTGCATGATTATCCCTTTAGAATGGTAGAGCATGCTTGGTTCAATATCCTCATGAGGTATACGAATGCGTCCTACAAGTTCATTGGTCGGAAGAAGATTAGAGCTGAATGCATGAAGCTTTATCTTTCCGAGAAAGAAATCCTTAAAAAGCAACTTAAGTCTGTTGAAAGCATTAGTTTGACATGTGATCTATGGACTTCAAACCAAACTCTCTCATACCTAGCTGTGGTCGCTCACTACATAGATGATGATTGGGTCATGCAATGTCGTGTTTTAGACTTCATAGAGCTAGATCCACCTCACTCGGGTAGTGTCATAGCTCAAGCAGTTTTTGAGTGTTGCCAAGAATGGAAAATAGAAGATAAGATCATGACAATCACTATGGATAATGCTTCCTCAAATGATAATGCTGCCAAGAGATTGATGGACAAGATCATTGCTAGGTAATCGGCTAAATTTATTCCTAACTACTTCCATGTTCGCTGCTATGCGCACATTGTCAATTTGATAGTGAATGATGGCATTGCTCTATTGCAAACTTTGATCAATAAGCTTAGGGATACTGTCAAGTATTTGAAAAAATCCCCAACATGCATGTACAAATTATTGATGGTTTGCAAGTCTCTGAATATGGAAATTGGGAGAGGTTTATGCCTGGATGTTGCTACTAGATGGAATTCTACATGCAGAATGGTAGAGGCTTGCACTGTGTATAGAGCTGCTTTCAAGGAGTATGCAGAGGTAGATGCTACCTACAAATGGCAGCCTGAAGATGAAGCATGGGCATTATATGAGAAGATTCAACCCATCTTGAAATCATTTGCCGAGGTAACAACTGTATTATCAGGATCTACCTATCCTACTGCCAACATTTTTTATCCATATATCATGAATGTTAAGATTGCTATCATAGAGCATGCCATGGTTTCAAATGCAAACTTGAAAAAGATGGGAGAAGCAATGCTTGATAAGTTTGATAAATATTGGGATAGCAATAGTGAAGGTGAGGGAAATGAAAACAGTTGGAAAAACAAAAAAAGGAAAAGAACAATGTCATGGTCATTGCCACCATTCTTGATCCTAGGTTTAAGATGAAACTTGTTGATTACTGTTTTAAGAAAATGTATGGTAAAGAGAAGGGCAGTAGTGAGGCCGAGGAAATCAAATCTGAATTCTTTGATCTCTATGCTACTTATGAGATGGAAAATCGCAAGAATGAGGCTGGCAACAATAATGAACAGAGTTCAATATCTAGTAGGCAAACAAGTACATCTATGTCCTGATTGTCAAGTGGGTTTCAGTCCTTCCTAGAGGAGACAAATTCAGAGCCATCTAAATCTGAATTGACCAGTTACCTTGAAGACAAAACCCATCCAATTCTGGATCCAAAGTTCAGCGTAGTTGATTGGTGGAGATTGAATGCTCATAGATATCCTATCATGGCAAAGATGGCAAAGAAGTTCTTGACTATACCAGCAACTAGTGTCTCATCAGAGTCAACATTCTCTATGAGCGGCAGAATTCTTGATGACTATTGTAGCTCTCTCAGCCCAAACATGGTTGAGGCACTTGTGTGTGCTTCTAGCTACATTAAAGGATCAAAAGAAAACCAACTTAAGCCTACAATTGTAGTGGTAATATTACTTATTCTCTACTGTGTACTATCTTCTTGTAACCTTAAACTCTTGCTAAATGTTAACTGAAATTGCATATTTGCACTTACCTTTGTAGGAAGATGGCAATGATGACGATGTCGAGTTCATTCCATTTCCTGAAGATACGACGGAAAGTAACTAGTAGGCTTCCCATATTTTTATTAAGTGTGATTGTATTGCTGTAGCATTGTACTATTGTATATTTTCTTGCATCATAACTAGTGAATTTCTCTATGTCTATGTAGGAAGATGAATTGATGAACTGATGAGCAACTTATGTGAGGAGCAGGAGCTACATTGCATTTCCTCATCTAGCAGCTATCATTTTATTTCGGTCATTGTTATTTATGTAAGACCTTATGTTTGAACTGTCGTGCTGAAGTGGCGAAGTAGTTAATATAATATGTACTGCTAGTCTGCTAATCGAACTTGATCCAATGCTGAGCGCCTAACCCATGTTTGGCTTTCTCTTTTGAAGTCCTGGACTTGTCTTTGTCAATGGCCCTACTTATTGTTGTTGTTCACCTAGCGATTGTGTATGAAGTATGAACCATAATGGTGGTCTGACTTATGATTGTGTCACTCTGTGTTGCTGTTGGTTGCTGCATTATGTGCTGCTATTTGGAAAGAGTAAATTTGGCAAAGGGTGATGCATTACTACTTTGCTACATGTTTAAATATTGAATATATGATGGAATGCTTCTGTAATGTTTACAACTGTAACGAGCGCTCGTGAGCGCTCACGAGCTTAACGAGTATTTAACGAACCGAGCCGATCGAGAGTTTGAGCTCGTTAAAGTTAACGAGCTTAACGATCACGAGATTAACGATCGCGAGCTACTTTGTCTTAAATATATATGATTTGAACTGTCTCTATCTTGATTTGGCAACATAAACTAGAATGATATAGACCATACAGTGACCATACTACATAGATATATGTTTGTTTCATGCTGTTATCCTGTCCACCTTACTACTGAACTGGTTTACCAAAATGAGTTTCATATACAACATGGTAAACCTGTGATGTGTTTGTTTTTTTCTCTTTTAGAACGCGGATAAAATATTGGAGAAGAGTACCCCCGTTATGCAATGGTAAAGGAAGTAATGCAGATAAGGTTCAAGATAGTGAGACATCCCTGTTGGTCTCCAAGAAAGCTGATAAAAACTATATTGAAGACACTGCGACAACCGCAAACTCATGTCTTGATGTAGTGTTCGAGTTACTGGCTACTACTACTGGCACCAGCTCTTCGAACTAGCTGCCTGAATCAGTTCGGCTTCTTGAGTCTCAACTTCAAGTTGAAAGACATTGATCAGATGTTATGCGATAGGAAGCCGAAGGACGGAGGAAGTCCCTGCATAATTTAGATGCATACTTTCTGGTGCAACAGCAAGTGCTGGAGGATTTAAGCGCCAAACAAGAGAAAGTTAATAAGCTTGCTAAGCATCTTGCCAGCATTATGGGTGCCCAGGATATTGTTTCTTGAGCTCTTCTGAAGTGGTTTCAGTTCTAGACTTGTTTTGTTGTGGCGTTTATTTGCACTGGTCGCCAACTTTGACAACCAGTGTATGTGATATGCTGCTTGTTCCCTATATTTGCACTGGTGGCGAACTTTTATGCCCAGTGGATATAATATGTGTAATAGTCGTGATAGCCTAGCGTAAGTTGCTTGCTTATTTATTGCCTTGTTGTCTTGTTTATTTGTTTGCTTGTAGTCAGTGCAGTTCTTTTTCCACGTTTTACTAGTGGCCGCAATAACCTATTTTTTAAAACTAGGCCACAATAACCATGGGCTACATATTTACTGTAGTGACCCTGGGCCTCCTACGGGCCATAGAAACAATGGGCCTTCTACGGGACGTAGAAACAATGGGCCTTCTACGGGCCGTAGAAACAATGGGCCTTCTTCGTGCCGTAGCATCAATGGGCCTTCTACAGGCCGTATGATCGATCGGCCAAACATGGGCCAATAACAGACCACATTATGGTCCGTAAACGGACTAGAGTTGGAATCGTACGTTCATGGGCCGACCATAACGGGCCATCGTTAATCGGCTGTATTATGAAAACGGCCCAACGGATTAACGGGCCACAAACGGGCCGACTATAACCACTGGCTGAATTTGTCCAACAAGCAGAAAAGGCCAGTGGGAAATGAGCCCAAGAATAAATGGGCCATGAGAAGGCTGAAAGATAACATGGTCTTGAAACGGCCCGATGGAATAATGGGCCATTAATGGGTATAAAGCGATATACTGTTTATTACGGGCCAGTTTAACCACGGGTCGTTAATGGGCCAAGAGTTACAGAGTGCCTCATATGGGCCGAAAGATGTCATGGGCCATACATGGGCCGAAAGTTACAATGGGCTGGAATCATATTGGACGGCCCAGATAACGCTACTGGGCCTAATTCGGATAGGCCATAACGGGCCCTGGGTTACACTACAGGAATCAGGAACATTGCCATCTGCCATGGCTGACGGCAAAGGCATGCCTTGCGGACGGCAAAGGCCTTTACCGTCAGCCAGCAAACGGCAAAACGTCCGGCTGGACGAGCTACGGCAAAGGGCACTTTGCCGTCTGTGGGCGGACGGCAAAGATGCAAAGGCCTTTGCCGTCAGCCAGCGGACGGCAAAGGGCATGGCTGTTTGCCATCTGCTGGCGGACGGCAAAGGGAATGGCTCTTTGCCATCTGCTGGCGGACGGCAAAGGCTGCAGGCTCTTTGCCATTTGCTGGCAGATGGCAAACAGACCAAATAGGCATCAATTATGTTTCTTCTTATATCAATTCATTTTCACAGAAAATCAAACACACACACACACACACACACACAGATATATATATATATATATATATGACCAATATAGCATATCCAACACATGTTACCAATAGTAGCAAGTTTCATCCATACATATACATAGTTTCATCAATATTACACAGTTTCATCCATAGGTAGCAAGTTTCACAAAACAAAAACTAAAGACAAGCACTCCATATCTGAAATTACAAGAAATGACCTAAAACTAAATATCTATTTTCCTAAAAACTATCTTATTACTAAGATCTTCTCTGGATCTTCTTCTTTTCTTCCAACCTGCATAACAAAAACACTAAGAAAGAGAGAATGGGTTAGGAGTAGAAATGTAGCATTTCACTTGGTTAAATGCAATGCTGTAGGAGCCAGCACTTGAGATCAACACCAGAAAGTACTAAATTTTGAGAGATATCCAGATCCTGCAGCACTACATTAAGAGCAAATTTTGTCGCTTGAGATATTCGACGTAAAACAGGGCAAGGGGCAGGAAGTGGACTTCAAGACAAATAATTTTCTTTCACTATTTAAGACAGAATCGCACAAGCAACTAATACTGGGGCCCACATGGGAGGTGCTGCATTGATGGTTGTAAATACCCCAAGACTATGTTAGAGAAGAATTGTCAGTTAAATATGTGTATCAAAGTATGAACAAAGATAAGGAATGATAATGTACAGCAGATTACCTATGTATCAAGACTGTGTTACATAATTAACTGAACAATGATAATGTACAGCAGAATACCTGTCTATGATAGTGACGACCTTTGCTGTTTTTGTAGTACATGAGCAGCACAGACTTGACCACCATAGCAGCTTGCCGGACCATTGTATCTGTGGAGCACAAAACAGCAGTCAGCCTGATTAGAAATTTAAGGAGAGCAGTGCTAGTTTAAGAGTTATGAACAGATAGAAATGGTGCATAAATTCCTATTATTCAAAAAACATAAGTTATTTCCAAGTGAAACACGGGGCAATGTTATCCACTTCAAAACAAAACAGAACACACAAGTACACACATCGTCAAGTTTTTCCACAAATGAGTTACTGATTGAGTTCAAGAAATGACCAAGGGCCTAATTGGTTCACAGGACCTAAAAACTCATAAATAGGAAAATCACTGGGTTGCAATGTCATGCCCTCTCTTGATACAATATGATCGACATGATGTTTGAGTGCATCATAGAAAACCATGGGAGTTTTTCAAGGCCGCATATTACAATCATATGGAATAATTTGAAACAGAGAGGCCCCAAAAGGGGAAATCATGCTGTGTGGGAAAATAGAATACCATTCACCGCAATGAAAAATATAGCATGCCAGAATGGTGGTATTTCTTTTGGAGGAAGCATCACCAAAAGGTCTAACAAGGTCATCATTCCTGTACCACCAGTAGACTCCAAACACGTGAATGGTGAATACTACTACAATCCCGATAAGCATTGGCATTTTCCTCTCCCCCTGAAATAAGAAAAATAAAGTGAAAAATTCCGCATGTCAGCAGAACATATATTGTACCCACTGTATGAAGGTCGGATGCTGTTTTTGGCAGATGTCCAGTTCATTTCACCGGCAAATTCTCAAAACATGACAACAAACAAATTAAATTGAATTCTTGGCACCGTATGGTGTTTAGACAAGTCTGAATACATGGGTGGGGTGATTTAACAAATCTACTCAACAACAGGGGCAGCACCAGCACAACTCGCCAATTGCAGTGTTGAGAAACCATGAAAAACATCTGATCCCACACGACACAGCAAAGATATAGATCTGTCAATAGTTACTACCACTAGCAACATTCAGGTCCTAATCCAGATGTTATGTTTCTACCTTTCAGTGTCTGATATAATAATTGTACAAAAGATATAAATCTTACTGACAAGTGAGAGGTGCAGCAGCCCTGTTTCCATCATTACAACATGACAAGTGAGAGGTGAAAACATTTGATATATGTGAGTGAGAACTAATATTTTGTCTAAGCAGACAATGTACCACAGCTTCTATTCTAGTGGCTTACACAGAACTTACTGAAAACTTCTTAACTTGTTAAAGGCCTGACTAAGGAAGCTAATGTTTATACAGGGACAGTTAACAATTTCATCGCTGCAATGCGCTTGTATTGCCTTTAGACAGCAAGTATTGGTCATCAGTCCCAACACTGAAGATTCGTTTCATTTTTATCATCATTTTTTCAAGAATTGATAAATGCATTAGTGATGTATGTCAACAAGCAAAAAAGATTAACAAAATTAAATTGACGAAAACACAATAACGTGTCAAGTCAAACAGTACCTTAGTTACATTTGGATGATCAAGCTTATGCCAGACGGAGACTTCTTGCGAAAAGGCTACTCTTATTGCTGTTATTTCTTGCTCTGACCTATGGCCATCCTCCTCCCAATCAAGTAGTTTCACTGAAACATAACTGGTGTTAACCATCCATGCTCAAAACTGACAGTTCGAATAAGAGCTTTCAACTTCCATAGCCACTATTGCCCCAAAAGAGGAAATAAGAATTGAGGTGAAACACGGTTTTCAGGATTGAGAGGTGAGACAGCAAGAAATAGAGAGGAGGGGACAGGCTATTTGCTACAGAAAATTGATAACCCACAAGTATAGGGGGTCGCAATAGTTTTTGAGGGTAGAGTATTCAACCCAAATTTATAGATTCGACACAAGGGGAGCCAATGTATATTTGAAGGTATTAGCAGCTGAGTTGTCAATTCAACCACATCTGGAGATTAATTATCTGTAGCAAAGTGATCAGTAGCACAATAGTTTGATAGTTTTGATAGTAGTGACAGTAGCAATAGTAACAATAACAGTGATAGCAGTAATCTTGTGGCAAGTGTAACAGTAGCAGTAGTAACTTAGCAAGATCAATATAAATAAATTCATAGGCATTGGATTGGTGACTTGTTGGATGATATTCATCATGTGACAGTTATAACCTAGGGCAATACGGCACTAGCTCCAGTTCATCGATATAATGTAGGCATGTATTCCATAAATAGTCATACGTGTTTTATTAAAAGAACTTGCATGACAACTTTTGTCCTACCCTCCCGTGGCAGCGGGGTCCAAATTGGAAACTAAGGGATATTAAGGCCTCCTTTTAATAGAGAATCGGAACAAAGCATTAACACATAGTGAATACATGAACTCCTCAAACTACGGTCATCACCAAGAGTGGGCCCGGTTGTTGTCACTCCGAGGTTGTCGGATCATAACACGTAGTAGGTGACTATAACTTGCAACATCAGATCTAAAACATGGATATAATGATGAATTCATAAACGGTTCAGATCTGAGTTCATGGCACCCGGGCCCAAAGTGACAAGCATTAAGCATAGCAAAGTCATAGCAACATCAATCTAAGAACATAGTGGATACTAGGGATCAGGCCCTAACAAAACTAACTCGATTACATGATGAATCTCATCCAACTCCTCACCGACCAGCGAGCCTACGAAGGAATTACTCACTCCCGGTAGGGAGCATCATGGAATTGGCAATGGAGATTGGTTGGTGATGACGAAGAACGAAGATCCCCCTCTCCGGAGCCCCAAACAGACTCCAGATCTGCCCTCCCGAGGAAGAACAGGGCTTGGCGGCGGCTCTGTCTCGTGAAACGCGATAATTCTTTCTCCTTGATTTTTTTCTAAAAATATGTGAATTTATAGTATCAGGGGGGTCGTCAGCGGGGCCACCAGGTGGGTACAACCCACCTGGGCACGCCAGGAGAGGGGGCGCGCCCTGGTGGGTTGTGCCCACCCAGGGGCCCCTCTCCGGTGGTTGTTGGCTCCAAAAATCTTCTTTTATTCCATAAAAAATCCTCGCAAAGTTTCACTTTATTCCGAGAGCTTTTATTTCTGCACAAAAACAACACCATGGTAGTTCTGCTGAAAACAGCGTCAGTTCGGGGTTAGTTTCATTCAAATCATGCAAATTAGAGTCCAAAACAAGAGGAAAAGCGTGAGAAAAATTAGATATGTTGGAGACGTATCAACTCCCCCAAGCTTAAACCTTTGCTTGTCCTCAAGCAATTCAGTTGATAAACTGAAAGTGAGAAAGAAAAACTTTTACGAACTCTTTTGCTCTTGTTTGCATAAATAATCTTAAACAGCACCCAGGTTTCCAGCCAGCATTATAACTAACCATGTCGACAATAACATTTAAATATTATATTAACTCATATTAATGACATAATCAGCTAGCGAGTTATAATAAGAGATCTCAAACAGCAACATGTTGTCAAAACAACCATGATATAATATGACAATAGTGGTATCTCGCTAGCCCTTTCCGAAACCGCAAAACATAAATGCAGAGCACCTCCAAAGTTCAAGCAGCGACTAAACATTGTAATTCATGGTAGAAAAGATCCAGTCATGATGCACCCACCATTAGCTATACATAATGCATAAATCATGACAATTGTGCTCTCTCAGTTTCTAGCGCTTTGTTTCGGAAGGTGATGACACAACATAAAAGTAAATAGAAAGTCCCTTCGCAGAGGGAAGTAGTGATTTGCAGAGGTGCCAGAGCTCAATTTTTAAAACAGAGATAAATGATATTTTGAGACATGCACACTTCTTATTCACTTCACGACCATCAGTTATCAACATCTTCCATGCTAAGCACGCTAGTGGCGGTTCCCAAGCGATAAAAGTAAAGGTTTTGACTCCATTGGGAGTTTTTGTTTGATTATTTAAGAGATGAACTCTTTTTCATATTTGCAGTTTGGGGCTGGGCATCCCTAATACCGCCCATTTTCTCGTGCGATGGTGAGTCAATAAACACTCGACCTGAGAATAACTTGCTTAGCACGGAAGATATCGACCACCTCCTGTCGTTCCATGAACGATCCAGGCACACAAAAAGGATAATTTTTAGAAGTTTTTAGAGGTGGCACATGCAAATTTACTTAGGACGGCAGGGTAATACCGCATATAGGTAGGTATGGTGGACTCATCTGGAATAACTTTGGGTTCAAGGTTTTTAATGTACAAGTAGAGTTCCCACTTAGTACAGGAGAAGGCTAGCAATTAAGATTGAGAAGCGGCCAGCTAGAGAGCAACAACGATCATAACCAGGCATTATGCATAAGTAACATTGGACACTAGCATGAGTAGGATATGAACACCATGAACATAAATATCATAGAGGCTATGTTGGTTTTGATTCAACTACATGCATGAACATGTGCCAAGTCAAGCCACTCGAACATTCAAAGGAGGATACCATATCGTCATACTACATCACAATCATTTTAACGCTATGTTGATATCCAAGATAAATCATTATTCACTCTTAGCTTTTTATGCATGGCATGAGAAACTATAATCTCTAATTGTCATTGCAAACATGTTTAATCATAATGGGCTGAAGCCTGGATACTAGGTCAAACATATTTACACAAACAGAACAAGTCGAGTTCATACCAGTTTCTCTTTGCCATGGCCAGCTCATCGAATATCGTCATTATTGCCTTTCACTTGCACGACCGAATGATATGAAAATAATAATAGTGCAAGAGTGCCATGGACTAAGATGGAATCTGCAAAACATTTTATTCAACAGGAGAAGACAAGGTAAAATGTGCTCTTTATTAGTTCAATAGTTATTCATACGAGAGCCACTCAACATTTTCATCGTGGTCTTCTCCTCGGTACAACTCGAATAAAAAGAAATGAAGTTCAGAGAAACACACTGAAATATTTTTGGAGTTTTTGCTTTTATTGAGCAAGCAAATAAAAAGGGAAAGCAAAAATGAGAAAAACTATTTACATGGGAAAGCTCCCAACAAGCAAAAGAAGAACAAGGAAATCTTTTTGGGTTTTCTTTTTAGTTCTACTACTAAGCATGCATAGAAAGTAAATTACTACAACTAATAATTTTTTTGGTTTTTCTAAAGTTTTTCAAACACACAAGAAGAAAGCAAGAAAATAAATCTAAGCATGGATGATATAATGAAAAAGTGTGAACACCGACAAACAGAATGATATGAGTGAACATGAATATAATGTCGGTGAGAAATATGTACTCCCCCAAGCTTAGGCTTTTGGCCTAGCTTGGTAGTCGATCAGTAGCCTGGATAGTAATCAGCGTGGTAGCTCACGGAGGCTCTTGGTGCGGAAGCCACGGCCTGTCGTGCTGCTACCACTGCCGCATTATGAGCTCGAGCCTCGCTCTCAAGAGCAAAATATCTTCTCTTGCTGTTAAAGTCAAAAAGAGCAGGCGCGGGCAAATATGTATCCACAACATGTGATTGGTTAAACAACAAATTATAAGTGAAATTAACAGCCCTTCCCGTAAGAATCTTATGTTCTTTTAAGGTGTCAAAGTCTAAATACTGCGTGGGTAGGATGGGATCAAAGGGTAAAGGTGAAACACGCACCCCTCGTGCTAAACACGTGGCATAAATTCCACCATAGAACCAGCCACTTTTGGCGTTATGCTGAAGTCTAAATGCAACAATTGCTCCAAAGTTATAATTCCTTTCACCAGTGAGAGCGCTGTGAATGAGGCTCAAGTCTGGCGCACAAAGTATGCTATAGTCTTGCTTGCCCACAATGCATTTCCCGTTAAATAATGCAAGGTACTGAATTGCGAGAAAGTGAATGCTCTTTATTCTTCCTTGTCTTACTCCCCTACTTTCACTGTAACAAAGGCTAGTCAAGAAAGACTCATACTCAGCCTTTGGTGGCTCATCAAGCGAATCCCAAAATGGAAGTTTGCAATGGTAATCAAAATTATCTAGTGAGATTGTATATGGATTATCATAAAGCATAAACGACACCCTAGACTCACGTGGAAAATATTTAAATCCTTTGACAAATGATTCAGTGAGAAGATGGCGATGTTCACACTTATCTGAGAGGTAGGGACTGAGACCGACATTGTGAACATATTGCTCGAATTCCTCCTTAATGCCCACTTGCATCATATACTCATCGCAAGGCCATAAGCAAGTTTTAGTGGCGGCATCTCGCGTGGAACTTTCACTTGGTTCAACATAAGACCGACGAGCCGAACTGTCACTAGAAGATGCCCCCGAGGATCGTCTCCTCGAAGAACTCCTTCCAAATAGGTTCATAATGTCCGCGTACAATTTTCAAGCAACAATCCCCCGAAACAGTTTCGAAAATGGAGCTTCAAGAAAAGAGATCGAAATCCGCGGGCTTGAGCTCAAGAACACAGGAGAGAGAGCAATGCGGATTTTTTTCTGGAGGTAAGTGATGATGTGGGCTAAAGAGATAAGTGAGGGGGCCCACGTGGGGACCACAACCCACCAGGGCACGCCTGGGGGTCCTGGCGTGCCTAGGTGGGTTGTGCCACCTGGTGCACCTCCCTCTGGTATTATTTGCACCAAAAAATCTTGAATATTCAGAAAAAAATCATATAAAATTTTCAGGGCATTCTGAGAACCTTTATTTTTGGGTCATTTTTTATTGCACGGGAAATTTAGAAAATAGACATATCATTGCATTTTATTTTATTTAACTAATAAAACAAAAAACAAAAGTAGAGACAGAAGGTAGTGCTTACTAAATTCATCAACTTCATACCACTAAAAAATGATTCATTAATAAGGTTGATCAGGTCTTATTAACAACCACTTTCGATTAGCATGAAACCGAAGAACTTTCGTAAATCACTAAGTTACCTCAATGGGGATATGCATCTCCCCAACAATAAGCATTTCATATTTCTTTTTGACAGTAGGTAGAGGTATTTGAAAACTTCCAATAGTGATTGTCGGAGATTTTTCAATAACATTAATACCATTCACTTGGAATTGTTTCTTCGGAAAGTGCACCGTGTGCTCATTACCATTAATATGAAAAGTGACCTTGCTTTTATTGCAATCAATAACAGCCCCTATAGTATTCAAGAAGGGTCTACCAAGGATAATCGACATGTTGTCGTCCTCGGGCATCTCAAGTATAACAAAGTCAGTCAAAATAGAAACATTGGCAACAACAACGGGAACATCCTCACAGATAACAATAGGTCTGGCAGTTGATTTGTCAGCCATTTGCAAGGATATTTCAGTAGGTGTGAGTTTATTCAAATCAAGTCTTTTATATAAAGAGAAAGGCATAACACTAACACCAGCTCCTAAATCACACAAAGCAGTTTTCACATAATTCTTTTTCATAGAGCAAGGTATAGTTGGTATACCCGAATCTCCAAGTTTTTTAGGTACTCCATCTTTGAAAGTATAATTAGCAAGCATGGTGGAGATTTCAGCTTCCGGTATTTTTCTCTTATTTTTGATGATGTCTTTCATATACTTTGCATAAGGAGGCATTTTCAAGATATCAGTTAAGCGAGTACGCAAAAAGACTGGCCTCAGCATCTTAGCAAAGCGTTCAAATTCTTCATCATCATTCTTTTCAGTTGACTTGGGTGGAAAAGGCATAGGTTTTTGAACCCACGGTTCTCTTTCTTTACCGTGTTTTCTAGCAATGAAGTCACTTTTACCATACCTTTTATTCTTAGGTTGTGGGTTATCAAGATCAACAGGTGGTTCTATCTCCAGATCATTATCTGGTTCTTTTTCATTTAATTGAGCATCTTCATGAACACCAGCATTATCTTTTTCATTATCACTAAGTGGATGTTCATTACCAGATTGAGTTTCAGCATCAGAGATATAAATTCCATTTTCATTATCAGGAGGTTTCTCTATGTCAGGTTCACTAGCAGCATGCAAAGCCCTATCATTTTTCTTTTTCTTTTTCTTTTTAGTAGGACTATGTGCACTAGTGTTAGCTCTTTGTGAACCTTGTATAATTCTTTTTGTGTGTCCTTCAAGATAAAGTGGTTCCTGGGTCATTTCACCTCCTCTAGTTGCAACTCTAACAGCAAAGTCATGCATATTATTATTCATTTCATCAAGCAATTCTCTTTGTGATTTAGCAACTTGTTCTAGTTGGGTTTGAACCATAGAAGCATGTTTTCCAACACCTCTAACATCATTTGAAATTCTAAATAACAAGTCACTCAAGCGAGCAATCATATCAGAATTGTATTTCAATTGTTTCATAACATTTGCATTGAAGTGATCTTGTTTTCTAATGTTGTTTTCAAACTCATAAATGCTTTGACTAGGATGCATATTGTGAGGATTATCATTTTCATTGAACTTCATTAAAGAATTTACCTCTACCACCTTAGGCAGTAGTGGTGTTTCAAGCCCATGTATTTCTTCAATAGGAGGTAAATTTTTAACATCCTCAGCTTTAATACCTTTTTCCTTCATAGATTTCTTTGCCTCTTGCATATCTTCAGGACTGAGATATAATATACCCCTCTTCCTAGGAGTGGGTTTAGCCGGTGGTTCAGGAATAGTCCAATCATCATAGTTTTTCAATATGTTGTTCAATAATTCTTCAGCTTGAGCAATAGTTCGTTCCCTGAAAACACAACCAACACAACTATCTAGGAAGTCCCTAGAAGCATCGGTTAGTCCATTATAGAAGATATCAATATTTCATTTTTCTTAAGAGGATGATCAGGCAAAGCATTAAGTAACTGGCAAAGCCTCCCCCAAGCTTGTGGGAGGCTCTCTTCTTTAGTTTGAACAAAGTTAAATATTTCCTGTAAGGCAGCTTGTTTCTTATGAGCAGGAAAATATTTTTGAGAGAAGTAATAGGTCATATCCTGGGGACTACACACACAACCATGAGTAAGAGTATTGTACCAAGCTTTAGCATCACCCTTTAATGAGAAAGGAAATAATTTGAGAATAAAGTAATAGCGAGTTTTCTCATCATGAGTAAAAAGGGCGGCTATATCATTCAACTTAGTAAGATGTGCCACAACAGTTTCAGTTTCATAACCATGGAAAGGATCAGATTCAACCAAAGTAATTAACTCTGGTTCGATAGAGAATTCATAATCCTTATCAGCAATACAGATAGGTGAAGTAGCAAACTTAGGATCATACTTCACTCTAGCATTCAGAGATTTTTCTTTGTACTTGCATAATAATTTGTCTAGATCATCTCTATCCCTACAAGCAAGAATATCTCTAGTTGTCTCCTCATTCATAACATAACCTTCCGGTACCTTAGGCAATTCATATCTAGGAAAGCTAGTTCTAGTAGGTGTTTTAGGAGTTTCAGTTTCAAGCTCATCATCAGATTCAACAACATCATGTTGTATAACTCTAGCAATTTGTTCATCAAGAAATTCACCAAGTGGCACATCATCATTGTCAAGCAAGGTACTAGCATCATCATAAACATTATCCATAGTAGAAGTAGCAGCATCAAAAACTTGCGACATATCAGAATTAATAGCATGTGGTGGTGGTGTTGCAAGTTTACTCATAATAGAAGGTGAACCTAAAGCAGAACTGGATGGCAGTTCCTTACCTCCCCTCGTCTTTGAGAGAAATATCTTAGTCTTTGGATCCTTCAGATTCTTCATAGTGATAATATGATAATAATCCCAAGTGACTCAACAAATCATGATATGCTCCCCGGCAACGGTGCCATAAAAAGGTCTTGATAACCCACAAGTATAGGGGATCGCAACAGTTTTCGAGGGTAGAGTATTCAACCCAAATTTATAGATTCGACACAAGGGGAGCCAAAGAATATTTGAAGGTATTAGCAGCTGAGTTGTCAATTCAACCACATCTGGAGATTAATTATCTGCAGCAAAGTGATCAGTAGCACAATAGTTTGATAGTTTTGATAGTAGTGACAGCAGTAATAGTAACAGTAACAGTGATAGTAGTAATCTTGTGGCAAGTGTAACAGTAGCAACAGCAATAGTAACTTAGCAAGATCAATATAAATAAATTCGTAGGCATTGGATCGGTGACTTGTTGGATGATATTCATCATGTGACAGTTATAACCTAGGGCGATACGACACTGGCTCCAGTTCATCGATATAATGTAGGCATGTATTCCATAAATAGTCATACGTGCTTTATTAAAAGAACTTGCATGACATCTTTTGTCCTACCCTCCCGTGGCAGCGGGGTCCAAATTGGAAACTAAGGGATATTAAGGCCTCCTTTTAATAGAGAACCGGAACAAAGCATTAATTCATAGTGAATACATGAACTCCTCAAACTACGGTCATCACCGAGAGTGGGCCCGGTTGTTGTCACTCCGGGGTTGTCGGATCATAACACGTAGTAGGTGACTATAACTTGCAAGATCGGATCTAAAACATGGTTATAATGATGAATTCATAAACGGTTCAGATCTGAGTTCATGGCACCCGGGCCCAAAGTGACAAGCATTAAGCATAGCAAAGTCATAGCAACATCAATCTAAGAACATAGTGGATACTAGGGATCAGGCCCTAACAAAACTAACTCGATTACATGATGAATCTCATCCAACTCCTCACCGACCAGCGAACCTACGAAGGAATTACTCACTCCCGGTGGGGAGCATCATGGAATTGGCAATGGAGATTGGTTGGTGATGACGAAGAACAAAGATCCCCCTCTCCGGAGCCCCAAACAGACTCCAGATTTGCCCTCCCGAGGAAGAACAGGGCTTGGCGGTGGCTCCGTCTCGTGAAACGCGATAGTTCTTTCTCCCTGATTTTTTTTCTGGAAATATGTGAATTTATAGTATCAGGGGGGTCGTCAGCGGGGCCACCAGGTGGGTACAACCCACCTGGGCGCGCGAGGAGAGGGGGGCACGCCCTGGTGGGTTTTGCCCACCCAGGGGGCCCTCTCCGGTGGTTGTTGGCTCCAAAAATCTTCTTTTATTCCATCAAAAATCCTCGCAAAGTTTCACTTTATTCCGAGAAATTTTATTTCTACACAAAAACAACACCATGGTAGTTCTGCTGAAAACAGCGTCAGACCGGGGTTAGTTTCACTCAAATGATGCAAATTAGAGTCCAAAACAAGAGGAAAAGCGTGAGAAAAAGTAGATACGTTGGAGACGTATCAAAAATCTGCATAACCTGTCCTGGGATATATGGGTCGACAACAACATACTGACTATAGTGCTGTCTAGGCTAATGAGGTAAGGTTATCCACTACTGAAATACCTTTTATTTATGTCTTTCAATTCAAGTGCTTACAGGATTAAAATTAAAAAAATCAACCTTAGATCAGTCCGGATTTTCCCACGAGGGTTTAAATTGATTTCTATTGCAGAGCAATGCGTACCTACAGCTTGGGGGTTGCAAAATGAAGCAACTTGTGTAAGAATGGGGAAATAGGCGAATGATGCAGAACAACAAGTCCTTAACATCGGCGGGCAGGCGGGTGGGCATGCGGCACCGATCGATCGAGTCGAGTGAGCCTCGCCGCAACGAACGGCGCCGCCGCACCGGCAGGCATTCCGTCGAACAGCGTACGGGCGCGCGCGGGGTTGCGGCTAGGTTGGGCCGGCTGCGTACGTACCCGCGTGCCGAGTGTCCGTGTTGGCAATGAACAGGCGTGCAGTGAACGGGGGGATGGAGGGGAGGAGAGTGGAGCAGAGGAGTTTGAGAACATCGGCGGGTAGGCAGGTGGGCGCGCGGCACCGATCGATCGAGTCGAGTGAGTCTTGCTGCAATGAACGGCGCCGCCGCACCGGCAGGCATTCCGTCGAACAGCCTACAGGCGCGCGCGGGGTCGCGGCTGGGCTGGCTGCGTACGTACCCGCGTGCCGAGTGTCCGTGTTGGCAATGAACAGGCGTGAAGTGAACGGGGGATGGAGGGGAGGGGAGTGGAGCAGAGGAGATGGTGGCGGGACAGACCTGCGACGTCGAGGCCGTCGTAGACACGGCGGTGGACGGTGCTGAAGCTGCCGTGCGTGATGACGCCCCGGATGACTCGGCCTCCCAGTCCTGGCGCGGCTACTACTGCTGGTGATCCTGGTTGCGCTTGGGCTTGTCCATGGTCCATGCGCGCGCGAGGTGGCGGTCGAGCTGCTCGTTGAGGGTCTTGAGGTCGATCTGGTCCGGCCGCACGCCCCGAACTACCACTAGCAACACCTAATCCCATGCGCGCATGGGATCTGGTCGAAGGGGATGGAGGAGCGGGGCGAGGGGGTCACGTGGGTGTGCTGGGCGCCATCGAATCCCGCCGTAGCTGGTCACGCGAGGGAGAGGGTGAGATGAGCGGGAGAGAGAGAGGGGTGGGGCAGAGAGAGGGGCAGAGAGAGGGGATAGAGATAGAGGAGGTGGGGGCAACAGTTTTTTTACCCGCAAAAAAAGATAGCCCCCCTCTTTGCCGTCTGCCGGCAGACGACAAAGGGGGGGTGGACCATTGCAGTGCACTGGCATCCGGTGGCACCTCTTTGCCGTTCGCTGGCAGATGGCAAAGATTCTTTGCCATCTGCCAGCAGACGGCAAAGAAATGATAGATGGCAAAGACCTTCTTTATTGTGTGCCAGTTCTTTGCCGTTTGTTGTTCGGTAGCTGATGACAAAGACCTTTGCCGTCCGCAAGCAGACGGCAAAATCCCTGATTCCAGTAGTGTTAGCGAGCTGTAAATGGGCTATGCGCGAACAGACCGTTAACAGGCTTTCCGTGGGCCGGCCCGCTATCTTTTGACCAAGCCAAACGGGCCGGCCTTTTCACAGGAATGGGCCTCTGTTGGGCCATGCCATGTGTCGACGTATCATTGGCGCCTTATGTCCAATGAGTGGATGACATCTGTCCCAACGGTGAGCTGACACGTGTTTCCTCCGGCCAATGAGAATTTTACATGTGGAAAATCCCATTGGTCCGGGCTGTTAACGGGTTATTGGATCCAAAACCGGACCCCATAGCTTAACGGCGACCCGTTACGGTGGATGCCACGTGTTGGTCACCCTTGACGAAAGCACTTCTATGACGCGCGATTTATCGTCATGGAAGTGGACACTTCCGTGATGATAATTTTGGTAATGTCATGGAACACTTCTACGACAGCACATGTATGACTATCTTGATTCTGTCATAAAATCGTCATGGATGTACATGCATGATAGAAAACGTGACCTACTGTGACAAACACGTATCATCACGGAAGTGTATTTTTTTGTAGTGTTGGGGCTCACGAATTTACCCTTCATTTTGAGTTTTTTTCACACCTAACTAGTATATGTGCTTCTAGTATAAGTACTTCTCGGTTGTTCCATGTGAAGGGAGGATGAAATTTCTGAGTTTATGTTTGTAGACAGCCCATGAGGTGGTGTGTTGTGAGCACTAGTATCCTTGAGTGTTAGCTCGTGTGTGTGGATTCGAGGGTCTGTCCTCAGTTCATATAGGATCCTTGTGATTCCCTCTTGTGATTCTACATAGGTTCACAAGTTTCATGGTTTGGGTTGCGTCATTGTAAACCAAGCTAGTTATCCACTTCAATATATTTGAGAGTGTTTCCTCTTGTTCTTTGCCACTTGAGAGAGATAGTTGTTGCTCCTTGTGAGTTCTTTGGCACCATGAAAGATCATTTCAGCGGCGTCCCGCATAAAGAGATACCGGGAGGCCTTCATATAAGCACCTCCAACCCTAGGCGCCTCCCATCTCCTCATTCATTCATCCATGCAGCCGTCGTCCATCTCCATTGTTGCTCCAAGACCACCTCCATAGAGAAGAGAAGGGTCAAGCCTAGAGTAAGCAGAAGGGGGGCCTCCACCACGCGCACTGGCCTTCGGGCCGGTGCGGTCTTCACCTCTGAACCATGTAATTTTCTCACATTATGCCAGTCGAAGGAAGAGAGTTAAACACATCAACACATATCTTTGGGGAATATCATTATGCTATGTCCAGTGATATACCATGTATATACATATGTAAAAGGTTAAAAGTGACAAATATCTAGCAAAAGAAACCATGCCCAGGAGCTACATAGATTTTGGCCAAATAGATTTTGAAGAACGAAGTTCGAATAATAGGGAGAGCAGGCCCGGGACAATGTTCTTTACAGTTGATTTTCTTCATCAAATTTGGTATCCTGGAGATACACAAGGAGTAGGCACAATGAGGCAGATGGGAGTAGTTTAATTTACTATATGTTAGTTGTTAAATATATGTCCAACATGTTCATGCTCCTACTTACAAGTCGTGAAATGTGGAAGCCGGTGCTGGATATACCTTTAAAGCTGACGAAGATGATCCGACTGCGTCATGTAAATTTTTGATACACCTGCTTCATATGTGAATTTCTTATTAATTTCCACGTGAGTTAGTTTGGGGCAAAAGGTTGTATTTTCATTTGAAATATGATTCTTTTTTTGGTTCATGTTGTGGGCACGACGACAGATGGAAGTAAATCCTTTAGAAATGTCACATCCCTAGCTCCTGGCAATGCACTAGGCTAGATTCATGTGTGCATCATGTTTAAATTTTGCCTAAACTTGAAATGGGGATGTTCAAACCCTAGCACCAAATGAAATCCAACTAGGATCACAATGAAATATTTTCAATGATCCCAAAATGCCTTTGGAAATGTTCATCATTTCTGATAAAGGTGAAAACCTCTGCCAAAATGATAAACATATTTCTAGGTCATTTCTGGATTTTTGAATTAACTCATATTGTATTTGAATTGGGGCATTTAAATCCTATAAATATTTTAAATGCTCTAATAATTCTGAAACTAGTTGAGGGCTGTTGGGAATAATTTCAACAGTGCCCACAAATATTATCAGGATTTTTGGAAATGCCCTGGCATTTTTAATAAAGCCCAGAACAAAATAACAAAATAGAAAACAGGAATTAAAAGAGATAAATAAAGCGAGGACTTACCTGCACCCACCTGTGGCCTGCTACTGTAGCCACCTGGCCGGCCCAGGAGCTGGCCCAGCCAACCAGAGCCAGCCCACCGCAGCCGCCACCGTCTTCAACCTCCTGCCAGTAGGCAGGAGGGCATGTGCCCGACCCGCGCGTGCACGCGCCGGCCACCTCCTGCTTGCCTGCTCGCCCTAGATCTCTCCCTCGTCGCCACGCACCCCCTGGACCGCTCTCACTCTCTCCCGTGTCTCTCCCTCTCCTGCCCTCTCTCCCGAGCACCACCGAGCGGAGCCCGTCGCCGCCGATCGCCGTACCCATAGCCAGAGCCTCCCCCTTGCCTCTCCGACGCGCCCCCAAGCTCCGCCTCATTGCCATCGCCATCTCCGTCGACACACGCGACGCCGAACGCCCCAAGCGACGACCCGAGCTCTTCTTCAACCTCCGGTCGCCGGAGATCGCCTTTGCCGCACCGCCCGCTCCGGACCGTCTCCGAGCTCGCCGACCTGCTCGTCCGACTCGCCGTGAGCCACTGACCCGAACCCCCCTCCTCTGCGCTCCATTTGCACGCTGTAGCCGTCGCTCCGCCGGAAACCGAACCCCGCCGTCACCCCCGCTCGTCGCCGGTGCTGCTTCGGTGACCATTTGGTCCCGGGCATGCGTCCATCGTACTCACCGCACCACGTAGACGCCGTAGGTGCTAAACACACATCGCCACGGCCACCGCAACCGCGTCCCCGCTCTCTGCCGACTCCGGCCGCCGCAAACCTCGTCGCCGGCGCTGTTCCCGGCCACCCCAGCGCCCGCAACCGCCATCGTTGGATGCGCCACTCCGCCCTCATCCCGTAGCTGTGCTCCGCGCGCCAAACGGCGCCCCGTAGGGCGAACCCGTGGCTCGCCGCCGCGTCTGGCCTCGCTGGCGGCTAAACGCCAGCGAGTTGACCCCGTTTGACCAGGCTGACCCCCTCCCCTGAGTCAATGACAAGTGGGGCCCGCCTGCTAATTAACCTAGGTTAACTTTTAATTAACTCTAAATTGGTTAGTTAACTAACAGTGACACTGACGTGTGGACCCCACGCGTCAGGTTTGACCTGGACCGGGTCAGTTGACCACTGACGTCACACTGACGCAGTAATAGATTTTCTGGACTTATTCTTATACAGGAAATTCCAGAAAATGCACAAAACTTCTAAAAATCATAGAAAATAATCTATAACTCAGATGGAAAACATTTATATATGAAAAATGATCAGAAAAATCCAATCTATCCATCTATACCATTTTCATGCATGTTAGAACAACTTATGGCTGCTGTTTAGGCCAAATCATATAAATGGCATTTAAACCCTCACATATGGAGTTTGAATTTGAACCTAGGGTTCAAACCAACTCCATTTAACATGTTGCTAGCTGCATTAGCTCAATTCACAGCATATTGCCATGTCACATTCATGCATCATATTGTTGCATTGCATTGATTGTGTTTCCTCTCTGTTGCCGGTATTTGTCCCCTCTCGGTAGACGATGTTCCGGCGTTGTGATCGTTGACACTAATGAAGACTCAATGCTATCTTCAGAAGTGCTAGGCAAGCAAAACCCCCTTGTTCATTCCGATACAATCCCAGTCTCTCGCTCCTGCTCTCTTTTACTGCATTAGGACAACAACGTTTCATCTGTTACTTGCTGCGGTAGTTGAACCCCTTTCCTCTGCATGACCTGTCATTGTCACAGTAAATAGATGAAACCCACTAGCATGAGTAGGAGTTGTTTGAGCCCTGATGTGCCTACTCATTCATGCTTGTTTGTCATGCCTGCTATTGCTTAGAGTTGTGTCAGGTCTGATTCATCGGGAATGAATTGGAAAGTGGTGAACATGTCCTACTGTGTGAGAGCTAAGTGTGTGAACACGATTTGGTAAAGGTAGCGGTGAGAGGCCATGTAGGAGTACATGGTGGATTGTCTCATTGAAGCCGTCCTCAGGAACTGAGTTCTGTGTTTGTGATCCATGAACAGTTACTACCACACATTGGGTTCCGGTAACTCGACCCCTCTCGACTTATTAATCAACTTGATCTCTGTCCAGGAGTTGCAACTAGTTTCTGGTGTTTGTAGGTAGTGTTAGTAGTCTACCAAGTGGCACCCGGTACAGGTGGGCTTGGGACAGACTAGGCACACGTCGCCTGGTGTACCGAGTGGCACCCGGATGGTGGGCTCGGGAACCCTGCACACATCGTTTGGGGCCGTGAGCGACACCCCGGCCGGATCTCCTTGCGGATGGAACCCGAATAGGCGATAAACCTGGACGAGAGACTTGTGTGGTTAGTCAGGTCGTGGCCGACTCCCTCGCCAGGCTTCCGCTTGAAGGTTGCCGAGGTACACGACGTGTACATGGTGGTAAGTGGCGAGAGCGTGTGTGACGAAGTACACCCCTGCAGGGTTAATATGATCTATTCGAATAGCCGTGTCCGCGGTAAAGGACTTCTGGGTTGCCTGTACAGTTCATAGACAAGTGAAAGTGGATACTCTAAAATGCGCAAGATAAGCGTGAGTGCTATGGATGGCGTTCTCGTAGGGAGACGGGAGCGGATCCATAGTGGTGTATTGATATGGTGAATATGTGGACTCGTGTGCGCCACCTCAAAAGAGTTACTTGCAGTCGTAGTTCAGGATAGCCACTGAGTCAAAGCTGGCTTGCTGCAGCTAAACTCCACCACCCCTCAGTTGATACCGATGCATATGTAGATAGTCCTGATGTAAGTCTTGCTGGGTACATTTGTACTCACGTTTGCTTATTTTATGTTTTGCACAGAGACGTCAGTCTCGCTAGTAGTTCCGTGTGGACTTCGACGTTTAGCTTGATACCTCAGCTACGATCTTGTGCCCTCGGCAGGATCTGGTAGATAGTCAGGCTTCTCAGCCTTTTTCATTTGTAGATGTCTGTACTCAGACATGTTAGGCTTCCGCATGTGCTTTGACTTGTATGCTCTGAATGTTGGGTCATGAGACCCATGTTTGTAATATCTCGCTCTTCGGAGCCTAATGAATAAATACTCTGAGTCGTAGAGTCTTGTTGTGATGCCATGTTGTATTTGCACATATCGAGCATATTGTGTGTATGATTGAAATGCTTGGTATGTGTGGGATCCGACAACCTAGTTGTTTATCCTTGGTAGCCTCTCTTATGGGGAAATGTAGTCTTGTGCTTCCATGAGCCATAGTAGTCCGCTACAGCCCGGTTCACCGGAGTCCTGCTAGCCCAGCACTACTGCTCCGGAACACTTGACTGGCCGACATGTGATTCACTTCGTTCCTGTGTCTGTCCCTTCGGGGAAATGTCACGCGGTGACATCCGGAGTCCTGCCTAGACTGCTACAGCCCGGTTCACTGGTGTCCTGTTAGCCCAGTGCTACAGCCCGGATTCGCACGCTGCTGACCGACATGCTCGATGTTGATTCATGTATGCCTGTCCCCGTAAGTTAGTGCCACTTTGGGTTCACGACTAGTCATGTCGGCCCGGGTTCTCTGTCATATGGATGCTAGCGACACTATCATATACGTGAGCCAAAAGGCGCAAACGGTCCCGGGCCTTGGTAAGGCGACACCCGTGGGAATACCGTGCATGAGGCCGCAAAGTGATATGAGGTGTTACCTGCTAGATCGATGTGACTTGGAATCGGGGTCCTGACAGCTTTGGTATCAGAGCCTGACTGCCTGTAGGATTACCAAGCCAAACTGGTCGAAGTTGAGTCTAGAAATGCTTTAGTTATATAAGGGAATTGATTGTGGAAGGGAACGTAAGGCTCTTTTTACTCCTTTACCTTATGCCCTTCTGATCTGAGTCACCCTCTTCTCTTCTACGGGGATTAAGAGCTAGGCTTCTCATCTTTCTATCAGGATCACGTGTTACTAATCCGTAGACTCGTAGGATTGTTGGTCTGAAGCCTCAGTTCAGTTTCTACCACTATAGTGTGTTGTTAGTTGGACTTGGAACCTTGATATGATGTTGTTGAGTGGTTATGCCACCATTTTGCAGGATGTCTCAATTCTTTTTGAGCATTTACATCCGTTATGCTGTCCGAGTCATCCCATGTTTCTAAACAGTCTGATGCATTTGCAAATCCTTTCCATGTTCCTGATGTCCCTTTGGGCCAGTTCAATCACACTAATCGATGAGTTGAGGTACTCTGTTGCCTCGACATATATGTTGGAGCTATTATTATGACCCTAGGTGTCATAGAGGACCACCCAGTAATCTAGCAATGCTTTGTATCACAAGTGTGATGATTCTGGCCATTATTCTCAAAAGCATCTCGTGATGCCATTTAGTTAGTAGGCATTCTATTCCTGGGTTCTTGAACCCGAGATTCACTCTACTTACCTCATGTTGATAGTGTTTGCTAGTTCCTTTAGGATATTAGTAACCTTGCGATAGTCCTCGAGGTCTGTGGTATATCCTTCTTCCAAATACCATGAACTGCTTATGGCAGAAGTTCTTGAACCAAAAGATCACAATAAGAGTGCTCTTGATGAGCTCTCGATTCTATGTTGTGACTCTGCCAGTCCTTACTCCTCTGCATGGGTTATCCGGAAGAAATATGTTGAATTTGTTCGACATACTAATTCATGCATCCGCAACTCAGAAAACCATATGTCCCTTTGAGTTGTCTCTCTTTAGTTGTATTCTGACCTCTGTCTATCAATTGATAGTCAAGACTAGTTGTACATCCGTGTTATCGATGCGTACTATCCTTGTGGTCCGTCAAGCCGTTCTATTTCAGAATGACTAGGAGAAACAAACTCTAGAACCTCGTCCATATCTAGGATCGGGTCAAAGCAATTGTATTCCGCAGACCAAAATGCCAATCCAGATTTTGATTATGTTCTACCCTAAAGTATTGCCCTCTTGATGTCGGGAATGTCATGAGAATTGCACCAACTCTTATGAATCCTTGATGTAGTGATACTTTTCGCCATCATCATTCGTTCCTCGGTTCCGTGTTGTTGCAACCAGAATACCGATAAGTGAACCGTGATGTGTGAAATCAATACTCCTAGCAACCCCGTTGCTTGGTGGTTAATGGACGATAATCTCATTCTTGGTGTGTTGATTATGGCATCATCATTCCAAGTTTGATCGTGCTACCTAGTCCTTTTTCCTGGTGCACTCTTCGATCAATGAGTTAGGATTCTGTCAAACCCTTACTCTCTTGATCACAGCGTCTTGCCCTGAAAAGCAAGATTGATCTCGAGCTTAGCAACATATCGGTAGTACGTGATTTTCCGAATATCTTCTCGGAAGTATCACCAGGTTATCCCCTGACTGTTATGTTGAGCTCGTGATCAAGTTGGTTTTCTTATAAACCACCCCTTCTCCAAGAATCCGTGTTGGATACCCCTGAGCTAGTTGGTTAAGCCAAACAACAACTTGGAGAGTTGGAAGATAAAAGCTTATCTGACTTAGTTCATCACTAAGGGATATCTTTTTGTGAGTGTGTTGAAGAAAGATGATATCTTCATTGATTGATCCTCGTGATCAATTGTTGGATCTATTGTCTTGTCCAAACTTTGATTTGAGTGTGGGCTATCCTTAAATCAAATCAGAGCCAATGATATTCGTAATGTTGTCTTACTCGTGGTGGTGTCCTCGAGCATACACCATTATATTCGTTGGGTCTGACCAATGCTATAACCTTGTCCACATAGTTGTGGAATTCCATCTCCATTGGAATTTTGATAAATTGTTGCTGAGCCCATCGGCAACATTTTTATCTTCTCCATGACTCGTGTTGAACATTAAGTTAGTGTTGGAAACTTGTGCTAGCATTTTCTTCGTGCTATCTCATGAAGGATATGTTTGGATGAAAGAAGTGGCTTTCTTTAATTCACGTGCACTTGATGTAAGTCGTCGCTGTGGATCCGAGAAAGATTGTTTTTGTTTTCTCTGGAACCATCCCAAGTCAGTCATGCATGTGCGAAGTATGCTATGGTTTGATAGGCTCGCTACCTCCATTCTATATGTGTCCCTAGGACACCAAGCCACTGATTGAATCGTTCAAGGAGAAGAAGTTCCTTCCTAAGAGCTAATCCGGACTTATGAAAGAACTTCGATATCCTCGTTAATGGTTCCCAACCAGAACTCGGTAGTGTTTCATTGTAAGACTACTATGTGGTCATGCTTGTCCGGGACAGCGTGTTCACATGTGTTTGTAGCAGAACCAGCTCATGTTTTGGAGCTTACTACCGTAGTCCATCTCCCGAGAATCTCGCAACGCCATCTCGTCGGTTTGTGTTGCAAACTTTCCTTTTCCGGACATGCTGTCTGAAATATCCTGTTACCAACCAGATCTGAATCTCAGGCAGATATGATGGTTGGAACATCTCCCAATAGCTATAATATTGGTCTTCGTAACCCGGTAAGTGGATGTCGTGGCCAACACACCCAGCCGGAAGACCTATTATTGTAGTAACTTGATTGAGGAAGTTGGCCACCTCCCCATAAGGATTTCGTAGGATTTGCTCCCTGGTGGTTCCTTATGGATTTTTATATTTCCGAAGTCCGACCTTTTACTTGATGTTCTAGATATCAAACCATATCTATGAACGGGATATGCTAGTGCATCAAGGAGAACATTAGAAGCGGAGTGCTAAATGTCTCTCGGTCGATCATCCAGATTTGCTTCTTTGGCATTGCTAAGGAAAAATCTGAGAAAGTGATGTCCTCCTTTGCACCTGCATCCTCCATCACCGTTCATCATGGTAGTATGATGTGTTGCCAGGATCCTCAGCACGGATGTTGGTAAAACCTTGATGAATATGGAAATGCTCAAGTTCTTGAAAGCACGCTCAGTCACTAGGTTATATCCTTGGTATCAACTGGAATGTGCCTTCCATTTGCCGAGTTGTTCTATAACCATAGTTTCCTTTCCAAATTGAGTGTGCCATTCTTTTGAATTCTTTCAAACGATCATTTGTAAATTGCCTTAGGCTAGTATGAAGAGTTTCAATGATCTCTGAATCAAAAGTAATTCTTTTTGCCACTTAAGGGAATAATTCTACGAGTCACCTTTCCTAAGGTGCCCCGTTATGGAGTCATGGCAATTAACTCCTCGCTGCTTTGGAACCCATGCACCATATTATCTAAGCGTGGGATTGTTGCCCACCAAATCAAACCTCATCGTTTGTTCTTCCATCCCTCTCGATGTGTTTTGTGTCTCAACTCGAGATGTTTCAACATCTCATTCCGCGAGTTGATCTTGTATAGCTCGATCTTCGAGAAGATCAATCCTGTAGAGTTTCCCTCTCTTCCGTCATCATAGTTGGATGAAGCTCTCGAAAGAAAAGATGTCAAGATCAAGATGATGCAATGAATCAACATTTTCGAGAAGAACAATTGGATCGTGAAGATTATGTTACTTTGCGTTCCCCTTTCATCTTACCCTACGCTTGAATCTCGGGACGAGATTTTTGTTTAGTGGGGGTGAGTTGTCACATCCCTAGCTCCTGGCAATGCACTAGGCTAGATTCATGTGTGCATCATGTTTAAATTTTGCCTAAACTTGAAATGGGGATGTTCAAACCCTAGCACCAAATGAAATCCAACTAGGATCACAATGAAATATTTTCAATGATCCCAAAATGCCTTTGGAAATGTTCATCATTTCTGATAAAGGTAAAAACCTCTGCCAAAATGATAAACATACTTCTAGGTCATTTCTGGATTTTTGAATTAACTCATATTGTATTTGAATTGGGGCATTTAAATCCTATAAATATTTTAAATGCTCTAATAATTCTGAAACTAGTTGAGGGCTGTTGGGAATAATTTCAACAGTGCCCACAAATATTATCAGGATTTTTGGAAATGCCCTGGCATTTTTAATAAAGCCCAGAACAAAATAACAAAATAGAAAACAGGAATTAAAAGAGATAAATAAAGCGAGGACTTACCTGCACCCACCTGTGGCCTGCTACTGTAGCCACCTGGCCGGCCCAGGAGCTGGCCCAGCCCACCAGAGCAAGCCCACCGCAGCCGCCACCGTCTTCAACCTCCTGCCAGTAGGCAGGAGGGCGTGTGCACGATCCGCGCGTGCACGCGCCGGCCACCTCCTGCTTGCCTGCTCGCCCTGGATCTCTCCCTCGTCGCCACGCACCCCCCCTGGACCGCTCTCACTCTCTCCCGTGTCTCTTCCTCTCCTGCCCTCTCTCCCGAGCACCACCGAGCGGAGCCCGTCGTCGCCGATCGCCGTACCCATAGCCAGAGCCTCCCCCTTGCCTCTCCGACGTGCCCCCAAGCTCCGCCTCATTGCCATCGCCATCTCCGTCGACGCACGCGATGCCGAACGCCCCAAGCGAGGACCCGAGCTCTTCTTCAACCTCCGGCCGCCGGAGATCGCCTTCGCCGCACCGCCCGCTCCGGACCGTCTCTGAGCTCGCCGACCTGCTCGTCCGACTCGCCGTGAGCCACTGACCCGAACCCCCCTCCTGTGCGCTCCATTTGCACGTTGTAGCCGTCGCTCCGCCGGAGACCGAACCCCGCCGTCGCCCGCGCTTGTCGCCGGTGCTGCTCCGGTGACCATTTGGTCCCGGGCATGCGTCCATCGTACTCACCGCACCACGTAGACGCCATAGGTGCTAAACGCACATCGCCACGGCCACCGCAACCGCGTCCCCGCTCTCTGCCGACTCCGGCCGCCGCAAACCTCCTCGCCGGCGCTGTCCCCGGCCACCCCAGCGCCCGCAACCACCACCGTTGGATGCGCCACTCCGCCCTCATCCCGTAACTGTGCTCCGCGCGCCAAACGGCGCCCCGTAGGGCAAACCCGTGGCTCGCCGCCGTGTCTGGCCTCGCCGGCGGCTAAACGCCGGCGAGTTGACCCCGTTTGACCAGGCTGACCCCCTCCCCTGAGTCAATGACAAGTGGGGCCCGCCTGCTAATTAACCTGGGTTAACTTTTAATTGACTCTAAATTGGTTAGTTAACTAACAGTGACACTGACGTGTGGACCCCACACGTCAGGTTTGACCTGGACCGGGTCAGTTGACCACTGACGTCACCCTGACGCACGCTGACACAGTAATAGATTTTCTGGACTTATTCTTATACAGGAAATTCCAGAAAATGCACAAAACTTCTAAAAATCATAGAAAATAATCTATAACTCAGATGGAAAACATTTATATATGAAAAATGATCAGAAAAATCCAATCTATCCATCTGTACAATTTTCATGCATGTTAGAACAACTTATGGCTGCTGTTTAGGCCAAATCATATAAATGGCATTTAAACCCTCACATATGGAGTTTGAATTTGAACCTAGGGTTCAAACCAACTCCATTTAACATGTTGCTAGCTGCATTAGCTCAATTCACAGCATATTGCCATGTCACATTCATGCATCATATTGTTGCATTGCATTGATTGTGTTTCCTCTCTGTTGCCGGTATTTGTCCCCTCTCGGTAGACGATGTTCCGGCGTTGTGATCGTTGACACTAATGAAGACTCAATGCTATCTTCAGAAGTGCCAGGCAAGCAAAACCCCCTTGTTCATTCCGATACAATCCCAGTCTCTCGCTCCTGCTCTCTTTTACTGCATTAGGACAACAACGTTTCATCTGTTACTTGCTGCGGTAGTTGAACCCCTTTCCTCTGCATGACCTGTCATTGTCACAGTAAATAGATGAAACCCACTAGCATGAGTAGGAGTTGTTTGAGCCCTGATGTGCCTACTCATTCATGCTTGTTTGTCATGCCTGCTATTGCTTAGAGTTGTGTCAGGTCTGATTCATCGGGAATGAATTGGAAAGTGGTGAACATGTCCTACTGTGTGAGAGCTAAGTGTGTGAACACGATTTGGTAAAGGTAGCGGTGAGAGGCCATGTAGGAGTACATGGTGGGTTGTCTCATTGAAGCCGTCCTCAGGAACTGAGTTCTGTGTTTGTGATCCATGAACAGTTACTACCACACATTGGGTTCCGGTAACTCGACCCCTCTCGACTTATTAATCAACTTGATCTCTGTCCAGGAGTTGCAACTAGTTTCTGGTGTTTGTAGGTAGTGTTAGTAGTCTACCAAGTGGCACCCGGTACAGGTGGGCTTGGGACAGACTAGGCACACGTCGCCTGGTGTACCGAGTGGCACCCGGATGGTGGGCTCGGGAACCCTGCACACATCGTTTGGGGCCGTGAGCGACACCCCGGCCGGATCTCCTTGCGGATGGAACCCGAATAGGCGATAAACCTGGACGAGAGACTTGTGTGGTTAGTCAGGTCGTGGCCGACTCCCTCGCCAGGCTTCCGCTTGAAGGTTGCCGAGGTACACGACGTGTACATGGTGGTAAGTGGCGAGAGCGTGTGTGACGAAGTACACCCCTGCAGGGTTAATATGATCTATTCGAATAGCCGTGTCCGCGGTAAAGGACTTCTGGATTGCCTGTACAGTTCATAGACAAGTGAAAGTGGATACTCTAAAATGCGCAAGATAAGCGTGAGTGCTATGGATGGCGTTCTCGTAGGGAGACGGGAGCGGATCCATAGTGGTGTATTGATATGGTGAATATGTGGACTCGTGTGCGCCACCTCAAAAGAGTTACTTGCAGTCGTAGTTCAGGATAGCCACTGAGTCAAAGCTGGCTTGCTGCAGCTAAACTCCACCACCCCTCAGTTGATACCGATGCATATGTAGATAGTCCTGATGTAAGTCTTGCTGGGTACATTTGTACTCACGTTTGCTTATTTTATGTTTTGCACAGAGACGCCAGTCTCGCTAGTAGTTCCGTGTGGACTTCGACGTTTAGCTTGATACCTCAGCTACGATCTTGTGCCCTCGGCAGGATCTGGTAGATAGTCAGGCTTCTCAGCCTTTTTCATTTGTAGATGTCTGTACTCAAACATGTTAGGCTTTCGCATGTGCTTTGACTTGTATGCTCTGAATGTTGGGTCATGAGACCCATGTTTGTAATATCTCGCTCTTTGGAGCCTAATGAATAAATACTCTGAGTCGTAGAGTCTTGTTGTGATGCCATGTTGTATTTGCACATATCGAGCATATTGTGTGTATGATTGAAATGCTTGGTATGTGTGGGATCCGACAACCTAGTTGTTTATCCTTGGTAGCCTCTCTTATGGGGAAATGTAGTCTTGTGCTTCCATGAGCCATAGTAGTCCGCTACAGCCCGGTTCACCGGAGTCCTGCTAGCCCAGCACTACTGCTCCGGAACACTTGACTGGCCGGCATGTGATTCACTTCGTTCCTGTGTCTGTCCCTTCGGGGAAATGTCACGCGGTGACATCCGGAGTCCTGCCTAGCCTGCTACAGCCCGGTTCACCGGAGTCCTGTTAGCCCAGTGCTACAGCCCGGATTCGCACGCTGCTGACCGACATGCTCGATGTTGATTCATGTATGCCTGTCCCCGTAAGTTAGTGCCACTTTGGGTTCACGACTAGTCATGTCGGCCCGGGTTCTCTTGTTGGGAATCGTAGCTTAATTTAAAATTTTCCAACGCTCACCAAGATGCATCTATGGAGTCTACTAGCAACGAGGGGAAAGGAGTGCATCTACATACCCTTGTAGATCGCGAGCTGAAGCGTTCCAATGAACGTGGATGACGGAGTCGTACTCGCCGTGATCCAAATCACCGATGACCGAGTGCCGAACGGACGGCACCTCCGCGTTCAACACACGTACGGTGCAGCGACGTCTCCTCCTTCTTGATCCAGCAAGGGGGAAGGAGAGGTTGATGGAGATCCAGCAGCACGACGGCGTGGTGGTGGATGTAGCGGGTCTCCGGCAGGGCTTCGCCGAGCTTCTGCGAGAGAGAGAGGTGTTGCAGGGGAGGAGGGAGGCGCCCAAGGCTGTAGCTTGCTGCCCTCCCTCCCCCCCCCTTTATATAGGCCCCTGGGGGGCGCCGTCCCCTGGGAGATGGGATCTCCAAGGGGGGGGGGCGGCGGCCAAAGGGGGAAGGGGTTGCCTTGCCCCCCAAGGCAAGGGGGAAGCCCCCCCACCCTAGGGTTCCCAACCCTAGGCGCATGGGGGGGGAGGCCCATGGGGGGGCCCCAGCCCACTAGGGGATGGTTCCCTTCCACTTTCAGCCCACGGGGCCCTCCAGGACAGGTGGCCCCACCCGGTGGACCCCCGGGACCCTTCCGGTGGTCCCGGTACAATACCGGTAACCCTCGAAACTTTCCCGGTGGCCGAAACTGGACTTCCTATATATAATTCTTTACCTCCGGACCATTCCGGAACCTCTCGTGACGTCCGGGATCTCATCCGGGACTCCGAACAACTTTCGGGTTTCCGCATACATATATCTCTACAACCCTAGCATCACCGAACCTTAAGTGTGTAGACCCTACGGGTTCGGGAGACATGCAGACATGACCGAGACGCCTCTCCGGTCAATAACCAACAGCAGGATCTGGATACCCATGTTGGCTCCCACATGTTCCACGATGATCTCATCGGATGAACCATGGTATCGAGGATTCAATCAATCCCGTATGCAATTCCCTTTGTCAATCGGTATGTTACTTGCCCGAGATTCGATCGTCGGTATCCCAATACCTTGTTCAATCTCGTTACCGGCAAGTCTCTTTACTCGTACCGCAATGCATGATCCCGTGACTAACGCCTTAGTCACATTGAGCTCATTATGATGATGCATTACCGAGTGGGCCCAGAGATACCTCTCCGTCACACGGAGTGACAAATCCCAGTCTCGATCCGTGCCAACCCAACAAACACTTTCGGAGATACCCGTAGTGCACCTTTATAGTCACCCAGTTACGTTGTGACGTCTGGCACACCCAAAGCACTCCTACGGTATCCGGGAGTTGCACGATCTCATGGTCTAAGGAAAAGATACTTGACATTGGAAAAGCTCTAGCAAACGAAACTACACGATCTTTTATGCTATGCTTAGGATTGGGTCTTGTCCATCACATCATTCTCCTAATGATGTGATCCCGTTATCAATGACATCCAATGTCCATAGTCAGGAAACCATGACTATCTGTTGATCAACGAGCTAGTCAACTAGAGGCTTACTAGGGACACGTTGTGTTCTATGCATTCACGCATGTATTACGATTTCCGGACAATACAATTATAGCATGAACAATAGACGATTATCATGAACAAAGAAATATAATAATAACCATTTATTATTGCCTCTAGGGCATATTTCCAACAGTCTCCAACTTGCACTAGAGTCAATAATCTAGTTACATTGTGATGAATCGAACACCCATTGCGTCCTGGTGTTGATCATGTTTTGCCCTAGGGAGAGGTTTAGTCAACGGATCTGCTACATTCAGGTCCGTATCTACTTTACAAATATCTATGTCTCCATTTTGAACACTTTCACAAATGGAGTTGAAGCGACGCTTGATATGCCTGGTCTTCCTGTGAAACCTGGGCTCCTTCGCAAGGGCAATAGCTCTAGTGTTGTCACAGAAGAGAGTCATCGGGCCTGACGCACTGGGAATCACCCCTAGGTCGGTAATGAACTCCTTCATCCAGACTACTTCCTGTGCTGCCTCCGAGGCTGCCATGTACTCCGCTTCACATGTAGATCCCGCCACGACGCTTTGCTTGCAACTGCACCAGCTTACTGCTCCTCCATTCAAAATATACACGTATCCGGTTTGTGACTTCGAGTCATCCAGATCTGTGTCGAAGCTAGCGTCGACGTAACCCTTTACGACGAGCTCTTCGTCACCTCCATAAACGAGAAACATATCCTTAGTCCTCTTCAGGTACTTCAGGATATTCTTGACCGCTGTCCAGTGTTCCATGCCGGGATTACTTTGGTACCTTCCTACCAAACTTACGGCAAGGTTTACATCAGGTCTGGTACACAGCATGGCATACATAATAGACCCTATGGCCGAGGCATAGGGGATGACACTCATCTTTTCTATATCTTCTGCCGTGGTCGGGCATTGAGCTGTGCTCAATTGTACGCCTTGCAATACAGGCAAGAACCCCTTCTTGGACTGATCCATATTGAACTTCTTCAATATCTTGTCAAGGTATGTACTCTGTGAAAGACCAATGAGGCGTCTTGATCTATCTCTATAGATTTTGATGCCTAATATATAAGCAGCTTCTCCAAGGTCCTTCATTGAAAAACACTTATTCAAATAGGCCTTAATACTTTCCAAGAATTCTATATCATTTCCCATCAATAGTATGTCATCCACATATAATATGAGAAATGCTACAGAGCTCCCACTCACTTTCTTGTAAACACAGGCTTCTCCATAAGTCTGTGTAAACCCAAACGCTTTGATCATCTCATCAAAGCGAATGTTCCAACTCCGAGATGCTTGCACCAGCCCATAGATTGAGCGCTGGAGCTTGCATACTTTGTTAGCATTCTTAGGATCGACAAAACCTTCTGGCTGCATCATATACAACTCTTCCTTAAGGAAGCCGTTAAGGAATGCCGTTTTGACGTCCATCTGCCATATCTCATAATCATAGTATGCGGCAATTGCTAACATGATTTGGACGGACTTCAGCTTCGCTACGGGTGAGAAAGTCTCATCGTAGTCAACCCCTTGAACTTGTCGATAACCCTTAGCGACAAGTCGACCTTTGTAGATGGTCACATTACCATCCGCGTCCGTCTTCTTCTTAAAGATCCATTTGTTTTCTATGGCTCGCCGCTCATCGGGCAAGTCAGTCAAAGTCCATACTTTGTTTTCATACATGGATTCTATCTCGGATTTCATGGCTTCTAGCCATTTGTCGGAATCCGGGCCCGCCATCGCTTCTTCATAGTTCGAAGGTTCACCGTTGTCTAACAACATGATTTCCAGGACAGGGTTGCCGTACCACTCTGGTGCGGAACGTGTCCTTATGGACCTACGAAGTTCAGTAACTTGATCCGAAGCTTCATGATCATCATCATTAACTTCCTCCCCAGTCGGTGTAGGCACCACGGGAACATTTTCCCGTGCTGCGCTACTTTCTGGTTCGGAAGGGGTGACTATCACCTCATCAAGTTCCACTTTCCTCCCACTCAATTCTTTCGAGAGAAACTCCTTCTCCGGAAAGGACCCGTTCTTGGCAACGAAGATCTTGCCTTCGGATCTGAGGTAGAAGGTATACCCAATGGTTTCCTTAGGGTATCCTATGAAGACGCATTTTTCCGATTTGGGTTCGAGCTTTTCAGGTTGAAGTTTCTTGACATAAGCATCGCATCCCCAAACTTTTAGAAACGACAGCTTAGGTTTCTTCCCAAACCATAATTCATACGGTGTCGTCTCAACGGATTTCGACGGAGCCCTATTTAAAGTGAATGCGGCAGTCTCTAAAGCATAACCCCAAAATGAGAGTGGTAAATCGGTAAGAGACATCATAGATCGCACCATATCCAATAGAGTGCGATTACGACGTTCGGACACACCATTTCTCTGAGGTGTTCCAGGCGGCGTGAGTTGCGAAACTATTCCATATTTCCTTAAGTGTGTACCAAACTCGTGACTTAAATATTCTCCACCACGATCTGATCGTAAGAATTTTATTTTCCTGTCACGTTGATTCTCAACTTCACTCTGAAATGCCTTGAAATTTTCAAAGGTTTCAGACTTGTGTTTCATTAGGTAGACATACCCATATCTACTTAAGTCATCAGTGAGAGTGAGAACATAACGATACCCTCCGCGAGCCTCAACACTCATTGGACCGCACACATCGGTATGTATGATTTCCAATAAGTTGGTCGCTCGCTCCATTGTTCCGGAGAACGGAGTCTTGGTCATCTTACCCATGAGGCATGGTTCGCACGTGTCAAATGATTCGTAATCAAGAGACTCCAAAAGTCCATCTGCATGGAGCTTCTTCATGCGCTTGACACCATTTTGACCAAGGCGGCAGTGCCACAAGTATGTGGGACTATCGTTATCAACTTTACATCTTTTGGTATTCACATTATGAACATGTGTAACATCACGTTCGAGATTCATCAAGAATAAACCATTGACTAGCAGGGCATGACCATAAAACATATCTCTCAAATAAATAGAACAACCATTATTCTCGGATTTAAATGAGTAGCCATCTCGAATTAAACAAGATCCAGATACAATGTTCATGCTCAAAGCTGGAACTAAATAACAATTATTGAGGTTTAAAACTAATCCCGTGGGTAGATGCAGAGGTAGCGTGCCGACGGCGATCACATCGACCTTGGAACCATTCCCGACGCGCAACGTCACCTCGTCCTTTGCCAGTCTCCGTTTATTCCGTAGTTCCTGTTTTGAGTTACAAATATGAGCAACCGCACCGGTATCAAATACCCAGGAGCTACTACGAGTACTGGTAAGGTACACATCAATTACATGTATATCACATATACCTTTGGTGTTGCCGGCGTTCTTCTTGTCCGCTAAGTATTTGGGGCAGTTCTGCTTCCAGTGACCACTTCCCTTGCAATAAAAGCACTCAGTTTCAGGCTTGGGTCCATTCTTCGACTTCTTCCCGGCAACTGGCTTACCGGGCGCGGCAACTCCCTTGCCGTCCTTCTTGAAGTTCTTCTTACCCTTGCCCTTCTTGAACTTAGTGGTTTTATTCACCATCAACACTTGATGTTCTTTTCTGATCTCCACCTCCGCTGATTTCAGCATTGAATATACCTCAGGGATGGTCTTTTCAATCCCCTGCATATTGAAGTTCATCACGAAGCTTTTGTAGCTTGGTGGAAGCGACTGGAGGATTCTGTCAATGACCGCGTCATCCGGGAGATTAACTCCCAGTTGAGTCAAGCGGTTGTGCAACCCAGACATTCTGAGTATGTGCTCACTAACAGAACTGTTCTCCTCCATCTTACAGCTGAAGAACTTGTCGGAAACATCATATCTCTCGACCCGGGCATGAGCTTGGAAAACCATTTTCAGCTCCTCGAACATCTCATATGCTCCATGTTTCTCAAAACGCTTTTGGAGACCCGGTTCTAAGCTGTAAAGCATGCCGCACTGAACGAGGGAGTAATCATCAGCACGTGTTTGCCAAGTGTTCATAACGTCTTGGTTCTCTGGGATTGGTGCTTCACCTAGCGGTGCTTCTAAGACATAATCTTTGTTGGCTACTATGAGGATGAGCCTCAGGTTTCGGACCCAGTCCGTATAATTGCTGCCATCATCTTTCAGCTTGGTTTTCTCTAGGAACACGTTGAAATTGAGGACAACGTTGGCCATTTGATCTACAAGACATAGTGTAAAGATTTTAGACTAAGTTCATGATAATTAAGTTCATCTAATCAAATTATTTAATGAACTCCCACTCAGATAGACATCCCTCTAGTCATCTAAGTGAAACATGATCCGAGTTCAACTAGGCCGTGTCCGATCATCACGTGAGACGGACTAGTCAAGATCGGTGAACATCTCCATGTTGATCGTATCTTCCATACGACTCATGCTCGACCTTTCGGTCCTCCGTGTTCCGAGGCCATGTCTGTACATGCTAGGCTCGTCAAGTCAACCTAAGTGTATTGCGTGTGTTCCGAGGCCATGTCTGTACATGCTAGGCTCGTCAAGTCAACCTAAGTGTATTGCGTGTGTTCCGAGGCCATGTCTGTACATGCTAGGCTCGTCAACACCCGTTGTATTCGAACGTTAGAATCTATCACACCCGATCATCACGTGGTGCTTCGAAACAACGAACCTTCGCAACGGTGCACAGTTAGGGTGAACACTTTCTTGAAATTATTATAAGGGATCATCTTACTTACTACCGTCGTTCTAAGCAAATAAGATGTAAAACATGATAAACATCACATGCAATCAAATAGTGACATGATATGGCCAATATCATCATGCTCCTTTGATCTCCATCTTCGGGGCACCATGATCATCTTCGTCACCGGCATGACACCATGATCTCCATCATTGTGTCTTCATGAAGTCGTCATGCCAACGATTACTTCTACTTCTATGGCTAACGCGTTTAGCAACAAAGTAAAGTAATTTACATGGCGTTATTCAATGACACGCAGGTCATACAAAATAATAAAGACAACTCCTATGGCTCCTGCCGGTTGTCATACTCATCGACATGCAAGTCGTGAATCCTATTACAAGAATATGATCAATCTCATACATCACATATATCATTCATCACATCTTCTGGCCATATCACATCACATAGCACTTGCTGCAAAAACAAGTTAGACGTCCTCTAATTGTTGTTGCAAGTTTTTTTTCGTGGTTTGTAGGTTTCTAGCAAGAACGTTTTCTTACCTACGTATGACCACAACGTGATTTGCCAATTTCTATTTACCCTTCATAAGGACCCTTTTCATCGAATCCGTTCCGACTAAAGTAGGAGAGACAGACACCCGCTAGCCACCTTATGCAACTAGTGCATGTCAGTCAGTGGAACCTGTCTCATGTAAGCGTACGTGTAAGGTCGGTCCGGGCCGCTTCATCCTACAATGCCGCCGAAACAAGAAACGACTAGTAGCGGCAAGAAGAATTGGCAAACTCAACGCCCACAACTGCTTTGTGTTCTACTCGTGCATAGTAACTACGCATAGCCTGGCTCATGATGCCACTGTTGGGAATCGTAGCATAATTTAAAATTTTCCTACGCTCACCAAGATGCATCTATGGAGTCTACTAGCAACGAGGGGAAAGGAGTGCATCTACATACCCTTGTAGATCGCGAGCGGAAGCGTTCCAATGAACGTGGATGACGGAGTCGTACTCGCCGTGATCCAAATCACCGATGACCGAGTGCCGAACGGACGGCACCTCCGCGTTCAACACACGTATGGTGCAGTGACGTCTCCTCCTTCTTGATCCAGCAAGGGGGAAGGAGAGGTTGATGGAGATCCAGCAGCACAACGGCGTGGTGGTGGATGTAGCGGGTCTCCGGCAGGGCTTCGCCGAGCTTCTGCGAGAGAGAGAGAGGTGTTGCAGGGGAGGAGGGAGGCGCCCAAGGCTGTAGCTTGCTGCCCTCCCTCCCCCCCTTTATATAGGCCCCTGGGGGGGCGCCGTCCCCTGGGAGATGGGATCTCCAAGGGGGGGGGGGGGGGCGGCGGCCAAAGGGGGAAGGGGTTGCCTTGCCCCCCAAGGAAAGGGGGAAGCCCCCCCACCCTAGGGTTCCCAACCCTAGGCGCATGGGGGGGAGGCCCATGGGGGGCGCCCAGCCCACTAGGGGCTGGTTCCCTTCCACTTTCAGCCCACGGGGCCCTCCGGGACAGGTGGCCCCACCCGGTGGACCCCCGGGACCCTTCCGGTGGTCCCGGTACAATACCGGTAACCCCCGAAACTTTCCCGGTGGCCGAAACTGGACTTCCTATATATAATTCTTCACCTCCGAACCATTCCGGAACCTCTCGTGACGTCCGGGATCTCATCCGGGACTCCGAACAACTTTCGGGTTTCCGCATACATATATCTCTACAACCCTAGTGTCACCGAACCTTAAGTGTGTAGACCCTACGGGTTCGGGAGACATGCAGACATGACCGAGACGCCTCTCCGGTCAATAACAAACAGCGGGATCTGGATACCCATGTTGGCTCCCACATGTTCCACGATGATCTCATCGGATGAACCACGGTGTCGAGGATTCAATCAATCCCGTATGCAATTCCCTTTGTCAATCGGTATGTTACTTGCCCGAGATTCGATCGTCGGTATCCCAATACCTTGTTCAATCTCGTTACCGGCAAGTCTCTTTACTCGTACTGCAATGCATGATCCCGTGACTAACGCCTTAGTCACATTGAGCTCATTATGATGATGCATTACCGAGTGGGCCCAGAGATACCTCTCCATCACACGGAGTGGCAAATCCCAGTCTCGATCCGTGCCAACCCAACAGACACTTTCGGAGATACCCGTAGTGCACCTTTATAGTCACCCAGTTACGTTGTGACGTTTGGCACACCCAAAGCACTCCTACGGTATCCGGGAGTTGCACGATCTCATGGTCTAAGGAAAAGATACTTGACAATGGAAAAGCTCTTGCAAACGAAACTACACGATCTTTTATGCTATGCTTAGGATTGGGTCTTGTCCATCACATCATTCTCCTAATGATGTGATCCCGTTATCAATGACATCCAATGTCCATAGTCAGGAAACCATGACTATCTGTTGATCAACGAGCTAGTCAACTAGAGGCTTACTAGGGACACGTTGTGGTCTATGCATTCACACATGTATTACGATTTCCGGACAATACAATTATAGCATGAACAATAGACGATTATCATGAACAAAGAAATATAATAATAATCATTTATTATTGCCTCTAGTGCATATTTCCAACATCTCTGTCATATGGATGCTAGTGACACTATCATATACGTGAGCCAAAAGGCGCAAACGGTCCCGGGCCTTGGTAAGGCGACACCCGTGGGAATACCGTGCGTGAGGCCGCAAAGTGATATGAGGTGTTACCAGCTAGATCGATGTGACTTGGAATCGGGGTCCTGACAAGAAAAATCAGACAATAGTTAGATATGAAGCATATCCATCTTATTATAACTTGATATGTAAATACTGTGTACACGAAAAATCTTTTGAAACTCAGGCAACAGTTAGCTATGAAGCATATTCATCTTATTACAACAAGCTTGCGATGTACTCCTACTGTACTTGTCTAACACAAACACAGAATCAAACTCACAACACAAGAACCTGAATCAAACTCCTGTAAAACAACATCAGACAAGAAAAAGGAAAAAAGCTGGTTCGAACGAGCAGGCCCAGCAGACAACGTCACTTGCAGGTATTTTCTTGGGAACAATTTTGATGCTTCATCAGGATACAAAGACGCGTTAGCATGCACTAAGTATGTCATCTTTGCCAAGGCAGGCACGCATGAAGTCTTGTCTTTTATTTTTGTGAGACGATGTCTCATCTTGTTAATGCACGTGAATTTCACGTGCATGCTTACTAGAGTAAGCACATCCAACCCTAAGCGCCTCCCATCTCCTCATTCATTCATCCATGCAGCCGTCATCCATCTCCATTGTTTCTCCAAGGCCACCTCTGTTGGGGAACACAGCTAAGAGAACAATTGATGTGCTTTGGGGTGCCCTCCTGCCCCCCATATAAAGGATGAGGGGAGGAGGCCGCCGGCCCTAGGGGCGCGCCATGGGGGGGAAACCGACTAGGACTCCTAGTCCAAATCGGCCCCCCTTCCTTTCTTTCGGAGAGGGAAAGGGGAAGGAGAGGGAGAAGGAAAGGGGTCCCGCGCCCCTTCCCCTTGTCCAATTCGGACAGCCCATGGGGGGCGCGTGCCACCCCTTGTGGGCTCCCCCCTCTCTCCCCTATGGCCCATGTTAGCCCATTACTTTCCCGGGGGTTCCGGTAACCTCCCGGTACTCCGAAAAATACCCGAAACACTCCGGAACCATTCCGGTGTCCGAATATCATCGTCCAATATATTAATATTTACCTCTCCAACATTTCGAGACTCCTCACATCATTATGCTAAGCTAACGGATGGGTCTTGTCCATCACATCATTCTCCTAATGATGTGATCCCGTTCATCAAATGACAACACATGTCTATGGTTAGGAAACTTAACCATCTTTGATTAACGAGCTAGTCTAGTAGAGGCTTTACTAGGGACGCAGTATTGTCTATGTATCCATACATGTATCAAGTTTCCAGTTAATACAATTCTAGCATGAATAATAGATATCTGTCATGATATAAGGAAATATAAATAACAACTTTATTATTGCCTCTAGGGCATATTTCCTTCAGTCTCCCACTTGCACTAGAGTCAATAATCTAGATTACATTGTAATGATTCTAACACCCATGGAGTCTTGGTGTTGATCATGTTATGCTTGTGGAAGAGGCTTAGTCAACGGGTCTGCCACATTCAGATCCGTATGTATTTTGCAAATCTCTATGTCTCCCTCCTTGACTTGATCATGGATGGAGTTGAAGCGTCTCTTGATGTGTTTGGTTCTTTTGTGAAATCTGGATTCCTTCACCAAGGCTATTCCTCCAGTATTGTCACAAAAGATTTTCATTGGACCCGATGCACTAGGTATTACTCCTAGATCGGATATGAACTCCTTCATCCAGACTCCTTCATTCGTTGATTCCGAAGTAGCTATGTACTACGCTTCACACGTAGATCCCGCCACGACGCTTTGCTTGGAACTGCACCAACTGACAGCTCCACCATTCAATATAAATATGTATCCGGTTTGTGACTTCGAGTCATCCGGATCAGTGTCAAAGCTAGCATCAACGTAACCATTTACAATGAGCTCTTTGTCACCTCCATAAACGAGAAACATATCCTTAGTACTTTTCAGGTACTTCAGGATGTTCTTGACCGCTGTCCAGTGATCCACTCCTGGATTACTATGGTACCTCCCTGCTATACTTATAGCAAGGCACACATAAGGTCTGGTACACAGCATAGCATACATGATAGAACCTATGGCTGAAGCATAGGGAATGACTTTCATTTGCTCTCTATCTTCTGCAATGGTCGGGCATTGAGCCTGACTCAACTTCACACCTTGTAACACAGGCAAGAACCCTTTCCTTGACTGGTCCATTTTGAACTTCTTCAAAATCTTATCAAGGTATGTGCTTTGTGAAAGTCCAATTAAGTGTCTTGATCTCTCTATAGATCTTGATGCCCAATATTTAAGCAGCTTCACTGAGGTCTTTCATTGAAAAACTCTTATTCAAGTATCCTTTTATGCTATCCAGAAATTCTATATCATTTCCAATCAACAATATGTCATCCACATATAATATTAGAAATGCTACAGAGCTCCCACTCACTTTCTTGTAAATACAGGCTTCTCCAAAAGTCTGTATAAAACCATATGCTTTGATCACCTCATCAAAACGTACATTCCAACTCCGAGAGGTTTGCACCAGTCCATAAATGGATCGCTGGAGCTTGCACATTTTGTTAGCACCTTTAGGATCGACAAAACCTTCTGGTTGCATCATATACAACTCTTCTTTAAGAAATCCATTAAGGAATGCAGTTTCGACATCCATTTGCCATATTTCATAATCATAAAATGCGGCAATTGCTAACATGATTCGGACAGACTTAAGCATCGCTATGGGTGAGAAGGTCTCATCGTAGTCAACTCCTTGAACTTGTCGAAAACCTTTTGTGACAAGTCAAGCTTTGTAGACAGTAACATTACCATCAACGTCAGTCTTCTTCTTGAAGATCCGTTTATTCTCTATGGCTTGCCAGTCATCGGGCAAGTCCACCAAAGTCCACACTTTGTTCTCATACATGGATCCCATCATAGATTTCATGGCCTCAAGCCATTTTGCGGAATCTGGGCTCATCATCGCTTCCTCATAGTTCGTAGGTTCATCATGCTCTAGTAACATGACTTCCAGAACAGGATTACCGTACCACTCTGGTGCGGAACGTGCTCTGGTTGACCTACGAGGTTCGGTAGTAACTTGATCTGAAGTTTCATGATCATTATCATTAGCTTCCTCACTAATTGGTGTAGGGATCACTGGAACTGATTTCTGTGATGAGCTACTTTCCAATTCAAGAGAAGGTACAATTACATCATCAAGTTCTACTTTCCTCCCACTCACTTATTTCGAGAGAAACTCCTTCTCTAGAAAGGATCATTCTTAGAAACAAAGATCTTGCCTTCGGATCTATGATAGAAGGTGTACCCAACAGTCTCTTTTGGGCATCCTATGAAGACGCACTTCTCCGATTTGGGTTCGAGCTTATCGGGCTGAAGCTTTTTCACATAAGCATCACAACCCCAAACTTTAAGAAACGACAGCTTAGGTTTCTTGCCAAACCACAGTTCATACGGTGTCTTCTCAACGGATTTAGATGGTGTCCTATTTAAAGTGAATGCAGCTGTCTCGAATGCATAACCCCAAAACGATAGTGGTAAATTGGTAAGAGACATCATAGATCGCACCATATCTAATAAAGTATGATTACGACGTTCGGACACACCATTATGCTGTGGTGTTCCAGGTGGCGTGAGTTGTGAAACTATTCCACATTGTTTTAAATGAAGGCCAAACTCATAACTCAAATATTCGCCTCCGCGATCATGTCGTAGAAACTTTATTTTCTTGTTACGAAGATTCTCCACTTCACTCTAAAATTCTTTGAACTTTTCAAATGTTTCAGACTTGTGTTTCATTAAGTAGATATACCCATATCTGCTCAAATCATCTGTGAAGGTCAGAAAATAATGATACCCGCCGCGAGCCTCAACACTCATCGGACCACATACATCGGTATGTATTATTTCCAATAAGTCAGTAACTCGCTCCATTGTTCCGGAGAACGGAGTCTTATTCATCTTTCCCATGAGGCATGGTTCGCAAGTATCAAATGATTCATAATCAAGTAATTCCAAAAGTCCATCTGCATGGAGTTTCTTCATGCGCTTTACACCAATATGACCCAAACGGCAGTCCCACAAATATGTTGCACTATCATTATCAACTTTGCATCTTTTGGCATCAATATTATGAATATGTGTATCACCACGATCGAGATTCAACAAAAATAGACCACTCTTCAAGGGTGCATGACCATAAAATATATTAATCATATAAATAGAACAACCATTATTCTCTGATTTAAATGAATAACCGTCTCGCATCAAACAAGATCCAGATATAATGTTCATGCTCAACGCTGGCACCAAATAACAATTATTCAGGTCTAAAACTAATCCCGAGGGTAGATGTAGAGGTAGCGTGTCGACGGCGATCACAACGGCCTTGGAACCATTCCCGACGCGCATCGTCACCTCGTCCTTAGCCAATCTTCGTTTAATCCGTAGCCCCTATTTCGAGTTACAAATATGAGCAACCGAACCGGTATCAAATACCCAGGCACTACTACGAGCATTAGTAAGGTACACATCAATAACATGTATATCAAATATACCTTTGTTCACTTTGCCATCCTTCTTATCTGCCAAATACTTGGGGCAGTTCCGCTTCCAGTGACCAATCCCTTTGCAGTAGAAGCACTCAGTTTCAGGCTTAGGTCCAGACTTGGGCTTCTTCCCGGGAGTGGCAACTTGCTTTCCATTCTTCTTGAAGTTCCCCTTATTTCCTTTACCCTTTTTCTTGAAACTAGTGGTCTTGTTAACCATCAACACTTGATGCTCCTTCTTGATTTCTACCTCCGCAGCTTTGAGCATTGCGAAGACTCGGGAATAGTCTTCTCCATCCCTTGCATATTATAGTTCATCATGAAGCCTTTATAGCTTGGTGGCAGTGATTGAAGAACTCTGTCAATAACACTATCATCCGGAAGATTAACTCCCAGCTGAGTCAAGTGGTTATGGTACCCAGACATTCTGAGTATGTGTTCATTGACAGAACTGTTCTCCTCCATCTTGCAGCTATAGAACTTGTTGGAGACTTCGTATCTCTCAACTCGGGCATTTGCTTGAAATATTAACTTCAACTCCTGGAACATCTCATATGCTCCATGACGTTCAAAACGTCTTTGAAGTCCCGATTCTAAGCCGTAAAGCATGGCACATTGAACTATCGAGTAGTCATCAACACGCGACTACCAGGCGTTCACAACGTCTGCAGTTGCTGGAGGGGGTGGCACACCTAGCGGTGCAGCAAGGACATAATTCTTCTGTGCAGCAATGAGGATAATCCTCAAGTTACGGACCCAATCCGTGTAGTTGTTGCCATCATCTTTCAACTTAGCTTTCTCTAGGAACACATTAAAATTCAAGGGAACAGTAGCACGGGCCATTGATCTACAACATAGATATGCAAAAACTATCAGGACTAAGTTCATGATAAATTAAGTTCAATTAATCATATTACTTAAGAACTCCCACTTAGATAGACATCCCTCAAGTCATCTAAATGATCACGTGATTCAAATCAACTAAACCATGTCCGATCATCACGTGAGATGGAGTAGTTTTCAATGGTGAACATCTCTATGTTGATCATATCTACTATATGATTCACGTTCGACCATTCGGTCTCCAGTGTTCCCAGGCCATGTCTGTACATGCTAGGCTCTTCAAGTTTAACCCGAGTATTCGCACGTGCAAAACTTTCTTGCACCCGTTGTATCTGAACGTAGAGCTTATCACACCCGATCATCACTTGGTGTCTCGGCACGACGAACTATCACAACGGTGCATACTCAGGGAGAACACTTATACCTTGAAATTCTAGTAAGGGATCATCTTATAATGCTACCGCCGTACTAAGCAAAATAAGATGCATAAAAGATAAACATCACATGCAATCAAAATATGTGACATGATATGGCCATCATCATCTTGTGCCTTTGATCTCCATCTCCAAAGCACAGTCATGATCTCCATCGTCACCGGCTTGACACCTTGATCTCCATCGTAGCGTCGTGGTCGTCTCGCCAACTATTGCTTCTACAACTATCGGTAACGCATAGTGATAAAGTAAAGCAATTACATGGTGTGTGCATCTCATACAATAAAGCGACAACCATAAGGCTCCTACCAGTTGCCGATAACTTTTACAAAACATGATCATCTCATACAACAACGTATATCACATCATTACTTGACCATATCACATCACAACATGCACTTTGTTGTTGCAAGTTTTACGTGGCTGCTACGGGCTTCTAGTAAGAACCATTCTTACCTACGCATCAAAACCACAACGATGTTTCGTCAAGTTTGCTGTTTTAACCTTCAACAACAACCGGCCGTAGTCAGATTCAACTAAAGTTGGAGAAACAGACACCCGCCAGCCACCTTTATGCAAATCAAGTTGCATGTCTGTCGGTGGAACCGGTCTCATGAACGCGGTCATGTAAGGTTGGTCTGGGCCGCTTCATCCAACAATACCGCCGAATCAAAATAAGACATTGGTGGTAAGCAGTATGACTATCATCGCCCACAACTCTTTGTGTTCTACTCGTGCATATCATCTACACATAGACCTGGCTCTAATACTACTGTTGGGGAACGTAGCATGCAATTTCAAAAAATTTCCTATGATCATGCAAGATCTATCTAGGAGATGCATAGCAACGAGAAGGGGAGAGTGTGTCCACGTACCCTCGTAGACCGAAAGCGAAAGCGTTAGCTTAACGCGGTTGATTTAGTCGAACGTCTTCGCGATCCAACCGATCAAGCACCGAACGTACGATACCTCCGAGTTAAGCACACGTTTAGCTTGATGACGTCCCTCGAACTCTTGATCCAGCAAAGTGTCGAGGGAGAGTTTTGTCAGCACAACGGCATGGTGACGGTGATGGTGATGTGATCCGCGCAGGGCTTCGCCTAAGCACTACGAAAATATGACCGGAGGAGTAAACTGTGGAGGGGGGCACCGCACACAGCTAAGAGAACAATTGATGTGCTTTGGGGTGCCCTCCTGCCCCCCCATATAAAGGATGAGGGGAGGAGGCCGCCAGCCCTAGGGGGCGCGCCATGGGGGGGAAACCGACTAGGACTCCTAGTCCAAATCGGCCCCCTTCCTTTCTTTCGGAGAGGGAAAGGGGAAGGAGAGGGAGAGGGAGAAGGAAAGGGGTCCCGCGCCCCTTCCCCTTGTCCAATTCGGACAGCCCATGGGGGGCGCGTGCCACCCCTTGTGGGCTCCCCCCTCTCTCCCCTATGGCCCATGTTAGCCCATTACTTTCCCGGGGGTTCCGGTAACCTCCCGGTACTCCGAAAAATACCCGAAACACTCCGGAACCATTCCGGTGTCCGAATATCATCGTCCAATAAATTAATCTTTACCTCTCCAACATTTCGAGACTCCTCGTCATGTCCGTGATCTCATCCGGTACTCTGAACAAACTTCAGTTACCAAAACACATAACTCATAATACAAATCGTCATCGAACGTTAAGCGTGCGGACCCTACGGGTTCGAGAACTATGTAGACATGACCGAGACACCTCTCCGGTCAATAACCAATAGCGGAACCTAGATGCTCATATTGGCTCCCACATATTCTACGAAGATATTTATCGGTCGAACCGTTATGACAACATACGTTATTCCCTTTGTCATCGGTTACTTGCCCGAGATTCGATCGTCGGTATCCTCATACCTAGTTCAATCTTGTTACCTGCAAGTCTCTTTACTCGTTCCGTAATGCATTATCCCGTAGCTAACTCATTAGTCACATTTCTTGCAAGGCTTATTATGATGTGCATTACCGAGAGGGCCCAGAGATACCTCTCCGATACTCGGAGTGACAAATCCTAATCTCGATCTATGCCAACCCAAAAAAACACCTTCGGAGATACCTGTAGAGCATCTTTATAATCACCCATTTACATTGTGACGTTTGATAGCACACAAGGTATTCCTCCGGTATTCGGGAGTTGCATAATCTCATAGTCAAAGGAACATGTATAAGTCATGAAGAAAGCAATAGCAATAAAACTTAACTATCATTATGCTAAGCTAACGGATGGGTCTTGTCCATCACATCATTCTCCTAATGATGTGATCCCATTCATCAAATGACAACACATGTCTATGGTTAGGAAACTTAACCACCTTTGATTAACGAGCTAGTCTAGTAGAGGCTTTACTAGGGACACTGTATTGTCTATGTATCCACACATGTATTCCGGTTAATACAATTCTAGCATGAATAATAGATATCTATCATGATATAAGGAAATATGAATAACAACTTTATTATTGCCTCTAGGGCATATTTCCTTCAACCTCCATAGAGAAGAGAAGGGCCAAGCCTAGAGTAAGAAGAAGGAGGGCCTCCACCACGCGCACTGGCCTTTGGGGCGGTGCGGTCTTCACCACCGGCGCGCCATCAGCACCACTGTCGGTGTCAAAATCGGCGAATCTCAGGTAGGGGGTCCCGAACTATGCGTCTAAGGCGGATGGTAACAGGAGGCGGGGGACACGATGTTTACCCAGGTTCGGGCCCTCTCGATGGAGGTAATACCCTACTTCTTGCTTGATTGATCTTGATGATATGAGTATTACAAGAGTTGATCTACCACGAGATCGTAGAGGCTAAACCCTAGAAGCTAGCCTATGGTATGATTGTTGTTCTTCTTGTCCTACGGACTAAACCCTCCAGTTTATATAGATACCGGAGGGGGCTAGGGTTACACGGAGTCGGTTACAAGGGAGGAGATCTATATCTGTATTGCCAAGCTTGCCTTCCACGCCAAGGAGAGTCCCATCCGGACACGGGACGGAGTCTTCAATCTTGTATCTTCACAGTCCAACAGTCCGGCCAAAGGATATAGTCCGGCTGTCCGAGGACCCCCTAATCCAGGACTCCCTCAGTAGCCCCTGAACCAGGCTTCAGTGACGATGAGTCCGGCGCGATGATTGTCTTCGGCATTGCAAGGCGGGTTCTTCCTCCGAATACTCCATAGAAGATTTTGAACACAAGGATAGTGTCTGGCTCTGCAAAACAAATTCCACATACCACCGTAGAGAGAATAATATTTCCACCAATCTAATCTGCTGACACGTTCTGGGGCATGACATCATACCGCGGCCTGGTCATTATTCGAACCGTTTTTTCACAACTAGCCACTGCACATATTGCGAGGCAGTTTTCTTGGCACGTCTTGTCGAAGCAGAGATCGTGTCCCCTTTGCACGAGATTCTCATCAATACGGGTGTGGGTAACCCAACCGCGCCATCAATTACGGCGTTTGGGGGAATAAGCGAGTTTACCAGGCAGGTAGGGAGGCGCATAGTTTCTTCCGTCCTTATAAAGGGACAAGGATTCATCCTTTTCACCCACGCCTTCTTCCTCCTTGCTCATCCATTCTTGCGCACTCGAGCTCCAGCACCCAAGTTCGCGTTTTTCTCCTCAAACCACTCCAAGCATGTCCGGAGCGGGAGGCAAGTGGATGGTCTCCTCCGTTACGGAGGAGGACATCACAAAGCTACGGGGAGCCGGATACCTGGCCGCGGATATCGCGCACCGGCTGCCAGATGCAGGGCAGATTGTCCCTACTCCAAAACCCCATGAGAGGGTAGTTTTTCTTACCCACTTCGTCCGCGGACTGGGATTTCCCCTCCACCCATTTGTCCACGGGCTCATGTTCTACTACGGGCTGGACTTTCACGATCTGGCCCCCAATTTCATCCTCAACATCTCGGCGTTTATCGTCGTGTGTGAGGCCTTCCTCCGCATCAAGCCCCACTTCGGCCTGTGGCTGAAGACCTTCAATGTTAAACCGAAGGTGGTGGTCGGCCAGCAAGCGGAGTGCGGAGGCGCCATGGTAAAGCACCAGACGCTGCGCGAGCTCTTCGGCACGACGCACCAGGACGTCTGGAAGGTGTTGTTCAAGGGTGCCGAGGTACCTCCTTCCCTTACTGAGGACCGCGGACTCAGCGTGAAGCGACCTGCCAATCCGGTAAGTTTTTTATATCTTATAAGATGTTCTCTTCCCCAGTATAACCATGCGCAGGATCTAAGCCTTCATGCCATTGAACAGGACTGGGTAGAGACAGCGGAGCAGATCGATTGTCCGGCTCCCCTGCCCGAAGATCCAGCGGATGCTCTTCTAACAGAGATGCTGGTTCCGGCGCCTTATGAGGTGCCGGAGAAGAAGGCCACGGGGACTAGGAAGGGTCTCCGGCGTAAGGTTATATCGGACTCATCGTTTGAAAACACCGAGGCGCACTCCTCCCACGAAAACGAGGAGGAGGAAGAAGAAAGCTCTCCCCCCCATCCGGGGGGGGGGAAGAAAAGGAAGACCGCCCCATCTGGGGAGGCCGAAGGGTCCAAAAAGGGAAGGACCCTCCCTCCGGACCACTCCACAAAAGCCGCTTACAGCGACGAGGAGTGGTTGCTCAGGGACAAGCCCCTGGCGAAGTCGTAAGTATCCGGATACCATAATAATGTTGGTATGTTTTGTATTATTGTTTCTTATATCATGTCAAACATGATCGTGCAGTCCGCCCAAAGCCCATATCGACGTATCCTCTTCGGATGGGTCTTTGGGCCCGTCGGCGATGAACAGCGATTCGCTCCCGACAGCCACCTCTCCCCACCCTACGGACGACGCCGAGGTGTTGTCTCAAAGGGTATTGATCCAAGGGGAGATAGTCCTGGAGGCGCCTCAAGGCGGCATCCTGGACTCTAGGCGCATGGGGGGCAAGACTCCCATGGGTTCTAATGACGGGGGCAGCAAGTTTGCCCCCCAGCCGAACACTGCGCCGGAACCTCCAGTGGCTCCGGACTCTGTCAGGCGACCCCTCACTAAGAGGGGCAAGCCGTCCGTGCCGAAGGCCTCTGTCCATCCATAGGCGCCGGACAACTTGCTGGAAGTGCTTCGCAGCGCTTCCATTGACGAAGAGCACCGCACTATTATGAGTGCGGTAATCAAGAGGGTTCAGTCCGCCAAAAGCAGACTGACTGAAGCCTGTGCCAGCCTCCTAACAGGCTTTGAGGTAAGTAGTCGGATTATAAGAGAATGTTACCGCATAGACAGTAGCCCCTGATGCTCTGTTTGGCGTTCGCGAAGAAAGGCCGAATAGAGGATCTAATAATAACCGCAGGAGTCTAATCGGAATGTGTCTATGTGCATGTGCAGGCTTCACTGCTGGCCGCTGCCGCATGTACTGCGGAGGTCGCCGCACTGAAGCGGGACCTTGAGCGGTCCAAGGAAGAGCTCGGCCTTACCAAGAGGCAGCTCGAAGAGGACAAAGGTAAGTGATGCCCCGTTTATATATTGATAAAGAAAAATTTTGATTTTGGAGTAATAGGATCATCATGAATTTTGCTAGGGGCCACGACCAAAGTGGTGGCCCTTCAGAAGGCGCTATCCGAGGCCGTAGACAAAGCGGCCAAGGAGCGCATCGAGCGAGAGAAACAAGTGGCCCGAGTGGGCGAGGTGCAGCAAGAGCTCTGGGATCTCGCCAAGAAATATGAGTCCGTGGAGCGTGACTCTAAGACGCAAGGGTCCGAGCTTGCGAAGGCCCTCGAGAGCGCACAGAATGCCAAGGCCGAAGCCCATAAGGCCCTCCAGGAAATTGAGGCGGTGAAGAAGATAGCGGCAGGTAAGGCATTCATTATGCAAAGCAAGCATGCGAAGGAAACTTTTCTTTTACTTACTCGTATTCGGAGCTCTCCAGGAGCGTTCGCAGATCTGCCCCGCAGCGTATCGGATGCCGCAGAGTTCTACCGGGCCGAGGAAGGGAGCTCGACGGAGAAGCTATTTTGGTCTCAGTATACTGGGACCGAACATCCGGTGCCCCTGAGCGACCAGTTGAAGCAACTGGTCGAGCTGCACAAGGCGGCCGAACTGGCTATGAGGGGCCTCATAGTCCGGATGTGGCCTGGCGAGCCCCAGCCTGGCAGCTACTTCGGTCTGGTGAGGCGGCTTGTGAATGCCTGCCCATGGCTTGAAGTCATAAAGTGGTCCGTCTGCATTGAGGGTGCGCGCAGGGCCTTTGCCCGTGTGAAAGTGCACTGGGCGAAGATGGACGCCGAGAAGCTGGTGAAGGAGGGGCCGCCGGAGGGCAAGGAGCATCGCCACCCCGAAATATATTATGACAGTGTCCTGAAGGGTGCCCGCCTTGTAGCGGAGGAATGTGCTAAGGATGTAATATTTGAATGAATATACTCATGTGATCCTGTAATATGAAAACGAGTTCATGTGCGCTATATAACGCTTTGTTGATTTAAAATATTACCTTCTGTGCGGCCGTTTATAAGATCTGAGAGTTGGCTAGTCGTCGGCTTCTGCCCCTATGTAACTAGTACTGGGGTGTTCGGGATAAACCTGAGCACTCTTTATCCCAATTTTGGGTCCTTTGAAGGAGGTGTTCAGCACAACGAACCAGGCAATCGGACTATAAAGCTTTATCACTCTCACTTAGCCATAGAAGTCTACAATTTTAAATTTTGGCGAAGCCCCTAGTATTCGGAAGACCGAATTGGGGCGCTATATACGCCTAAATCGGACAAGGCCGACTCCTCGCCTGAAGCGGAAAAAATCTTTAAGGACTTGAGACCTCTCGAACAGCGACCAACTCTCGCCTTATCATGACAGTCAGTTTTCGGCTTTCTCTACTGAGGTGTTCGTCCGGAAGAACCGGGACACAATCGCAGTAGTTCTCCCAGTGATACGTTAGCCGATATAGCGGAACGTAAGGTACCAAAACATGGGAGCCGGGCAAACCCAACTATTGGCCCAAGACATGATTCGGAGTTGATGCATATAATGCTATAAGTTCTGGGTGCCGCACTGTCGAAAGTGTTCGGACTTTTCACGCCTTGTTATGGGGTACGCTGAAGCCCCTGGCGCGCTGGTCGTACCAGAATGTACGGGTGCGATTTGTCGTAAATGAGCAGACAAGGAAAATAAGAAAGGGTAATGCAATAGTAGACTGACGCTATGCATTTTATTAAGTAATACGTCGAGGCGTACGGACACAAGTAGTGCAAAAAGCAAAAAATAGGACTATTTGACATGTCCTATCCAAGGGCAAGCTGCGTATGGGTATTTAAAACAGGTATTTCGATCGTTATCAAAGACCACCTCAAGATTCCCTTGTATGTCAGAACTTCTTGCTTCCTTGGTATTTCCTTCCCGTAATGCGTCCGGCAATCAGACTGCCGAGAAGGGCTTCCAGCGAGTAAGGTCCTGAAAGAGAGAAAATGATAAGGGTATACAGCCCCTGTGTGACAGCCTGGTTTTTGCCCTCTCTCATTTGCTTGATTTTTATTTGGATTAAATTTGAAACTTGGAGTTTTTGAATCTTTTCATATGGACTTAAACACTTGGGTACTCTTGGCTTTCACCCAAGTGCTCCATTTCCCTCTCTGATCATCATTCCCCTTCTGATCCATCCCAAAATAATCTTTGGAATATTTTTCTTAAAAGAAAAATATTCATTTTCTCTCAAAAACCCTAGCCAAATCAGTATGCTCCAAAGCAACCCTAATTTTTATGGCCTGGAAAAATCTGAGATAAATCACAAATATTCTTTGAACCCTAGGGCACCTTGCTGAGCGAAAATATTTCATCACTTTTTGGAATATTTTTGCTACAGAAAATATTTTCTGTTCTGGACAGAAATGGTGGTTTCTACAGCAACTACCATTTTACTTGCTCCATTGTGCCTGGGTTTTCTTGTGCATTTTCACCTTAGTAACTCTTGGCTAACCTCCAAAGCACAGCCTCTAACCACCAGCCATTTGACCTAAGTAACCTCTCAAAGTTACTTACCAGAAACTTACCTGGCGTGTAAAAACTTCTCTACTGCACCTGGATTCAAACCAAAGCGTGGTAACATCTCAAACTACCACGGACAACACGCCAGACATGAAGTTTAGGCTTAGCTCGGCCTGATGTCATAGTCCATGCGGTGACCGCGTTCATCCAGGGGTGCTGGCATGCGTGTCGACGCGCTCTGAGTGCCGCCGAGCGCTTTGTTTCGCGCGTGCTCGCTTCCCCGACTGTCGTAGCGCGCCAAACTTCGCCACCATATTCGTCTCAACTCCCTTAACTCCCCTCTGGCGCTCGCCGACGCCCGAGCTCGCTGCAGTGAGCACGGGCACGGTCCGGCCAACCCAACAGTGTGGTGCGCACTGTGCTCGTCGCCTTCTCCTCGTTCCTGTGCTCGTCTCCGTCCGCCAACAGTTGCCGCGTGAGCTGCGTCGCTTTCTTCTCCTCTCACTGACGCCGCTCGTCGCCGGGCGCCGTGGACAGATGTCCACCGACGGAGCCTGAAACCCCCTCGCCGCTCGCCTATAAATGGAGCCGCCCCCTGCCTCCTCGAGCACCATCCAGCACTCCCACACACCCCACAAGTGAGTAGGAAGCCGTAGCCCGGCCGGGCAGGCCTCGGGCTGCCGTCCCCGAGCTCGAGCTCGCCAGCGATCCCATCTGGTCGCCGCGGTAGCTCCAGCCCCTCCCAGGCCAGGGCGACCCTTCTAGGGCCTCCGCCCCTCTCCGGTGAAGCCGTTCCGCCCCTCTGGAGCCCCTGGAGTTGCATCTGCTCGCCCTCTTCTTCATCTCCGGCGACCACCGTGTTCTGCCTCCGCTTGCGAGGTTGATTCTGACGCCGTCCGACCGCCCTAGCTACGCTACGGGTACGGGCAGGTGCGCCTCAACCCCCTCTTGCCATCCCTCCCTCTCGTTTTGGCCAGGGAGTCCTCGTCGCCGGCGAGAGCTCCGGCGGAGCTGCGACTCCCTCTGTTTCCTTCTCCCCCTCCTCCTAACCTGACTAGCAGGGCCCGCTAGTCAGCCACTCTGTACGCGCGTGAAGCGGTACGAGTGGTGGCGCCCCTGGGCTTTACGCCTTCGACGTCACCCCCCAGCCTACTTTTTTATTCAAATTCATTTGAATTTACAGAACATTTCAAACAGCCATAACCCCTCAACCATAAATCCAAATGAATTGATTCTTTTTGCATCTTGTTCTTTGCAAAGAAACCTAGCAGCTCACCAAAGATGAGATTATTCTGAGCTGTTTAGAATTTCTGGTGATTTTCAGAAGTGTTCTTGATATTTTCTTTTTGTGTTTAAAATTATTTTCAGAGGGTGAGGCTTTTCTTGAGGATCACTAGAAGGCTTGTGAACCTCATCTGCACTAAGGCAAACCACAACAACATTTTCATGGTGTCATTTCAATATTTATGATTTTCTTACATAAATGAAATGATTAATCCATGCATTTAAATAACTATTGTGTTATTTATATTCTGTTAAGTGTTTGCTAGTTAATATGCTTGATTTACAGAATGTGGAAACTAGCTTAGTTGGTGAAGCAAAGCTAGGATCTATTTGTGGTGATGATAGAAATAAATTTTGTTATGCATGTTATTAATTATTTAAAGTTATGTTCTTGCATAAATAAAATGATAATAATTTGCTAGAAAATATTCTGTTAAGTACTTGTTTAGTCATTTTACCTGACTTACAGAATGTTTGAACCTCACTTGGTTGGTAAAGAAATTAGGATTTGTGTGTGGCAAAATCTTTGTTATTCAGATGAGAAATTAATCGGAGTTACGTTCTTGCATGAGAAAATAATAAAACTTGCTGCAAAATATTTTGGTTAATATGTGAGTTATCTTGATCAGCAAAGTAATATGAGTTGTTGATGTTTATGCTTAGTGTGAATATGGATGACATCGGTCATTTTCGTTATTAAGTGATGCATGTGTAGTTTTGCATTTCATGGCATGCTATGACACCGGTCATTTTCATTTTAAGTTGAACCTGAATATAACTCAACTTGAATATACCGTTGACTGGGTCATGGTGCTGCTAAATCGAGTTTTTCCCGATGCAACCACATTTGCCTTTGTGGGAAGGCCTTGATTCGGTCCATTGACATTGCCTCTGGTCGGTGCCTCCAACTAGGAAAGGTTACGTCGTGCTTACCCTGGCCCGGTAAGCAGGCATAACCTTGTGTGCCCGTTGTTGAGATTATGGTACCGGGTCCCCGAGTGGGATCGTTTTGGCCACGACGGTGGTCGGTGTGTCTTTGGTAGACTCGGGGCCACCCAGGACTAGCCCGTTGGGGATTGGGTCGGAGTGGCCGGGAGAGTGTCATGGCAATGGAAGGGTTTCATCAGAATGCCGTTGGTCCACCCGAATGGGAGTGCGAGGCCATGGGTTCCGTGGTGTGGGTACAGTGTGCTACCTCTGCAGAGTGTATAATCTATCGATAGCCGAGTCCACGGTCACGGACACCTCGTAGTAGGTCCCACCATGAGTCAACGTTTAATAAAATGTGCACACTAAGCTATGAACTTTGCATTGTTGAGGATGGCAAAAAGGCCATCGAGATATTCGGGACCAGATATTGGTCGTGGTTGTGATCATCGTAAGGATCACGAGTTACTCTTGTTAAGACCACGTTGGTGGCTTGTTTGTGATCCGAGAATGATCACGGTGAGTAAGTTGTCCCGAGGGACATTCGAGCATGATCACAGCATGTTTGACATATAGTGTTGCATTATTAATAATTGGTTAAGTATCATGATATTGTTTGCCATTATGATTATGCCTGTTGTGAGCTTGCAAGTGCATTCAATGTACTGACCTGGCGTGTCATGCCAGATTTCAGGAAAGTCTCGTTGGAGAGGAGCGCTGCTCAAGTCTAGATCGTGTCCACATCGGTGTCCCTGTGATATGGAGCTTCCGCTATGACATTATTCCGCTGCCACGTAGTTGTTCTGATCGAGGCCCCTTTATGTTCACTAAATAATGTACATATTGTTCAGCCGCACCGGGTGTGCCGCTTGGCCTCGACAGCTGTTGTAATATAAACTCTTTTCCGCTAGCATCAATAAAGCGGTTGTTTTCTGTTCCAAGATGTTGTGTGTTGCCAGAAGACATGGTCTCTGGGCTGGCAATGCATGGTAAACCGGTCGCTCTGAGCCGGGGTGCCACAACGCTTGGTATCAGAGTCGCGCTGACTGTAGGCCACGCTAGACTACGACGTGTTAACTGGACGTTAGATACGAGTTTAAGTTGAGTGCCGGTAGTAATTTTTGCTGGTTGTTGCATTGCATGCATTTGGCTTATAAATTTTTATGCTAACCTGCTAATGGTTGTGGGTGTAGATGGCTCCGGTGCCGTATCTGTGCCAGTTGCAGCTGATGTCGTACACGTCACCGCACCTCCTTCGCAACGTGTGGCGTCGGATGTACCCTCTCGGAGACGACCCAGTCTATCGTGTGTACCGGGAGCATCTAGCTGACTCAGTGTATGAGTATCACGCAGTGGTCACTCTGCGCACTAGTTCTGATTCCAGCTCTTACACTCATACTTATCGGAGCGGATACGCCTCCACCGCTTCTCAGGCTGTCCAGTTTGCTGCATTCGAGGTCCTTGTCGAGCTTCGCTACAACGAGGTCCGAATGCAGAACCACCCAAGTTTCTATTACTACCCATCTCTGCACGACAACGGTCGTGTCCGTTTCCCTATCATTGATCCGGAGTCTGATAGCGTTGCTAGCCACCTTGCTCGTTATGTCACTGCTAGCTATCTGATGATCCACGAGCTGGCTCGAGAGCTGACTCGTGCCCGTACTGCTTTAGCCGCTGCTTTAGTCACTACTAGATCTGCCACTACTCCATCTTCTCTGGGATTTACCCCTTATATTCCAGCCAGTTCTAGTTCCCCTATTTCGCCGGTTACTCCTCCGAGTAGCACGGGCGTCTCGGCCGTGAATCCTCTCAGTACTCCTGCCGAGTGGGTTTCACTTCTCGCTACTCCTGTAGCCCCGATGCTTCATCCTACCCCTGCCCTTGAGGGAGAGCCCTCGAGGCAGCGCCGTCGTGTTACCTTTAACCCGGAGGTTTCCGTTAACCACGTCAGTTCAGGATCCGAGACCGCTTCAGGGGAGGATACCGCAGCACCAGCAGAGCAGTAGTATCTTTGAGTATTTGCAGTCGTCCGGATGATGTACGGATGTAGTTGTACGAGTCATGATGTTTCGTTGCATGTATGAGAGTAGTTGAACCTGGCATGTTGTTTATCTTTCATGTATGAGTCTAAGTATAATTATGTTGGGACATTATTCGCCGTATTTTCTTTGCTCTTTTGTTTTCTTCCGGGATTTGTTGCTGGCTTTTCCCCAATTTTATTCTTGGGTGTTTCTCATCTCGATTGCGTTGTCTTGGGAAAAATCCATAATAGGATGACGCGGGGAGGCAGCAGTAGCAACGTTCGTGAGGGAACTCCTGTTCGTCGTTCCGCACGACAGGCAGGACATTCTCCCGAGCCGTACGTTCCGCCACCACCTCCACCGCCTAATCCGCCCTCCACCGAGCAAATTCTGCGTATGTTTGAGGAAAGAAGGAACAATGATCTGATTGAAATATTAAGAAGTGTGCAAGTATGGTTGGACCGAATGGAAATCAGAACAGTCATCACTCAAAGCTGTCAGATTTTCAGAGGACCAAGCCACCCAGCTTCAGTCAGATTGTTGACCCATTGGATGCAGACGATTGGTTGCGCACCATTGAGAAAAAGCTTGAGATTGCTCGTACTGAAGAAAATGATAAAGTTCCATTTGCAACTCATTACCTTGAAGGCGCAGCTACCATATGGTGGGAAAATACAAAAGCCATGTGGCCGGTTGATGAGGAAATCACCTGGGAAAAGTTTAAGGATCAGTTCCGAAAATATCATATCCCTACTGGAGTTATGAAGACCAAGCAGGGTGAATTTCTCGCACTCGTCCAAGGAAATCGGTCTGTAGCTGAATATTTGCAAAAATTCAATCATCTCGCCCGTTACTCTCTTTATGATGTGGCCACCGAAGAAAGGAAGATTGACAGATTTCTTGGAGGCTAAATCCGCAACTCCGGTGTACTCTCAGTATGCTTGATTTCCCAGATTTCCAAACTCTGGTGAATAAGGCTTTCATTGCTGAACCGGAGCACAAGCTTATAGCAGATAATAGGACTGTTAACAACAACAACAAGCGTAAGTTTGAGCCAAAGAAGGATGGGCAACCAGTGCAAAAGGCTCGTACCTGGCAGCAGACTCAGGTGGAATACAAGCCAAATTGGCAGCAGAATGTTAACAAGACCACCACTCAAGTCAAGAATGTCGTGACCAACCCAATACATGAAGAGCGTCAGCGCAATAATTCTTGATTTAATTGTGGGCAGAACGGACATTATGCCAGACAGTGCCCCAAGAACAACAAGGCGAATGCCCTAATTAGGCCACAAGTCAACTTTATGGAGTCATGGCCAATCTAGCAAAACTTCACTGGGCACGTGCATCATATCTCCGCCGATGAAGCCCAAGAGAAGCCAGAAGTCGTCATTGGTATGTTTTCTGTTAATGACATACCTGCCGTAATTTTATTTGACTCTGGGGCTTCCCATTCTTTTATTTCTCGGAGTTTTGCTGCCCAAAACAACTTTCCTTGCACGCTTTTGGGAAAAAATATGCTGGTACAAACCCCGGGATCTATAATCAAGAGCAATCTGGTCTGCCGTGATCTGGAAATCAATATCAACGGAGTCTACTTTCCAACCTCTCTGATAATCATTGAGTCTGAAAAGTTGGATATTATATTGGGTATGAATTGGTTGACCAAATATCAAGTTTGCATAAACTGCGCAACCCGACAAGTCACTTTGACCAGTCTGAATGGGCAGACTATCAAATTCTATGCTCGCAAGAATATACCCAAGCAAGAATTGGTTTGCACCGATGTGGCTAAATTGGAATTTATTCATGTGGTCAGCGAGTACCCTGATGTATTTCCAGAAGAACTGCCAGGCATGCCACCAGATCGGGAACTGGAATTTGCAATAGATCCTATGCCCGGGACTGCACCGTTATACAAGAAGTATTACCGGATGCCCTCATCAGAATTAGTGGAGCTAAAGAAATAGCTTGATGAATTGCTCTAGAAAGGATATATTCGTCCCAGCTCTACACCATGGGGATCACCTGCTATTTTCGTGGACAAAAAGGATGGCAGTCTCCGTATGTGCGTAGATTACCGCCAGCTGAATGAGGTCACTATCAAAAATAAATATCCGCTGCCAAGGATTGATGATCTGTTTGATCAGCTCAGTGGGGCTAAAGTATTCTCTAAGATCGATTTACGGACCGGATATCATCAGCTCAAGATTAAAAAGGAGGATATTCCTAAGACCGCATTCACTACTCGGTACGGTCTTTACGAATATACCGTGATGTCCTTTGGTCTCACCAATGCCCCTGCTTTCTTCATGCATATGATGAACAAAGTATTCATGGACTTCCTCGAAAAATTCATGGTAGTCTTCATCGATGACATCCTCATTTACTCCAAGGGTGAAGAAGAGCACAAGGATCACCTCCGAACAGTGCTACAACGACTTCGCGACCATCGGCTATACGCCAAATTCAGTAAATGCGAATTTTGGCTCAAGCAAGTTGGGTTTCTCGGACATGTACTATCCGCCGAAGGTATAGCCATGGTCCCGAGCAAAGTAAAGGATGTGCTCGATTGGGTGCCGCCCACGACTGTGACGCAGATCCGTAGTTTTCTCGGATTGGCTGGATATTACCGTCGTTTTATTGAAGGGTTTTCCAATATTGCTAAACCCATGACGGAGCTCCTAAAAAAGGATAAGAAGTTTGAATGGATGGAGGACTGTGAGAAAAGTTTTAATGAGTTAAAGATACGTCTGACAACCGCACCTGTATTGACTCTTCAAGACATTTATCGCAGTTTTGATGTGTATTGTGACGCCTCCAGGCAAGGTATTGGTTGCGTACTTATGCAAGACAACAAGGTAGTAGCATATGCATCGCGACAGCTATGACTCCATGAGGGAAATTATCCTACTCATGATTTGGAATTGGCAGCGGTGGTTCATGCATTAAAAATTTGGAGACACTACCTCATTGGAAAATGGTGCCAAATTTTTACCGACCACAAGAGTCTCAAATACATCTTCACTCAGCCATATTTAAACCTCCGTCAGCGAAGATGGCTAGAGTTGGTCAAGGATTATGACCTTGGAATAAATTACCACCCGGGCAAGGCCAATGTAGTTGCCGATGCACTCAGTCAAAAGCCCGTCAGCTTAAATGTCATATTGAAATCCTTGCCGCCCGAACTCCAAGAGGAGATCGCTCAGCTCAACTTGGTCATAGTGGATGCTGGCCTCGCTAATATTTTGGAAGTTACACCCACACTTGAGATAGAGATCCGCAAGGCCCAGCCAGCTGACACCGAGCTGAAAAGACGTGCCCAGGGCCAGATGGCAGAACAGACCCCAGATTTCTTCAAGGACAAATTCGGTACCCTACGATTCCGTGGACGGATTTGTGTACCCAATCAACCGGATTTAAGGAAGAAAATTCTGTCAGAAGCACACGAATCCTCATATTCCATTCACCCGGGAGGTACGAAAATGTATGAGGACCTTAGACAAATATTTTGGTGGGATGGAATGAAGAAAGACATTGCCTATTTTGTAGCCTGTTGCGACATATGCAACAAGGTGAAGGCAGAGCATCAGAAGCCAGCCGGACTCCTCCAACCGCTGCCGGTTTCACAATGGAAATGGGATGACATTTGTATGGATTTCATTACGGGATTGCCTAAGACTCAGCGAGGCAATGATGCAATCTGGGTTATAGTGGACACCCTAACCAAGGTCCCTCACTTCATTCCAATCAGCACCAGATACAGGGCAGATCAACTTGCACAGTTGTATGTATCCAGAATAGTCAGTCTGCATGGAGTACCCCGAACTATCACTTCCGACCGAGGTTCCCTGTTTACCTCCGCTTTTTGGTCACGCCTCCATTAAGCCTTGGGGACAACATTGAAATATAGTACTGCTTATCATCCTCAGACGGATGGACAGACAGAAAGGGTAAATCAAATACTCGAAGATATGTTGCGAGCCTGTGCTTTAGCCTAAGGACCCAAATGGGAAGACTGTTTGCCATATGCCGAGTTTTCCTATAACAACAGCTTCCAGACCAGTCTGAAAATGTCACCATATGAAGCTCTGTATGGCCGTAAGTGCCGCACTCCTTTAAATTGGTCTCAAACTGGAGATAGCCGTATCTTCGGAACAGATCTCATGATGGAAGCTGAGAAACAAGTTAAGGAAATCAGAGACAGATTGCAATTAGCCAAATCTCGACAGAAAAGTTATTATGATGCAAAGCACCGACAGATAAGTTTTGAACCCGGAGAGCACGTATACCTCCGAGTCACTCCTATGAAAGGAGTCAAGAGATTTCAGACTCGTGGAAAGTTGGCCCCCAGATTTATCGGTCCATTCCCAGTTATGTCTCGAGTAGGTACTGTTGCGTATCAATTAGAACTACTCGCTGAGTTGGCGGACGTGCACAACGTGTTTCATGTTTCACAATTGAGACGATGCATATCCCCGCCTGAGAAAAGGACTGCTATGGCTGAGGTAGAGTTGGCAAATGATTTAACTTATGAAGAGAGACCGTTCAGAATTTTGGATCAGATGGAAAGGGTCACTCGCAGTAAAGTAAGGAAATTTTACAAAGTTCAGTGGGAGCATCACACAGAGTCAAAATCAACTTGGGAGCGGGAAGAATTTCTACAGTCACATTATCCAGAGTGGTTTTCCCAAGCAACCGAATCTCGAGGACGAGATTCATTCTAAGTGGGGAGGTTTGTGACAGCCTGGTTTTTGCCCTCTCTCATTTGCTTGATTTTTATTTGGATTAAATTTGAAACTTGGAGTTTTTGAATCTTTACATATGGACTTAAACACTTGGGTACTCTTGGCTTTCACCCAAGTGCTCCATTTCCCTCTCTGATCATCATTCCCCTTCTGATCCATCCCAAAATAATCTTTGGAATATTTTTCTTAAAAGAAAAATATTCATTTTCTCTCAAAAACCCTAGCCAGATCAGTATGCTCCAAAGCAACCCTAATTTTTATGGCCTAGAAAAATCTGAGATAATTCACAAATATTCTTTGAACTCTAGGGCACCTTCCGGAGCGAAAATATTTCATCACTTTTTGGAATATTTTTGCTACATAAAATACTTTATGTTCTGGACAGAAATGGTGGTTTCTACAGCAACTACCATTTTACTTGCTCCATTGTGCCTGGGTTTTCTTGTGCATTTTCACCTTAGTAACTCTTGGCTAACCTCCAAAGCACAGCCTCTAACCCCCAGCCATTTGACCTCAGTAACCTCTCAAAGTTACTGACCAGAAACTTACCTGGCGTGTAAAAACTTCTCTACTGCAAATGGATCCAAACCAAAGCGTGGTAACATCTCAAACTACCACGGACAACATGCCAGACATGAAGTTTAGGATTAGCTCGGCCTGATGTCATAGTCCATGCGGTGACCGCGTTCGTCCAGGGGTGCTGGCATGTGTGTCGACGCGCTCTGAGTGCCGCCGAGCGCTCTGTTTCGCGCGTGCTCGCTTCCCCGACTGCCGTAGCGCACCAAACTTCGCCACCATCTTCGTCTCAACTCCCTTAACTCCCCTCTGGTGCTCGCCGACGCCGGAGCTCGCCGCAGCGAGCACGGGCACGGTCCGGCCAACCCAACAGTGCGGTGTGCACTGTGCTCGTCGCCTTCTCCTCGTTCCTGTGCTCGTCTCCGTCCGCCAACAGTTGCCGCGTGAGCTGCGTCGCTTTCTTCCCCTCTCACTAATGCCGCTCGTCGCCGGGCGCCGTGGACAGGTGTCCACCGGTAGAGCCCGAAACCCCCTCGCCGCTCGCCTATAAATGGAGCCGCCCCCGGCCTCCTCGAGCACCATCCAGCACTCCCACACACCCCACAAGCGAGTAGGAAGCCGTAGCCCGGCCGGGCAGGCCTCGGGCCGCCGTCCCCGAGCTCGAGCTCGCCGGCGATCCCCTGTGGTCGCCGCGGTAGCTCCAGCCCCTCCCAGGCCAGGGCGACCCTTCCAGGGCCTCCGCCCCTCTCCGGTGAAGCCGTTCCGCCCCTCTGGAGCCCCTGGAGTTGCCTCTGCTCGCCGTCTTCTTCATCTCCGGCGACCACCGTGTTCTGCCTCCGCTTGCGAGGTTGATTCCGACGCCGTCCGACCACCCCTAGCTATGCTACGGGTACGGGCAGGTGTGCCTCAACCCCCTCTTGCCATCCCTCCCTCTCATTTTGGCCAAGGAGTCCTCGTCGCCGGCGAGAGCTCCGGCGGAGCTGCGACTCCCTCTGTTTCCTTCTTCCCCTCCTCCTAACCTGACTAGCGGGGCCCGCTAGTCAGCCACTCTGTACGCGCGCGAAGCAGTACGAGTGGTGGCGCCCCTGGGCTTTACGCCTTCGACGACACCCCCCCCAGCCTACTTAATTTTATTCAAATTCATTTGAATTTATAGAACACTTCAAACAGCCATAACTCCTCAACCATAAATCCAAATGAATTGATTCTTTTTGCATCTTGTTCTTTGCAAAGAAATCTAGCAGCTCACCAAAGATGAGATTTTTCTAAGCTGTTTAGAATTTCTTATGATTTTCAGAAGTGTTCTTGATATTTTCTTTTTGTGTTTAAAATTATTTTCAGAGGGTGAGGCTTGTCTTGAGGATCACCAGAAGGCTTGTGAACCTCATCTGCACTAAGGCAAGCCACAACAACATTTTCATGGTGTCATTTCAATATTTATGATTTTCTTACTTGAATGAAATGATTAATCCATGCATTTAAATAACTATTGTGTTATTTATATTCTGTTAAGTGTTTGCTAGTTAATATGCTTGATTTACAGAATGTGGAAACTAGCTTAGTTGGTGAAGCAAAGCTAGGATCTATTTGTGGTGATGATAGAAATAAATTTTGTTATGCATGTTATTAATTATTTAAAGTTATGTTCTTGCATAAATAAAATGATAAAAATTTGCTAGAAAATATTCTTTTAAGTACTTGTTTAGTCATTTTACTTGACTTACAGAATGATTGAACCTCACTTGGTTGGTAAAGAAATTAGGATTTGTGTGTGGTAAAATCTTTGTTATTCATATGAGATATTAATCGGAGTTACGTTCTTGCATGAGAAAATAATAAAACTTGCTGCAAAATATTTTGGTTAATATGTGAGTTATCTTGATCAGCAAAGTAATATGAGTTGTTGATGTTTATGCTTAGTGTGAATATGGATGACATCGGTCATTTTCGTTATTAAGTGATGCATGTGTAGTTTTGCATTTCATGGCATGCTATGACACTGGTCATTTTCATTTTAAGTCGAACCAAGTGATTAACACCCATAGTTCACATCGTCATGTGACCAACACCCAAAGGGTTTACTAGAGTCAATAATCTAGTTCACATCGCTATGTGATTAACACCCAAAGAGTACTAAGGTGTGATCATGTTTTGTTTGTGAGATAATTTTAGTCAACGGGTCTGTCACATTCAGATCCGTAAGTATTTTGCAAATTTATATGTCTACAATGCTCTGCACGGAGCTACTCTAGCTAATTGCTCCCACTTTCAATATGTATCTTATGACGCCCCCGATTTAACCGTACACTAATCATGCACGCAAATGTGTATGATCAAGATCAGGGACTCACGGGAAGATATCACAACACAACTCTAAAACATAAATAAGTCATACAAGCATCATAATACAAGCCAGGGGCCTCGAGGGCTCGAATGCAAGTGCTCGATCATAGACGAGTCAACGGAAGCAACAATATCTGAGTACAGACATAAGTTAAACAAGTTTGCCTTAAGAAGGCTAGCACAAAAGTAGCAACGATCGAAAAGGCAAGGCCTCCTGCCTAGGACCTCCTAACTACTCCTCGAAGCCGAACTCCATGTAGAATCATCCTCGGGATCTCTAGCTCCTGGACTCCAGCATCTGGTTGCGACAATCAGGTATAGAAAGGGGAAAAGAGGGAGAAAAGCAACCATGAGTACTCATCCAAAGTACTCGCAAGCAAGTAGCTACACTACATATGCATGGGTATATGTGTAAAGGGTCATATCGGTGGACTGAACTGCAGAATGCCAGAATAAGAGGGGGGGAGCTAATCCTGTCGAAGACTATGCTTCTGGTAGCCTCCATCTTGCAGCATGTAGAAGAGAGTAGATTGAAGTCCTCCAAGTAGCATCGTATAGCATAATCCTACCCGGCGATCCCCTCCTCGTCGCCCTATTAGAGAGCGATCACTGGGTTATATCTGGCACTTGGAAGGGTGTGTTTTATTAAGTATCCAGTTCTAGTTGTCATAAGGTCAAGGTACAACTCCGGGTCGTCCTTTTACCGAGGGACACGGCTATTCGAATAGATAAACTTCCCTGCAGGGGTGCACCACATAACCCAACATGCTTGATCCCATTTGGCCGGACACACTTTCCTGGGTCATGCCCGGCCTCGTAAGATCAACACATCGCAGCCCCACCTAGGCTCAACAGAGAGGTCAGCACGCCGGTCTAAACCCTATGCGTGCAGGGGTCTGGGCCCATCGTCCATTGCACACTTGCACGTTGCGTACGCGGCCGGAAGCAGACCTAGCCCCCTTAATACAAGCGCGAGCTTACGGTCCAATGCGGCGCGCGCCACTCAGTCGCTGACGTCAAAAAGAGCTTCGGCTGATACCACGACGTCGAGTGCCCATAACTGTTCCCGCGTAGTTGGTTAGTGCGTATAGACCAAATGGCCAGACTCAGATCAAATACCAAGATCTCGTTAAGCGTGTTAAGTATCCGCGAACGCCGACCAGGGCCAGGCCCACCTCTCTCCTAGGTGGTCTCAACCTGCCCTGTCGCTTCGCCACAAAGTAACAGTCGGGGGCCGTCAGGAACCCAGGCCCACCTCTACCGGGATGGAGCCACCTGTCCTTTCAGCCCCCTCATCAGAATCACTTGCGGGTACTCAACGAGCCGACCCGACTTTAGTCACCACATGTGTCATGTATATAAAGTATATAGTACATACCCGTGATCACCTCCCGAAGTGATCACGGCCCAGTAGTATAGCATGGCAGACGGACAAGAGTGTAGGGCCACTGATGGAACACTAGCATCCTATACTAAGCAGTAGGATAGCAGGTAAGGGTAACAACTGTAGCAACAATGACAGGCTATGCATCAGTATAGGATTAACCGAAAGCAGTAACATGCTACACTACTCTAATGCAAGCAGTATAGAGAAGAATAGGCGATATCTGGTGATCAGGGGGGCTTGCCTGGTTGCTCTGGCAAGTAGGAGGGGTCGTCAACTCCGTAGTTGAACTGGACAGCAGCAGCGTCGGTCTTAGAGTCTACCGGAAAGAAGTAACGGAGGGGGAACACAATAAATAACAGAGCAATCAAATGTAACACAAAGCAAGACGCGGCGATACGTTGTGCTAGGGGTGACTTAACGTAGGGATAGGTGATACCGGTGAAGGGGGAAGACATCCGGGAGAGTATCCCCAGTGTTTCACGTTTTCGGACAGATGAAACAAAGGGGGAAAGTTGCATGTTCGCTATGCTAGGAACGTGTGGCTGCCAAACGGACTACGTATTCAGATTCGTCTCGTCGTTCTGAGCAACTTTCATGTACAAAGTTTTTCCATCCGAGCTACGGTTTATTTTATATTAAATTTTAAGGATTTAAATCATTTTTAGAATTTAATAAATTAATTTAATTCGAAATTTAATTAATGCATCAGCATGACGTCAGCAGTCAACGTTGACTGTTGACCTGGTCAACCTGACAGGTGGGTCCCACCTGTCAGGGGCTGTTAGCTAATAAACAGTAGTTAATTAGGTTAATTAGTTATTAGGTTAATTAATCTTAATTAGCTAGTTAATATTAACAGGATTAATTAAGTTAATTAATTATCTCAATTAATTATCTTTATTATTTATTTAGTTATTTATTTATTTTTATTAATTTAATTAATTAATTGTTTTTAAATCATCAATTTTTTTAATGTTCTCTGGGCGGGGCCCATGTGTCATAGGGCCGGGGGGGCACTGGCCCAGTGGTCAGTGGCCCATAGGCCAAAGCGGGTCGGGCGCAACGAGCGCCAGGAGTGGGCGCTCGCTCGCAGGGAGTGCGGCGGGGCGAGGCCAGTGGTCAGGACGGCCTGCCGGCGGCGGGCACGGCCGTGCGTGGAGGGGGAGGGGTCGTGGCCGAGCCAGACGGGCGCGCCCCCGACGCGCTGGTCGCGACGGTGGCTGGGACCAGCAGGGAGGCGAGCACGAGAGGAGCTCACAGGGGGAGGCCAGGACGGGCGCGAGGCGCTGGGGGCGCTTGACGCGGCCAGCGGGCGCGGGGGCCATGGTGAGCGCGGGGCGGCGGTGAGCCGCAGCGGTCGTGGGGCGGCAGCGGCAGCCGCCGAGGGCGCCGGCGGGGGCGAAGCAGCGCGTGGCCGGTGGCCATCGGGGACGGCACCAGGGCCACGGCACGGACGACGGCACGGTCGGATCCGGTGACGGGAGCAGAGGGGAGAGGAGGAGGGAATAGGTGGCGGCTCACGGTGGCCGTAGGGTCAGGGGCAGCGGGGGTCGGGGTGGGGGACGAGGACGACGCGACGCCGGGGAGGTAGTCCGGCGAGGAGGCGTGGTCGAGGCGGCGGAGCGGTCCTCGGGTGGCGGAGGTGTCCTGCGGCGTCGGGCGGCGGCATGGGCGCCCAGCTCTAGAACGGGGAGGCGGAGGAGTCGAGGTAGAAGCAGTCCAGCGAGGGAGGCTCCGAGCGGCGGCGAGCGCTAGGCGACGGGGTCGTTGCCCCCGATCCAGATCGGGGGGGAAGGGAACCGAGCGAGAGAGGGGGGGATCGGGGGAAAGTGGGGTTATGGGGGTTAGGGTTTTCCCCCGGTGGGGTGGATAAGGGGGAGGGTGTGGGGGTGCGGCTGGGCCGGCCTGGCGGCCCGATGGCCTGCTGGGCCGTGGCCTAGTGGGGGGGGGGGGGGAAGGGGTTTTCCTTTTCTTCTTTTTGTTTTATCTTTATCCTTTTTTTATTTATCTTATTTTCTGATTTCTTTTAACTTCCAATTTATTTTAGTTTCAATAAAATACCAAAGTGGCACCTAAATTGTTGTTACAAATTATGTCACAAGCACAAAAAGTTTCATCCCAAAATAATATAGTTTAATATTTTACAAAATACAAAAGGCATTTAATTAATGGTTTTAGCTACTGATTTAATTAGTTTGGTGCATTTAAACATTTTATAAAGACTTGGTTCCTCCATCAATATTACATATGATTTATTTGTCACTTTTAGAACATTTTAGTTTTGACATTTGAATAGTTCTATTGTTTGCTTGATTTTGAAGTTGAATACAAACTGGTTTCGAACTAACGCGAGATTATCAACAGTAACTAAGGTGACATGGCATCATTCGTAGGGAATTACTGTAGTCTAATTATCCGGGCGTCACATATCTAGACCGAGACTTAGAGTCATCTAGATTAGTGTCAAAACTTGCATCGACGTAACCCTTTACGACGAACCTTTTTGTCAGCTCCATAATCGAGAAACATATCCTTATTACATTAAGGATAATTTTGACCGCTGTCCAGTGATCTACTCCTAGATCACTATTGTACTCCCTTGCCAAAATTAGTGTAGGGTATACAATAGATCTGGTACACAGCATGGCATACTTTATAGAACCTATGGCCAAGGCATAGGGAATGACTTTCATTCTCTTTCTATCTTCTGCCGTGGTCGGGCTTTGAGTCTTACTCAATTTCACACCTTGTAACACAGGCAAGAACTCTTTCTTTGACTGTTCCATTTTGAACTACTTCAAAATCTTGTTAAGGTATGTACTCATTGAAAAAACTTTATCAAGCGTCTTGATCTATCTCTATAGATCTTGATGCTCAATATGTAAGCAGCTTCACCGAGGTATTTCTTTGAAAAACTCCTTTCAAACACTCCTTTATGCTTTGCAGAATAATTCTACATTATTTCCGATCAATAATATGTCATTCACATATACTTATCAGAAATGTTTAGTGCTCCCACTCACTTTCTTGTAAATACAGGCTTCACCGCAAGTCTGTATAAAACTATATCCTTTGATCAACTTATCAAAGCGTATATTCCAACTCCGAGATGCTTGCACCAGTACATAGATGGATCGCTGGAGCTTGCATATTTTGTTAGCACCTTTAGGATTGACAAACCTTCTGGTTGCATCATATACAACTCTTCTTTAATAAATCCATTAAGGAATGCAGTTTTGTTTATCCATTTGCCAGATTTCATAAAATGCGGCAATTGCTAACATGATTCGGACAGACTTAAGCATAGATACAAGTGAGAAACTCTCATCGTAGTCAACACCTTGAACTTGTCGAAAACCTTTTTGCGACAATTCTAGCTTTGTAGGTAGTAACACTACTATCAGCGTCCGTCTTCCTCTTGAAGATCCATTTAATCTCAATGGCTCGCCGATCATTCGGTAAGTCAATCAAAGTTCATACTTTGTTCTCATACATGGATCTCATCTCAGATTTCATGGCCTCAAGCCATTTCGCGCAATCTTGGCTCATCATCGCTTCCTCATAGTTCGTAGGTTCGTCATGGTCAAGTAACATGACCTCCAGAACAGGATTACCGTACCACTCTGGTGCAGATTTCATTCTGGTTGACCTACAAGGTTCGGTAGTAACTTGATCTGAAGTTACATGATCATCATCATTAGCTTCCTCACTAATTGGTGTAGGAGTCACAGGAACAGATTTCTGTGATGAACTACTTTCCAATAAGGGAGCAGGTACAGTTACCTCATCAAGTTCTACTTTCCTCCCACTCACTTCTTTCGAGAGAAACTCCTTCTCTAGAAAGGATCCATTCTTAGCAACGAATGTCTTGCCTTCGGATCTGTGATAGAAGGTGTACCCAACTGTCTCCTTTGGGTATCCTATGAAGACACATTTCTCCGATTTGGGTTTGAGCTTATCAGGATAAAACTTTTTCACATAAGCATCGCAACCCCAAACTTTAAGAAACGGCAACTTTGGTTTCTTGCCAAACCACAGTTCATTAGATGTCGTCTCAACGGATTTAGATGGTGCCCTATTTAACATGAATGCAGCTGTCTCTAATGCATAACCCCAAAACGATAGTGGTAGATCGGTAAGAGACATCATATATCGCACCATATCTAATAAAGTACGGTTACGATGTTCGGACACACCATTACACCGTGGTGTTCCAGGTGGCGTGAGTAGTGAAACTATTTCACATTGTTTTAACTGAAGGCCAAACTCGTAACTCAAATACTCTTCTCCATGATCAGATCGTAGAAACTTTATTTTCTTGTTACGATGATTTTCCGCTTCACTCTGAAATTATATGAACTTTTCAAATGTTTCAGACTTCTGTTTCATTAAGTAGATATACCCATATCTGCTCAAATCATCTGTGAAGGTCAGAAAATAATGATACCTGCTACGAGCCTCAATATTCATCAGACCACATACATCTGTATGTATGATTTCCAACAAATCTGTTGCTCTCTCCATAGTTCCGGAGAACGGCGTTTTAGTCATCTTGCCCACGAGGCACGGTTCGCAAGCATCAAGTGATTCATAATCAAGTGATTCCAAAATCCCATCAGTATGGAGTTTCTTCATGCGCTTTACACCAATATGACCTAAACGGCAGTGCCACAAATAAGTTGCACTATCATTATTAACTTTGCATCTTTTGGCTTCATTATTATGAATATGTGTATCACTACGATCGAGATCCAACAAACCATTTTATTGGGTGTATGACCATAGAAGGTTTTATTCATGTAAACAGAACAACAATTATTCTCTAATTTAAATGAATAGCCGTATTGCAAAAAACATGATCAAATCATATTCATGCTCAACGCAAACACCAAATAACACTTATTTAGTTTCAACACTAATCCCGAAAGTATAGGGAGTGTGCGATGATGATCATATCAATCTTGGAACTACTTCCAACACACATCGTCACCTCGCTTTTTACTACTCTCTGTTTATTCTGCAACTCCCGTTTCGAGTTACTACTCTTAGCAACTGAACCAGTATCAAATACCGAGGGGTTGCTATAAACACTAGTAAAGTACACATCAATAACATGTATATCCAATATACCTTTGTTCACTTTGCCATCCTTCTTATCCACCAAATAGTTGGGGTAGTTCCGCTTCCAGTGACCAGTCCCTTTGCAGTAGAAGCACTTAGTCTCAGGCTTAGGACCAGACTTAGGCTTCTTCACTTGAGCAGCAACTTTGCTTGCCGTTCTTCTTGAAGTTCCCCTTCTTCCCTTTGCCCTTTTCTTGAAACTAGTGGTCTCGTCAACCATCAACACTTGATGTTTTTCTTGATTTCTACCTTCGTCGATTTCAGCATCACGAAGAGCTTGGGAATTACTTTCGTCATCCCTTGCATACTATAGTTCATCACGAAGTTCTACTAACTTGGTGATGGTGACTAGAGAATTCTGTCAATCACTATTTTATCTGGAAGATTAACTCCCACTTGATTCAAGCGATTGTAGTACCCAGACAATCTGAGCACATGCTCACTGCTTGAGCTATTCTCCTCCATCTTTTAGCTACAGAACTTGTTGGAGACTTCATATCTCTCAACTCGGGTATTTTCTTGAAATATTAACTTCAACTCCTGGAACATCTCATATGGTCCATGACGTTCAAAACGTCTTTGAATTCCCAATTCTAAGCCGTTAAGCATGGTGCACTAAACTATCAAGTAGTCATCATATTGAGCTAGCCAAACGTTCATAACGTCTGCATCTACTCCTGTAATAGGTCTGTCACCTAGCGGTGCATCAAGGACATAATTCTTCTGTGCAGCAATGAGGATAATCCTCAGATCACAGATCCAATCCGCATCTTTGCTACTAACATCTTTCAACATAATTTTTCTCTAGGAACATATCAAAAATAAACACAGGGAAGCAACAACGCGAGCTATTGATCTACAACATAATTTGCAAAATACTATCAGGACTAAGTTCATGATAAATTTAAGTTCAATTAATCATATTACTTAAGAACTCCCACTTAGATAGACATCCCTCTAATCCTCTAAGTGATCACGTGATCCATATCAACTAAACCATGTCCGATCATCACGTGAGATGGAGTAGTTTCAATGGTGAACATCACTATGGTGATCATATCTACTATATGATTCACGCTCGACCTTTCGGTCTCCGTGTTCCGAGGCCATATCTGCATATGCTAGGCTCGTCAAGTTTAACCTGAGTATTCCGCGTGTGCAACTGTTTTGCACCCGTTGTATTTGAACGTAGAGCCTATCACACCCGATCATCACATGGTGTCTCAGCACGAAGAACTTTTGCAACGGTGCATACTCAGGGAGAACACTTTTATCTTGAAATTTTAGTGAGAGATCATCTTATAATGCTACCGTCAATCAAAGCAAGATAAGATGCATAAAAGATAAACATCACATGCAATCAATATAAGTGATATGATATGGCCATCATCATCTTGTGCTTGTGATCTCCATCTCCGAAGCACCATCATGATCACCATCGTCACCGGCGCGACACCTTGATCTCCATCGTAGCATCGTTGTCGTATCGCCAACTATTGCTTCTACGACTATCGCTACCGCTTAGTGATAAAGTAAAACAATTACATGGCGATTGCATTGCATACAATAAAGCGACAACCATATGGCTCCTGCCAGTTGCCGATAACTCGGTTACAAAACATGATCATCTCATACAATAAAATTCAGCATCATGTCTTGACCTCACATCATAACATGCCCTGCAAAAACAAATTAGACATCCTCTACTTTGTTTGTTGCAAGTTTTACGTGGCTGCTACGGGCTTAGCAAAAACCGTTCTTACCTACGCATCAAAACCACAACGATAGTTTGTCAAGTTGGTGCTGTTTTAACCTTCGCAAGAACCGGGCGTAGCCAGACTCGGTTCAACTAAAGTGAGAGAGACAGACACCCGCCAGTCACCTTTAAGCATCAAGTGCTCGCAACGGTGAAACCAGTCTCGCGTAAGCGTACGCGTAATGTCGGTCCGGGTCGCTTCATCTCACAATACCGTCGAACCAAAGTATGACATGCTGGTAAGCAGTATGACTTATATCGCCCACAACTCACTTGTGTTCTACTCGTGCATAACATCAACGCATAAAACCAGGCTCTGATACCACTGTTGGGGAATGTAGTAATTTCAAAAAAATTCCTACGCACACGCAAGATCATGGTGATGCATAGCAACAAGAGGGGAGAGTGTTGTCCACGTACCCTCGTAGACCGAAAGCGGAAGCGTTAACACAACGCGGTTGATGTAGTCGTACGTCTTAACGATCCGACCGATCAAGTACCGAACGCACGGCACCTCCGAGTTCAGCACACGTTCAGCTCGATGACGTCCCTCGAACTCCGATCCAGCCGAGTGTTGAGGGAGAGTTTCTTCAGCACGATGGCGTGGTGACGATGATGATGTTCTACCGACGCAGGGCTTCGCCTAAGCACCGCTATGATATTATCGAGGTGTAATATGGTGGAGGGGGGCACCGCACACGGCTAAAAGATCGTTGATCAATTGTGTGTATAGAGGTGCCCCCCTGCCCTCGTATATAAAGGAGCAAAGGGGGGGTTCGGCCGGCCTAGAGGAGAGGCGCGCCAGGAGGAGTCCTACTCCTACCGGTCCTACTCCTACCGGGAGTAGGACTCCCCCTCTTTTCCATGTTGGACTAGGAGAGAAAGGGGGAAGAGGTGGAGGGGAGGAAGGAAGGGGGGGCGCCGCCCCCCTCTCCTTGTCCTATTCGGACTGGGGGGGAAGGGGCACGCGGCCCTGCCCTGGCCTCCTCTCCTCTCCTCCACCTAGGCCCACTAAGGCCCATTAAGTTACCGGGGGGTTCCGGTAACCTCCCGGTACTCTGGAAAAATCCTGATTTCACCCGGAACACTTCCGATGTCCAAACATAGGCTTCCAATATATCAATCTTTATGTCTCGACCATTTCGAGACTCCTCGTCATGTCCGTGATCACATCCGGGACTCCGAACAACCTTCGGTACATCAAAACATATAAACTCATAATATAACTGTCATCGTAACGTTAAGCGTGCGGACCCTACGGGTTCGAGAACTATGTAGACATGACCGAGACACCTCTCCGGTCAATAACCAATAGCGGAACCTGGATGCTCATATTGGTTCCCATATATTCTACGAAGATCTTTATCGGTCAGACCGCATAACAACATACGTTGTTCCCTTTGTCATCGGTATGTTACTTGCCCGAGATTCGATCGTCGGTATCTCGATACCTAGTTCAATCTCGTTACCGGAAAGTCTCTTTACTCATTCCGTAATACATCATCCCGCAACTAACTCATTAGTTACAATGCTTGCAAGGCTTATAGTGATGTGTATTACTGAGTGGGCCCAGAGATACCTCTCCGACAATCGGAGTGACAAATCCTAATCTCGAAATACGCCAACCCAACAAGTACCTTCGGAGACACCTGTAGAGCACCTTTATAATCACCCAGTTACGTTGTGACGTTTGGTAGCACACAAAGTGTTCCTCCGGTAAACGGGAGTTGCATAATCTCATAGTCATAGGAACATGTATAAGTCATGAAGAAAGCAATAGCAACATACTAAACGATCGAGTGCTAACCTAACGGAATGGGTCAAGTCAATCACATCATTCTCCTAATGATGTGATCCCGTTAATCAAATGACAACTCATGTCTATGGCTAGGAAACATAACCATCTTTGATCAACGAGCTAGTCAAGTAGAGGCATACTAGTGACACTCTGTTTGTCTATGTATTCACACATGTATCATGTTTCCGGTTAATACAATTCTAGCATGAATAATAAACATTTATCATGATATAAGGAAATAAATAATAACTTTATTATTGCCTCTAGGGCATATTTCCTTCAGTTTTCTGTACCAAGATGTTGTGTGTTGCCAGAAGACATGGTCTCTGGGCTGGCAATGCATGGTAAACCGGTCGCTCTGAGCCGGGGTGCCACACCCTGAGGCGGTTGAGCCGCATTGTGGGATGTGTCCTGGCCGTGCCTCCGCCTATGCCCATGGTATTTTTAGTGCGTAATTATGTACGCGCGGCACAGATTTCGTCGCTTGACTGGGACTAGGACGGAGGCCGAATTGCTAGGCGAGCTCTGAACGTGCCAGGCGATCCTGTTGCAGGTTACTCCGGACTCGCTTGAAGGTGTCCGGGGGCTTTATCGCTGAATTGGCGGTTTGCCTTAAAAGGCTGCTTTATGCCTCTGCTGCGAGGGCCACAGTGTGCTCCTCCGTGCGGAGCAAGCGTTCCGTGTTTCCATTGACTATTATAACCCCCCGAGGTCCTGGCATTTTGAGCTTGATGTATGCATAATGCGGTACCGCATTGAATTTGGCAAATGCGGTTCGTCCGAGCAGTGCGTGATAGACACTGCGGAACGGGACGATATCGAAGATTAACTCCTCGCTTCGGAAGTTATCCGGAGATCCGAAGACCACTTCCAATGTGATTGAGCCCGTGCAACAGGCCTCTACACCTGGGATGACACCTTTAAAGGTGGTTTTAGTGGGTTTGATCCTCGAAGGGTCTATACCCATTTTGCGCACTGTATCCTGATAAAGCAGGTTCAGGCTGCTGCCACCGTCCATAAGGACTCGGGTGAGGTGAAATCCATCAATGATGGGGTCAAGGACCAATGCGGTAGAACCGCCATGATGGATACTTGTGGGGTGTTCCCTGCGATCGAAGGTGATCGGACAAGAAGACCATGGGTTGAACTTTGGGGCGACTGGCTCCATTGCATAGACATCCCTTAGTGCACGCTTCCGTTCCATCTTGGGAATATGGGTTGCGTATATCATGTTTACTGTTTTCACTTGGGGAGGAAATTTCTTCTGTCCTCCTGTGTTCGGCGGCCGGGGCTCCTCTTCTTCGTCGCTATGCAACCCCTTTTCCTTGTTTTCGGTATTCAACTTGCCGGCCTGCTTGAACACCCAGCATTCTCTGTTGGTGTGATTGGCTGGCTTATCGGGGGTGCCGTGAATTTGGCACGAGCGATCGAGTATGTGGTCCAAACTGGACGGGCCCGGATTGCTTCTTTTGAACGGCTTCTTCCGCTGACCGGATTTAGAGCCACTGAATCCGGCATTGACTGCCGTGTCCTCGGCGTTGTCGCCGTTGTTGCGGCGCTTGTGTTTGCTGCGGCGTGGTCTGCCGTTGCTATCTTTGGCATCTGAATTGCTAGTATTTCTTGATGTGCTATTGCTGCGAGCCAGCCAGCTGTCTTCGCCCGCACAAAAGCGGGTCATGAGTGTCGTTAGGGCTGCCATGGACTATGGCTTCTCTTGGCCGAGGTGTCGGGCGAGCCACTCGTCACGGATGTTAAGCTTGAATGCCGCTAAGGCCTCAGCATCCGGACAGTCGACAATTTGGTTCTTTTTAGTTAGGAACCGAGTCTAGAATTTCCTGGCCGATTCCCCTGGCTGCTGAGTTATATGGCTCAAGTCGTCAGCATCTGGTGGTCGCACGTAAGTGCCCTGGAAGTTGTCAAGGAATGCGTCTTCCAGATTCTCCCAACTGCCGATGGAACTTTACACCGGGTCACAACGTGCCTTAGCCGTTGTGGCTTTGTCAAATGAAGTTCCCACTCACCTGGCGGATGTACTCAGGCGGCTTGCCATACTTCCTCAACGCTTCCAAGAGTTGAGACGGGCTTCTGCAAGAGCCGGAGCTATAGCCACTCTGAGCCGGGCCAAGGCGTTTCTACCGGAGCTAGACCCGGCCAACATCGCCCTTGGGTATCCCAGCTTGAAGGAAGACGGCACCCCCTTTGACCAGAAAGACTTCGCCGCTTGTGTGAAGAGCGTACGCCCTGTGGCCACTTTGATTGGCAATGACACAGATCTTACCAAATATCAACCGGGCTATGACGCGGAGAATCAGAGAATCCCAACACCACGCTATGAAGCAGTCAGCCTGATTCCTCCAACTCGTAAGCATACCTTCGCCCCTGAAGTTGACCCGGCCGGGTTAATTGATGATGAGGCTCAGTTTGAAGCCTTGAGTGGCATTGACTGGAAATCATCAACCTTCCAGGTCATGGAAACAGCCGGAGGAGCGGAGAGGGATGACCCGAAAACCTCAGGCCAACAACGCCCTTGATCTCGCAGGCGGCTCATGGTTATGTCTTAAAAGACGATGCCTCACCTTTTGGACTCGGGGAGTCATGTAATAGAGTAGGACAAACACTTAATTTTGTCGTACCATCGCGCACGTGTGTAGTGCTCAACATTGTTTAAGCTGCCCTTTTATATTCTTTCGGGTTATGCTTGATCCTCTGTTTTCCTTATGTTTAAAGAGCTGTCTTTAATTGTCCTGCATAGAAAAACAAATCACAAGTCCCTTGGCGGCTTACCGCATGGAGAGTCATACACTTTACATATAACCCGGAATCATAACAAACCGGTCCTCCATTATATCCTTGAGACAACCATAACAGCATACCTGTGATCCTTCAAGTACACCTCCGGTTTATGTGATCCGAATAATGAGTAAAAACCCCACTATGTAACATGATGCTTATCATGTGCGGTCAACTTTATTGACCAAAGTTAAGCCGGTGGAGTAGAAACCACCCTTGAACACTTTAGATATAATCAAAAGAACTTGTTTGCAACAAAGAGACTTCAAAACTTTGGAGGCTTCTGATTCGAATACGACCAGAGAACCGTCCCAAAGGGGTTAAGCTAAGATTCGAATACGATCATATAGCCCCCAGTGGCTTTGGCGTTGCCAATCAAGAGGGTATCGACAGCTATGTTCTCTTTGGTTCGAATGCGACCTATGTTTGAACAGGAAGCCCCCAAATGATCTTGAGAGTTGTTTAACGACGCTGATTCGAATACGATCCACGTCGGTTCCCAAAGGGGGTTGAGCTATGATTCAAATATGATCAAGAAACTCCCTAGTGAGCTCAGCAATATGCCAATCAAGTGGGTATCGACAGCTATGTTCTCTTTGGTTCGAATATGACCTATGTTTGAACAGGAAGCCCCCAAGTGATCATGTATTTAACGACTAGATTCGAATACGATCATAAGCCGGATCAGCCTCCAAGTGATCATGTGATATCATAATGAAAATAACAATGACACATTTACCTTTGGAGGGGAAAAAAGGACAGAGGTCCTGCTTTATTATTCATCATAATATATACATGGCTATAGAAATATGTACATTATTAGAGCCGGTGGCTCAGGTGTAATAAGGCCGAAGCTGAGCTATATTCCACGGCCGGCGGGTCTCCTCCTCCAACTTACGTGAATCTTTATGTTCTCGAACATCGATGAGGTAGTATGACCCGTTGTGCAAGTTCTTGCTGACCACAAAGGGCCCTTCCCAAGGTGGGGATAGCTTGTATGCATCTGTTTGATCCTGGATGAGCCGGAGCACCAAATCACCTTCCTGAAAGGTCCTGGACTTAACCCGGCGGCTGTGATAGCGGCGCAGGTCTTGTTGGTAAATCACCGAGCGAGCTGCTGCTACGTCACGTTGTTCGTCCAACAAGTCAAGAGCATCTTGACGCGCTTGCTCATTGTCCACCTCGACATAAGCCGCCACTCGAGGCGAGTCATGACGGATGTCGCTAGGGAGAACCGCCTCAGCTCCGTAGACCATGAAGAAAGGCGTGTAACCCGTGGACCTGTTAGGAGTAGTATTGATGCTCCATAACACAGAGGGTAACTCCTCCACCCAACAACTCGGCGTCCGTTGCAAAGGGACCAAAAGCCGGGGCTTGATGCCCTTCAAGATTTCCTGATTGGCTCTCTCAGCTTGACCATTGGATTGGGGGTGAGCTACTGATGAAACATCAAGCCGAATATGCTCTCGTTGGCAAAATTCTTCCATGGCACCTTTAGACAGATTGGTACCATTGTCAGTTATAATGCTGTGTGGAAAACCAAAGCGAAATATCACCTTTTTCATGAACTGAACCGCCGTGGCTGCGTCACACTTACTAACTGGCTCTGCCTCAACCCACTTTGTGAACTTGTCCACCGCCACCAAGAGGTGGGTCTTCTTATCCTTGGACCTTTTGAAAGGCCCAACCATATCAAGCCCCCAGACTGCAAACGGCCAGGTGATTGGAATCATCCTCAACTCTTGAGCCGGCACGTGAACACGTCTTGAGAACTTCTGACAACCGTCACATTTACTGACTAAGTCCTCTGCGTCAGCGTGAGCCGTCAGCCAATAAAAACCATGTCGAAAAGCCTTCGCCACAAGGGATTTCGAGCCTGCATGATGGCCACAATCCCCCTCGTGAACGTCTCGTTTCTTGACCCTCCTCAGGGGAAACACAACGCTGAAAGGCCCCAGTAACACTGTGATGATGCAGCTCACCATTGATAATTATCATTGACTTAGACCGCCGGGTTATCTGTCTGGCCAAAGTTTCATCCTCAGGCAAGTCTCCCCGGGTCATGTAAGCCAAGTATGGCACTGTCCAATCTGGGATAACGTGAAGAGCCGCCACCAACTGTGCTTCTGGGTCAGGAACAGCCAAGTCTTCCTCTGTAGGCAACTTGACAGAAGGGTTATACAGAATATCCAAGAAAGTATTAGGCGGCACCAGCTTACGCTGAGAGCCCAGCCGGCTTAAGGCATCAGCCGCTTCGTTCTTTCTGCGGTCAATGTGCTCCACTTGATAACCCTGAAAATGCCCGGCGATGTCATCAACTTCACGGCGATAAGCCGCCATGAGGGGGTCCTTGGAATCCCACTTGCCTGATACCTGTTGAGCCCTTCGAAGCTGCCCTTCAAGAACTCAAATCCACCGTGTGCTGGCCCCACGGTGGGTGCCAACTGTCGTGGAATTGTCATGGCAGATGTCCTCGTGCAAGGACTTAATCGTGGAGCCATTGCAACTAGGAAGCTTAAAGGGGTTAAACGGGCCAAAGGACACGAGGATTATACTGGTTCGACCCCTTACGGTGAAGGTAAAAGCCTACTCCAGTTGAGGTGGAATTACTTAGGGTTTCGATGACCAGGGAGCTAAACCGCTATGCCTAGCTATTGATCTGATCTTACTTGTCCTGAACCGCCGCCGGGTCGTCCCTTTATATAGAGAGGTTAACACCCAGCGGCTCTCAGAGTCCCGGCCGGCTCATAAACAGTGTCCGGCTCGGACTCTTAACTATTCTCGCCTTACATTACAAGTCATGCCTTAACGGCGGTTTATCACTACGGGCCTTAAGCCGCCTCTAGGCCTTAAGCCCATTACTGAACTGCCGTCCTCAAGCTTGATATTGGTCTTCATGTGATGATCGTCGTGACATAACCCGGCCCCTCCTAGGCGGGTGACACCAGTAGTTATATCCCCAACAAATCTGCTGGCAGGCTATTCAGCCAATGTCGAGCTAGTCCTTTGAGTTTTAGTGGGAGGTACTTGATGGCATGTAGATCGTCACCGCGGGCCATGTGAATGTGGAGGAGGAAATCCTCGATCCATACCGCGGGGTCAGTTGTGCCATCATATGACTCAATGTTCACGGGTTTGAATCCTTCTGGGAATTCATGATCCATTACTTCATCGGTGAAGCATAGGGGGTGTGCGGCGCCTCTGTGCCGGGCTATGTCGCGACGCAGTTCATATGAGTCTTGTCTGCTGTATTCGGCCCGGCCGGATTTGTTTTTAGTGTATCCGGCGTGATGATCATTGTCACGTGTTGGGGCGCGCCCCCGTGATCCGTAGATCGATCTTGTATGTCCTGCTTTGTTTTTCAATACGTCTCGCAGGTCCTGCGTATTGCCCCGGGCCTTGGTGTTTTTGTTTGACTGGCGACGGGGTGCGGGCTGAACTTCGGGCTGATACGCTGCTCTGTCTCAGCCGCGAGGTGGCCGGTCAGCCGCATCGTACGCTGGTAGTGCAGGCTTCAGTGCTTCCTCCTCAAGTTGGGGTAGCAACCTGCGCTTTGGGTAACTTTTGGTTGGGAGCTCGAGTTCGTATTCCTCGGCCACCAGGACTTCGGTCCACCTGTCCGCTAGCAGATCCTGATCAGCTTGAAGCTGCTGCTGCTTTTTCTTCAGGCTTTTTGCTGTGGCTATAAGCCGGCGCTTGAAGCGCTCCTGCTCGACGGGATCCTCAGGTACGATTAATTCTTCGTCGTCGAGGCTCATCTCGTCTTCGGAGAGAGGCATGTAATTGTCATCCTCTGATTCTCCGTCTGCTACCAGTTTCGGAGGGCTAGCTTGTTCATCCTCCCGCTCGAGGTCTGGCTGGAGGGGATTGTCATCGTCTTCGGCACTATCCGGAGCGTTTTTGTCTCTTGTGCCAGTATCGCTATTTTTGCTATGGCGGGACTTAGAGCGGCGCCGCTGACGCCGGCTCTTGAATTGCTTCTTGGAGGGATTATCCTCTGTTGCCTTGTCGCCATCGCCTTCTTTGGGAGTGTCCACCATGTATACATCATATGATGAGGTGGCAGTCCAGCGCCCTGTGGGCGGTGGTTCCTGTTCATCTCCTGTATCGTCGTCTATATCGTTGATGTCTTCGGAGCCGAAATCGAGCATGTCGGTTAAGTCGTCGACAGTGGCTATTTAGTGGGTGGTGGGTGGGGAACGAATTTCCTCGTCGTCCGCTTCCCACTCGAGCCGGACATAGTTCGGCCAGGATCCTCCAGACAAGGAGAGAGACCTTAACGAATTTAGCACGTCGCCCAGTGGCGAGTGCTGAAAGATATCCTCGGAGGAAAACTCCCTGATCGGTGCCCAATCCAATTCGACAGGCACGGACGCAGGCGGTTCGGAGCCCGTGGTCGGGCATGAATCCAAGGATCCGGCCACACGGGTCTCATAGGAGGTGAAGTCAGTATTCGGCTCTATTGCCGTTGAGTGTGCGGCCTCCGTGGCGGGGTCCATCCACCCGTCCCCGGACGGCGCAATCCGTTCCGGATTGAAAGCCGGAGTAGCCACAGGTGCGATCTCCCGAACACCGTCCGGCGGCAGAATTAAGTCATGCTTGTCGTGACCGTGCGGCGCACCTGTCATGGGCTCGAATCCGTCGAAGATCAAGTCTCCGCGGATGTCGGCAGTGTAGTTTAAGCTTCCAAACCTGACCTGATGGCCAGGGGCATAGCTTTCGATCTGCTCCAGATGGCCATGCGAGTTGGCCCGCAGTACGAAGCCGCCGAATACGAAGAGCTGTCCGGGAAGGAAAACCTCGCCCCGGATCGCATCGTCGCCGATGATCGAAGGAGCCATCAAGCCTTACGGTGATGGCACAGTGGAACTCTCAATGAAAGCACCAATGTCGGTGTCAAAGCCGGCGGATCTCGGGTAGGGGGTCCCGAACTGTGCGTCTAAGGCGGATGGTAACAGGAGGCGGGGGACACGATGTTTACCCAGGTTCGGGCCCTCTCGATGGAGGTAATACCCTACTTCCTGCTTGATTGATCTTGATGATATGAGTATTACAAGAGTTGATCTACCACGAGATCATAGAGGCTAAACCCTAGAAGCTAGCCTATGGTATGATTGTTGTTCTTTTTGTCCTACGGACTAAACCCTCCGATTTATATAGATACCGGAGGGGGCTAGGGTTACACAGAGTCGGTTACAAGGGAGGGGATCTACATATCCGTATTGCCAAGCTTGCCTTACACGCCAAGGAGAGTCCCATTCGGACACGGGACGGAGTCTTCAATCTTGTATCTTCACAGTCCAACAGTCCGGCCAAAGGATATAGTCCGGCTGTCCGAGGACCCCCTAATCCAGGACTCCCTCAACCACCACCGGTGCCGCCATTCCCCTCTCCTCCACCGGCCTCACGTTGGTTTGTAACTTGCCCTCTACCTCTATGATGTTTGAGTAGTTCTGTTAGTTCTTAAGGAATTGGATGAACCCTTGCATGATTAGTATTTTGTTGAATAAGTGATCCAATATTCTCTTTATATGTATTGCATTGATTGTCTCATGGTGTTGTGAAGGGCACTCACACATCATTAGCCACTTATGGACTTGATGTGATTTATGTTGGTGAGACGGGTAGTTGTGGAGGGTAGGTAGTGGCATGACCTATTCTTGCTTCGCCCCTGATCATTGCAGTAGGGATTAATGGAGAACCCTAGAACTTAATGTTATTACCGCGGGGAGTTCACTCCCCTTAATCATCGTTGTGATAACCGGAGTGGGGAAGCACGATGGGGGCACGAGTGTACGCAGTAACCGGAGTGGGGATGCGTACTTTATTGGCTCCGCCCATGCAAGATCATATACAAGTGGCTTAGTGATACAATTAGAGAGCCATGTCTATCATGTGTTGTCAGCATCATACTTGTGTTTTTTTGTGGAACCAAAAACATGAAAAAAACATGAATTGACACTGGGCACTAATTAATAAGTTAATCCAAAAATAATAATACAAAATGTTATAAATGGTAGTAAAAATATTTAGGAATGATAATATAATACTAGCATGTAACAATAAAAACTATAGATACGTTTGAGACGTATCAGACCTCGACCCTTAGTCTCAGGGGATTAATCATACCTCGCAGTTAAATTACAAACATGTGACACTATATGAAGGTCACTTGAAGATGAATGCTTGACTGTTTTACGATGTCGCTGATTGTGATGAAATCTTGATTGCAAGTATCAATCTAATGGAGTGTGGAGATGGCGGCTATGGCGACAAGGATGGAAATGAGAATTATATGGGGAGAGAGAGCTCTATAGGAGTCATCCTTCTCCTTTACATAGTGCAAATGGGTGGATAATGATTTAGGGGACACTTCATTGCGAATTTGGCTTGTGCCACTTCACGAAACCTCCTTGTCCACGACCGCTGGTACGAGCACTTGCGCTTATAATGTTGGTTGTCTTCTCCTTTTTGAGCTCCGTTGAAGCCCAATTTTATATGGAATCGATCCTCTGCTCGAGTACATTCCATCTATGCTTTGATTTCCACCTACATATTTTTATGTCCGCAAGAATAGAATAATCAAGGAGATTTGCGCATCTTTGCAATTATCAGTGTGATATCGGGCATGTTGAAGTGATAAACTCATAAATTATCTAAGAATATTTAGTTTAAATGAGGGTAAAAATGTGTGTAAATCCACTCATCAATGGTTGGTGGGGAATCTTCGGCGACGACGGATGGAAGATGGAGAATTGGGGGCGATGACTAGATTTTGGAGGTGGCACAGGGTTAAGGGTCCAATTGTGCGATATTTATATGAGGATGGGAGGAGGTAGGGTGTTGCCATACTGAGGCATCGTCGACGCCATGAATGTCTCTTTTACCCCGCATTAAACTGGGGTACGTGCTCAAGGAGTTATGGGAGATATTACCCACGACGAGCACCCAGCGGGTGCTCATCCTTGGATAGTTGACCCCCCTCATGAATCATACAAGTGATCGGCAACCATTGGTTCCCATCATTGGTCTGTAGGCAACTGCTACCTTACTAGTGACACACTCCCTCCTCCCATCATTGGAAGGCAGACGGCTATATGGGTTTCCGCAACAGTGCAAAATGCCATGAAACTGGCTCCGAAAAATTTCATGATGATGATTATGGGAATTGTGTCTATTGTATATATTTCTTTCGGGAATTTACGCATCAATTTGGCACCGACACACAACAAATAGCCACTACGATCTTTCCTCCAGCCACCACCAACAACTTCCCAACTACCTTGATCATAATTGCGAAACCCCCTCACCCCCCAAAATAAAAATATTAATGCCACATGTACCCTTTTCTCTCCTTTACAGTATCAATCAAAGCACAATAACTGAGCATATCCCATAATGAATGTATAAAGCAATGTATCCAATATTTCGTGCAACTCGAGGACTTTAGTAGAAAGTAAAAGTGAACTTCTCAATCTAAACAGCGAAGATACAAATTTCGATGGACGACAACATCGTGAGTTAAACACTTACGTCTGTAAATGGAAGGCCATACATGGTATGCACACCGGTGTTATTGTGATAATGAAATTAATAAAGACAAAAGTAAAAATCCTTTGTCCTGTCCAATTGTTTGAGTGACCATCATCAACAACTTGCACTTTTAGGGGGATATATGGGAAGGGCCATCTCCCCCCTAAAAGTGTATGGCCTTCAAGAACTAGCCAGAATCATTGGAGTGATTAAGAGATAGCAAGCTCAAAGAAGGTCAACAATGGGGGGTGTCGGTGTCAAAACCGGCGGATCTCGGGTAGGGGGTCCCGAACTATGCGTCTAAGGCGGATGGTAACAGGAGGCGGGGGACACGATGTTTACCCAGGTTCGGGCCCTCTCGATGAAGGCAATACCCTACTTCCTGCTTGATTGATCTTGATGATATGAGTATTACAAGAGTTGATCTACCACGAGATCGTAGAGGCTAAACCCTAGAAGCTAGCCTATGGTATGATTGTTGTTCTTCTTATGGACTAAAACCCTCCGGTTTATATAAACACTGGAGGGGGGCTAGGGTTACACAGAGTCGGTTACAAAGGAGGGAATCTACATATTCGTATTGCCAAGCTTGCCTTCCACGCCAAGGAGAGTCCCATCCGGACACGGGACGGACTCTTCAATCTTGTATCTTCATAGTCCAACAGTCCGGCCAAAGGATATAGTCCGGCTGTCCGAGGACCCTCTAATCCAGGACTCCCTCATAAGCCCCTGAACCAGGCTTCAATGACGATGAGTCCGGCGCGCAGATTGTCTTCGGCATTGCAAGGCGGGTTCTTCCTCCGAATACTCCATAGAAGATTTTGAACACAAGGATAGTGTCCGGCTCTGCAAAACAAATTCCACATACCACCGTAGAGAGAATAATATTTCCACAAATCTAATCTGCTGACAGCTTCTGCAGCATGACATCACACTGCGGCCCGGTCATTATTCGAACCGTTTTCCACAACCAGCCACTGCACATATTGCGAGGCGGTTTTCTTGGCACGTCTTTTCGAAGCAGAGATTGTGTCCCCTTATCACGCGATTCTCATCAATACGGGTGTGGGTAACCCAACCGCGCCATCAATTACGGCGCTTGGGGAATAAGCGGTTTTACCAGGCAAGTGGGGAGACGCAGAATCCCTGCTGCCTTTATAAGGGGATAAGGACTCCCTTCCGCACCCACGTTTTCTTCCTCCCGATCTATTCCCCTTCGCTCGAGCTCCAGTGCCCAAGCGTTCATCTTCTCTGCCCACAAAGGCCTTCCAAAAATGTCCGGATCCGGAGCAGGAGGCAAGTGGATGGCCTCTACCGTCCGGGAGAAGGATATCAAAAAGCTTCGGGAGGCCGGGTATCTGGCCAAGAAAATCAGCCCCCGTCTCCCGACGGCGGGACAGATCGTCCCTACTCCGGAACCCCACGAGAGAGTTGTATTCCTCCCTCACTTCGTCCGCGGGCTAGGGTTTCCCCTCCACCCGTTCGTTCGCGGCATCATGTATTATTATGGGATCGATCTTCACGATCTGTCCCCTAATTCCTTCCTCAACATCTCGACATTTATTGTCATGTGCGAGGCTTTTCTCCGCATCTCGCCACACTTCGGCTTATGGATGAAGATTTTTAATGTGAAGCCCAAGGTAGTGGGCGGCGAGCACGCCGAGTGCGGGGGCGCTATGGTGAGAAAGATGCCCAACATCACATGGCCAATAGGCACCTTTAACGATTCCGTCAAGGAGTGGCAACAGCAGTGGTTTTACATCACCGAGCCGCGCGGCACGGAATGGGCCGCTACTCCCGAGTTTCGATCCGGAGCCCCTCTGCGGCTTACATCCTGGGTCAAGAAGGGCCTGAACTGGTCCTTGTCTGATGAATTGTCGGTGCTCCAGATGCGAGTTAAAGATATGGGAGACAAGAACATTGAACTTGTCAATGTAGTCCAGGTGATGTTAGTTCGCCGAATTCTACCTTGTCAACACTGGACTTGCGATCTATGGGAATTCGATCCGGCCAAGCACCAAACCCTGCGAGAGCTTTTTGGCTCCTCGCACAAAGACATCTGGAAGGTGCTCTTCAAGTCCAGCAAATCATGGCCGAACTCCGCCGAAGACCGCGGGTACCAAATGTCCCGCCCTGCAAGCTCGGTAAGTCAACATACTTTTTATCCGCTTAACCCAAAGGAAGCACTTAATGTATTTTCTACAACTCTCCTAGGGCTGGACGAAGAAGGCGGAGCGGATCCATTGTCCGGCCCCGCTGCCCGAAGAACCGGCCATCCCACTTCTGACGAAGATGCTGGTCCCGGCGCCTTACAAGGTGCCGAAGAGGACGGCCGAGAAGGGAGCCAAAAAGGCCCGGGGCGGCCTTCGTCGCCGCGGCACTTTGGACACAATATCCGAAGGCTCTGATGCCTGTTCCGCCTCCGAAGAGGACGAGGAGGATGAGGAAGATGAATCCCCTGCGGGGGGAAGAAAGAAAAGGACGGCCTCCGCACACTTGGAGGCCGAGTCGCCCAAAAGAGGAAAAGCTCCTCTTCCGGAGGAGTCCACTGCCGCCGCCGACAGCGGCCCGGCGTGGGATCCCAGGGCCCAGCCCCTGGTGAACTCGTGAGTATATACAGTCCGAATACGTTTATGTGTCTGGACTCATCATGGCATAATATTTTAACCTGAGCCATATTTTTGTAGTCCGGCGAGGTCCCGTACCGAGCAATCCTCATCAGAGGATTCGCTGAGCTCAGATGCTATGGAGAGCGGGACGCCCCCGAAGGCCCCTTCCTCCAAACAGGTGAATAACACCGAGGCTTCGTCCCAGAGGGACCCCGGCCAAGGAGGAGAGGGAAAGACCATGAAGGCGGCGCCTGGAGGTCAAACTTCAGGGGCCGGACACATGGGGGAGAAAATTCCCACGGGAGCTGACGGCGGGGGCCATCTTGAATTCGGCTCCCAGCCGGATGCAATTCCGGAGACCAATACGGCTCCAGAATCCAGCAGGCAGCCTCTCTCAACTGGAGGTGGCATGCCTGTTCCACCGGCAACCTCTGTCCAACCAGAGGTGTCGGATGCTTTGTTGGCGGCGCTGAAGAGCGCCTCCATCGTTGATGAACACCGTGCCCTTATGGGTGCGGTGATTGAGAAGATTCAGTCCGCTGAGAGCGGACTGAATGAAGCCTGTTTCAGCCTTATAAAAGGTTTTGAGGTATGTTTTATGAGGTTTCGAGGAGTGTCATGGTATGGATAGTAGCCCCTGATACACTGTTCGGTGAAAGAAACAACCAGACAGAGGATCGAATTAATGTTCGCATGAAGGCTCATTTGATGACATCTATCTCTCTTTTATTATAAGCAGGCGTCTGTAGCGGCTGCTTCCTCTCATACTGCGGAGGTTCCGGACTGAATCAAAGTCTGGAGCGGGCCAAAGAAGAACTTGGCCAATTGAAAATGCAGTTGGGAGATAAACAAGGTATGCGCAAGTCTTGTTCGCGTTTATTGCGAATGAATTATAAGTATGATGAAATATGTTTCGTGATTTGCGCTAGGGATGATGACCGAAGTCGAGGCTCTTAAGAAGGCTGTGGCCGAGGCCGAGAAAAGGGCAGCCACAGAGCAGGCTCTTTGTGAGAAGCACAAGGCCAGGGTTATTAAAGCTGAGGAGGAGCTTCAAGAGGCCGTGAGGAAATGCGAATCCTTGGAGCAGAGTTTAACGGAGAAATAATCCGAGCTCACCAAGGCGCATCAGGCCACGAGCGATGCCCGGGGGGAAACCCAAAGCGCCCTGCAGGGGATCCAAGAGGCGAGGCAGATTGCGGCGGGTAAGGCTTTTTCCATGTAAAGCGAGTATTGGAGGAGAAAATCATGTTTCTAATTTTGAATTCGGATTTCTCAGGGGTATTTGCCGAGCTGCCTCGCCGCATATCGGATGCCGCCCAATTCTACCGAGCCGAAGAAGGGAACACTGCGGATAAGCTCTTCTGGTCGCAGTATTTGGCACCGAATTATCCGGTGTCGTTTGTCGATCAACTGAAACAGCTGATCGAACTGCATAAGGCCGCAGAACTAGCCATGAAGGATCTGATTATCCGGCTATGGCCCGCCGAGCCGATTCCCAGCAGCTACTTCGGGCTCGTGAAGCGTCTTGTGAGTGCCTGCCCTCGACTTGATGTCATCAAGCGGTCGGTCTGTATAGAGGGTGCGCGAATGGCCTTCGCCCGCGCAAAGGTGCACTGGGGGAAGATGGATGCTGAAAAGCTGATGACCGAAGGACCGCCAGAGGGGAAGGAGCATCGCAAGCCCGAATTATATTATGAGAGTGTCCTGAAAGGATCCTACCTTGCAGCGGAGCTATGCACCAAGGACATTATATTTCCATGAATGTAAATCATGTTGTCCTTTGTAATGTTTGAACAATGTCATTTATATTATTTATTGCCTGTTAGGCGAAAGTTTACCCTCCTGCGCGGCCGTTTTATATATTAATCCTGAGAGTTGGCCAGTCGTCGGCTTCTGCCCCCATGTAAGAAGTACGGGGGTGTTCGGGGTAAACCTGATCACTCTTTATCCCAGTTTTGGGTCCTTCGAAGGAGGTGTTCAGCACAACGAACCAGGCAATCGGACTATAAGGCTTTAGCACTCTCACTTAGCCATAGGAGCTTTAGGAAGGTAGGCGCAGCCCCTGGTGTTCGGAAGACCGCACGGGGGGCTCTATAAGCACCTGGTCGGAAGAAAAGACCGATCCATCGCACGCTGCATTGGTTATGGCATTATGCGGGAGAAATCCTTAAAGATTTTGTAACCTCTCGAACAGCTGACCAGCTCTCGCCGTATCATGACAGTCAGTTTTGGCTTTCTCTACTGAGGTGCTCGTCCGGAAGAACCGGGACACGATCGCAGTAGTTCTCCCAGTGCTACCTTAGCCGATATAGCGGAACGTAAGGTACCAAAACATGGGAGCCGGGCAAGCCCAACTATTGACCCAAGACATGATTCGGAGCTGATGCATATAATGCTATAGGTTCAGGGTGCCGAACTTCCGTGAAGGTGTTTGGTCTTTTATTGCCGTGTTATGGGGAAAACGAAGCCCCTGGCATATTTTAAGCCATATCGCTATGTACGGATGCCACTTGACAAAAGAATTTTATAGGAAATAGCAGCAGATAAGCGTCATATGAATCCACATATTTGTATTTGAATAGCACGTCGATGCGTATACTTACATTTAATGTGATAAAAAGGAAATATGACTGTAGAACCTGCTGAGACCAGGGGGAAGGAGCTGTGAGCGGATCCGGAGTATAGTCGGACGGTCATCGCGGGGAATGTCTAAGGATTCCCTTGCGCGTTCGAGGTTCCTCCATATCGTCCGTCCTGGTCGGCGCAAAGGTGAACCTGCGAAAAATGTAAGAAATGTTTACGTGCCGGAGAGCGGTTGAGCCGCTGAGTGCGGCATGTCTTGGCCTTCGCCGGAGTGTTTAATTGAGCTCTGGACGAGCCGGGCTATCCTTCCGCGAAGTAATTCGGAGTCCTTTGGCGGTGTCTAGGAGCTTGGCCGTTGACTCGAGGTTCGGCTACAAGGTGATGCTTGTTGCTTCTGCTGTTAAGGCAGCGGTGTACTTGTTGACGTCGAAGTAAAGTTCGTCCTTGCCATGAACCGTGATAACGCCGCGTGGACCAGGAATTTTGAGCTTACGGTAGGCATAATATGGCACCGCATTGAATCGAGAGAACGTGGTTCGTCCGAGCAGTGCCTGATAATCACTACAGAAGGGGACGATTTTGAAGACTAACTCTTCAGTACGGTAGTTGTCGGGTGATCCAAAGACTACCTCAAGGGTGATGGAGCCTGTACAGCTGGCTTCCACACCTGGTATAATGCCTCTGAAAGTGGCTTTAGTGGGTTTGATCACCGAATGATCGATGCCCATCTTGTGCACTGTGTCCTGGTAGAGCAGGTTTAAACTGCTGCCTCCGTCCATGAGGACTCGTGTGAGGTGAAACCCGTCGATTATTGGGTCGAGGACTAGTGCGGTTGGGTTGCCCTGATTGGCGTTAACCGGACGATGCATGCGGTTGAAGGTGACCGGCCCTAATTTATATTGTGGGGCGACTAGTTCCGTTAAGATGGCATCCCTAAGGGTGCGTATCCGGTCCGGGTTGGGAATGTGGGTGATGTTTACCACGTTCACCGTTTGGATTTGTAGGGGAAGTTTCTTTTGCCCTCCTGTGTTCGGTGATCTGGGCTCTTCGTCGCCATCGTCGCTTTGAGACCCCCTTCTCTGTTTTTGGCGCCTGCCCTGCCGGCTTGTTTGAAGACCCAGCATTCTCTGTTGGTATGAGTGGCTGGCGTCCCAGGGGTGCCATGATTTTGGCATTGGCGATCGAGTATGCGGTCTAGACTTGATGGGCCCGTATTGTTATTTTTAAGTGGCCCTTTCCGCTGACCGGACTTTGAGCCGCTGAACCCGGCATTAACTGCTGTATCTTCGGCGTTTTCACCATATTTGTGGCGCTTGTGTTTGTTGCGTCGTGGTTTGCCGTTGCTATCCCTGGCCTCTGATGCGCCAGGTTTGCTTGCTGTGTTATTACTACGAGCCAACCAGCTATCTTCGCCCGCGCAAAAGCGGGTCATAAGTGTCGTGAGGGCTACCATGGATTTTGGCTTCTCTTGGCCGAGGTGTCGGGCGAGCCACTCATCACGGATGTTATGTTTAAATGCCGCTAAGGCCTCTGCATCCGGACAGTCGACAATTTGGTTTTTCTTAGTTAGGAACCGGGTCCAGAATTTCCTGGCCGATTCCCCTGGCTGCTGAGTTATATGACTTAAATCGTCAGCATCCGGCGGTCGCACATAAGTGCCCTGGAAATTGTCCAGGAATGCGTCTGCCAGGCTCTCCCAATTTCCGATGGAGTTTGCCGGCAAGCTATTCAGCCAATGCCGAGCCGGCCCTTTGAGTTTTAGCGGGAGATACTTGATGGCGTGTAGATCATCCCTGCGGGCCATGTGAATGTGGAGGAAGAAGTCTTCTATCCATACCGCGGGGTCTGTAGTACCATCATATGATTCAATGTTTACGGGTTTGAACCCTTCTGGGAATTCATGATCCATTACTTCATCGGTGAAGCATAGGGGGTGTGTGGCGCCTCTGTGCCGGGCTATGTCGCGACGCAGTTCATACGAGTCTTGTCTGCTGTATTCGGCCCGGCCGGATTTGTTTTTAGTGTATCCGGCGTGACGATCATCGTCACGTGTTGGGGCGCGCCCCCGTGATCCGTAGATCGATCTTGTATGTCCTGCTTTGTTTTTCAATACGTCTCGCAGGTCCTGCGTATTGCCTCGGGCCTTGGTGTTTTTGTTTGACTGGCGACGCGGTGCGGGCTGAACTTCGGGCTGATACGCCGCTTTGTCTCGGCCGCGAGGTGGCCGGTCAGCCGCATCATACGCTGGTAGTGCAGGCTTCAGTGCTTCCTCCTCGAGTTGGGGTAGCAACCTGCGCTTTGGGTAACTTTTGGTTGGGTGCTCGAGTTCGTATTCCTCGGCTGCCAGGACTTCGGTCCATCTGTCTGCTAGCAGATCCTGATCAGCTTGAAGCTGCTGCTGCTTTTTCTTCAGACTTTTTGCTGTGGCTATAAGCTGGCGCTTGAAGCGCTCCTGCTCCACGGGATCCTCAGGTACGATTAATTCTTCGTCGTCGAGGCTCATCTCGTCTTCGGAGAGAGGCATGTAATTGTCATCCTCTGATTCTCCGTCTGCTGCCTGTTCCGGAGGGCTAGCTTGTTCATCCTCCCGCTCGAGGTCTGGCTGGAGGGGATTGTCGTCGTCTTCGGCACTATCCGGAGCGTTATTGTCTCTTGTGCCGGTATCGCTATTTTTGCTATGGCGGGACTTAGAGCGGCGCCGCTGACGCCGGCTCTTGAATTGCTTCTTGGAGGGATTATCCTCCGTTGCCTTGTCGCCATCGCCTTCTTTGGGAGTGTCCACCATGTATACATCATATGATGAGGTGGTAGTCCAGCGCCCTGTGGGCGGTGGTTCCTGTTCGTCTCCTGCATTGTCGTCTATATCGTCGATGTCTTCGGAGCCGAAATCGAGCATGTCGGTTAAGTCGTCGACAGTGGCTATTTAGTGGGTGGTGGGTGGGGAACGAATTTCCTCGTCGTCCGCTTCCCACTCGAGCCGGACATAGTTCGGCCAGGGTCCTCCAGACAAGGAGAGAGACCTTAACGAATTTAGCACGTCGCCCAGTGGCGAGTGCTGAAAGATATCCGCAGAGGAAAACTCCATGATCGGTGCCCAATCCGATTCGACAGGCACGGACACAGGCGGTTCGGAGCCCGTGGCCGGGGACGAATCCAAGGATCCGGCCACACGGGTCTCATAGGAGGTGAAGTCAGTATTCGGCTCTATCGTTGTTGAGTGTGCGGCCTCCGTGGCGGGGTCCATCCACCCGTCCTCGGACGGCGCAATCCATTCCGGATTGAAAGTCGGAGTAGCCACAGGTGCGATCTCCCGAACACCGTCCGGCGGCAGAGTTAAGTCATGCTTGTCGTGACCGTGCGGCGCACCTGTCATGGGCTCGAATCCGTCGAAGATCAAGTCTCCGCGGATGTCGGCAGTGTAGTTTAAGCTTCCAAACCTGACCTGATGGCCAGGGGCGTAGCTTTTGATCTGCTCCAGATGGCCATGCGAGTTGGCCCGCAGTACGAAGCCGCCGAATACGAAGAGCTGTCCGGGGAGGAAAACCTCGCCCCGGATCGCATCGTCGCCGATGATCGAAGGAGCCATCAAGCCTTACGGTGACGGCACAACGGAACTCTCAATGAAAGCACCAATGTCGGTGTCAAAACCGGCGGATCTCGGGTAGGGGGTCCCGAACTGTGCGTCTAAGGCGGATGGTAACAGGAGGCGGGGGACATGATGTTTACCCAGGTTCGGGCCCTCTCGATGGAGGTAATACCCTACTTGCTTGATTGATCTTGATGATATGAGTATTACAAGAGTTGATCTACCACGAGATCGTAGAGGCTAAACCCTAGAAGCTAGCCTATGGTATGATTGTTGTTCTTCTTATGGACTAAAACCCTCCGGTTTATATAAACACTGGAGGGGGGCTAGGGTTACACAGAGTCGGTTACAAAGGAGGGAATCTACATATCCGTATTGCCAAGCTTGCCTTCCACGCCAAGGAGAGTCCCATCCGGACACGGGACGGAGTCTTGAATCTTGTATCTTCATAGTCCAACAGTCCGGCCAAAGGATATAGTCTGGCTGTCCGAGGACCCCCTAATCCAGGACTCCCTCAGGGGGCAAACACAAGCTCAAATGATAAGAACCATTAGGGAAGAAGAACCCCTTAAATCCCCCCCCCTCAAATCCAACTGCTATGTGCATTGGGCCAGGTCAACACAACCCAATGAGAACAGAAGTAAAAATGGTAGTTCTGCCAGGGTAGTACTACCACTTGGGGGAGCAGTACTATCGCTCTACTGTCGCTCAAGTAGATTGGTGAACAGAAGCATAAAAATAAGCGAAAGTGGAAGCCGTACATGTCAACGGAAGTACTACCGATAGGAAGCAGCAAAACAACCCAAGTAAAACAGATGGATGCAAGGAGGACCAAAGCTGCCAACACTTCTGCAAAGGAACTCTGATTCGGACGAACTCAAGCTTGATGGAAAGCTAACGATAAGAGTTGTCAAATCACGGCTGGAAATCTTCAGAAGTGGCAAGGGGAGTATGCCTATGATATAGAGGTGTGAAACCTCCATGAGTGAAGAACCGGCATAAACTCCAACATAAAAAACACAAGAGATGATGCATGCAAACTCCATTTTCGATGAGCTTGAGCTTGTCATGAAGATGACCACAAGCTCAAAAACTCACACAAAGAGAAGCCAAACAAGAACCAAGAAAGATGATGCCAATGATGCAATGGTTTGAGCTCTCTACGAATGATACGATCAAGCTACTCACTCGAGAGCCCTCCTTGATAATACGACTATCAATCCTATAACCCGGTCTCCCAACTAACACCATGAGACCGGTAAAATAGAAAATCTATCAAGGACAAACCTTTACCTTGCACATAGTCCACTTGAGCTAGATGATGACGATCTTGACTTTCTCAAGTTGGACCACCTTTCTTGATTGCTTTGGCTCGACGAAGACTAGTAGATTGCTCCCCCATACTCACACTATGGGTGAGCCTCTCTTCAGCACATCTTCACATGTCCATTGTCACCACAATGGATGGCAAACTTCAAGCAAGAGATCACTTCGTGATGCTCCACTTGAACTTGCATGACAAAACATGACCAATCTTTGGACAAATCCTTGAATAGCACCTTGGTCAACACATATTCTCCTTCTTATAACATTGAAACCAACATATGGCCTTCAAGCGAAGCCTATGGACAAACCTTAAAGAATAACTCAAAGCAAATATTAGTCCATAGGGATTGTCATCGGTTATCAAAACCAAACATGGGGCACCATGCTCTTTCAACGCCCGGGTTCGAGGCTTCTGGAGTCCTCCCTTGTTGAGATCAGCGGGCCGTAAGCTTGACCCATGGACTGTGTGGGCCACATAGGTTGGCACCCCCTAGTCCAGGACACCGTCACCTGCGAAGCCGGGAAGATGACTAGGGCAAAGCATCTCTAGAAGACAATCATGATGACTACACGTCCCTTCGAGGTGCTACACATGGACTTATTTGGCCCTACTCATTATTCCACTCTTACCACTACTCATTATTTGGCCCCTTTTCATATGTAGGATGTGAATTATGGTTTAGGGGACACTCCATTGCGCATTGGGCTTGTGCCCCTTCACGAAAGCTCATTGTCCTCACGTCTCAGAGGCGGCGGTGCGATCGCCGGTACAAGCACTTGCGCTAATACCATTAGTTGTCTCCTCGAGTACATCCCATATATGCTTTGATTTCCACCTAGATATTTCCATATTTGCAAGGAATAGAATAAACAAGGAGATTTGCACATCTTTGCAATTATTAGTGTGAATAGTGGGGCCAGATGAAGTGATAAACTCACTGATTATTCATGAATATTCAGTTTAAACGAGGGTAAAATTGTGTGTAAAAGACACTCATCAATGCGTGGTGGGGAATCTCCTGCGACAGCGGATGGCAAGATTGAGAATTGATGGCCACGACACCCAGTCTTTGGATGTGGAGAATGCCTCTTCCATCCCGCATGAAACTGATGTAGGTGGCTAAGGAGTTGTGGGAGAGCAATGCCCATGATAAGCGGCCAGAGGGTGCTCATCCCTGGATAATTGACCTCCCTATGTAAATCATACAAGTGAAGGGCGACTGTCGGTTCCCGTCATTGGTCTATAGGCGATTGCCACCTTACTAGTGAAGCAGTCCCTCCGCCCGTCACTCAAAGGCAGACGACTATACAGGTTTCTGCAGTAGTGTAGAATTAGAATTTAAAATCGAGATTTCCACGGAAATGGTCCTGACAAATTCCATGATAATGATTATGGGAATTGTGTCTATTGTATATATTCCCTTTGGGAATTTGTTTACATCAATTTGGCAACGACACACAACAAGTACCTACTATGATTTTTCCTCTAACCACCAACAACCACTTCCGAGCTACCTTGATCATAATTGCGAACCCCCCTCGCCCCCAAAAAATTAACGCCACGTGTTCCCTTTTCTCCACTCAACTGTACCAATCAAAGCACAATAACTGAGCATATCCTATAATGAATGTATAAAGCGGCACAATCAATATTTACCGCAACTCGAGGACTTTAATAGAAAGAAAAAGTAATAAACATCTCAATGTAAATAGCGGAGATGCAAATTCCGATGGACGACGACACCGTGAGCTAAACATCGACCTCCGTAAATGGAAGGCCATACATCGTATATAGTACACCGTTGTTATTGTGACAATCAAATCAATAACCAACAATCCTCTATCCCATCCAATTGTTGGAGTGACCATCATCAACAACCTGACGCCCAAAGCCTCCTCATCACTAACATCCAAGAAAAACCCAACTAAAAGGAAGACCAACCCCAACAAAACCCAGATCGATGATAGAAACAGTTGGAAAGCATTGAACAAACTCTGTAGGCCTGAGGATAAAGCTGCTGTATCATCTGTCCCAACAGCTTTCATCCCCTTTGGGGTGATGGATGGATAGGTAGATAGATCCCCACCTCGTCATTTCCCCAAAAGAAACCCAGCTAGCATGACGTAGCGTGCAGCAACCTCGTCCTCTTTCTCGCTTGCGCGTCACGATATTTATCCACCATCCTCTCTGACTCACGTGCGTGCAGCGGAAAGCCCAGCCCAGGAGCCCGCCGGCCCAGCGAAGGAATTAATACGGAGGAGAAGGTTCCAAAAAAATGCCGATGATATTATAAATGGGGGCAGTGGGCGTCGCTCCACTCCAGCGTTTCTTTTCCTCCCTCATTCGGATCGGGATCAGAGAGAGATCCTCCCTCCTCCTCCCCGGATCAGGCCGGCCAAACCCCCTCTCCCGGATCTCGGATCGGGAGGCGGAGGCCGACCCCTCCCCCAAGGTGAGACCGCCCCTCCTCCCCTCTCCTCCTCGCCGTCGTGATAGCCGCTCGCCGACGCGCGCGTCCGTGCCAGTTCGCCGGCCGGTGAATTGCCTGTTCTAATCTGGCTGCCAGATGCGCTCTGTTTCCATTCCCGATTCCTCCTCTGCTAGTTGTAATCTAGCCTTCGAAGCTTGGAGGATGCGCAGGGGTAATCTGCTCTGTTTTCGCGATCCCTGCAGTTTTTCTCCCACCCATCTGCGCGGTAGATGTGGAGCAGGTTCGCCTGGAGTGCTCCTGATTCGACTGTTTTCCTTCGAGCGGTAGTTCGTGGTCGTTTACGGTAGATTTTGCCTAGATCCGTTTGGAGGTTCCGACGATGTTTTTTTTCTGTTGGGTTTAACGTAGATCTAGTGTTTTTTTTCGTGCAATTTTTTTTACGGCAGCGCTTTCCCGCAAAACGAGGCGGCAGGGGGGTTATCACTGTCAGCGGCGAGCATCACAGATCTGTAGGAACATGTTTGTTGTTCAGCGTGTGGTAGGGTGGGGTTGGGGCATCACATCAGGCCCTTGCACCACATCGGAAGTTGCTAAAAATGAACACGTTCCGGAAAAGGAAACATGGGGGAAAAGCTGCACCCGGAGGGTTTAGCCTTGTGCCCACCACAAATTTTGGTTGCATGGCAGCCGCCTTTTTGCCATGGCTCACGGCTAGACAGGAGAGGGGCAGGGCAATGCGTTCTGAACAACACGGCATGTAACAAACGTACAGTTCAGGTCCGCCGGGTCACAGATCCGGAGGCTCAGGAATTCTGACGAGGTTTTCTCACTGGCTAGGTACAGATTTACACAGGCTGTTAGTGTTGCAGCTCTGTGCATGTCTGCCTGGACGAATTTCTGTGTGTATCAGGTCATTATTAGTTTCGTATGTTTTGTGTGCACTGCTCCGCCGTTCTGCGACTCCCTGAGCCGTGACTGAAAGTTTCTGCAATGTTAGGATTGGAGTGGATTGATTTTACAACATTTAAAAAGCAGCAGTGATTTATGGGAAAATTTTAACATTGTGGTGATTAATTATCTTCAATTCACATGTGACCGGTCATGTTTTTCTTTCCTTCTAGCCACCTATGGCCTGTGAAATCCAAATACAATGAAAATTATGGAACATGCATGTATTAAGAGAAGAATTGTTGAATTATATGGACGACCCAACTAAATTTGACTTCACAGCTAATGAAGTTCTGTTTCCTTTTGATTGCAAATATAGGTGCTATCATGGCAGCAAGCACAGGGGCTTCAGGATGGCTAAGGGGCAAGGTGAAGGCTGTGACGTCTGGAGACTGCCTTCTCATCATGGGGAGCACAAAGGCAGAGATTCCACCAGAGAAGTCCATCACTCTGTCATACCTTATGGCCCCAAGGCTGGTAAGAGTCAGTCTGCACTTTTAGACAAGGGGAATATGGTTTACATTTTAACTTGTTGCATGTGTTCATTTCCTCCATTAATTTAGAGTAAGTCACTGGTTTAGTGTGTTGTCAGGGGCAGAGCTAGATATAGGCCTGCTCATCTAGGGATGTAATATATTAGTCATTTTTTTGTTTTATATGGTAGTTTCTATGGGCTTTTGGATCTAGAGCCTGAGTTGAAGCCTTGATTGCGCAGGGTCTGCTTCCACCCTTCTCTATAGTGAATTATGTTTACATGCTACACTTGTGAGCCAATGGAAGTTAGTATTTGGCACAAGAATTTCTCTCCATCATTGCATTTTCGTTCCCACTGTTTCACTGTGTTCTGTTTGTATAATTTGACACTTAGGAATGCATCTATAATAAATTGTTGATATTATTTGTGCAGTACATTTGTTCTTTTCTCCATCTTTTCTTGTCTGTTGAATCCGTATATTTGTGGTGCTCTAGGCTCGTCGTGGTGGAGTGGATGAGCCATTTGCTTGGGAAAGCAGGGAGTATCTGAGGAAACTCTGCGTAGGAAAGGTACATGATGTGTCTTTTCTTTATCTATTCCAAATCCCCTCCTATGCATGTATTAATACTGAATGTAATCACATAAAAACGACTTCTATTTTCTCTTGGAAATGAAAAACTAAAATCTATTGCAGGAGGTCACATTTAGAGTGGATTACACTGCTCCTAACATCGGACGAGAATTTGGCACTGTCTACCTTGGCGACAAGAACGTTGCCTACTTGGTGGTTGCTGCAGGATGGGCAAGGGTGATTACCATTTACTTTTTCCTCAATTGTTTTGTTGTGCCAAATGTTTTCGTAAATTTTGATCTTATTTATTTGATCAGGTGAAGGAGCAAGGCCCCAAGGGGGGTGAACCACTCCCAAATGTCTCTGAGCTTCTGAGGTTGGAGGAAGTTGCTAAGCAACAGGGTTTAGGCCGTTGGAGCAAGGTTTGCTTTCTTTTGGGGTTCCTGCTGTCCTGCAACCATCTTTTGAATTGCATGACACAAATGTTCTATCGAATGATGACCTAATTTTGTGTTCTTATTTTCTGCCAACTTAGGAACCTGGTGCTGCTGAAGATTCGATAAGAGATCTTCCACCATCAGCAATTGGCGAACTAAGTGGTTTTGATGCAAAGGGTTTTGCAGTTGCAAATAAAGGCAAGAGTCTGGAAGCCATTGTCGAGCAAGTTCGTGATGGCAGTACCATTCGTGTTTACTTGCTTCCAAGTTTCCAATTTGTCCAGATATATGTCGCTGGAGTGCAGGTGTGCTTCTCAATAGCTTCTATTTGATTCCATATATATTTTTTCTGTTAGAAAGTAAATATTGAGAATGATGAAATGCAGGCTCCGTCCATGGGGAGACGACCACCGAATCCTACTGTTGTTGCCGAACCAGAGGGCACTACTAACGGCACTACAAATGGTGACGATTCTGGGGAAGCTCCTGCACCACTGACAACAGCACAAAGGCTTGCTGCATCGACAGCCTCTACTGAAGTTCCACCAGATAGGTTTGGAAGAGAAGCTAAGCATTTCACAGAGACTCGTGTTCTGAACAGAGATGTAAGCCACCTTTTCTTTTGGTTGTTTTATCCCATCTTTAGAGTCAACATGTATCATCTTTTAATCAGTTTTGATTTGTATTTTTTCTCTAGGTGCGGATTGTGGTGGAGGGGACAGACAGTTTCAGTAATATAATTGGTTCGGTGTATTACCCAGATGGTGACACTGCTAAGGACTTGTCCCTTGAGCTTGTTGAAAATGTATGACTAATTATTTATCCATATTCATTCTACGAAGCAAGAATAGCTAAATTGTTTATTTAATCTTTCAGACATTTGCATTTCTTAACTGTTCTGTAACCTTCCCATTACAGGGTCTTGCGAAATATGTGGAATGGAGTGCGAACATGCTAGATGTTGAAGTTAAAATAAAGCTGAAGAATGCTGAACTTCAGGCAAAAAAGGAACAGCTGAGAATTTGGACTGGATTTAAGCCACCAGTGACAAATTCGAAGCCAATCCATGATCAGAAATTCACTGGAAAAGTGGGTTTCATGTTCTCAGTAGCAGTCTATTGATCATCATTCTTGTGACTTAACTAATTTGGTTCATATTGATGTCTTTGTAGGTGGTAGAAGTTGTGAGTGGAGATTGTATTATTGTTGCTGATGATGCTGCTCCTTATGGTAGTCCTTCAGCAGAACGGCGGGTTAATCTTTCAAGTATTAGAGCTCCTAAGCTAGGCAATCCCCGCAGAGAGGACAACAAGCCCGACAAATTTGCTCGTGAATCTAAGGAATTCTTGCGCACTCGGTTGATTGGCAAACAGGTATGTATGGGCTGCTCATATTCTTACTGAAGTTACAATGATGAGAAGTTGATTTCTTAGTTGAGAAATGACTGATATATCCCTTTTTTCAAAATTTCAGGTGACCGTGGAAATGGAATATTCTAGAAGGATCAGTACAATGGATGGACAGAATGCTGTGCCTGTAATGAACTCGGCTGATACCAGAGTTTTGGATTATGGTTCAGTGTTTCTAGGTTCGCCATCACCGGCGGACGGAGATGACACATCTTCTGCTCCAAGCACAGGCACCCAGCCTAAAATTAATGTTGCTGAGCTTTTGCTCTCACGGGGCTTTGCTGAGATATCAAAACACCGTGACTATGAGGAAAGATCACATTATTTTGATGCTCTATTAGCGGCTCACTCACGTGCTGAGAAAGCAAAGAAAGGAATTCACTCTGACAAACTTCCTCCTGTGATGCATATAACAGATTTAACAATGGTTGGCATTCTTGCTTGTTCCAGTAGTTTCCTTTGACATTTGCTCTGCACCTTTATTAATAGATTGTTATGATTGCATATCTCCTCAGGTTAATTCTAAGAAGGCCAAAGATTTCCTTCCCTTCCTGCAGCGGAATAGAAGGCATACTGCTGTTGTTGAATATGTGTTCAGCGGTCATCGTTTCAAACTAACAATTCCGAAGGAGACGTGCAGCATCGCTTTTTCTTTGTCTGGTGTTAGGTGCCCTGGTAAAGATGAGCCCTACTCGAGCGAAGCTATTGCTTTGATGAGGAGGATGATTCTACAGCGTGATGTGGAGGTATGGCGTTTGCTGCCTCTCTGCTTTGTCCACATCTCAATCTTCAATATCTGAAGGATACCAAATCATTTTGCAGATTGAGGTTGAAACAGTTGATAGAACTGGAACATTCATAGGTTCCTTGTGGGAGTCTAAGACCAACGTGGGTTCTGTTCTTTTGGAGTCTGGCTTGGCCAAGCTTAGTTCATTTGGCTTGGATAGGATTCCAGATGCTCATGTCCTCACAAGAGCTGAAAAGTTAGCAAAGCAGCAGAAACTGAAGGTAACCTGTTATACTGCTACATCTTTTAGGAAGTACATAATTGTTTTTTTTTGTTACTGACACCTATTTATCAAGATATGGGAGAACTACGTCGAGGGTGAAGAAGTTACTAATGGGTCGGCCTCTGAATCCAAACAAAAGGAAATTCTGAAGGTTCGTTGATGAAAAAACATTGGAAGTAGTTGATTTTTGTCGTTACTAAAACAGTGCTGACATGGCTCTGTTACCTGAGTTCAGGTTGTTGCTACTGAAGTTCTTGGTGGTGGAAAGTTCTATGCCCAGACAGTAGGTGACCAGAGAGTAGCTTCCATCCAACAACAGCTTGCATCCTTGAAACTTAAGGAGGCACCAGTCATTGGTGCTTTTAATCCTGGGAAGGGAGAGATAGTCCTTGCTCAGTTTAGCCTCGACAACTCTTGGAATAGAGCCATGGTATGACTACAGTTAATTGACTCATATTAAAACTAACTAATTATTCTTGTATCAAGGTCATAGATTGGCTATTAAATTCAGACTCCGATTTCAGCAATATCTTTAATAGATACTTAGACCTGTCATTAGCCGTTTAACTTGACGCATTTAACAAATATCAGTTTCTACTTAAGCTGCTGGACCTGAAGAATTGGTGTGCTTGTTAGGATCATTTAGGTGAAGTGATACATGCTGAGTGTCAGACTTGAGTACCTAACAGTGCACATGACAATACTATTAGCAGTATCTTGCCAAGTTGACAGTATTGTTGAAAATACGCGCATGATGTCCCACTTCAGTGCAATGCTACATGCTAATATTTGTTCTTCTCATGATGACTAATTAGTTTTACATATTTGTTTATAATAAAATCGTACAGTATCCTAAGGAGAATTTCCATCATAATTCCTGCAGATTGTTAATGGACCCCGAGGAGCTGTAGAGTCTGTAGATGACAAATTTGAAGTATTCTACATTGATTTTGGCAACCAAGAAGTGGTTCCTTACAACCGCATCCGGCCTGCAGACCCATCAGTATCCTCCTCTCCTCCTCTTGCTCAGCTCTGCAGCCTTGCCTTCATAAAGGTGCCTGGTCTGGAGGATGATAATGGTCAGGAAGCAGCAGAGTATCTCAGCGAATGCTTGCTGAGCAGTTCAAAACAATACCGGGCAATGATCGAAGAGCGCGACACTACTGGTGGTAAAGTGAAGGGACAAGGCACTGGACCTGTACTCATTGTGACTCTTGTTGATCCAGAGACAGAATCCAGCATCAATGCTGCCATGCTCGAGGTTTGTGCTATTAACTGTTATGCATTATGAATTGCTGGTTAGCTTTGTTTACTGGCTGGCGGGGTTCTGCATAGTCTGCTTTGATCTTTCCATGAGGAGCTTTCTTTATAGAAATAGTTTGCTATGAAAATAGGTTGGAGGATATTGCTTAAGCAGTTTGAGTAGTTTTACACAATCACTCAGAATTAGTCATATTTTTTTTAATATTGATCATGAAAATTATACAGTAGTGTTTAGACCCTCCATGTTTTTTTGGAAATGTAACTTCGGAAATGCTATACATTAGGATTGTTATCCGCTAGTTCCTACCTACCTTAAGTATGTTTTGTGGTGTATATGGATTCTGAGGGTTATGGAAACATCGTCTCAGTTACCAGCTACTCTGGTTTATCTGACGTCTGAGTTACTTTTTGAGGTCGACGTGCGAGTTATATTCAATGAATTCAGTATTATTAGCATTATTTCCTATCCCAGCTTAGATGCATATTTATGTGTTTGGGAATAGTCAACTTCATCCCTAACATGCTCATGCTAATGTTTGCAGGAAGGGCTTGCCCGACTTGAAAGGGGCAAGAGATGGGACACCAAGGAGAGGAAGACAGCTCTCGAGAACCTGGAACAGTTCCAGGAGAAGGCGAAGAAGGAAAGGCTGCGGCTGTGGCAGTATGGAGACGTCGAATCTGATGAGGAAGATCAAGCTCCAGGCGGGAGGAGACCCCCGCCGCGTCGGTAGATGAGAGAAGGCACTGGCGCAGTCATGGTTTAGATATGAAAGTTTTGGACACCGAGCGGAACTCAGTCGAGAGCTTATATATGAAAACTAGTGAGAGAGAGAAGACTATATTTATGCAATTAGAAGAGAACTATATACATTGTTTTTCCCCTAAGCTCAATAAGGTCTGTGTCCTTTGTGGACTGCGTTTCTTCTTTGTAGAGACAGAACATATAATACCGAGGATTGCAGTCAAATGGAAATTAAATTCAGGTTTGGAACTTTAATGTACCAAATAAAGTGACTTCACTGCTGTCCTCTGTTGTTGTTATGTTTCTTTTTGCATTCGCTGGTAAAGATAGTTTTATACTCATCCGCATGTAATCTGCTGCATGGCATTTTAGCAGCATGATAGGGGACTCACAAGTCAGTGAGCTCTCTATGTTCAAAATGCCTTTGCAAGTACTAGATGACCTGTTGCACCAATGGCGTAAAGGCCGAGTGTAAGCTAATTATTGTGAGAGCGTGCATTAATATATTGTTGTTTGAAAAGAATAGCTCATATACTATATGCAGTAAGTACATAAGATTGGAAATGATGCACTAAGTCATGTAGGAAAGGACTCTTGTGATCTGTTTAGATTCGATACACAATTATGCAGAGGCCTTCGGATGTGTACTTAGGCGAAAGCATATATTTCTTTTATCATGGTTGTTTTAAAAGCACACTTTTTTTTATCATGGTTGTTTCAAAAGCACACCACACAGTAGTTTAAGCAGCAAATAACCGATAGCTAAATGCACAGGATGGTCTTAGGGGTTTACATAAGATCCAAAAGGACGATAAACATAGAAGTCTTGATAGTCATCTATACTAATACTAAGTTATATAACAAGGGGCTCTTGCAACTTGCTTATATTGGGTAGATGATCAAGCGCACTCCCTTGGAAGTGCATTTGAAGGCGAAAGCATATGCTTACCCTTTGTTCGTGCTAGATGACCCGTTGCAACGATTGCGCAAAGGGCGAGAGCAAACCAAGTACTGATAGAGTGAGTGATCATTAAAGTACGTAGATACCTACTGTAGCGTATGAAATGAGTAGCTACTGCTGGCAGATAGTTGCCTGGTAATAATACAAAGTGTTCTAAGAAGCTTATGAATGATTATCTACAATGATAGTCATAGATACATTATATAGGCGGCACGAAGTGAAGAACATTAGATAGATCCATCGTGACGTGCTTCACTGGCATTGAGAATGACCCTCTTGCCTCGGCAACTCTTTACAGTGGCTGTGATTGGTGGTTGGTATTGCCCAAAGCCGAAATACCTTCGATGTCGCCGGCTAGGCTCCAATAGTACTTGTTTATTTGATGGAGATCATACTCTGATTGTGTAGTTGTATCACTAAGACGGTCAGCAACATATCTTATGTGTGACAAAATATGATTTAGATTGTTGTCTTTTGATGTTAACCCGGCTGTGAAGTTGGCATTTATTATGCCATAAAGTTCCTTTGCTGCCATGTGATCTCCACTGAGGCTGCTACTCCAGCTGTTGCTAAAATAGTCTATTATTCCTTGTTCTTTTTTGCTTATGCTTAAGAGACTTGCATTTTTCCTGAGCCAGTTGTAGTTTGTTATAGTTTATGTCTTGCAGAACTTTGCTGTAAGAGCCTTCCATGCACTTGAGAGCTTCAGCTGCTAGCTGATCTTGTGCTTCTTCAACTTTGCCATACACATGGATGGATATTGAATTTCTTGGAAGTATATTGTTCAGCTGGTGCTTACACCCATAGAAGTGAATTGTTGCATCAAGACCAGCTGGCTTTCCCTTCTTTGTTGAGTATACTGCGCTTGGGAGGCCAAGTTGCTGCAGCATAGCGTCTAGAAGCACCTTTGTTGGAATCTTGACCTTTTCCATTTTGGCTGCTTAATGACAAGGAAGATGTTAGCAAGTGAAGTTTATCAATTTGTATTAATTAGTAGAAAGACATATAAGGATCACAGTAACCAAATGATATGTGTTGTGTATCCATCTATAAAATGAGGCCCTCACTTTCTGTACTGGAAGCCTTCTACTGGCCTATTTTAATGCAAACAATTTTTTTGTATTTATAAAGCAACCTACTTCTGTACAGTGCAAGTAAGCAGTTATATGGGGCCTTGTTTATGGTAAATAGAAAAGTACCTTCCATTAATAAATTTGTTTTTTTGCATGGTATAAAAAAAGGCAAATATTTGGCATAAATTAGCCGAAGTAAAATAGTATTTTAGTATATGCATTTGTTGCAAATATTTGGCACAAATCTCCGTCTCTCTCTCTCTCTCTCTCTGTGTGTGTGTGTGTGTGTGTGTTTATGAAGGTTATCCGCACAATTGCAAGAGTGATGATAGAAAACTTCAGACACAAATCAAAATATACTTAGTAATAATACATAATGTTTTAACAAGCTTACGATTGATTATTTACAATGTTATTAGCAAGGAAAGTAGATAGCCAGATGATACGTCCATTTTGCATCATGCTTTTATATCGATATTTATTGCATTATGGGCTGTTATTACACATTATGTTACAACACTTATGCCTATTCTCTCTTATTTTACAAGGTTCACATAAGGAGGATGCCGGCAGCTAGAATTCTGGGCTGGAAAAGGAGCAAATATTAGAGACCTATTTTGCACAACTCCAAAAGTCCTGAAACTCCACGAAAGTTATTTTTGGAAATAATAAAAAATACTGGAAGAAGAATCCACGTCAGGGGGCCTCCACCTGTCCACGAGGGTGGGGGCGCGCCCTACCCCCTGGGCGCGCCCCTGCCTCGCGGGCCCCCTGTTGGCCCTCCGGTGGCCATCTTCTGCTATATGAAGTCTTTCGTCCGAAGAAAAATCATAAGCAAGTTTTCGGGACGAGACTCCGCCGCCACGAGGCGGAACCAATCTAGGGCTCCGGCAGAGCTGTTCTGCCGGGGACACTTCCCTCCGGGAGGGGGAATCATCGCCATCGTCATCACCAACGCTCCTCTCATCGAGAGAGGGCAATCTCCATCAACATCTTCACCGGCACCATCTCCTCTCAAACCCTAGTTCATCTCTTGTATCCAATTCTTGTCTCATAGTCTGGGATTGGTACCTGTAGGTTGCTAGTAGTGTTGATTACTCCTTATAGTTGATGCTAGTTGGTTTATTTGGTGGAAGATCATATGTTCAGATCCTATATGCATATTAATACTCCTCTGATTATGAACATGAATATGCTTTGTGAGTAGTTACGTTTGTTCCTGAGGACATGGGAGAAGTCTTGCTATTAGTAGTCATATGAATTTGGTATTCGTTCGATATTTTGATGAGATGTATGTTGTCTATCCTCTAGTGGTGTCATGTGAACGTCGACTACATGACACTTCACCATTATTTGGGCCTAGAGGAAGGCATTGGGAAGTAATAAGTAGATGATGGGTTGCTAGAGTGACAGAAGCTTAAACCCTAGTTTACGCGTTGCTTCGTAAGGGGCTGATTTGGATCCATATGTTTCATGCTATGGTTAGGTTTACCTTAATACTTTTGTTGTAGTTGCGGATGCTTGCAATAGAGGTTAATCATAAGTGGGATGCTTGTCCAAGTAAGGGGCAGCACCCAAGCACCGGTTCACCCACATATCAAATTATCAAAGTACCGAACGCGAATCATATGAACGTGATGAAAACTAGCTTGACGATAATTCCCATGTGTCCTCGGGAGCGCTTTTCTCTATATAAGAGTTTGTCCAGGCTTGTCCTTTGCTACAAAAAGGATTGGGCCACCTTGCTGCACTTTATTCACTTTTGTTACTTGTTGCTCGTTACCAATTATCTTATCACAAAACTATCTGTTACCTATAATTTCAGTGCTTGCAGAGAATACCTTGCTGAAAACTGCTTATCATTTCCTTCTGCTCCTCGTTGGGTTCGACACTCTTACTTATCGAAAGGACTAAGATAGATCCCCTATACTTGTGGGTCATCAAGACTCTTTTCTGGCGCCGTTGCCGGGGAGTGAAGCGCCTTTGGTAGGTGGAATTTGGTAAGGAAAAATTTATATAGTGTGCTGAAATTTACTGTCACTTGTCACTATGGAAAGTAATCCTCCGAGGGGCTTGTTCGGGGTATCTTCACCCCGACCAGTAGAGCAAAGAGTTGCTCCTCAACCTACTGAACCTATTGAAAATGAAAATGTATACTTTGAAATTCCTTCGGGTATGTTAGAAAAACTGCTAGCTAATCCTTTTGCAGGAGATGGAACAATGCATCCTGATGAGCATCTAATATATGTGGATGAAGTTTGTGGATTATTTAAGCTTGCAGGTATACCCGATGATGTTATTAAGAAGAAGGTCTTCCCTTTATCTTTGAAGGGAGATGCATTGACATGGTATAGGCTATGTGATGATATGGGATCATGGAACTACAAACGATTGAAATTGGAATTTCATCAGAAGTTTTATCCTATGCATCTTGTTCATCGTGATCGTAATTATATATATAATTTTTGGCCTCGCGAAGGAGAAAGCATCGCTCAAGCTTGGGGAGGCTTAAATCAATGTTATATTCATGCCCCAATCATGAGCTCCCAAGATAAATAATTATTCAAAAAATTTATGCTCGACTTTCTGATAACAATCGCACCATGCTCGATACTTCTTGTGCTGGCTCTTTTATGATGAAGACTATGGAATTCAAATGGGATTTATTGGAAAGAATTAAACGCAACTCTGAAGATTGGGATCTCGACAAAGGTAAGGAGTCAGGTATGACACCTAAGTTTGATTGTGTTAAATCTTTTATGGATACCGATGTTTTCCGTAAATTTAGCACTAAATATGGACTTGATTCTGAGATAGTAGCTTCTTTCTGTGAATCTTTTGCTACTCATATTGATCTCCCTAAGGAGAAGTGGTTTAAATATCATCCTCCCATAGAAGTAAAAGTAGCTGCACCTATTAAAGTTGAAGAAAAGACTATCACTTATAATGATCCTATTGTTCCTACTACTTATGTTGAGAAACCATCTTTCCCTGTTAGAATAAAGGATCATGCTAAAGCTTCAACTGTGGTTCGTAAAAGCAATATTAGAAATTATACACCTCCTGAGCAAGTTAAAGTTGAACCTAATATTGCTATTGTTAAAGATCTCTTGTCTGATAATATTGATGGGCATGTTATTCATTTCCGTGATGAAACTGTTAGAATTGCCAAACCTTGTGCTAAAGATAAACATAGACCTGTGGTAGGCATGCCTGTTATTTCTGTTAAAATAGGAGATCAGTGTTATCATGGCTTATGTGATATGGGTGCTAGTGCTAGTGCTATACCTCATGACTTATACAAAGAAATTATGCATGATATTGCATCTGCTGAGATAGAAGATATTGATGTTACCATCAAGCTTGCCAATAGAGATACCATATCACCCATTGGAATTGTTAGAGATGTTGAAGTCTTGTGTGGGAAAACTAAATATCCTGCTGATTTTCTTGTTCTTGGTTCCCCACAAGATAGCTTTTGTCCCATTATATTTGGTAGACCCTTCTTAAACACGGTTAATGCTAGGATAGACTGCGAAAAGGATGTTGTTACTATTGGTTTGGGTGATATGTCTCATGAATTTAATTTCTCTAAATTTCGTAGACAACACCGTGAAGAGGAATTTCCTAGTAAGGATGAAATTATTGGTCTTGCTTCTATTACCGTACCTCCTAGTGATCCTTTAGAACAATATTTGCTAGACCATGAAAATGATATGTTTATGAATGAAAGAAGGGAAATAGATGAAGTATTCTTTAAACAGGAACCTATCCTGAAACACAATTTGCCTGTTGAAATCCTAGGGGATCCTCCTCCACCCAAGGGTGATCCAGTGTTTGAGCTTAAACCGTTGCCTGATACTCTTAAATATGCTTATCTTGATGAGAAAAAGATATATCCTGTTATTATTAGTGCTAACCTTTCAGAGCATGAAGAAGAGAGATTATTGAAAACTTTGAAGAAGCACCGTGCTGCTATTGGTTATACTCTTGATGATCTTAAGGGCATCAGTCCCACTCTATGTCAACACAAAATAAATTTGGAGAAAGATGCCAAACCAGTTCATGATCACCAACGACAGCTGAATCCTAAGATGAAAGAAGTGGTAAGAAAGGAAATACTAAAGCTCCTTGAGGCAGGTATAATTTATCCCGTTGCTGATAGTCAGTGGGTAAGTCCTGTCCATTGTGTTCCTAAGAAGGGAGGTATTACTGTCGTTCCTAATGATAAAGATGAATTGATCCCGCAAAGAATTATTACAGGTTATAGGATGGTAATTGATTTCCATAAATTAAATAAAGCTACTAAAAAGGATCATTACCCCTTACCTTTTATCGATCAAATGCTAGAAAGATTATCCAAACATACACATTTTTGCTTTCTAGATGGTTATTCTGGTTTCTCTCAAATACCTGTGTCAGCCGATGATCAATCAAAGACCACTTTTACTTGCCCTTTCGGTACTTTTGTTTATAGACGTATGCCTTTTGGTTTATGTAATGCACCTGCTACCTTTCAAAGATGCATGATGGCTATATTCTCTGACTTTTGTGAAATGATTTGTGAGGTTTTCATGGACGATTTCTCCGTTTATGGATCCTCTTTTGATGATTGCTTGAGCAACCTTGCTCGAGTTTTGCAGAGATGTGAAGAAACTAACCTTGTCTTGAATTGGGAGAAGTGCCACTTTATGGTTAATGAAGGTATTGTCTTGGGGCATAAAATTTCCGAAAGAGGTATTGAAGTTGATAAAGCCAAGGTTGATGCTATTGAAAAGATGCCATGTCCCAAGGACATCAAAGGTATAAGAAGTTTCCTTGGTCACGCCGGTTTTTATAGGAGGTTCATTAAGGACTTCTCAAAAATTTCTCGGCCTCTGACTAATCTATTACAAAAAGATATACCATTTGTCTTTGATGATGACTGTGTAGAAGCATTTGAAATACTTAAGAAAGCATTGATTTCTGCACCTATTGTTCAGCCACCTGATTGGAATCTACCCTTTGAAATCATGTGTGATGCTAGTGATTATGCTGTAGGTGCTGTTCTAGGGAAAAGAGTTGATAAGAAATTAAATGTTATTCAATATGCTAGTAAAACTCTAGACAATGCTCAGAGAAATTATGCTACTACCGAAAAAGAATTCTTAGCAGTTGTATTTGCTTGTGATAAGTTCAGACCTTATATTGTTGATGCTAAAGTAACTATTCACATGGATCATGCTGCTATTAAATATCTTATGGAAAAGAAAGATGCTAAACCTAGACTTATTATATGGCTTCTCTTGTTACAAGAATATGATTTACATATTATTGATAGAAAGGGAGCTGAGAACCCCGTTGCAGACAACTTGTCTAGGTTAGAGAATGTTCTTGATGACCCACTACCTATTGATGATAGCTTTCCGGATGAACAATTAAATGTCATAAATGCTTCTCGTACTGCTCCATGGTATGCTGATTATGCTAATTACATTGTTGCTAAATTCATACCACCTAGTTTCGCATACCAGCAAAAGAAAAAGTTTTTCTATGATTTGAGACATTACTTTTGGGATGACCCACATCTTTATAAAGAAGGAGTAGATGGTGTTATTAGACGTTGTGTACCTGAGCATGAACAGGAACAGATCCTACGCAAGTGTCACTCCGAGGCTTATGGAGGACACCACGCTGGAGATAGAACTACACATAAGGTATTGCAATCCGGTTTTTATTGGCCTACTCTCTTCAAGGATGCCCGTAAGTTTGTTCTATCTTGTGATGAATGTCAAAGAATTGGTAATATTAGTAGACGTCAAGAAATGCCTATGAATTATTCACTTGTTATTGAACCATTTGATGTTTGGGGCTTTGATTATATGGGACCTTTTCCTGCCTCTAACGGATATACACATATTTTAGTTGTTGTTGATTACGTTACTAAGTGGGTAGAAGCTATTCCAACTGGTAGTGCTGATCATAACACTTCTATTAAAATGCTTAAAGAAGTTATTTTTCCGAGGTTTGGAGTCCCTAGATATTTAATGACTGATGGTGGTTCACATTTTATTCATGGTGCTTTTCGTAAAATGCTTGCTAAGTATGATGTTAATCATAGAATTGCATCTCCTTATCACCCACAGTCTAGTGGTCAAGTAGAATTGAGCAATAGAGAGCTCAAATTAATTTTGCAAAAGACTGTTAATAGATCTAGAAAGAATTGGTCCAAGAAACTGGATGATGCATTATGGGCTTATAGAACTGCATATAAAAATCCTATGGGTATGTCTCCGTATAAAATGGTTTATGGAAAAGCATGTCACTTACCTCTCGAACTAGAACATAAAGCTTATTGGGCTATTAAGGAACTCAATTATGATTTCAAACTTGCCGGTGAGAAGAGGTTATTTGACATTAGCTCACTTGATGAATGGAGAACCCAAGCCTATGAGAATGCCAAATTGTTTACAGAAAAAGTTAAAAGATGGCACGAGAAAAGGATACAAAAGCGTGAGTTTAATGTAGGTGATTATGTATTGCTATACAACTCCCGTTTAAGATTTTTTGCAGGAAAACTTCTCTCTAAATGGGAAGGCCCTTACGTTATCGAGGAGGTCTATCGTTCCGGTGCCATAAAAATCAACAACTTCGAAGGCACAAATCCAAAGGTGGTGAATGGTCAAAGAATTAAACATTATATCTCAGGTAATCCTATAAATGTTGAAACCAATGTTATTGAAACCGTAACCCCGGAGGAATACATAAGGGACACTTTTCGGAACGTTTCAGACTCTGAAAAGGAATAGGTATGTGGTACGGTAAGTAAACTGACCCCAAAACAGTCCTAATGGCAATTTTTCTCCGTTTTGGAATATTTAGAAAAATAGAAAAATAAGAAGCAGTCCGGGAAGGACATGAGGGCTCCACGAGGGTGGAGGGCGCGCCCTACCCCCTGGGCGCGCCCCCCCACCTCGTGGGCACCTCGTGTGCTCTCCGGACTCCGTTTTCTTGCACGATACGTATTTTGGTCGGTAAAAATTCATTATATAATCTCCCGAAGGTTTTGACTCCTGTATCACGCAAATATCCTCTATTTTTGTTTCGAGCTGTTGCTACTGCAGATTTGAGCAAGATGTCTTCTCAAGAGTCAGTCGGGGAGAGCCGGGTGTCTCATCCGGCATCGAGATCAAGGACAAACAACGATGCTGACCACTTTGGGCCAGCAACGGAGGAAGAGATGGAGGCTAACTTGAAGAGGATAGACGCCATGGAGGAGGATCAAGAAGTCACTGCTCGCTTCCGAGCTAGATTCACAATGGGGGAGCTATAGAGCTCGGCTATTCCAAACTCGGTTATCCCTTCCAATGTTAGATTTCTTTCTTATGAAAATATGAAGAAGAGCGTCACTTGTTCTCCCGCAGCTATGCAACACCCTTGGGTGCAAGGAGCTTTGGCTGTTACAGGAAAGCTTCGTAAGGAGATAATGGACCTCAAGCAACAACTCAATAAGCTTGAAGAAGAGAATCGTATCCTGAGGAGTATCATCGCCAAGAATATCCCACCATCACCTCCGAAGAAGGAGACATAACCACATGGGTATGGGCACTCCCCTTGGCAACTGCCAACCTTGGGAGGTGCCCCGGTATCGTATCACCATCACACTCCTATCTTTACCGTTTTTCTTAGTTCGATCCTATTAGTAGTATCTTGATCTAGTAGAATAAAGTTTTGGTATGATCTAGTTTCGAGTTTTGCTTTATGATCCTTCTATGTAATCGAGTCCATGAGCTATATATAATAAAGATTAGTGTTGAGTCAAGGGCTTGATTATCTTGCTATGATCTTGAGTGAATAAAAGAAAAGAGAAAAGAATAAAAAGAAACAAAGAGATCATATTGATCTTATGGAGAGTAATGACTTCACATAGAAAGAGTATGATGATTAAAAGTTGTTGGGAGTTGACAAACATAGCTTTGGTCATCATTGCAATTAATAGGAAGTAATAAAGAAAGAGAGGTTTCACATATAAATATACTATCTTGGACATCTTTTATGATTGTGAGCACTCATTAAAATATGACATGCTAAAGAGTTGATGTTGGACAAGGAAGACAACGTAATGGGTTATGTTTTCTTATATCTGAGATAAATTATATTGTCATGGATCATCCAACATGCTGAGCTTGCCTTTCCCCCTCATGCTAGCCAAATTCTTTGCACCAAGTAGAGATACTACTTGTGCTTCCAAATACCCTTAAACCCAGTTTTGCCATAAGAGTCCACCATACCTACCTATGGATTGAGTAAGATCCTTCAAGTAAGTTGTCATCAGTGCAAGCAATAAAAATTGCTCTCTAAATATGTATGATTGATTGGTGTGGAGGAAATAAGCTTTATACGATCTTGTGATGTGGAAGAAATAAAAGCGACGGACTGCATAATAAAGGTTCATATCACAAGTGGCAATATAAAGTGACGTTCTTTCGCATTAAGATTTTTGTGCATCCAACCCTAAAAGCGCATGGCAACCTCTGCTTCCCTCTGCGAAGGGCCTATCTTTTATTATCTTCTACCTTATGCAAGAGTCATGGTGATCTTCACCTATCCTTTTTTACATTTTATCCTTTGGCAAGCACAGTATGTTGGAAAGATCCTGATATATATATATATATATATATATATATCTAATTGGATGTAAGTTAGCATGAACTATTATTGTTGACATTGCCCTTGAGGTAAAAGGTTGGGAGGCGAAACTATAAGCCCCTATCTTTCTCCGTGTCCGATTAAAACTCCGAAACCACAAGTATTGCGTGAGTGTTAGCAATTGTGAAAGACTAAATGATAGTTGAGTATGTGGACTTGCTGAAAAGCTCTGATATAGACTCTTTCTGACGTTATGATAAATTGCAATTGCTTCAACGACTGAGATTATAGTTTGTTGGTTCTCAATAAAGTTTCAAATTCATACTTTGCATTGTGAATAGATTATTACTTGAGCATAAGAAATCATATGACAATATCCATACACTACAAAAAAATACACTTCCGTGATGATACGTGTTTGTCACAGTAGGTCGCGTTTTTTGTCATGCATGTACATCCATGAAAAATTATGACAGAATCAAGATAGTCATACTCGTGCTGTCGTAGAAGTGTTCCATGACATTACCAAAATTATCATCATGGAAGTGTCCACTTCCATGACGATAAATCGCGCGTCACAGAAGTGCTTTCGTCAAGGGTGGCCGACACGTGGCATCCACCGTAACGGAACGCCGTTAAGCTATTGGGTCGGGTTTTGGATCCGATAACCCGTTAACAGCCCCGACCAATGGGGATTTTCCACGTGTAAAATCATCATTGGCTGGAGGAAACACATGTCGGCTCATCGTTGGGACAAATGTCATCCACTCATTGGACAGAAGGCGCCTATGATACGTCGACATGTGGCACGGCCCAATAGAGGCCCATTCCTGTGAAAAGGCCGGCCCATTTGACTTGGTCAAAAGGTGGCGGGCTGGCCCATGGAAAGCCTGTTAACGGCCTGTTCGCATATAGCCCATTTACAGCCCGCTAACCCAAGGCCCATTACGCCCTATCCGAATTAGGCCCAGTAGCGTCATCTGGGCCATCCAATATGATTCCAGCCCGTTTTCACTTCTGGCCCATGTATGGCCCATGACGTCTTTCGGCCCATATGAGGCCCTATGTAACTCTTGGCCTATTAACGGCCCGTGGTGAAACTGGCCCGTAATGAACAGTGTATCACTTTACACCCATTAACGACCCGTGGTGAAACTGGCCCGTAATGAACAGTGTATCACTTTATACCCATTAACGGCCCGTTATTCCGTTGGGCCGTTTCCAGCCCATGTTATCTTTCGGCCTTCTCAGAGCCCATTTATTCTTGGGCTCATTTCCAGCATTCGTTTACTTACGGCCCGTTACTGTAATTTTCTGCTTGTGGCCAAATTCAGCCCGTGGTTACAGTCGGCCCGTTTGTGGTCCGTTAATACGTTGGGCCGTTTTCATAGCGTCATCAAATACGGCCTATCAACGATGGCCCGTTATGGTCGGCCCATGAACGGACGATTCCAACTCTAGCCCATTTACGGCCATAATGCGGTCTGTTTGGCCCATGTTTGGCCAATCGATCATACGACCCGTATAAGGCCCATTGATGATACGGCCTGCAGAAGGCCCATTGTTTCTGCGGCCCGTAGAAGGCCCATTGTTTCTACGACCCATAGAAGGCCCACTGTTTCTACGGCCAGTAGGAGGCCCAGTGTCACTACAGTAAATATTAGCCCATGGTTATTGTGGCCTAGTTTTAAAAAATAGGTTATTGCAGCCACTAGCTAACCGCGGAAAAAGAATTGCAATGACTACAAGCAAACAAATAAACAAGACAACAAGGAAATAAATAAGCAAGCAACTAACGCTAGGCTATCACGGCTATTACACATATTACATCCACTGGGCATCAAAGTTCGCCACCAGTGCAAATATAGGGAACAAAGCAGCATATCATATACACTGGTTGTCAAAGTTGGCGACCAACGCAAATAAACGCCGCAGCAAAACAAATCCAGAACTGAAACCACTTCAGAAGATCTCAAGAAACAATATCCTGGGTACCCATAATGCTGGCAAGATGCTTAGCAAGCTTATTAACTTTCTCTTGTTTGGCGCTTAAATCCTCCAGCGCTTGCTGTTGCACCAGAAAATATGCATCTGAATTCTGCAGGGACTTCCTCAGTCCTTCAGCTTCCTGTCGCAGCACATCTGATCGATGTCTTTCAACTTGAAGTTGAGACTCAAGAAGACGAACTGATTCAGGCAGCGAGTTCGAAGAGCTTGTGCCAGCAGTAGTGGCCAGTAACTCAAATACTACATCAAGACAGGACTTTTGGGTTCCCTCACTGTCGTCAAGATAGTTTTTATCAGCTTTCTTGGAGACCAACAGGGATGTCTCACTATCTTGAACCTTATCTGCATTACTTCCTTTACCATTGGATAACGCGGTACTGTTCTCCAATATTTTGTCCGCATTCTAAAAGAGAAACAAGCAGACACATCACATGTTTACCATGTTGTATATGAAGCTCATTTTGGTAAATGAGTTCAGTAGTAAAGTGGACAGGATAACAGCATGAAACAAACATATATCTATGTACCATGGTCACTTTATGGTCTATATCATTGTAGTTTTTGTTGCCAAATCAAGATAGAGACACAGTTCAAATAATATTTGTTCAAGACAAAGCAGAATAGACAGAATATAAGTGTGGGTAACTATAGAGCAATAACAACACTTGTAATGTGCATGACATGAGAACATAACTGTTTATTCAATTGAAACTGAAATCAACATAGAGCAGGTTACAACAGCAAACCAGTTAAAGAAACAGGTTTAAAACATACCTGTTGCGCCATTGGAGTTTCAATTCCATCCTTCAAATTTGAAAATAGTTGGTATGAGTAAATATAGTAATGCAAGAGCAAAGGAGTATGAACCATAGCTACAAAACCTGACCTGAGAACAAATCTTCTTCTCCTTTAAGCGTTGAGTTGGAATTCGGAGTGGTGGTCCTCATGCTTTGGGCACGGCAGTTCCCTTACTAACTGCTCGTGTTTGGGTGCTCTGTGGTGGAGACGGTGCTGTGTCAACTGGAACTGGGTTACTATCTGCCGGGGTTGGGGTTAGAAGGGGTGTAGCTGGTTCTCTGTCCAACTGGGTAGGGGTATAATCTGCGAGAGTCCTGGTTATGTGTGGTGGATCTGGTCCTTGGGCAAGTACAACTGTGGTTCTATCTGCATCAACTGGTAGCACTATCTTTTCTGAAGACCGTGTTGTTACTCCCTTAGATACTGCCATCACGCTCTCCAATTCAAATGGCTGATAAACAAGAAAAGTAATTGAAAGTATAGACATTGTATGATAGACAGGTGCAATGGATAGTGGGGAATAAAAGAGGGCATGAAATAATTCATATTTATGTTGTCTAACCAAACAGGATAGCATGACACAATTTCACATATATGATGGCTAACTAAACAGGATAGCATGACACAATTTCACATTATGATGGCTAACTAAAAAGATGGAAAGACATAGTTCAAAATATGAGACTATGTAAACAGGATGACATGACATAACTATATAATGTGTTTATTAAATAGGTTGGCATGCCATAATTCACATACATTCACGGATAGAATGCCATAATTCAAAATATGATGACTGTAAACACTAAACAGGATGAGATGATATAACTATATGATGTCTTTATTAAATGGGTTGCCATGCCATAATTCAGATAGATGATGTGTATGTACTATGTAAACATGATGGCATGATATAATTCAAATATATGATTTATATAGTAAGCAAGTAAGCAGATGGCAATCCATATATGATGTAAAAACTAAGCAATGCAAGACAACATGCATGACATGGGTAATATAACCCTGCCAAGTTTGAGCATAGACCTCAGGGGGAAATAGGACTGGTCATCGGTCTCTGAATCCTCCTCTGAGGAGCTCTCTGTAACCAGCAAGATGTCTGCTTCAGCAGGTAGCATTGTTTGCTCTGAATACCTTGTTTTCACACCATATACTTCCATCACCGCTTCAAATGGCTGATGCACAGGAAGAGTAGTTGAATATACAAACGTTGTCGACAAATGGAACACGTAATACAAAAAAATGATAGCATGATATAATTCACATACATGATGATTGGCTAAATAGCATGGCATTGCATAATTCACATATATAATGCCTTTGCAATAAGATAGCATTGTATAATTCACATATATAATGTCTTGCAACAAGATGGCAATGCATAATTCACATATATGGTAATTAGACACTGAACAGGTGGCATTCACACAAAGCATGTCTAAACTAATCAAATGACATAGCAATGCGAGACACCATACGCACGATATGAGCAACATAACCCTGCCAAGTTAGAGCATACACCTCAGGGGGGGGGGGGAATAGGACTGGTCATCTGTCTCTGAATCCTCCTCTGAGGAGCTATCCGTAACCAGCGAGATATGCGCTTCGTCAGATAGCATAGTCTGCTCTGAAGACCTTGTTTTCACTCCAGAATTTGCCATCACCGTGTCAAATGGCTGATGCACACGAAGAGCAGTTGAATGTACTAACATTGTTGACAAATGTAATATGTAACAAAAAAAAGGATGGCCTGATATAATTTACATATAAGATGACTGGCTAAGCAGGATGGCATTGCAAAATTCACATATATGATGCCTGGCTAAACAAGATGGCGTTGCATAATTCACATAAACGATGAATAAACTAAACAGATGGCATTCGCACAAAGGATGTCTAAACTAAGCAGATGACATATTTGATGTATAAAGTAAGCAATGCAAGACACCATATGCATGATATAACCAACATCAGCATGCCAAGTTAGAGCGAAGACCTCAGGGGGTAAATAGGAGTTGTCTTCTCCTTCTGAATCCCCCTCAGGACAGATATCTTCCTCTCGATTACAATCTGAAATGCGTGGAGGGGGGGCTGCCTTTGCGCCTACCATGGAGCGACGTCTGCATGAAATTTTATTGCCATGCAAGGCTCGTCTCTTTTGCTCTACATGTTCAGTTCCATTGTTTACAATAACTGTCATGCATAGGAATAAAACATAGTGAGATTATGTAAGGAGTGCATGCAGAAATCCAGAGTGATGGTAGCAACCTGTGGATAGACCCAAAACCAATAATAGCAGGCAGATAATGGCTTCAGTTAAAAAATACAGATAATGGCTTCTTTACTGTTTGTTTCCCACCCAACATGAAACTCATAGTAGACACCAGAGATTAACCAGATAGTAGATAGATACTATTGATAGCGGCCCCGATATGTACCCCACAACCATTTAAAAACTCAAGTTTGACCATTAGTTTGGAGCTGACTCAGAGTCTAATCGGTGAACAGGACGATAAAGTAGCATGTAATATTAAGCGATGCATAACGTAAGCAGACACGAAAGAGTGCGACCTCTCTTGCAGACCCGTGTAGTCCTCGAGGTCATCTGCTCGGTTGATGATGGTAATGCAGTTTTCATGGCTGCCAGCGGCGGGGAAGAAGATCTGAGGCGGCGAAAGATAGTCTGGAGGCCGGATCGCTGCTGTGCTGGACCCTTCTGTCGTTGGAGCAGCTGAGCTAGGGTGGACGACGACGCAGCAGGAGCGGGACAAACCACGCAAGGTTTTCTTTGACAACTATATGTAAGAGAATAATTCTGTAAGGGCTCGTTTGAATTGGAGGATTCCAACAATGCAGGGATAGGAAATAGACAAGAATAGGATAGGAATGCACGTGCAAAACAGAGAATTTAAAAACACAGGATTTCTGCCAATCTCGGTGTTTGATTCACAACAATTGGAAGATCACAGGATGCAAAGAAGCATGGTGAGATTAAGTCAAACCACAAGAAAATGTACGGTTATAATGCTATTATGCTACTATCTCTTAGTCTTGTGCTTCATGAATAGGAATTTGAAAAGGAGGACAAGTAAAAATTAAAATCCCTACGTTTTTTCTTTCAAGGAGACACTAAAGGAACAAATCCGTGTGCTCAGTGGACAATATATATATAACATGTAGAGTAAAAAAGAGATGCAACAAGTGTACAACCTCTTTGGCGAAGCCATGTCGATCTCAGCGTGATTGGGTTGGCCGGTGAGGATGCTCCGGCTGACTTTGCTTCGGAGGAGGGGAAGAAGATCTTAGGCGTCTGGAGATGGAGCCCGAGGTACTGCTCCGCTGTGATGGAGGGTTTCGTCGTTGGAGCAGCTCCGGTGAGTTGTACGACGCCGAGGCTGAAGCAGGACAAGAGAGACAACGAACAACGTTAACCTGAGTGGAATTCTAATAGCATCTCCAATACATGACGTAAAATACATAACCACAAAGTGCTAGATGTAAAATACATCAGCCGCTCATCTCTGAACTTAACTGTCGAAACTGAACTTAACTGTCGAAACTGAACTTAACTGTCGAAACTGAATTTTGCTGTGGAAACTGAATTTTGCTGTCGAAACTGAACGCACTAGCAAGGTGAGGCTACACGTCGGTCGACTGCCTTTTTCATCTCTGGTCAGTCGATTTTGCAGCCGTTGGATATGAAATCAAGGGCCTGCGGTTCATCTTCAACCTCCACCCCCCTGAGCCGCCAGCCACCATCGGCCAAACAGCAGCCCGCCGCCGCCCGTGGCCGGCGGTGCACCGCCCCGCCCGCCCCGAAAACACTCCCCACCGCCGGTCCGCCGCCGCCCCGGCCATCCCTCTAGGCCCCCCGTGCCGAGCTTTTTCTCCGACGATCCCCACGCCACCGCCCCGCCACCGCCGGCGACCACCGCCCCCATCCTGAACCCTAAGATAGATAGTGGGGTACCTCTCCGGCGAGCCCCCCTCCCCGCTGCGGCTGGTTCTTCCTTCACCCCGGCGAGCCCCCCACCCCCTGAAAATCGACTGACCCAAAAGTCGATTCAGTTTACTGAAGTGTAGCTAAATCGGAGCAGCATCGCAAGCAAGAGCAAGAGCGAGAGCAGCAACGCGAGCAAGAGCAATAGAAAGAGCAGACCAGGCAGGGGACCGAGAGCAAGAGCAGAGCAGCAGCGCGAGCGAGAGCTAAAGCAGCAACAGCTCCTACTGATGTGGACGTTGCCGCCAAGGGAGCGACACCGTGGAGGAAGTGGCCGGCGACGCCGCCGTGGATGGAGCCGCGCCGTGTCGGCTTAGGACCGAGCGCCGGCAGCACCGTGAGATCGAATCAAGAAGAAAATGCGGCGATTAGTGTACAACCTCTTTGGTGGCGCCGATTAGGCCGCAGCTTCATCCGAGGAAACGGTGATGATGATGCTCTTCCGGTGGTGCAGGTGAAGATGGCGGTGTGGGAATGGAGGTGGTGCGAAAGACGAGGGGAACGTCAGGGAAGCTCCTTGGAGGTGGAGGACGGGGTGGCTGAGCCGGCGGGACGATGAGATCGACGACGGATCCTCATCCGGTACGGTGGATGAGGGACGTCGAGGTGTTGCTGTGGACGACATCGTCGGGGAAGAGGCTCCGGCTGGGTGGCGGATGGAGCAGGGTGTGGGGTTTCGTCGCGGGTTTTCGCGGCCTCGGTGTACGAATGGGTGGGCGGATGGGATGGCAGTGGGGAACCATGGCTTAGAGACGCGCTTGTCCGAAATGTGGGGTAAGTTACGAAAGTACCCCCACCGATTTGAGGCGGTTCTTTCGGTTCAGGGGTACCACGGGCATTTCGCGTGTCGGGATTTCACAGGAGGTGGGAGTTTTCGCGCGCGTTGTAATTTCAGAATAGCAAGGCGCGGGTTGAGATGGAGGGAGTTGTCGGAGCACAACGAGACAAAGATATATCTTAAATATTTCGGGCTAACAAGGCGCGGGTTGAAATTTCCGGACAAGCCTAACGTGTACTGTACCAAATCAATGCGCACTACAAATGTCATTCAAAACTTTGAATTCATGTTATGTTCAATTAAAATATTTCGCTACGTGTATAATGCATGCAACCTACTACTCAAATGAATGTTTTAGTGCATTCCAAACGTATATATTACCGCTTCAATATGAACTAAATTTGAATTTGTTTCTCTATTTGAATAAGATCTACAGTAATGATTGTTGTGAAGTCAAAGCATTTGAATTCGTTTCTCTGTTTTAATAAGATCTACAATCATCATTATTGTCAAGTTAAACCATCGTTTGTGTATTATCTTCACAGCACACCGCATGATTAGTCTCGAGTTACATATGAACTATGTGTACTATATGAACTCGAACTAGATTTTTTGAATCCACTTTATTTTGATTTCAAATCACATTACATTTCTAGCTCTAGCTAGATCTTCATAATCTAAACCATGTCTCATATGTATAATGTGTTTATCACATTATGTATGGTGCCCCGCCCCCTACGCCTACAAGTATTTAGATGTGAGTTGCAAACACCACACATTACCACAAATTCAAATAAAATGTGAGAATGTTCGATATATAGTATTGTTTAGATTGTTCGATATTTAGTTGTAAGCTACAAACGCCACACATTATCACAAATTCAAATAAAATGTGAGGTTGTTTGATGTATAGTATGGTTTAGATTGTTCGGCATTTAGCTGTGAGTTGCAAACGCCATGCATTATCACATTATGGTATAACATGTGCACAACACATGTATCACCGCTATATTCATGCATGCAATGTTTAAAACACCATGATCTCCTATTCAAATATATGAATCCGCTTTCATATCAAATTATGATCTTTGTTAGTCTCTTACACCCACACAATCCTCTAACCTTTGTAGCTACCACTAACTTTCTCTCGTGCATGCACACGCCCTCCTCGCCCTCCCCCTCCCTCGGCATTCTATCCACCGGGCACATTGATTTTTCTCTTTAGGTCGTTCTCCCAGAGTCTCCACAACTCCTTTCCGACACACACCGATCGATAAACCTCTCCAGCGATGCCTGCCTACAACATACACACACACCTTCAATCTCCTCCTTTATGTGTCCTTGCCTCGTGTCTCTCATACGGTCAGACACACGTGTAATCTCTCGCCCCTCTTTTCATCGATCTCACAACCGCACACTCCTCCCCCTATCTAGCTAGTAGTTGGGCCTCTCGCACCACCTCCTAGCTCCATTCTCTCTGTCTATCCGTCTCGCTAGGCCTTATTTGCCTCTAACAAATGGACGTACACCGACCGATCTCTCGCTATACATATAGCTAGCTAGGTCCTTCTAACTCGTTTTTACCCACACGTCAATCGATCTACCTCATTAGTTGTGTCTCTCCCTTCCTCCGACAAACAACAATTGATCTACCGATCTAGTTAGGTTTGCTTACCAAACACATGGTTCCCCTTCATCATCCATGGATGCGTCCCGACAGATCTATCACGCACAGGCACACACAGAAACACATCCCCACTCTTATTGATAACATTGCAGTTCCACCCTCAGTTTGTCTAGTAGGCCTCTCCCACCATCTTCGAGAAGCAACTCCATCACCCATCCAACACTCTACCCCTCTCCCTCCCTCTCTCTCCTCTCTCTCTGTCCCATCATATTTCCCGTCCTTCAGTTATGTATGGATGTCGACCGATCTCCCTCAAGACATAGCTGGGTCTCTCCTTCTCAACACATATACGAGTCGTTCTACCTCTATAGTTAGGCCTCTGCCTACCCCTCCCCCACCCCCTCCCCCCCACACACATCGATACATCGAGCGCTCTAGTCATGTCTCCCTGCCACACACAAACTTGACATGTGCCCTCTAACGTTCCGGTAGGCCAGTCGCCCTATATCTTTGACTTGCACACACACACACACACACACACAATTTTGATGGCTCTCTTCATCGATCTCGCACCCACCCACTTGATCCTCTCTTCGACTCTATCGATAGCTATGACCCCTCCCTCTCTTCTCGTGGATTGCCCGACCCTCTATGTATGATATGGATAGGCCTCCATTTCACACACATTGCATGCAAAATTTTGTTTGAGATGTCATCGACACATATTCCCACAAATAATTCACGAAATCAACCCCCACCCCACCCCCACCCCAAAACAAAAAAAACTCACGAATGCGGTTTGTATCTCTCACACACACCCACGTAGGTGGGGGGCGTGCACGAAGAGAAGAGGTGCATGCACGACGCACGTACTCCCGTCTCTTTCCCAACCACACCCGCACGGGTACATGGTGGAGCTCATTTCTGTACGAAAAAGGCAGCCCACGTGGTATTTGGCACGTGTACTGGTTGTCCACTTGGTGGAGGGAGGATCGTCTACCACGGGTGAACAAACAAATTGCGACTTGACGTGTTATGTTAAAAAAAGAGGCAAACCATGTGGGGCCTACCTTAGAGGCAAGGCTCTATACACTGGAGTACTTTTGATGTGTCCCGTCAACTCGTAGAACGAGGAGAAGCTTGCTTAGTACGCCGTCTCCCCCGCCCACGGGCGCGGTGGCTCGCAGGATGAGGTGAAGCTTGCTCCGCCTTACGCCCGCTCCCTCGCCCATGCGCGCGGTGGCTCGCAGGACGAGGAGAAAAATTTACTACTCCCTCCGTTTACTCCTCGTCCCTACTACCTTGGTTATAGAGATTATATCATATTGTTGGAATATATATGTCCTTTAGTAGGTTTCAATATGAACTACTAGTACATACTCCAAACACTGATGTATATAGACGTATTTTAGAGTGTAGATTCACTCATTTTGCTCCGTATGTAGCACTCTCCCTTGCCCCTCGACCCTCGCCCACGTGGTGGACGTGCAGCAATTCATTCGGTCTCATATAGCCAGAACGATATATACTGCACTACCATTATTGCTCGACTTCCCGAAGAGGCGAAGAGCCAATCGCAAGGTTAATATTTTGGAGATGCCAAGCGCAAGGTTATAGGAGAACGAGTAGTAGGTGCCGCGTCATTTATAAATAAAGTTTTTTTCTTTAGTGGCACGTACGCAATATGATAGGTTCATATGGAGAGAAAAGGAAACCGCTCCACTATATACATAGTCAGGACGGGCCAGCCTACACGGTTGCTTGCTGGGGTTGCTCTCTTCACACTCTCTCGCACAAAACGACTGTGGCCACATCTCTAACATCCCGGCGGATCACGTCCGCTTGGGGAAGGGGTGGATGCTTAGTGCAGATGCGGTGGCCGTCGCCGACGGCGAAAACCCATTGTCGGCACGTCCCGATCAGGGGTCCCCGCCGTTCTCTCTCACAAAGCCGGTGAGGTTGCCTTCGTCCCTTGCTCACTGCCGCGACGTGGGCAGTTGCCGCCTCCCACCGCCCTCCTCAAGGTTGAGCTACGTCCCTCAGGTACAACTCCCTTTACAGCCGGCTTGCACCACTGCTCCAGCTGCCCACATCACCCCCTGTGGATATTTCTCTACTTCTTTGCCCCGCACATACCTCTACTGGCTTCTATGTACTGTATTTGTGATGAGTTTATGTCTCATCAACTAGTCCCAGTAATCTTATTCTAATCACGCTTCTTCAATTTCTTTGCCACAGGGATGCTCATCTCGATTTTGGTGAAACTGCACAAAATGATCCGATGGTCAAAAGGTTGCAAACTTCATTTATTAGGAAGCTCGAACGTTGCCAGCAAATTGAAGCCTGGTCAGGGTTCATGGTTCAAGGCTAGGGACTGCATGGATCGTTTTTTGCTTTAGCTGCCTCTGTTCCAAAATAAGTGTCAATTTTAGTAGTAGTACAACTTTGTACTAAAGTTTGCACAAAGTTGAGACACTTATTTTGGAACGGAGGGAGTACATATTTGCTATGATCTGTCAATCATTGAGATGCAATAGCATGCATGTTAGTCTCCTTTGTATTTGATGAAATGTTGCAATGGGCAACCTTGGACGCAAGATACATGTAACAGAAGCTGGAAGCTTCATAGCATTGTACAAATTTATCTCGCTGATAAATTACAGTACGTACTATACTAGTACTTCCTTCGTTCCTAAATATAAGTCTTTGTAGAGATTTCACCATGAACCACATGCAGATGTATATAGATGCATTTTAAGTGTAGATTCATTCATTTTGTTCCGTATGTAGTGGAATCTCTACAAAGACTTATCTACTAGTAATAGCTAGCCCCCACTACTAGGAATTCTCTATCCTCTCCTTGAGCCACATCATCAAAATTGATGTAGCCGTTAGATGAAGTAAATCAGTCCATAATAGCCGTCTCATCTAGACGTTGAGAGGCTCCGCACTAAGCCACATGCAAGCATGCAGAAATACCATGGCACATGCATGTGAGTGGGTTTTAAATCACATCAACATGTCTGCATGCAAGCATGCACCGGTAGCATGCATGTAAGTGAGCTTTTAAGTCCCATTAACATGTCAAAAAGAAAAATATAATCCCATTATGCAGTAGGAGTTGGCTGATCTTTTTTCCTTACGTGGGATGATCTAAATGATGATGGGAGTTTATTTAGTTTGGCTACCACATTTGTCATGCGGTTATAGAGTTTTTTTTAGTTCTGTGAAATCGATAATTTTGCACAGAGAGATATACCGCTGTTCCGCGGCAACGCGCGGGGGACTCATCTAGTAATATTTAGGAACGGAGGGAGTACTATGTAAAGAGTTAGGTGTCGCACGGTGATAGTGTGAGGTGGGCCATGTAATCACTGAGCCTGTGTGTTTTCACTGCTCTTGCACGCCTCCGCTGTAAGAATGAAGAAAATTGTAATCTAGTAGTAGTACCTCCTTTCGCTGAAAGCGTGGGACATCCAGCAGTCCTACCACCTCAGTAATAAAGACCAATGAGCCGTCAAATCACATAGACCGAGCAGTAAGTTGGACGGACGAAGCAACCATCACTCTTGCGCTAGTGAGAGGTCGCGTCCGCTCTGCCCGGGCATGAATGCGGCACCGATTCTTTGGAGCGGCGCTGACCGTTTTGGGCGGGAAGCGCACGCGGGCGATGGAGGGGCTTTGGGTGGGCCAGGCTGGTCAGGAGCGGGCGTGGCAGCTGTCCACATGTCCCTACCGGACACGCCCGGAAACGAGAGGATGCACGGACTCTCGCGGCTAAAATCATACTACACTACACAACATCTCTTTGTAGGAGTAGGTTGATTTGTCGCTCTCTCTAACACACACATGCTGTTAAACACACGCACACACACACACACACACGCACACGCACGCACCTTGGTCCCGTTGCACCTTCTAACGTGACTTATTACACCTAGATGGAGGGAGTAGTAAGTATACGAGATACGATGGCACACTGACTTAAGTCGAATACAAGTGCCCAAAATTTGTGTGCATGTTATAGTAAGGATTCACTTAAAATAGTACGTGAGCGAACAGAGGGATCAATTGGACAGTGTTCCCGAGCAGTAGCGAGATGTGTGAGGTAAGATACATCGCTGGCGCTTTTAATTTTTCTTATTAATTTGTTTGTTTCACCCTCTGACTGGTGGGACCCAACGTACTACGTGGAGAGAGGTAAGGTGACTAAGGCTGCATTATTTCTGCACCACTGTGGATAGTCTTACCACCAAAGCCACATGACACGATTATGATTGAAATCCCAATGACTCCCACACACACAAAAAACACGGCATGCTTGTCACACGAATGCAGGAATGTATGAAAGGTTATTTCCCTCTCGTTGAACATAGCGGGAGGGTTGTGTAGCTGGTTAGCCTGTTCGCTCATCAAACTTGAGGTCTCGGGTGGATTCTTTGACTGGTCAAAATGTTTTCTAGGGTTTGCACGCTTCACACACTCTCTCCAGTATATATACACGCTGGAGCCTCAGCGCTTGTAGTTGCTCTCTTCACACTCTCTCGCCCTCTCCCGCTGGAGCCTCAGCGCTTGTAGTTGCTCTCTTCACACTCTCTCGCCCTCTCCAGATCTAAACAAGACTTCATTGGCCTCTCTCTCCCCTCACTGCTGCTCAAAGAGCCGGCAGGATCCGTCCGCCGGGAAGGGAAGGAGGCTTAACGCTGTCGCCGTCGGCGAGGGACTACCGGCGCAGCTGTTCACTTTCCACCCAGCGGCGGCGCGGGAGGGCCTCCGACCCCTTCTTCTTCGCCGCCGTCACGTCGCCCACCGAATCACGCCCCAAGAACCTTAAGGAATAATTTACTTACTCCACATGCATTGCTCTAGTTGCATGTATACCATGAATCTAGGACGTGGTTCAAAGAGGAAAGGAGTGGGGGAAAGTAGTGGGAAAAGTTGTATATAGCATGAATCTAGGACGTGGTTCAAAGAGGAAATGAAGGGGGAAAGTTGTATAGCATGAATCTAGGACGTGGTTCAAAGAGGAAAGGAATGGGGGAAAGTAGTGGGGAAAGTTGTATCGCATAAATCTAGGACGTGGTTCAAAGAGGAAAGGAAGGGGCAAAAGTACTAGTTCAAAAAGGAAAGGAAGGGACAAGGCTGCAGAGTTTGAGCAGGACTAGATTTGCTGCGCTCACATAGGGAAAGGTGTCTAAAGATAACAAAACTGGGACCAACACAAATATGCTCCTTGGTTGTTTGTTCTTTGTTGCAACAGACTGTGCATGACCACAGTACATCGGTAGATGCACATGGTGCTGGTGCGTCCACTGTCCCGTGCAACTCATTAGCTGTTGTTAATCTAAGGCCCTGTTTGGTTAAAAACTCCCTAGTCCCTACCTTCTTGGTTCCAGGGACTAAACATGGACTAGAGGTTATTAAATGACATGCTAAAAGACCATGTTACCCCTAGTAATGAACTAATAGAGACAAGGTGCCGTGCGTGGCAGGGGCAACTATTGGAAAAAGTCCCAAAAAGACTCCCTCGGGGTCTTCTTTCTTTAGTCCCAAATGCCCACTTTTAGTCCCTAAAAGTCCCTCCTGTTTGGTTTATATGGGACTGACACGGAGTTTTTTTAGTCCCTACACCAAAATGTCCCTGTAAACAAACACCCTCTAATAATGCCGCTGGAAAATTGATGCAATGCCACAGTTAAAAGCAAATTACATGTTTAACGAATTTTATTGTTAATATAATCTCTATGTTAATATTAATCAATGCCACCGTTTGAGAAATGCTACTGTCTTGCTTTCTTTCCCATTTAGATAAGGTAGATGCTTCTTTTTGTTGGCTTCTGTGTCATCCACCGTTATTGACCACTAATTGTTTCCTTTGCACCTCTGTGTAAACAGGGTTATCTACTTCACCTCGTTGCCATTGTGACCTTTTGTTGCATTGCACAAAACACTTTTGTTTTAAGAGTGTTTTGTGCAGTTCAACCAAAATGTCACACCGACAACGTTGCTTGATTGCTTGATCTTAGTGGAACTTCACAAGAGGAGATCTTACTTCCTATCCGTTAAGGCGAATTTGGTTCAGATCTTCTTCTTGTGAGTTGTTTGAATTCCGCATCATGAGAGGTCAGTACTAGCCTTCTTTCACATGATTCTGCAGTGTGCTTTCATATGTTGTGCTACTTGTACGATAATGTTGCTTGATTTTAGTGAACTGCACAAATGGAGACAAGACTTCCAATCTGTATGTGCACCATAATATCCCATTGAGGTAAGATAAGGATATTTCACAACTGCTGGCCTGTATTTTGCCACTTTCATCAGAAAATTAAGTTTAGTACTATACTTGTGCTCCCTAATTGACATGCCAAATCTTACATTGAAGGCAAAGCTTGTCTGTTATTGAACCAAGTGATGAAGGGGAAGAACAAGCGGAAGAAAAACAAAAATCAACTCCCGGTGCTGTAATGAAGCACTGGAACTGTGATGACACAAGTAATGATATAGTTTTGCATCTTAATTTATTGCTATGGATGGAACGAGCAATTGTTTTGCCACTGATTTGATGCCACTCTTAATGTAATATGTAATTATCTCTACTTGTGCAAACAGGGATCTTCTTTGAAGATACCATATATTTTAGTGGAACTACACAAGAAGATGTTGGAAACATTAAATTAATCGAGGAGTATATAGTAAGCATGGCCACCACCGTAGATAGCAACAGATGGTTCCGGAGAAGTGCTTCATCTGTATGCTCTACACAATAAGCCTCCTGACAAAGGTTGGTACTCGCCCACTGATTTCATCCATATGATTGAGCTTTGTCATCTCTATTGGTGTTGTGCTACTGTTTAGATACTGTCATGAAAAAGTGGTATTGTCCTTGAGAAGTGCTTCATCTGTGCTGTTTTAAATATTTCCTTTCCTTTTTTTCAAGCAAACAGGGATGCTAGCATTTAGTAGTCCTCTTGTCTTTGCACAACAGGATCATCTTCCTCTGAAGAAGAATATGGAGTACGTGAAGTGACTAGTTCCGATTATGCCAGGATGAAGAAGCCCTGTCTATTTTCTCATCAGAAGGAGCAGTTGAAGGATGGTTACATTACTCCCCACAAGACCAAACTAACTTCAGCTCAGAAGGACTGACAAATCTCCATTTTTTTGCTGTGATGCGCGAGTACAATGTTGTTCTAGGATTCTTTCTGGTGAGTTCCATTTTTCTAAAAGTGTGCTCTACATGGACCATGTATGTGCCTGTTGAAACTGTCAATTCATAGTACAGTTTGCTTTATACTAATCACTTTTTTGCATTTGTGCAAACAGGGGTGCTCAGCTTGATTTCAATGGGAACTGCACAAAATGTTCATGAATACATCGAATCATTCATTTCCACCACAAGAAAGGAGGTGCCGATAAGTTCAAGGCGTTGCAACATATAAGGGCGAAATCATACAAGCTACGCGCGAATTTGGTTGATTTTGGTGGAACTGCACAAAAAGAACAGCTGGTTTATTTAGCACGAGGTGCCATGTCAATGTCCGAACTGATGGTAAATCCTGCCCATTCCACAATCGTAGGCATTTGATATTTTGGAATGGGACAACCTTGTCAAATTTTGCTCATTGATTTTAGCAAGACATGCGTTTGATATTTTCGAATGGGACGCCCTTTGCTGTCAGCAGCGTCGATCAATTTTTTCTTTATTCTTTAGTTGTGAAGTAAATATTGCCTCTGACATGTGAGCCGCTGAGATGCATAATCATCGATTGTTTTGAATGTTCTCTATGAATTGTCAGGCCTGTGTGTTTGATTGCAATGTACAGAAACGCTAAAAAGCTGCTCAAACTCTTTGTACTCCTTCTGTTCCTTTTTACTTCGCACATTGTGAAAGTGCATACTTTTTTGTATAAGATTGGTCAAAGTAGAGATACTTTGACTGCAGACAAAACTTGTATGCAGACTAGAAAGGATCGGAGGGAGTACATGTGAAACTGCTGCAAACGAGGTGATCACCCTGGGAATAATGCTAGTACATATTGTTTTGCATGTTCATCCAATGCCAGTGATACAGGAATTCGAACTAATCGAAATAAATTCATTCATACACGGACGGATTTCATATAAACATGCCGGATTTCATTACATTTCATACATTCTTCAACTAAAAAGGGGTGCGCTGGAGGTATAATTAATTAACTGAAGCTACCCACCCGTGTCCCGCTGAGCCGAACAGAAGCTTCAGTGACTTAACTGCAGGGGCAGTTGCGTAACTGACATGTGGCCTGTTGGGCCCACGTGTCAGTCAGCCAACTGCACCAGCAGTTAAGTAGAAGCAGCGTTCTTCTCCAGCGCAGCTCTCCGACTCCACATCGCCGCCAAGAAGCTAACCGGCCGTCAATGGTCAACCCGCCTAGCTTGGCTTCAACCGGAGGGTAGCAGCGGTGGCCTTACTTGGACCCGAGCGGCGGCGACCTACCATGTTCTACTCTTCCTTGTTTTCTGTGTGGCGCGGCCTCGTTGGCAGCGGGGCGGGGCCTCGGCGGAGCCGGAGATGTCCTCTGTCTCGTTGCCGGCGGGCGGCGCCTCAGCGGAGTGGTGGAAATCCTCCCCCACGTTGCTGGCAGGGTGGGGCCTCGGCTGAGCCGGCGATGTCCTCTGCCTCGTTGTTGGCGGGGCGGGGCCTCGGTGGAGCCGGCGGTGTCCTCTGCCTCGTTGTTGGCGCCGCGGGGCCTCGACGTAGCAGGGCCTCATCGACGCCAGCGGAGTGGGGACTCGTCGGAGCCGGCATTGTCCTTTGCCTCTTCCTCGGTCTCGCCAAACAACGCCTCGGCCGCTTCATCGCCCTCTTTGCTAGCCTCTTTGTAGGCGGCCGCAGCCTCCGCCACCCGCATGCGGTACCGCCAGCGCTCGAGGCGGCCCTTGCGGGCGGAGCGGTACGAGTCGAGCAGCGCCTCCTGCTCCGCCCGCTCCGCGGCGATCTACTCCTCCGCCTACAGGTGCTCCTGGATGAGATGGTGGTTGTAGGCGGCGTTGGCCTGCGCTTCTCGGAACTGCTCCTCACGCATCTGCCTCACCCTGTCCATATATTGGGCACGGGCCTTGCCGATGGTCATGGTGCAATGCACCGGCGAGGATGGCGCGGAGGAGGGGGTTGGCGCCGGATCGTCGACTACCATGTTCTCCATTGGGACCTCGTCGTCCTCCGGCTGCCTGCCGGCCAGCCGGTCGGCAGCAATGGCTGCCATCTCCTTGTGGTCCATCGTCCGCCCGTCCCGAAGAGCGCTGGAGCGTGAGGAAGCCATGGTGGGCAGTAGTGGTGTGGACAGGAGAAAGGGAACGGATGCGGATGACTGCGGCTATGGCCGGTGCAGCAGTTTATATAGCAATGGTGGGCGGGCGGAGGGACGGACGTGTGGCGCCGGAGTAGCCGCCTCGGCAACCGCGTATCATTAATGTGGGCGGCAAATGGACGGACGGACGACACTTGTGTCGTTTGAAGGCAGAGCAATCACCTGCACCGGGAAGCGGGGCGGGCGGCGCTGACTGTTTTGCGCGGAAAGCGCGCGCGGACGAGGAGATGACTTTACTTGGAGAGGATGACAATGGGGACCCACCAGGTCGATAGCCTCACGTACTCAAGTGCCTCCTTATTATATATATATATATATATATATATATAACTATAATTTATTTTGCTTCCTCCTGGTTTCCTGACATCACGGTCCCACACCATTGTCAACCTATGTAGTAGTCAATAAACGAGAGAATTGCACAAGAAGCGGCCGACAGCTGGGACCAAGCAGCTCGAGCAGTATTTGTGTTTTTGAGGTGTGAGCACTGCAGAGTTTTTTGATGTTTAGCCCAGATATTAATTTTTGAGGTGTGAACAACAACGAAAACATCGCTGCACGTATTAACTGGGCGGGCTGTGGCCCATCTAGCCCAGGCCAGATATCCAGCCCAGATATAAATTTTAGTCAAGCTGAAAATGGCTAGCCCAGCTATACTTTTTTTAGGAATACCCAGGCAAGGTCAAGTTGTTATTATCCGCCCCGCTGGGCTGCAAATCTTTCCTAGGAGGGATGCATTAGGCTTAACAAGAAAATGGGCTTTAAGAAATAATAAATGGGATGTAATTATAAAAACTAGGCAGTAACTATAAAAAATGCACCAAACACGTGATTACTTTATAAAATATTATTTTTGGATATTGAAAATTTTAATTTCATTAATTGTTGCGAGCGCAATGTTTCGTTGGATTTTTACGCAATATAAATTTATATTGAAATTGTATTTAATTTGACTAGAAATTTTGGGATAAAAATATTTCGGATCCCATCAAAATGTGGGAAATTTTATTGAATTCCGTTTTGAACGGTTGGTTGAAATGGGCTGTACTTTTAACAAACTGTAAATGGGCTGTAGTAAATTCCATTAGAATTCAAAAATGGGCTACACATTCTTACAAATCTCAAATGGGCTATAAGTTCTCTGCCACACACTTCTGGCCTTACTAAGTTGACGCGTCCCCTAAAAAAACAGAGTTGACGCGTATGCAAGGCTTTGTCAACTTATAGTCAACACACGGTTCTAGCAGCAGTGGCCGTTGGATGTCCATCCAACGGATGCCGTGCTTCTTCTTCAATCTCGGATATTCTAGCTTCACCCGCCCAAAAAATGATTCCTCCCCCTGACGTCTGGGGGGCACCGTTTCGGAAGCTGACCTATGGGCCTACTAAGTTGACGTACAAAGGGCTTTGTCAACTTAGTCAATATAAACGATTCTAGCTGCAGTGACCGTACGATGTCCATCCAACGGTCGTCGTGCTTCTTCAACCTCTGGTCTTCTTGCTCCAGCCGCCCAAAGCAGCGCCGGTCGTGCCGCCTGCTCCTGCCTCCCGTGGCCGGCTGTGCTGCCGCGGAGGCCTCACCGCCCCCTACTACTCCCACCGCTGGTCAGGCCATCCCTCCACTCACCCACACCCGCTGTTATTCTGCGGCGACAGCAGCGCAGCCGAACCTGTGAACCCTCGTACTCCTCTCCGCGTGTGCATCCATTGCCGCGTCTTCCCCGGCTCCGCGTCGTCCCGTTCCTAGGCCTCGCCGTCGTCCACCGCCCTGGTGCTCTCGGCGCGGCGTGGTCAACATGGTCAAGGAACGACTTCCATCGGACGTGGACTGTACGTGGAGAGGCTGACAGCTGGGTCCATGGCAGCCGCAAGGAAGTGCCTCCTTATTACGCGAAAAATAATTATTCCTCCACCTGACAGCGGGGACCCACCGGACGGGCCACCAGTATTTTGCGAAAAAATCGTTTCCCCCTGACTGCTGGGACCCACCGGACGAGCCACCGTATTTCGCGAAAAAACGTTCCCCCCGCTGTCAGCTCGGACCCACCGGAAGTGCCTCCTTATTACGCACAAAAAATGAATACTCCCCCGGCTAGCTGGGACCCACCTTGGTGGGAGGCTGACTTGTGGGCCTACTAAGTTGACGGGGATGAAGGGCTTTGTCAACTTAGTCAATATGAACGATTCTAGCTCCAGTGACCGTACGATGTCCATCCAACGGCCGTAGTGCTTCTTCAACCTCTGGTCTTCTTGCTCCAGCCGCCCAAAGCAGCGCCGGTCGTGCCGCATGCTCCTGCCTCCCGTGGCCGGCTGTGCTGCCGCAGAGGCCTCACCGCCCCCTACTATTCCCACCGCTGGCCAGGCCCTGCGGCGACGGCAGCCTCACACCGCAGCCGAACCAGTGAACCCTCGTACTCCTCTCCGCGCGGGCTTCCATTGCCGCGTCTTCCCCGGCTCCGCGTCGTCCCCTTCCTAGGCCTCGCCATCGTCCACCGCCGTGGTGCTCTCCGCGCGGCATGGTCAACATGGTGAAGGAACGACTTCCATCGGAGGAGTACTGTACGTGGAGAGGTTGACAGCTGGGTCCACGGCCACAGCCCAGTTTTTTTATGATTTGCCAAGTAAGTCGCTTTGTCAGGCCTGTTGGGCTGCAAATCTTTCAAGACGAGGAGAGCTTTCATTCGGCTGGCCGAGAAAATGGCCCATCAGTAATGAGAAATGGGCTGTACATTTTTAAAACACATCAACCGGCAATTAGTTTCAAATATCTTTTTTTTCATTTCAAGATTTTAAATTACATTAATTTTTATGCGTGGAGAATTTGTTGGATTTTATATTAATATACATTTATTTTTAAAATCAGTTTGAATGTGAGTCGAAATTTCGGGATTAAAAACAGTTCGGACCGCACCGAAATATGCAAGATTTCGTATAATTTTTTAACCGTGGCCACAATATGGGCTGTAATGCTAACAAAAAGAATATGGGCTCCAAAAAAAACGTCAACAATTAGCAAATGGGCTGTAAATTATTAGAAATAATGGCAGATGGGTTGTATGTTTTTTTCCACAGATTTGAGGCTTTCCTAAAAAAAGGTTGACGCACAAGCACTGACTGTTGGATGTCCATCCAATGGTCGTGCTGCTTCTTCAATCTCTGCTCTTCCTGCTCCAGCTGCTCAAACAAGCGCCGGCGGGGCTGCCTGCTCCCTCCTCCCCGCGGCCGGCTGTGCTGCCGTGCAGGCCTCACCGCCCCACCGTACTCCCATCGCTGGCCTAGCCATCCCTCTACTCACCCACACCTGCTGTTATTCTCCAGCGACGGCAGACGAACCAGTAAACCCTCGTACAGTCGTACTCCCCTCCGCGTGGGAAACAACTGCCGAGTCTTGCCTGCCTCCGTGTCATCCCCTTCCTAGGCCTCGCCGTCGTCCACCGCCGTGGTGCTCTCGGCGCGGCGTGGTCAATGCGGTCAACGACCGACTTCCATTGGAAGAGTACTGTGCGTGGAGACGCTGAGAGCTGGGTCCACGGCCGCAGCAAGGAAGTGCCTCCTTATTACGCGCAAAATAATTATTCCTCCACCTGACAGCGGGGACCCACCGGACGGGCCACCGTATTTCGCGAAAAAACGTTATCCCCCTGACTGCTGGGACCCACCAGCTACACCTTCGCACGCAAGGAAGTACGTCCGGGCAAAAAACCAAAACGATTCGTCCCCCTGACTGCTGGGACCCACCAGCTACATCTTCGCACGCAAGGAAGTGCCTGACAGTCGGGACCCACCTGGTCGAAGCGTACGTAGCATTGTCATTCTGGTCACGAACGTGTACGTACATATATACTGGTGGATGTAGAGGCGCGCACATGTCGTAGTAGAGGCGCGTACGTGTCGTAGTAGAGGCGCGCACGTAGCATGTACACGTACGTACAGCGGCCAGGGTGCAAGAAAGAAAATACGGCCACGTATGTGTACATACGGGCGGGGTCACGAACGCCTACTCGCGCATACGTACGGCCAGGGCTCGTGTACATGGCTGGGTCAGAACGGAGAAACAACATCGTCGTCGTGTTCATGGGGAGGCAACGGAATGCGTCGTGTTCATGGGGAGGCAACGGAATGCGTCGTATTCATCGGGAGGCAACGGAACGCGTGGGAGGCAACCGGCTGGGTCGGAACGGAATGCGTGGTCGTGTTCATCGGGAGGGCTTAGACGGAACAGGCGATGGAAACGAGGCCTGGCGTACCGCACAATGGAGGAAATGGACCTCCTACGTTCGGAACGGGGTCCTGTTGATCGGGAGGGGTCTGGCGTACCGCAAAACGGAGGAAACGGACCTCCTACGGTCGAAACGGGGGTCCTGTTGATCGGGAAGGGTGTGGCGTACCGCAAAACGGACGAAACGGACCTCCTACGGTCGAAACGGGGGTCCTGTTGATCGGGAGGGGTGTGGCGTACCGCAAAACGGACGAAACGGACCTCCTACGGTCGAAACGAGGGTCCTGTTCATCGGGAGGGGTGTGGCGTACCGCAAAACGGGACTCCACGGGATACTGTTCATCTCCACCGTCGACCTCCGCCAGCCTCCACGGGCTACCGTCGACCTCCTCCAGCCTCCACGGGCTCCTGTTCATCCAGCCTCCACCGCGCGCTACTCCACCGGCTACTGTTCAACCACCCCTCCACGGGCACCCCTCCACCGTCTACTGTTCATCCAGCCCTCCACACCACGGGGTCCTGTTCAACCACCCCTCCACCGTCTAGTGTTCATCCAGCCCTCCACACCACGGGGTCCTGTTCAACCACCCCTCCACGGGCACCCCTCCACCGTCTACTGTTCATCCAGCCCTCCACCACACCACGGGGTCCTGTTCATCCAGAGGCAACGCCACCAATCACTGTTCATCCAACCCCCCCCCCCCGCAACACTCACCGTTCATCCCAGAGGCAGCATCGATCGGCTTCAGTTAGCAGCAGTAGCGAAGGAATCGCTCGATCGGGTTCAGTTAACAGCCATCGATCGATCGCTCAGGTTCAGTAACGCGTAGCCTGCAGTGCAATCGCTCGGGTTCAGTTAGAGCCCAACGCCTCGCTCGGGTTCAGTTAGAGCCAACGCCTCGCACACACGCGCGTACGTGTACGAGAGAAACGCGCATCGCTTGGCCCCCGACCTCCCACCGTAACCGGGAACTCCCCGAAATTTTCCTCGCCCTCGCTTCTACCACGGTTTTTTCCGTCATGGACGGCCCAAAGAATGTCATGCAGCCGCGTCTCCGGCCCGCCCAGGACGAAAAGCCCATTTTCTGTCATGATTTTTTGTCATAGAAGTAGGAGCCCACCACATCTATGATGATACCGGATTTTGTCACAATTATCGTCATAGAAGTGTCATATGTATGACAGAATTTTTTTTTGTTCGGCCCAAAATGTCACGGATGTGTCTTTTTTTTGTAGTGATATATGTTCCTGTTATGAGAATAAACATGATGCCCTCATGTCCGTATTTTATTTTATCGACACCTCTACCTCTAAACATGTGGACATATTTATCGTTATCGGCTTCCGCTTGAGGACAAGCGAGGGCTAAGCTTGGGGGAGTTGATACGTCCATTTTGCATCATGCTTTTTGATAACCCACAAGTATAGGGGATCACAACAGTTTTCGAGGGTAGAGTATTCAACCCAAATTTATTGATTCGACACAAGGGGAGCCAAAGAATATTCTCAAGTATTAGCAACTGAGTTGTCAATTCAGCCACACCTGGATAACTTAATATCTGCAGCAAAGTATTTAGTAGCAAAGTAGTATGATAGTAGTGATAACAGTAACAAAAGTAACAGTAGCAAAAGTACTATTTTTGGTGTTTTGTAGTGATTGTAACAGTAGCAACGGGAAAGTAAATAAGCGAAGAACAATATGTGAAAAGCTCGTAGGCATTGGATCGGTGATGGAGAATTATGCCGGATGCGGTTCATCATGTAACAATCATAACATAGGGTGACACAGAACTAGCTCCAATTCATCAATGTAATGTAGGCATGTATTTCGAATATAGTCATACGTTCTTATGGAAAAGAACTTGCATGACATATTTTGTCCTACCCTCACGTGGCAGCGGGGTCCTAATGGAAACTAAGGGATATTAAGGCCTCCTTTTAATAGACTACCGGACCAAAGCATTAACACATAGTGAATACATGAACTCCTCAAACTACGGTCATCACCGGGAGTGGTCCCGATTATTGTCACTTTGGGGTTGCCGGATCATAACACATAGTAGGTGACTATAGACTTGCAAGATAGGATCAAGAACTCACATATATTCGTGAAAACATAATAGGTTCAGATCTGAAATCATGGCACTCGGGCCCTAGTGACAAGCATTAAGCATAGCAAAGTCATAGCAACATCAATCTCAGAACATAGTGGATACTAGGGATCAAACCCTAACAAAACTAACTCGATTACATGATAAATCTCATCCAACCCATCACCGTCCAGCAAGCCTACGATGGAATTACTCACGCACGGCGGTGAGCATCATGAAATTGGTGATGGAGGATGGTTGATGATGACGATGGCGACGAATCCCCCTCTTCGGAGCCCCGAACGGACTCCAGATCAGCCCTCCCGAGAGGTTTTAGGGCTTGGCAGCGGCTCTGTATCGTAAAACGTGATGAATTCTTCTCCCTGATTTTTTCTCCCCGAAAGTGAATATATGGAGTTGGAGTTGAGGTCGGTGGAGCGTCAGGGGGCCCACGAGGTAGGGGGGCGCGCCCTCCACCCTCGTGGACAGGGTGTGGGCCCCCTGACGTGGAATTTTCTTCCGGTATTTTTCTTATTTTCCAAATAGGTGTTCCGTGGAGTTTCAGGTCATTCCGAGAACTTTTGTTTCTGCACATAAATAACACCATGGAAAGTCTGCTGAAAACAGCGTCAGTCCGAGTTAGTTCCATTCAAATCATGCAAGTTAGAGTCCAAAACAAGGGCAAAAGTGTTTGGAAAAGTAGATACGACGGAGACGTATCAACTCCCCCAAGCTTAAACCTTTGCTTGTCCTCAAGCAATTCAGTTGATAAACTGAAAGTGATAAAGAAAAACTTTTACAAACTCTGTTTGCTCTTGTTGTTGTAAATATGTAAAGCCAGCATTCAAGTTTTCAGCAAAGATTATGACTAACCACATTCGCAATAACTCTTAGGTCTCATGTTTACTCATATCAATGGCATAATCAACTAGCGAGTGATAATAATAAATCTCGGATGACAACACTTTCTCAAAACAATCATGATATGATATAACAGGATGGTATCTCGCTAGCCCTTTCTGAGACCACAAAACATAAATGCAGAGCACCTTTAAAGATAAAGGACCGACTAGACATTGTAATTCATGGTAAAAGAGATCCAGTCATAGTCATACCCAATATAAATTAATAGTAATGGATGCAAATGACAGCAGTGCTCTCCAGCTAGTGCTTTTTAATAAGAGGGTGATGACTCAACATAAAAGTAAATAGATAGGCCCTTCGCAGAGGGAAGCAGGGATTTGTAGAGGTGCCAGAGCTCGGTTTTGAAATAGAGATAAATGATATTTTGAGCGGCATACTTTCATTGTCAACATAACAACCAAGAGATGGCGACATCTTCCATGCTACACACATTATAGGCGGTTCCCAAACAGAATGGTAAAGTTTATACTCCCCCTTCACCAACAAGCATCAATCCATGGCTTGCTCGAAACAACGAGTGCCTCCAACAAGCAACAGTCCCAGGGGGAGTTTTGTTTGCAATTATGTTGATTTAGTTTGCATAAAGCATGGGACTGGGCATCCCGGTGACCAGCCATTTTCTCGTGAGTGAGGAGCGGAGTCCACTCCTCTTGAGAATAACCCGCCTAGCATGGAAGATACGGACAGCCCTAGTTGATACATGAGCTATTCGAGCATACAAAATAGAATGTTTATTTGAAGGTTTAGAGTTTGGCACATACAAATTTACTTGGAACGGCAGGTGGATACCGCATATAGGAAGGTATAGTGGACTCATATGGAATAACTTTGGGGTTTAAGGGATTGGATGCACAAGCAGTATTCCCGCTTAGTACAAGTGAAGGCTAGCAAAAGACTGGGAAGCGACCAACTAGAGAGCGACAACAGTCATAAACATGCATTAAAATTAATAAACATTGAGTGCAAGCATGAGTAGGATATAATCCACCATGAACATAAATATCGTGAAGGCTATGTTGATTTGTTTCAACTACATGTGTGAACATGTGCCAAGTCGAGTCACTTAAATCATTCAAAGGAGGGTACCACCCCACTATACCACATCACAACCATTTTAATAACATGTTGGCACGCAAGGTAAACCATTATAACTCATAGCTAATCAAGCACGGCACGAGCAACTATGATCTCTAATTGTCATTGCAAACATGTTTATTCATAATGGGCTGAATCAGGAACGATGAACTAATCATATTTACAAAAACAAGAGAGGTCGAGTTCATACCAGCTTCTCTCATCTCAATCAGTCCATCATATATCGTCATAATTGCCTTTCACTTGCACGACCGAATGATATAAAAATAATAAGAGTGCACGTGCATTGGACTAAGCTGGAATCTGCGAGCATTCAATAAACAGGAGAAGGCAAGGCAATATGGGCTCTTGGTTAAATCAACAATAATGCATATAAGAGCCACTTCAACAATTTAATTATGGTCTTCTCCTATCGACCCCCAAAGAAAAGAAAAGAAATAAAACTATTTACACGGGAAAGCTCCCAACAAGCAAAAGAAGAACGGGAAATCTTTTTGGGTTTTCTTTTTAATTATTACTAGTACAGTAGGAGAAGTAAACTAACTAAAAGTTACACTAATTTTTTTTGGTTTTTCTTAAGGGTTAACAAACACACAAGAAGAAAGCAGGAAAAAGAAAATAAACTAGCATGGATAGTACAGTGAAAGAGTATGAGCACCGACATCTAGCAATGAGTGTGTGAACATAAATGTAATGTCGGTGAGAGATACGTACACCCCCAAGCTTAGGTTTTTGGCTTAAGTTGGTTTATTGCCACGGATGGCCTGGCGGATATCCATAGTTGTACCCAGGGTCGTACTGAGCTGCGGCAGTTATTGCCTCCTGAGCTGCAGCGTGGCAGCGAGCTGCCTCCGCCCTCCTCTCGTACTCATCTGCCTCCTCTCTGGTAATAACATATCTTCCTTTTGCGTGAAGATGAAAAACTCAAACCTCCTCACAAATGAACTAGTGAGATAGTGGTATTGGCGGCACTTCTCTGCCTCGAAGCTCACAAGATCAGCGTTACGCAAATATGCATTAAATTCTTCCTTGATTCCCGCTCGATCCATAAAGTTTTCTGAAGGCATTCACAAGGCCGCACTAGAGCGTCCCTTGGTGGCTCATCGTTAGCATCACGCATTGCAAGCCTGGGTCCTTGCTTCCTTGAAAAACCACCTTGGAACATTTTCCTAAGCATATTTCTTCCTCTGAAAAATTTCCGAAATTTTTAGTAACTTCAAACAAAAGTGAACCAAGCTTAATAAAATTGATAGCAACTACTCCTACAAGTGCCTAGAGCCTATATCAAGCATTAGAACTACTTGGAACCATATAAATTTGACATGCAAGCTCAAGAACATGGTCACCTAGGCAGCACAAATTTGCAATGAATAAAGCACTAGAACAAAAACTAATTTGACCAATGGAGGAGTCACATACCAAGGAACAATCTCCCCAATCAGTTTTGTGAGAGGTGCTTTGAGCAAGGAGATCGAAAATCGCAGCAAAATGAGCTAGAACTCGTGCTTGAGCTGGATATTGGTGTTTGTGGGAGGAAGAAGAAGTGTGTGGGTGCAGGAATAAGTGGAGGGGAGCCACCGTGGGCCCACGAGGCAGGGGGCGCGCCCAGGGGGGTAGGGCGCGCCCTCCACCCTCGTGGCCAGGTGCTTGCCCCTCCTGCTATGTTCTCAGTGCCAGATATTCTCAAAAATTCTAGAAAAAATCATATTCCATTTTCAGGGCATTTGGAGAACTTTTATTTTCGGGGTATTTTTATATTGCACGGATAAATCAGAAAACAGACAGAAAATACTATTTTTTACTTTATTTCAACTAAATAATAGAAAGTAGAGAAAGGGTACAGAAGGTTGTGCCTTCTAGTTTCATCCATCTCATGCTCATCAGAAGGAATCCACTAACAAGGTTGATCAAGTCTTGTTAACAAACTCATTCCGAATAACATGGAACCGGAGAAATTTCGAATAACACTATGTTACCTCAACGGGGATATGCACATCCCCAATAATAAGAATATCATATTTCTTCTTGACAGTAGGAAGAAGAAGTTCAAAACCTCCAAAAATAATTGATGGAATTTTCCAATAGAATTGATACTGTGGACTTGAGGTTGTTTCCTCGGAAAGTGTACCGTATGCTCATTGCCATTAACATGAAAAGTGACATTGCCTTTGTTGCAATCAATAACAGCCCCTGCAGTATTCAAAAAAGGTCTTCCAAGAATAATAGACATACTATCGTCCTCGGGAATATCAAGAATAACAAAGTCCATTAAAATAGTAACGTTTGCAACCACAACAGGCACATCCTCACAAATACCGACAGGTATAGCAGTTGATTTATCAGCCATTTGCAAAGATATTTCAGTAGGTGTCAACTTATTCAAATCAAGTCTACGATATAAAGAGAGAGGCATAACACTAACACCGGCTCCAAGATCACATAAAGCAGTTTTAACATAGTTTCTTTTAATGGAGCATGGTATAGTTGGTACTCCTGGATCTCCTAGTTTCTTAGGTATTCCACCCTTAAAAGTGTAATTAGCAAGCATGGTGGAAATTTCAGCTTCCGGTATCTTTCTTTTATTAGTAACAATTTCTTTCATGTACTTAGCATAAGGATTCATTTTGAGCATATCAGTTAATCACATACGCAAAAAGATAGGTCTAATCATTTTAGCAAAGCGCTCAAAATCCTCATCATCCTTTTTCTTGGATGGTTTGGGAGGAAAAGGCATGGGTTTCTGAACCCATGGCTCCCTTTCTTTACCATGTTTCCTAGCAACAAAGTCTCTCTTATCATAATGTTGATTCTTTGATTGCGGGTTATCAAGATCAACAGCAGGTTCAATTTCTACATAATTATCATTACTAGGTTGAGCATCATCATGAACATCATCATTAGCATTTTCATTAGGTTCATGTTCATTACCAGATTGTGTTTCAGCATCAGAAATAGATATATCATTTGGATTCTCAGGTGGTTCAGCAATAGGTTCACTAGAAGCATGCAAAGTCCTATCATTTTTCTTTTTCTTCTTTTTAGAAGGACTAGGTGCATCAATATTATTTCTCTGAGAATCTTGCTCAATTCTCTTAGGGTGGCCTTTAGGATACAAAGGTTCTTGAGTCATCTTACCAGTTATAGTAGCCACTCTAACAGCATAATCATTTTTCTTACTATCCAATTCATTGAGCAAATCATTTTGAGCTTTAAGTACTTGTTCTACTTGAGTGGTAACCATAGAAGCATGTTTACTAATGAGTTTAAGTTCACCTTTAACTCTAGACATATAATCACCCAAGTGTTCAATCATATAAGCATTTTTTTAATTGTCTACCAAAATAAGCATTAAAATCTTCTTGCCTAACCATGAAGTTATCAAACTCATCCAAGCATTGGCTAGCAATTTTAGTAGGAGGGATTTCAGCTTTATCAAATCTATAGAGAGAATTTACCTTTACTACCTGTGTCGGGTTATCAAGACCATGAGTTTCCTCAATAGGTGGAGGATTGAGATCACAAGTTTCTTTAACAGGCGGTAAATTAAGACCATGTATTTCTTCTATAGGAGGTAAATTCTTAACATCTTCAGCTTTAATACCCTTTTCTTTCATAGATTTCTTTGCCTCTTGCATATCTTCAGGACTGAGAAATAGAACACCTCTTTTCTTCGGAGTTGGTTTAGGAATAGGCTCAAGAGCTGGCTCAGGAGCTGGCTCGGGAAGTGTCCAATTATTTTCATTTGTCAACATATTATTCAATGGAATTTCAGCTTCATCCGGTGTTCTTTCCCTGAAAACAGAACCAACACAACTATCCAGGTAATCTCTAGAAGCATCGGTTAGTCCATTATAAAAGATATCAAGTATTTCATTTTTCTTAAGAGGATGATCACGCAAAGCATTAAGTAACTTGAGAATCCTCCCCCAAGCTTGTGGGAGACTCTCTTCTTCAATTTGCACAAAATTGTATATTTCCCTCAAGGGACAATTCCATTTCTCCCCCTAACTTGAGCCCACACCTGGCATTTACCCCTAAATTTCGAGTATGCTCAAATCTGCCCCTGTGCCGTTAGGTGGTGTTATAGAAATACCCCTGAGCGTCGTTTCTGTTAGGTCAAAGGGGTTTGACCGTGCAATTTGTCCAAAATGCCCCTTAGTGGTACCAGTCCACATTTAGGTAAACTATAAAAAGAAAAAAAATAAGTCAAAGCTAGACCAGTCAACAAGGACTGGTCATTAGATATTGGAGGCCCACATGTCATTGTCTCTTTAATGCATTTTTGTTTTAGTTAGTAGAGGGCCCATGGGTCCATGGAATACCTAACGAGGACGGTTAGGCTAGACAAGTTTTTAACGATAGCAGCTAAACACCAACGGATCTCAAAAAAAAAGGTAAACACCAGCGCGTGCACTAAGGCACGACGGCGATGTATAGGAAGATGCCGGCGGTCTATGTGCTGCAGAGATGTCCTACGAGGCTGTGGGCGAGAATCCGAAGTGGACCAAGGTGGCCGGGAGGATGGGAAACAGTGAGCTCGAGGTACAGCGATGAGGGCAGTGGGGTAGTGGATCTCGGAGCTCGCGGGGGGATATACTCGGGGTCGTGCGGCTCCAAGGGAACGACGTGAATAGCTTCAAGAAGCAATAAGGAACGCGAGGAAGATGGCGTAGAGGCTGGGGGCTCACCATGGCCGGAGATCGGCCGCGGCGGCGGTGGACCAGAGCTGAGGAAGAAGGAGAGGGGCGCTGGCGATTGGGGCAATCCCAGGCCAATTCCTTCGGCGGGGAGACAAAGTAGACAGTGGCAAAGCTCATGGAGGCGATTTTTGAACTCTGGGAGTCCATTGACCACACGCGCACGAGAGACGATGCCGCCGGAGTTGAAGAAGACAAGAAGTGCGCCGTCGATGCCGAGCCCTGAGGCTTCCCCTCTCCGATTCCTTCCTCCAGAGCGCCTCTCTCATCGTGATGAAGATTTCTCCCTCTACAAATGGTTGTGTGCTTGACCGTAGGGTGGACCCCGACATAACGCCCTGCCATGGCCGCACCTCTGTTGAGCAGGGTGAGGCCCCCGTGGCCTTCGGGTGCCGCACTTATGTATCTCGGATGCGGCAGGGCATTGCGGACTGCCACGGTACTCTGTGAGTGCTCCCGCGTCGGGAGTCGCCGGCAATGACCGGAGCCCGAGCTCCTCCCTTCTGTTTCATGTGCGTCGGGAGGTTGAAGAAGGAGGAATAGGTGAACCGGTACGGTGGGCCTCAATCTTTTTGTTTTTTTCCTACCATTGGCCCCACTTGTAAGAAGGGGTATAATTGTCCAAAAAAAGTCTTGAAGACGGTCAAACCCCTTTGACCTAACAGAAACGATGCTCAGGGGTATTTCTATAACACCACCTAACGGCACAGGGGCGGATTTGAGCATACTCAAAATTTAGGGGTAAATGCCAGGTGTGGGTTCAAGTTAGGGCGAGAAATGGAATTGTCCCTTCCCTCAAAGCAGCTTGTTTCTTATGAGCAGGGAAGTATTTAGCAGAGAAGTAATAAATCATATCTTGGGGACTACGCACACAACCAGGATCAAGAGAATTAAACCATATCTTAGCATCACCCTTTAATGAGAACGGAAATATTTTAAGGATATATAGGTAGCGAGATTTCTCATCATTAGTGAACAGGGTGGCTATATCATTTAATTTAGTAAGATGTGCCACAACAGTTTCAGATTCATAGCCATGAAAAGGATCAGATTCAACCAAAGTAATTATATCAGGATCAACAGAGAATTCATAATCCTTATCAGTAACACAGATAGGTGAAGTAGCAAAAGCAGGGTCAGGTTTCATTTTATCATTAAGAGATTGCTGCTTCCATTTAGCTAATAACCTCTTGAGTTAATATCTATCTTTGCAAGCTAAAATAGCTAAAGTAGCTTCTTTATCAAAAACATAACCCTCAGGAATAACAGGCAAGTCTTCATCATCACTTTCATCAATATAATCAGTTTCAATAATTTCTTTCTCTCTAGCCCTAGCAATTTGTTCATCAAGAAATTCACCAAGTGGCACAGTAGTATCAAGCATAGAAGTAGTCTCATCATAAGTATCATGCATAGAAGAAGTGGCATCATCAATAACATGCGACATATCAGAACGAATAGCAGAAGCAGGTTTAGGTGTCGCAAGCTTACTCAAAACAGAAGGTGAATCAAGTGCAGAGCTAGATGGCAAATCCTTACCTCCCCTCGTAGTTGAGGGATAAATTGTTGTCTTAGCGTCTTTCAAGTTCTTCATAGTGACCAGCAGATATAAATCCCAAGTGACTCAAAGAATAGAGCTATGCTCCCCGGCAACGGCGCCAGAAAATAGTCTTGATAACCCACAAGTATAGGGGATCGCAACAGTTTTTGAGGGTAGAGTATTCAAACCAAATTTATTTATTCGACACAAGGGGAGCCAAAGAATATTCTCAAGTATTAGCAACTGAGTTGTCAATTCAGCCACACCTGGATAACTTAATATCTGCAGCAAAGTATTTAGTAGCAAAGTAGTATGATAGTAGTGATAACGGTAACAAAAGTAACGGTAGCAAAAGTAATATTTTTGGTGTTTTGTAGTGATTGTAACAGTATCAACGGGAAAGTAAATAAGCGAAGAACAATATGTGAAAAGCTCGTAGGCATTGGATCGGTGATGGAGAATTATGCCGGATGCGGTTCATCATGTAACAACCATAACATAGGGTGACACATAACTATCTCCAATTCATCAATGTAATGTAGGCATGTATTCCGAATATAGTCATACGTGCTTATGGAAAAGAACTTGCATGACATCTTTTGTCCTACCCTCCCGTGGCAGCGGGGTCCTAATGGAAACTAAGGGATATTAAGACCTCCTTTTAATAGAGTACCGGACCAAAGCATTAACACATAGTGAATACATGAACTCCTCAAACTACGGTCATCACCGGGAGTGGTCCCGATTATTGTCACTTCGGGGTTGCCGGATCATAACACATAGTAGGTGACTATAGACTTGCAAGATAGGATCAAGAACTCACATATATTCGTGAAAACATAATAGGTTCATATCTGAAATCATGGCACTCGGGCCCTAGTGACAAGCATTAAGCATAGCAACATCACTCTCAGAACATAGTGGATACTAGGGATTAAACCCTAACAAAACTAACTCGATTACATGATAAATCTCATCCAACCCATCACCGTCCAGCAAGCCTACGATGGAATTACTCACGCACGGCGGTGAGCATCATGAAATTGGTGATGGAGGATGGTTGATGATGACGATGGCGACGAATCCCCCTCTCCGGAGCCCCGAACGGACTCCAGATCAGCCCTCCCGAGAGGTTTTAGGGCTTGGTGGCGGCTCCTTATCGTAAAACACGATGAATTCTTCTCCCTGATTTTTTTCTCCCCAAAGTGAATATATGGAGTTGGAGTTGAGGTCAGTGGAGCGTCAGGGGGCCCACGAGGTAGGGGGGCAGACGCGCCCTCCACCCTCGTGGACAGGGTGTGGGCCCCCTGACGTGGATTTTTCTTCCGGTATTTTTCTTATTTTCCAAATAGGTGTTCCGTGGAGTTTCGGGTCATTCCAAGAACTTTTGTTTCTGCACATAAATAACACCATGGAAAGTCTGCTGAAAACAGCGTCAGCCCGAGTTAGTTCCATTCAAATCATGCAAGTTAGAGTCCAAAACAAGGGCAAAAGTGTTTGGAAAAGTAGATACGACGGAGACGTATCACTTTTATATCGATATTTATTGCATTATGGGCTGTTATTACACATTATGTCACAATACTTATGCCTATTCTCTCTTATTTTACAAGGTTCACCTAAGGAGGGAGAATGCCGGCAGCTGGAATTCTGGGTTGGAAAAGGAGCAAATATTAGAGACCTATTTTGCACAACTCCAAAAGTCCTGAAACTCCACGAAAGTTATTTTTGGAAATAATAAAAAATACTGGAAGAAGAATCCACGTCAGGGGGGCCTCCACCTGTCCACGATGGTGGGGGGCGCGCCCTACCCCCTGGGCGCGCCCCCCTGCCTCATGGACCCCCTGTTGGCCCTCCGGTGGCCATCTTCTGCTATATGAAGTCTTTCATCCGAAGAAAAATCATAAGCAAGCTTTCGGGACGAGACTCCACCGCCACGAGGCGGAACCTTGGCAGAACCAATCTAGGGCTCCGGCAGAGCTGTTCTGCTGGGGACACTTCCCTCCGGGAGGGGGAAATCATCGCCATTGTCATCACCAATGCTCCTCTCATCGGGAGAGGGTAATCTCCATCAACATCTTCGCCAGCACCATCTCCTCTCAAACCCTAGTTCATCTCTTGTATCCAATTCTTGTCTCATAGTCTGGGATTGGTACCTGTAGGTTGCTAGTAGTGTTGATTACTCCTTGTAGTTGATGCTAGTTGGTTTATTTGGTGGAAGATCATATGTTCAGATCCTATATGCATATTAATACTCCTCTGATTATGAACATGAATATGCTTTGTGAGTAGTTACGTTTGTTCCTGAGGACATGGGAGAAGTCTTGCTATTAGTAGTCATGTGAATTTGGTATTCGTTCGATATTTTGATGAGATGTATGTTGTCTATCCTCTAGTGGTGTTATGTGAACGTCGACTACATGACACTTCACCATTATTTGGGCCTAGAGGAAGGCATTGGGAAGTAATAAGTAGATGATGGGTTGCTAGAGTGACAGAAGCTTAAACCCTAGTTTATGCGTTGCTTCGTAAGGGGCTGATTTGGATCCATATGTTTCATGCTATGGTTAGGTTTACCTTAATACTTTTGTTGTAGTTGCAGATGCTTGCAATAGAGGTTAATCATAAGTGGGATGCTTGTACAAGTAAGGGCAGCACCCAAGCACCGGTCCACCCACATATCAAATTATCAAAGTACCGAACGCGAATCATATGAACATGATGAAAACTAGCTTGACGATAATTCCCATGTGTCCTCGGGAGCGCTTTTCTCTATATAAGAGTTTGTCCAGGCTTGTCCTTTGCTACAAAAAGGATTGGGCCACCTTGCTGCACTTTATTCACTTTTGTTACTTGTTGCTCATTACCAATTATCTTATCACAAAACTATCTGTTACCTATAATTTCAGTGCTTGCAGAGAATACCTTGCTGAAAACTGCTTATCATTTCCTTCTGCTCCTCGTTGGGTTCGACACTCTTACTTATCGAAAGGACTACGATAGATCCCCTATACTTGTGGGTCATCACCAGACAAACATCATATCAGCGCATTGAAGTGATGAACATTAATTGAGCTATTGCTGCACGTGTCATCATCATTGAAAATGACCTTGTTGTCCAGCATAGCCGCTATATGGGCCTACATATGTTGCAATTCTGTCCTAATCTTCTTCCACGTGGTTGACTGCTAGTCTTTTTTTTACAAACTCAAGCGCCCCAAGGAGGGCCTCCCTGCTTTCATTAAAATCAGAAACCAAAAGGCTGGCAGTTTGAGTAACATCACAAACCTCAAAGATAAAGAAAACTACAATCATGCCCTCAAGATACAGCGTGCTGAGAGACAACAACACACGTCAATTGTTGCTTCATGAGCTGCCACCACGTAGCACAATGCCTACCACGTGTCTCGCATGACCGCTGGTCTTGATTCCATCCACCAGTCTTCGTCCCATTCCTCTCCCCCTGTACTCGTACTGAAGTGAGGAAGCAGCTGGAGGAGGCGGACGAGGGCACCTTGGGTTCCATCTTCGCGGCGGCTCACACTGCAACTTGGCGGTGGAGCAGCTCCCGCTGCAGCTCGGAGGCGCTGCGGCTCCATCTGCATCTCAGTGGCCCGGCAGCTCGGAGTTGCAGGGGCTCCATCTGCATCCCGACGACCCAGCAGCTCCCGCTCCAGCTCAGAGCCATGAAATCGGTAGATGGCGCCGCCGTTTCTCGTATGGGTGAGCCAAATCCGCGCAGTTGCCACTGTCACTCCCCGCCGTAGGTGGCGTCTGTTCTGGCTGTGCTGGCACTCCCTGAAGCTGGTGACTTTCCATGACAAAGGAGGCTCCAGCAAGACGATACGACTGTTGTTTCCACTCAGGTAAAAACTAACCTCCTTTGGTGTTTGATGTCTATTTTTTTCGTGAGCTCATTAGTTTGATCTCCATCGGTAGTAGTTACCTCGCTGCTGGAAAATCAAACTTTAATTCACCCCTACAACCTTAGCTTCTGGAAGCCATTGTCAAGGGCGGGTGCATGGTCCTGGATAATATTTAACTGATCTATGACGAAAGAAAAGAAATCAAAATCGAATACACATCAGCATAAGCTTTAATTTATCAAGAAAATGCATTTATGTAATTTCTAATTAGTTCATATTATAGTATAAACAAAAATAAATTAAAACATGTTCAAATGAATTATGAGGGCTCAAGACCTCGAACAAGATGTGAAAACCCAAAGTCAGGTAAATTCTAATTGCACACCTACTTATAACTACTTCCTCTGTCTGAAAATAAGTGTCGTTGAGTGCTAAATTTGACACTTATCACATGCATTTGTATGTTCGCTAAATCAAAGAAAAAATAAAGCAGGAAGTACATAAAGTCCGGGCTGGTTAAGTCTACATTGACAACCGCTACGTGGGAGGAATTAGACTTTGTTGCTAGTTAGTACGGACAATATAGTCTATTCATGCTAATAACATTTGCTATTACTCTTAAATCACACATCATGTTTCTATTTTCTAAATTAGAATAGTGACCTCGATATAGCAGAAAACAAACACACGTGTAGCTAGCTTAATTACCTCACAAAGCTATTACCAAGGAAGTAGCAAAATCTTGAGCTCCTTCTGGTTCTTGATCTGTTTCCACTTGAGCAATCCCTCTCTACCTCCCAATCTTCACTGATGCCTGCAAAAAGTATGCACATGGGACTGCATTAAGATAGCCAAATGAACAAATAATCCAACAAAATCATTCACTGTAACCAAGAATAGTTACCTTCCTAAACCCCAACATGAAATCCTCTAGATAGCCTCGTTTCAAAAGAGAAAACTGAACAACTATAGGATGGCAGAGACGCCAAAATAGCTCAAATAATCCAGCCACTGGCTGATTTCCAGGCATTATTGTGACACATACTTGCACTTTCTAAAGCACCTACAATAATAAGTTAGAAAACCAATTTTGGCCTTGATCACACAAGTACCGAGAAGACACTTCCTGCTCACTGATGAGTGACCTTACTTAAGTACCGAAAAATCAAAACAAAATGTTGATTTTAAGAAGGGAAGCAGACACAAGTAACTTGAGATATTGCTGTCATTTAAGATCTATACTGGAAGATGTTGTATCAATAACTATATACAATTCATCAAATAAACCTGCGACAACATGCACACAAAATCAGAAAGAATTGGAAATGTTTCGTGCTTTGTAGAAATCTTTATAATTGAAAACTAAATATATAAAACTCATTGCAACTCATCTTTGTTTAGTACAACACTCTTTAACATGCAACCAAGAAACTCAAATTTTGTTCAACTTTCATACCCTCAAAATGCATGGCTAATTACTGATTGCAAGAAGTTTTAACTCATATAGGAGACAATACAACTCTATTTCACTTTAGATCAAGGATTCTGCCAAACTTTTGAAACTTATACCATAAATTCACGTATTATCTCTACAAAGAAATGCAAAATTATGTAGAAGATAACATGGAGTTATTTTCACAAAGCCTCTACAGGATGGGATAGAGCTGATAAAGAAGAGTGCCATACCACTTGATAATCAGTGTCGGCCTTCATACCTGAGAAGAGCATAACAGAGGAAAACTTCATAGTATTGAATAGAAAAATATGCAAAACACACACAATGGCGGGTAATAGCATGCTTACCTGTACCACATGTATTTTGTAAGAAATTGCATGGCATCAACAATGAACTTGTCGTCAACTTGCAGTACATGGAAACACTGCAGGACGGCTTGTTCCCTACATTTGATAAGTTCACCATCTTGTTACGATGATATCAATAAGAAACAATTGCACATAATGGTACAGTAACATTTCCGTGATACCAATGATTCGCCATAATAAGAAATAAGGTGTAGAATTAAAAACTATAGAGGAAATGAATGTACATAGGTCATTATGCAGTAGAGAAAAATATAACCAGCCAAAGTGATAAATCAGTCTCTATGTATAAAGGCTGGAGGCTATATTCTGATAAGTGAGAATCCATCAAAGCAAAAGCAATCCAAGATTATCTTTCCTAAAAATGTAGATGAATGAAATAATGCTTCACATTCAGTATGCCATTCTTATTTCTTTCAGGACATTTAACAAGGAAATTCACAGAAATTAGAACATTACTTAAAATCATCTTTATTACCCGTGATCGTGAGCTTGTCAACAAAGTTAATTTGTGTCATTGTCCCTTCCTGAGATTACCCCGGCAGTCACCTCATTATTGACCTATATGCCATCTGACAACATCAAATACCTCCTTCCATGGCGGAGGATATATTCTGCACCACTGCCACTGCAAAGGAAACATGAATGAACTAAATGAGCATGTAAAGACTATAAGAATAATATACATATGCTGACACCTTGAACAAATAGTACAAAATTACCCATGGCCTGCACACAACACACAACACCCATCTTATCGCAAATATCAAAACAAATTTGTGAAAAATCAAAGACACAAATTCCATTCAAAGATAATCATATGCAATCCTGATATGTTAACCATTTGATGAAATGCATCGATCACATATCAAAACCAACATTGAGACCCAGCCTACTGATAGAGGCCACTATTTATAACCATTTTAATGGGAATTAGCTTTAACCTAAGAGCCTGACACGTTTACGCATTGAGAAATTGTAAAATATACATTGTGAAAACTAATTATATTCATTCATTGGCCATGCAACCATGTGAATTAGAACCTTACCAGATAGAGTATCTACATGAAAAATAGATACAACATAAGAAGATAAGACAAAATAATGTTATGTATCAACCCGCAACCAAAAATATGTTGGCAATATGAGGAAAATCATCTATAAAAAAGTGTTATCTTAACCATTAATTCATAGTATAACATCACCATAAATATCAGTATACTTGTATATATAATGTGTTGAATAAAAGTTGTACAACTCATTCCATTGAGCTGTGGGTCCGGCCGTCCGGGAATAAGCATGAGCAAAAATATTTAAACACTTCATCTGACATTGGATCACTGGAGGTGGTCAAGAAATTAACATGTGTTTCCTACCTGAAGAAAGAAAAATAGGCAGAAAGTCTGCACACTATCTCTACTGATTGGTATGATTATTATAAAGAAAGATCATGAACTGCAGCTCTTCCCAAAATATATAACGCAGATGCACCATTTCAACTACAGCATGGGATAATTTGGAACAGTTTCACTGTCTAAAATGCACTGTTTAATAGAGGAAAATTATGCCTAAACTAAACTTGCTGAGAACCTCGCCAGGCGCTCATAAAAGTATCACTCAAATTTGGCGCGGAACACACAAAATATCTTGTTGAGAGACGATGCTACTCTTTATTCCAGTTAGCTATATAAATGATACATTTTACTTTTTTGCACTTTGTCAAGCAGGTAAAATCTGTAACAAAAGAAATGTTCACACAAATGAAACACTGAAATTACCTTTATAGATAAATATAACCAAGTCAACAAGCAGTAGATGCATCAGATCAGTCTTGCATGCCGTCAACTAAATGGAAGACAACCAGAATATACCGGATCTGCACTGAATGTTGGTTGTTTCTGTCAAAGGTGTTGCTAGCCCTCTTTTGTGTGAGGCAAAACTTGAGAAATCAGCAACCCATGAAGAAATTGTCGGCTACCAATCACATGGTCAGCAGCTGAAACAACAAGAAATGAAGCAATTAGTTAACTAAAATTAAGAACAATAGACTTCAAATATGAATCTGAAAGGCAATGAACGGGGGAGACATTTTTCTCTCTACAAATTCTTCTAGCAACAAAGAATTTGTGCATAGAAATAGGTGTCTTCCTTTCGTTGAGCTTTTCAGTTTGAGAAATTACCTCAAAAATCCTAGAATAGTTGAGATTTTTAGATGTGGGCCTCTTCATGCCTTCTCCACTACTGCCTGTTGCCACTTGTGCTGGTGCCGGGTGGTAGGTGCGACATATGCCAACGGGTGGCTTATCATTGTGGGAGCCAGTAAGACGTCGCCGGTGCCTGGAAACGGGATAAGGCGAAGACATGCACGCCGACGAATCTTACCCAGGTTCGGGGCTCTCCGTGGAGATAACACCCCTAATCCTGCTCTGCGGGGTCTCTGCATGATCACTGGATCAACACAAGTAGCTACAAGAGGCTCCTTGAGCTGTTTGGCTAGAGGAAGAAGAAGGGCAAGGCTAGCTCTCCTTTTCTCTCTATGTGGTGTGTAAAATTCTATGAGATCAACCCTTTGCATGGGTGCCCCGGGGGGTTTATATAGGCCTACCCCCCGAGGGTACAATGGTAATCCGGCTGGGTGCGGGTCCCAGCCGTCAGTGTCTGTGCTCGCCGGCTTCTCCGCCGGCCGTTGGGGCCCGCCGACTGGTGGGTCCTGCCGGCTGCTGGCCTCTTGGCCGACAGGCCGGCCCCACTGCCTGGGGGCCTTTTCGGCGGTTGGTTACTGTTGCCTCGCCCTTGATGACGAGGGCTTTGTCAAGGTAAACGTGGCTACAGTGCCGCCGCCTGGCAGGCTCTCACTGTAGCCTCACCTCGTCTTGTCTCCTTAATGATGCACATATTTCGAGGGAGGGAGGTAGCCGGCTATTGGGAGCCGGCTACGCCCCAAGCCGACTAGGGAAGGCCGGGCCGCCTTCGAGCGTCTCTCTGGCTGAAGGGGCCCGCGGGCCGTACTGGCGCCTGTCATGGGTGACATCACGGTCAACATGGCTACAGTGCCGCGCCGGACGGGGGATGGCTGACCCGTATGGCGCACTGTGGCCATGCATGCTCCGGGATTCGGGGGTGGTAGGCTGTACTGCGGCCACGCCCCGTCTTATCACCGTTATGTGGGTGCAGCCCTGGTGGGTGCAGTCTTGGCCGGCTTCTGGGAGTCGGCCTTCTTGGGGCCGGCTTCTGGGAGTCGGCCTTCTTGGGGCCGGCTTCCTGCAGTCGGCCATCTCGTAGCTTTCTTCGGGAAGGTTTTTGAGGCCGGGTCGCCTTCTGGTAGTCGGCCTTGGTGATAGCCGGCCAGAGGAAGGCGGCCCCGTGCTCTGGATGCTCAAAGGCTTGATTGGCATGGTAATTTCTTGAAGAGCTAGGGGGACTCGGTTAGGCTACCCATGGCCATTTACTCCGATAGTAGTCCCCAAAGCTGGTTGGGCTTCGAGGCTGAGAGGAGGTCGAGAAGCTTGGTCAGCTTCTTATCTTGATGAGCCAGCAGATAGGAGCGGGCTTCGGTTGGGTGTGCCGTCTTGGCAAAAAAAATTGAAGTCTGAAGGCGGGAGTCGGTTGGTGCGCACGTCGGGTTGCGGGCCGGCCGCTCGCCGCCCGCGTACCACGTGGCACCCTTCGGCTGAAAAAGCCTGCCAACCCACGTGCGCGACGGGACGTCGTTGCAGGCCTGGGGCCCATCACTCCCACGCCTAGGCCCAGGCGCGGATTCTCTGTGGCCCAAAGGGGGCCGCTCGCCTTCCGACGGCAGTTTCTGCACGTCGTTAGGGCGCTATAATCGCGGGACGTGGGGGAGTGGGCGCAGTTAATCCCATGTTCCCCCCACGCCTCGCCTCCTCGGCTTCGCCGCACGAGGCTATAAGTAGGGGGAGGAGGGGGAGCGGCAGACGCTCGCATGCTCATCCTCTCTCCGCCATCTTCTTCCTCCTTCTTCCCATCGCAGTAGCCTCTTGCCGCCGCGCCGTCCCACCAATCTTCGCACTACCCCGCAACCTCGCCGCCGCGGGGCCGTGGTTTCTCCGCCGCCGCACCCTTTCTTGCCAGCTTCTCGCCATCATGCAGTACGGCGGAGACTGGGACGCCTCCACCTTCCACACGGACCACATCGACTTCCTCCGCAAGACGCGGCGGTTGCCCGACAAGGACCAGGTGCAGGTCCATCTCGCGCCGGAGAAGGAGATCACGCCGGCGCCGGAGGAAGGCGAGCGGGTAATCTTTCGCTCGCACTTCCTGCGCGGCCTCGGTCTGCCCGCGAGCGCCTTCTTCCGCTCCTTCCTCGACTTTTATCAGCTCCAGCCGCACCACCTCACTCCAAACACGGTGGTGCTGCTGTCCGCCTTTGTCACTCTGTGCGAGGGCTTTCTTGGCGTTCTTCCCACCCTCGAGCTCTGGGGGGAATTCTTCCAATCCAAGCTCGGCACCCGCATGCAGGGAGTGCCGGCTCAGAGTGGCGCCTTCATCGCGATGCGGAGGCCGGCAGCCGACAACCCCTTCCCTGTCATCACGCTGATCCAGTCGGTGAAGCGCTGGCAGAAATCGTACTTCTACATGAAGAACGTCGCCCCGCAAGGCGACTACGTCAACTTGCCGACTTACATAGCCAGCCCGCCGGCTGGGAGGCGGCCCCAGTGGTCCTATCAGGCCAGGACGCTGTCACCGGCTGGAGCCGCCGCCGTCGCCCGACTCCGGGTAATGATCCAGTCGGAGGGCCTGACTGGGTCTGACCTGCTGGTCGCCTTCATGGTGCGCTGGGTGCTCCCGCTTCAAAGCCGCCCTCATTTGATCAGTCAAATGAGCGGCCAACTCGATCCGAGTCGGATGTGCACCAAGGCGATGCCTCATGATGAGGTGGCTCATATGGTGAACTATCTCGCGAACTGCAAGCTCTCTGCAGAGTGGCAGTTTGGCAAGGAGCCGTACTCCCGTGCTCATCCCCCGCCCACGGTATGCTTTCTTTATCTTCTCTCCTTTTAGTTTTTTCACCAAGTTTTTCTTGGCTGACTCTGACCAGTCGGCACGTCTTTGCAGAGCCCTCTCATTCGACCTGCGGCCGGGACAGCGGGGGCGGATCGCCGATTTCTCCCCGACCGGGTGGAGCATGACTTGGAGGACCCCGACTTGGGGGCAGCCGCCATGGACGACAACACCGAGGCGGGAGGCGGCGAAGCAGGCGGCTCCGGGCTTGGAGCCAGCTTCGACGACTGGCCGGATGATGACGAGGCAGAAATCGTCCCGCGCCGCCAGCCGGCGTCCGACCATGGCGCGGGTTCCTCCGCCGCGCCGCCTGCTCGAGGCGGCGCGCAGAAGTGCCGGGCCGCGTCGGGCTTGTTCGGCAGTCGGCCGAAGAAGCCCAAGGGCGGGGCGGCGGCGACCAGGCGGGATGAGGCGGCCGCGAAGGCGGCCCGCTTCCGCAAGGTGGTGAAGCAGCCGCAAACGGTTTCGGCGTAAGTGTAGATTCTCTTGCATATTCCTTCTTCTTTCTTGTCGATCTCTGAATCCTTGTTTTATCTCAAAAATCAGGCTCCGCTTTCTCTTGAGCGGGTTGCTGCCGCCTCCGTGGTTGGATCGCCGAAAGGATCCGGGAGCACCCGCCGCAGGGACCCCCGCGCCGAGCTTCAAGCGGCGATGGAGCGAAATGCGCGGGAGGCGCGGGAGGAGCGGGAAGCGGAAGAGCTGAGGGCGGCTGCCGCCAAGGCGGCGCAGGAGGAGGCGGAGGAGTCGGCGAAGGCACAAGCCGACACGGCGGCCAAGGCCCAGGCGGAGGCTGCAGCCGCAGCGGCAGCGGAGGGGGCCTTGCTTGTCACCCCCCTGAGTGTCGCGGCGCCCGAGATCCCGGAGCCCCCGCCGGATGAAGGTGGCGGCGACCTGCCGGGGATGGAGAGGGAGGACGACGTCGTCGTCCAGGAGAGGGAGGCGGCACCGCTCTCGCCGACTGGGGCGGCCCAAGGCAGTCGGCCTAACGCGCCACCTGCGCAATCGGCTGGAGGCGAGCCGGCTGTGAGGACGGACCTGGTGGTCCGGTCGCCATCGCGTGGTTGGATTGCCGAAAGGATCCGGGAGCACCCGCCGCAGGGACCCCCGCGCCGAGCTTCAAGCGGCGATGGAGCGAAATGCGCGGGAGGAGCGGGAGGCGGAAGAGCTGAGGGCGGCTGCCGCCAAGGCGGCGCAGGAGGAGGCGGAGGAGTCGGCGAAGGCACAAGCCGACGCGGCGGCCAAGGCCCAGGCGGAGGCTGCAGCCGCAGCGGCAGCGGTGGGGGCCTTGCTTGTCACCCCCCTGCGTGTCGCGGCGCCCGAGATCCCGGAGCCCCCGCCGGATGAAGGCGGCGGCGACCTGCCAGGGATGGAGAGGGAGGACGACGTCATCGTCCAGGAGAGGGAGGCGGCACCGCTCTCGCCGACTGGGGCGGCCCAAGGCAGCCGGCCTAACGCGCCGCCTGCGCAATCGGCTGGAGGCGAGCCGGCTGTGAGGACGGACCTGGTGGTCCGGTCACCATCGCGCCAGCGCGCGGGGAAGGCAACTTCGGCTCCGGACCCGCAGAAGGCCGCAGGCTCCAGCTCGTCGGCCCAGGACGTGGAGATGGCCAGCGCCAGCTCGGGGTGGACGTCGGGTGGTGGGACGGCCGTGGTGAATGTGGCGGCGCAAGAAGTCCGGAACCAGCTTCAGTCCTAGGCCGCAGTGCTGAGGCAGTATAATGACGAGTTTCTCGCGACACAGGCAGCCATTCGGGTGAGTCTTCCCGTTTTTCGCTTCTTGATCTTGGTTTCTTCCGTGGGGGCGCGTCAGTGCACCCACTGGGTGTAGTCCCCGAGTTCCGAGTCAGCTGCTGAGCAGGCGGCTTGGAACTTCTTGGTAGGCTTTGTTTGCTATCTTGTTCTCATTCGCTTCTCTGTCCGACTTGCAGGACTACCACAACCTCCGTGCGGCTGCCTTCAACTCCCAGGCTCGGGAGCTGACCCAAAAGACTGCTGATCTAACTGAGAGCCGGAGTAAGTGCTTCATCTTTTATCTCACATGGGGGCGCATCAGCGCACCCACTGGGTGTAGTCCCCGAGATTCGGGCCGACTGCTGAGCAGTCGGGTCGGATCTTTCCTGACGACTTCTTTGTTATTGCTCTTTTCTTCTCTGCCATATCTGCAGCGGCCAACGCCAAACTGAGGGAGCAGCTGGGTGGGACCCAGGCCGCCCTTCGCGCTAAGGAAGCCGAGTTCGACGCCTTGGCTCAGGAGCGTGACCGCCTGGTCAAGAAGCTGGCCGACCAGGAGGAGAGCCACAAGGCGGCCCTGAAGGCGGTGCAGGATAGCGAGGCTGCCCTCCAGGCCGAATACGAGACCGAGGCGGCGAGCTGGGCTGAGGCGAGGCAGTCGTTGATGAATGGCTACGGCCAGATCGAAGACTTGGTTGACGGTAGGCCGCCTTCTTCTTCGCTCCTTGCTTGCCGCTTGCCGTTTGGTTCATTCTCTAACTTTGTATTTTTCTCTTCTTTCTCTTTCTTTCTTTCTTGTGCAGAGTACTTCCCTGGTTACTCTACTGCCGCCAACCAGGTCGTCGAGGCCCACCGCGAGGTGCAAAGGCAGGCTGGCGCTGAGATCGCGCCGAACGCTCGCCGGTCGTTTGAGGAACAGCTCCTGATGATTCAAGCCCGCCTCCAGCCGGCTCACCGCATGCTCCGCCGGCTTCAACGTGTTGGGGCGCAAGTGCTGGCCGCTCTCTGGCCCGGCGAGGTGATTCCCCGCACCCCCAGTCGGACTGCCGACTGGCTGGAGGTAGCGGTCGGCCGCTTCGAGGCCTGGAAGGCTTCTGCAGCTCGGTCAGGCGCCAGGCGGGCGCTGGAGTTCGTCAAAGCCTGGTATCCTGAGCTGACTTGGACCAGCTGGCCACCTGGCGGCAGGAGGCCGACACGGAGCTGGAGCCGGCGCGGCCGGCTATCATCCAGCGTGCCTCGGTGATCGCCGACTACACCGACACCAGCGCCTTTGCTCCTGAGGTGGATGATAACGGTGTTGCCCAGCCGGAGGAGTGGTTCGGGCTAAACCCAGCAGATGGCGAGGACTCGGCGGAGGAGATCGACTCCAGCGACGAGGGCGAGGAGGAGGAGGAGGAGGAGGGTGAAGACGCCGTGCCAGATGGTGGAGCAGCCGGCCAGCCTCAGCTTGACCGTGCCACCAGCAACAAGGCGCGTGCGAGCGCACCGCCTGCAGCCGGCGATGATCAAGCCGAGACTCGCCAGCCGGCCACTCCTCTAGCCGGCGCTGCCGTCTCCACCGACCAGCCCGGCTCGCCTGTTGTGCCCTTAGCCTAATCTGTCGCCTTTACTTTCCTGTTTTATTACTCTTTGAATGATATTTTGTTAAGTTTGCGTAGTTCCACCCACTGGGGGTGTATTCAAACTATATTGACTGTCGGCCTGTTGAAGGCCTTATGTGTAAATATAATCATGCATGTGTTTGGCTTCCCATTGTTCTTGCTTTTCGTCCTTTGGCTGTTTCCTTTGCCGCCCTCCCTTGGTTGCCGCCTTCCCAGCCGGACAGCTGCTCTGCAGTCTGTGGCTGGAGAAGTGCCTGGCCGGTTGGGAGGGCAAGTACTCTAGCTTTCTTGGATTGTAGCGAAGTGACTGGGAAGCCGGCCAGCCGGCTGTTCTGACAGCCGGTAGGTGTGGTGGGAGGCCGGCTTGTGTTATATAGGTTCGTTAGTCCTTAGCCGTTTTTCGTGTGGGCAACCTTTCCTGCCTTTGGCTCTTGCCAGTCGAACAGTCGATTCTTCGAGCTGCGACTTACAACAAGAGAGGGCTCGGGTGCTGGCACACTACTTGTCTGACTTCAGGTAGAACTTTTAATATAACTCAAGGCGGCCAGTCCCCGGGCCGACTAGTCGAACCCGGTGCCAGATAGGGAATCAAATGTAATAGTACATTCATGGGTATGACACTCATCATTCATAGATAAAGGAGGGTAGTCCCCGAGTGCGCCTCGGGGGGCCCGTTGTCTTGTACTTAATATAAAAAGGTAGCGTGATACATACTGCTTTTAACTGTAAAATCTTCTCAGGAGATTGGCGTTCCATGGTCGCTCTGACTCCTTGCTGGAATCATCCCTCTTGCGTGCCTTTGGCTTCTGTGCGTCGATCAGGTAGTAGGAGTTGTTGCCTAGGGCCTTGCTGATGACAAATGGGCCTTCCCAAGGGGCCGAGAGCTTGTGCTGGCCAGCTGTTCGCTGGATCAGCCGGAGCACAAGATCGCCTTCTTGGAAGGATCTTGGCTTGACCTTCCGGTTGTGGTAACGGCGCAAACCCTGCTGGTAGATGGCGGACCGGCTGAGTGCTAACAGCCGGCCTTCTTCCAGCAGGTCGACACCGTCTTCTCGCGCTTCCTTGGCCTCCGCCTCCGTGTACATGGTGACCCGAGGCGAGTCGAACTCGATGTTGGTTGGGGTGACAGCCTCGGCACCATATACAAGGAAGAAAGGAGTGAAGCCGGTTGACTTGTTCGGGGTAGTACGCAGACTCCAGAGGACAGCCGGCAGCTCATCGAGCCAGCAGCCGGCCGAACGCTCCAGTGGTACGACCAGTCGGGGCTTGATGCCGGAGAGGATGAGGCCGTTTGCTCGCTCGACCTGGCCGTTTGACTGCGGGTGGGCAACGGATGCTAAGTCCAGTCGGATGCCCTGTGTCGCGCAGAAACGTGCCAGTGCTCCCTTGGAAAAATTCGTGCCGTTGTCGGTGATGATGCTGTGTGGTATACCATACCGAGTGGTGATGTCTGCAATGAATGTCACGGCAGTCGGCCCGTTCAGCTTCTTGATTGGCTTCGCTTCAATCCACTTGGTGAATTTGTCCACGGCGACAAGCAGATGTGTCATGCCGCCGCGGGCTGTCTTGAATGGGCCCACCATGTCCAGCCCACAAACGGCAAAGGGCCAGGTGAGGGGGATGGTCTTGAGTGCAGAAGCTGGCAGGTGTTGCTTGGAGCTGAAGACTTGGCATCCTTTGCAGCATTTGACTAATTCCTTGGCGTCTTCCAAAGCAGTCGGCCAGAAGAAGCCATGGCGGAAAGCTTTGGCGACAAGTGATCTTGAGGCCGCATGGTGGCCGCATTCGCCTTGGTGGATATCCTTGAGGATTACTATGCCCTTCTCTGGCTCGACGCAGCGCTGGAAGACTCCAGTGATGCTACGCTTAACAAGTTCTCTGTTTATTATTGCGTATGCTCCGGCTCGGCGTTGAACTAGTCTTGCCGAGATCTCATCAGTCGGCGACTCTCTGTTTACTAGGAAGTTGAGGATGGGCTGGGCCCATGATGGAGCTGTGACTTCTTCTGTGGTCAGTACGGCTACTGTGACCCGGGTGGGTGGGTTGGGTGGTGAAGACTTGGAGTCGGCCACCGCCTGTTGTGTCGTTGCAGTCCCCGGGCCGACTGATGCAGTCCCCGGGCCGACTGCTGCAGTCCCCGGGCCGGGTTCTGAAGTCTCCGAGCCAGGTGCGACTACGGCAGTCCCCGGGCCGCTTGTCGAAGTCCCCGAGCCGCCTGCTGGGTTCCCCCAGTCGGATCCGACTGCATCAGGGGCAGGCGGTACGAAGATGGAGTCCGATTCTAGAGACGGCTTGACAGACGGTTTGAGGAGGCGCTGGAGAGAGACGCCGGTTGGTATAGCTTGTCGGGTGGAGCCTATCCGTGCCAGGGCATCTGCTTGCTCGTTATCGGCCTGTGGCACGTGGAGGAACTCGCACCCTTCAAAGTATCCGCTGATTTGCTGGACGAGGAATCGATAGCTCACCATGTTTGCGTCCTTGGCGTCCCAGTCGCCAGATGACTGCTGGACCACCAAATCCGAGTCGCCATAACACAGGATCCGGCGTATGCCGAGTTCTTTGGCTAGCCGGAGCCCGTGTATGAGCGCCTCGTACTCAGCCACATTGTTGGAGGCGGCAAAATGGATTTGCAATGTGTATATGAGCTTGTCGCCCTTGGGAGAGGTGAGGACGATGCCAGCTCCCAAGCCGGTGCGCATCTTGGATCCGTCGAAGTGCATCCGCCAATGAGTGGAGTCGGGAGCCGGCGGTAGGTACTGGGTCTCGGCCCAGTCGACAAGGAAGTCGGCCAATGCTTGGGACTTGATGGCGGTGCGGGGCTGGTAGAAGATCGTGTAAGGAGCCAGCGCAATGGCCCACTTAGCCACCCGGCCGGATGAATCCCGGCTGCCTATGATCTCGGCAAGCGGGGCAGTGCATACGACCGTGATGGGATGCTCTTGAAAGTAGGGCTTCAGCTTCTTGGCGGCGAAGTACACTCCATAGCACATCTTCTGGTAATGCGGGTAGTTTTGCTTCGAGGTGGACAGTACTTCGCTTAAATAATATACCGGCCTCTGGACTAACTGAGCTCGGACTTCTTCTGGGCACTGGACCACGATGACTATCTGACCACTCGGCTAGTTGCAGCAATGTAAAGGAGCATGGGCTCTTTCTCAGTCGGCGCTGCCAGGACAGGTGGTGTGGTCAGCATCTTCTTCAACTCGTGGAAAGCTTGGTCTGCTTGGTCGTTCCACTCGAAGTGGTTGGACTTCTTCATGAGTCGGTACAGGGGAGAGCCTTCTCCCCTAGCCGGCTGATGAAGCGGATTAGGGAGGCCAGGCACCCGGTAAACTTCTGAACGTCTCGCAGCTTGGCAGGAATCTCCATTCTCTCTATGGCCTTGATCTTCACTAGGTTGCACTAAATGCCGTGTTCGGAGACCAAAAAGCCTAGAAGCTGGCCGGCTGGTACTCCGAACACGCATTTCTCAGGGTTGAGCTTGATCTGGAATCGGCGCAAGTTGGCAAATGTTTCTCTGAGGTCTTCCAGCAGGGTGCCGCGCTTCTCCGTCTTCACCACAATATCGTCTACATAGACGTGGGCATTTCTGCCGAGTTGCTTGAGGAGGCATTTCTGCATGCAACGCTGAAAAGTGGCACCGGCATTTCTCAAGCCGAATGTCATAGTCAGGTAGCAGAAAGCTCCGAATGGTGTGATGGAGGCGGTCTTCAGGCGGTCGGCTGGGTCCAACTTGATCTGGTGGTATCCTAAGTAAGCATCCAAGAAGCTCAACAACTCGCATCCGGCTGTGGAGTCTATCACTTGATCGATCCGTGGTAGGGCAAACGGATCTTTGGGGCAGGCTTTGTTGAGGCTGGTGTAATCTATACACATACGCCATTTATTGTTCTTCTTCAACACCAAGATCGGGTTGGCCAGCCACTCTGGAAAAAACACCTCCATAATAAAGCCGGCGGCCAGGAGCCGGGCTATCTCTTCTCCTACGATCCTTCTCTTCTCCTCCGACAGTCGGCGGAGAGGCTGCTTGACTGGTTTCGCGTCCGCTCGGACGTGTAGCTTGTGCTCGGCGAAATCCTTCGGAACACCCGGCATGTCCTTTGGGGACCATGCAAAGATGTCCCGATTCTCACGGAGGAAGTCGACGAGCTCGCCTTCCTTTTGCTGTCCAGGTTTGCACCAATGACAGCAAACCTCTCCGGGTTCTCCGGGTCCAGAGGTATCTTCTTTGTCTCCTTGGCCGGCTGGAAGGATCCCTGAGCATCATATTCCTTGGGGCTGGGGGACAGGGCCGGCTGCTTGCCGGCCATGGCCACGACTCGGTCCAGCATCTTCTTCTCTTCAGCAATCACGAGGGACTCGGCCAGTCGGCTGCTGGCCGCAGCGCACTCGGTGGACTTCTTGTAGTCTCCGGCTATGGTGATGATCCCCTTTGAACTCGGCATCTTCATCTTGAGGTAGGCGTAGTGGGGCACAGTCATGAACTTGGCCAGGGCAGGTCGGCCAAGCAAGGCGTGGTAAGGGCTCTCTAGATCCACTACTTCAAACCAGGTCGCTTCTCGGCGAAAGTGATCCTTGTCTCCGAAGAGAACATCCATCTTGATCTTGCCGATTGGGGAACAGGACAGGCCGGGTACGATGCCATGGAACACAGTCCGGCTTGGCATGAGCTGCTTCGCCTTGAGGTTCAACTTCTCCATGGTGTCGCGGTACAGTATGTTGATGCTGCTTCCACCATCAATCAGCACACGGGAGAAACGGGCAGCTCACCTTTCCGTCGCGAGGGTGGCGTCCAACACCAACGCATAGGAGCCGGGAGACGGCATCACCTCTGGGTGATCGGCCCGGCTCCAGCTGATAGGCCTTTCAGACCAATGCATGAACTCGGGGTTGCTGGAGGCGACCGCGTTGACTTCTTGGTGTTGTCGGCGCCGACTGCGCTTGTCTTCAATTTGGCTCATGAAGACGACGTAGGCGGCGTGCTCATCTGGGAACTCATCTTGAATGGCTCCGACTGCTGGTCGAACAGCCGGCTGCTGAGGGGTTGGAGGCGGCAGGCCAGGAGGTGGAGGCGGCACCAGCCCCTCGCCTTAGAGATCCCGTGAGCCAATGGCACTTCCAGGTCGTGTGGTTTGACGGCTTCGCGCCGCTGTGGAACTTGCAGGGGGCATCAAGAGTTTGCTCGTAGGAGAAGGCTGGCTGCCAAGCCGGCCTGCCACCCTTCTTCTTGGGCACGGGCCGCTCTTCGGGCCGTTCGTCTTCGACGGTGGCTACTTGCCGACTGGTGGAAGGCGGCATAGGGGCCTTGCGCTTGTGGTCGTTCTGGTAGGGGCGTCGGTTGGAGTCACCAGCCGGCGTCTCGAGAGCCGGAGCGAGCACCTTTCCAGAGGCGTCCACTCAGAGCTCGGTCTTCATCGAGGAGTCGGCCGTGGCGTACTTGTCTGCTATGATCAGCAGCTCGTCGAGGGTAGTCGGCTCGTCGCAGAGGACTCGGTGCTTGAGGAGGGTGCCCTCTCGGCACCCGGCGGTGAAGTACTGTATGGCTTTAACCTCGTGCACCCCCTTGCAGGAGTTGCGGAGCACGGCCCAACGCGTGAGGTAGTCGCGAGTCGATTCGCTGGGCCCTTGGACGCATAAGGAGAGCTGGCGGGTCTTGGGAGGCCGCTTGTACATGCTGGTGAAGTTGTGGACGAAGACTTCCGTGAAGTCTAGCCAGCTGTTGACGCTGTAGGGCTTGAGGCTATTCAGCCAGGTGCGTGTCGTGCCTTGAAGCATGAGAGGGACGTACTTCATGGCAACGCGCCTGTTGCCGTTTGCTATGCTGACTGCGGTAGAGTAGTCGATCAACCAATCTTCCGGCTTCACGGAGCCGTTGTATTTTGGCGTGTCTCTTGGGAGTGAGAACCCTTTGGGGAAGGGCTCGTCGCGGATGCGGGGGCCAAAGCAAGGCGGGCCGACATCTTCTTCTTCTTCTAGCGCCAGGGATCGCGCTAGGCGGTCGATCCGGTGGCGGGCATCATTCTCGCCGACTCCTTCGCGGTGGCCTAGTCGGCCGCCGAGAGTCGGATGCGTGACAGGCGGTGGGGTGGGATATCTCTCCCCACGAGGCGGGGGGAGGCGGATTGCCATCTCGTTCCACCGCTCGGGGGCGGCCTTCTGCGTCGCGCTCAATGGTGACCCGAGTCCGACTGCGGCTAGCAGCCGGCTTCTTGTCTTTCCTTGCGCGGGCGCCGCTTGCAGTCGGCGTCCGGGATGTCGCGGCGTGTTCTCGGCGTGGGGGAGGACTCTCAGCGCGGGCGCCGGCTTCATGTCGTTCTGCGGCCGCGTCGATCAGCTGCTGGATGCGTCTAGTCATGTAGGGGAGCTCATCAGCCCCCAGCCCGTTCAGCTCGTCTACGGCCGCCTGAGCGGCACGCAGGTTCTCGAGTGGCGTGGCGTAGACTGGGCGGTCTGCTCCCAGCATGCTGGCGATGGCCGCGTCGTGCTTCTTGACGAGGCCGGCTCGGCTCGGCCCGCCAGGAGGCGGCGTACCAAAGGCGGCGCGGTCGACTTCGCGCTGGTGAGCCTCAGTGAGGCGTCTCATGGATGCTATCTTCTGGCCCTCCGCGATGAGGGCAAGGCGGCGTGCCTCCAGAGTCTCGGCGTCGGCGTCGGCCGGGATGGGGACGGACAAGTCGTGCAGCGCCGCTTGTAGGGCGTCGTGGGCGTTCTCGTCCGAGACGGCGCCGTGGCTGATGACCAGCACCTCAGTGACAGCGCTGCTGCCACTGTCGGCTCAAGGGAGAGGGTCGTCGATGATCACCACGTTGGTGGGGAAGGCGTCAAGCAATGCCGTGTCGGAGTCGACAAGCATCGGGTCGGTGGAGCCGACCGACTCCAAGTCCACAACAAGCTCGCTGGAGACGTGAAGCTGGTCGAGGAGGCTGACGAGGCGGCTCTCGGGGCAGTCTGTGCCCGCGTCGGACGCAGGCTCGTCAGAGATGCGAGTCTCGGCAAGAAGATCGGCGAGGCAGCTCGCCGCGCAGGCGTCGTCGACGCCTCGCAGCGCGTCAGGGCAAGCGCCATCTGGCGTAGCGGGCTGGCTACGCTCGCGGGGGAGGAAAAGGGTTCCCGTCCAGAACAGGTCTCCGGACGACGGTGCACCTGGCCCCACTATGGGCGCCAAATGTCGGGTGGTAGGTGCGACATATGCCAACGGGTGGCTTATCATTGTGGGAGCTAGTAAGACGTCGCCGGTGCCTGGAAACGGGATAAGGCGAAGACATGCACGCCGGCGAATCTTACCCAGGTCCGGGGCTCTCCGTGGAGATAACACCCCTAATCCTGCTCTGCGGGGTCTTCGCATGATCACTGAATCAAGACAAGTAGCTACAAGAGGCTCCTTGAGCTGTTTGGCTAGAGGAAAAAGAAGGGCAAGGCTAGCTCTCCTTTTCTCTCTATGCGGTGTGTAAAATTCTATGAGATCAACCCTTTGCATGGGTGCCCCGGGGGGTTTATATAGGCCTACCCGGGGGTACAATGGTAATCTGGCTGGGTGCGGGTCCCAGCCGTCAGTGTCTGTGCTCGCCGGCTTCTCCGCCGGCCGTTGGGGCCCGCCGACTAGTGGGTCCCGCCGGCTGCCGGCCTCTTGGCCGACAGGCCGGCCCCACCGCCTGGGGGCCTTATCGGTGGCTGGTTACTGTTGCCTCGCCCCTGATGACGAGGGCTTTGTCGAGGTAAGCGTGGCTACAGTGCCGCCGCCTGGCGGGCTCTCACTGTAGCCTCACCTCGTCTTGTCTCCTTAATGATGCACATATTTCGAGGGAGGGAGGTAGCCGGCTATTGGGAGCCGGCTACGCCCCAGGCCGACTAGGGGAGGCCGGGCCGCCTTCGAGCGTCTCTCTGGCTGAAGGGGCCCGCCGCCCGCGGGCCGTACTGGCGCCTGTCGTGGGTGACGTCACGGTCAACATGGCTACAGTGCCGCGCCGGACGAGGGATGGCTGACCCATACGGCGCACTGTGGCCATGCATGCTCCGGGATTCGGGGGTGGCAGGCTGTACTGCGGCCACGCCCCGTCTTATCACCGTTATGTGGGTGCAGCCCTGGTGGGTGCAGTCTTGGCCGGCTTCTGGGAGTTGGCCTTCTTGGGGCCAGCTTCCTGGAGTCGGCCATCTCATAGCTTTCTTCGGGAAGGTTTTTGAGGCCGGGTCGCCTTCTGGTAGTCGGCCTTGGTGATAGCCGGCCAGAGGAAGGCGGCCCTGTGCTCTGGATGCTCGAAGGCTCGATTGGCCTGGTAATTTCTTGAAGAGCCAGGGGGAGTCGGTTAGGCTACCCGTGGTCATTTACTCTGACAGCTGGTCAGACCTAAACTGTGATACAAAAAATAACACGGATTAACAGAGCAAGCTCCAAAACTCTACAACAGGAAAACTATCCGAATCTCGCTGCAATGCAAAATGAGTTTGCGCATTAGTTTGAAGTGACTCTAGTAACTATATTGTCTATTCAAATCTTATTAGCATTGCTTGTCATACCAAACCAAAGTTTCAGATTTCAAAAGTACCTGCATTAACTGAAAACCATGTACACCGAGCCCATCCTGTTTGGACTCCTTTACATGTGTTTCTTAAAATTATCTGAATCTCACTGCAATGCAAAATAAGTTTGCGCACTTGTATGAAGTGACTCTAGTAACTATATTGTCTATTCAAATCTTATTAGCATGGCATGTCATACCAAACCAAAGTTTCAGATTTCAAAAGTACCTACATCAAAACTTGAGCACAATCACCCCTTAGCCCGATTCTTCCAAAACCTGAGCATAATCACACACAAAATAAGGAAAATTTAGTATAACAGCCACATCAATTCATTCATTTTGGTTATTTCCATCAAATTGGGAATCAATCAATGTATCAAAAAGCGAAACCTGATGAAGCATCAGGGAAATTAGCAGACCATCCTGCACGACCTGAATTATTACACCACCCACATCAATCAAATTAGTATAACAGCCTGAATTACTATTTGAAAAGAATAAATCATGAAAGAAGTGGACAAGAAACCATGAAAGGGTACCAACAGAGATGGAGGACAAGGGGAGAGTATGGGCCGCATGTCATCCAAGAAAATCTCTACAATGGTGGGATGACGTCGATGACAAAGAAATAACATGTGGTTCAATTCCTTCCTCTTCTCCTCTCACTCCAGCCCCCTCTTTTCCATCCCTCTCTTTCAAACACACGTGATGTCCTCCCCAGAGCAGTCCTCCTTGAGCATTTATACAAACAGCTGGTGGTCGCATCTGCAGCCTCAAAAACATATCACAATTTTAGAAATTATTATGTGCATAGCTGCAGCCACCTCTGCACAATAATAATTCTTGCAACGCAATGCAACCGAATCAAGAGAGAGGGAGAGAGAGATAGAAATTAGAGAGGGGTTTGCAGACTCACCCGCACACTTGAGGCGGCGAAGACGCAAGTGAATGTAGCACCTACGCGTTGGGGAAGAGGGGGTGGGCGTCGACGGACGGGACGGATGGCACCAAGCTCGTGGATCCTCCGTACATATCTGCCTCTTCTGGCCGCGAGGGCGCGCGAGGAGAGGACGGTGGCGTTCAGCGGAAGGCCGCCCTCCTCACCCGCGTGGCCGCAAACCACCTCTTCCTCACTCAGTTCGAGCCCATGCTCTCCTATGGCGGCTGCGCCCGATCCAGAAGAGAGGAGGAGGAGCCAGCCGGTGGCGGCGCGATGCGGGAGGCCGTGGGAAAGAGGGAGGAGGCGCCGCCGGATGGGGAGGAAGGAGGAGGCGAGGGAGTGGAAGGAACGAGGAGGACGTGATCCCTTTGACTGCTCGATCTAGGTATTTTCACGGGCGTCTTCATTGGTCACCGACCGAGTCGACGATCACTTCGCTGCCGCGTGGACCAACGATTTTATGGGCCCAGTGGCAGTCACCCAGTAAATAGTAAATCAGTCAAAGATGTAACAAAAGATAGCAATGAACAGTAAAAATTGAGGGTGAAAAACGATCGAGCGAGTTGATCGAACGGCCGACCATTGCGCGCGCGCGAAGGCCTCCAGATGGGCGGGTACCCTAGCAGGCTTTATATGTTCGATTATCTCTGTCAATAATTTAGAGACTTGGAGTGAAATCCATTGCAAGTCGCTGAAGCCGTGGGACAGTGCACTTTAGTCCTCCAACTAAAGTGTATGTTGTACGACTGCAGACATGGACAAGAGTTGATGTCATCTTAATCTCATCTAGATGAGACAGGCGATCTTGAAATATAAGACATGGACAAGAGTTGATGTCATCTTAATCTCATTGAGAGGGGCGATCTTGAAATATATGTACAGTTGAGACACTTATTTTAGGACAGAGGAAGCATTAAACATAGTAGACATGATTATTTGACTGAAAGGAACAATAATATACGATCTACTACTCTGTCTTAAAATGTAGGACCTTTGTTGACACTAAGAAGAGGATGTGTCTCGAGAGAACTTTTTTTCTTCTATCCTAAGTTTTGATTGCACGAGCAGAGAAACAAACAAAAGGAAAAGAAAGAGAAAGCAAAAATCATGATCAAATGGTGTCAAAGTACGTCTTACATTTTGATACAGGGAGCAGTAGATAAGATATAAAGAGCATGTCCATGTCGATTGCAAGTACAAGTAGTCCAAATAAAATCCCTGAGAAGGGATAAGAGCATATACAATGCAGTGGAATAAGATGTGTTCGCAACAACTCTAGGGTTACCTTGGTACCTTTATTCAGATATGCTTCTTTTCGAACAGGAGGGGCAGATTGATATTCAGACAATGGCACATGGATTCTACTAAGACGGTCTGGCTACTCTCGATGACAGGGTGAGAATGAGATGCTAGGAGATGGGAGTTATTGGTGGAGCATCAGAAGCCATGTTTTCTTTTGCAGGGTGCATCAGAACATCAGAAGCCATGTTGCTGAGGAGATCGCCTATGTTCTCAAAAAGAAAAAGAGGAGATCGCCTATATCGGACAAATAGTTGTAATTGGGAAGTAGTCTGCGTACGTTGGAGAAGAAGCCAACAGTTGCACAAAAGCGCTCCACAAAAGCCTGGTCACCCCTCACTCATATAGGATCACAAGAGGCGGGTTTCCGGAGACCGGTTGTTCCACTTTGCAGTGCACGACGAGAAGTAGAAAGCAAAAGTCGTAGGCTGTGCAAAGTCATGGAGCCGAAGGACAAACACACATATGTCTGTGTTGAATGGCCTCCATCTATGGAATAGGAGCGAACTATCAATCCATTAGAGAGGCGAAGAGAAATGGTCTGCGGATGTTCAGATTCCTCTTCCATAAGTAGGTAGGGATGAAAATGGAGCAGAAACTTTCTAGATTTTTCTGCGAAAAAACGAAAATGAAAAGAAAATAGGGAAATGAAACAGAATATTGCAAAACAGAAATGGAAACAACACGATGTTTTCTAGTGGAACGGACACACACAAGGGAATATTTCGTTTCCGTGAATTCAGAACGAACGCTGCTGTGCATACAACACACAATGTCCTATTTATGTACGATAGGGCCAATCAAGCCGTCCATGCGTATGGCCAAACTACAGCAGTTCACGATCGTACAGTTCTCGTACAAGTAAGCATCATACACATAGCAATTTCTGTTCAGAACTTCCCTTTTACCATGGCTACTATGTCCTACAATAACAACACTAATATCTAACATATTCCCCACCCATCCTCGTTGTAGTGTCCAGAAGCCTCCATGTGGTACGATTGGTTTAGAAGTTATGCCACCGGTTTAGGAGTCATCGAAAGGCATGGTAGTCATATCAACTGAAATAGTTTGTTGGTTTGCTTGTGCTTTTTCTCAATGGTTCAAACGGTCCTTTGGTTTCGACGAACATCCTAGAATCTTGAATCTTCATGGTCAGGAAACAATTAAAATGAGGATCAAGTTTGGATAGAGAAGTTCAAAGAGTATTATGACGTTGTATGTCTATCAGCAAAGAGAGATACAAAGCTCCATCGACTATGGGACCCAGATGATTTTGCTGTTCTTCGGTGTCGCGCCACCGGTTTAAGGTCAAGCCGCGTTTTAAGGGGGCAAGAATGTCATGCCCCAAGTGTCATTACCTTCTTCTTATGCACGGCCTTCTTGATATAATGGGTCATGGGCTTGGCCCAGCTATGCAAATAGGCACAAGGCTTATGAAGGAGGAAAAGCTAGACAAAGGAGGGCCGCGAATAGATTGAAACGTCTTCAACTTCTCATCTTCTTGTTCTCATTCCTCACCCTTCTGCTTCCTACATCTCATCACTCCTTGTTGTTGATCCTCACCCCAAATCCTTCGTATCCCCAATTTGTATCCATGTATTGGTCCGGTTGTTCGTCTCATCTTTGTGTTTGGGTTGTGACATGGGCCGACACCCACGCCGGCCCACTTCATCGACACCGAGTTTTCTTCAGGCCCATGAGAAGGGAAAATCCTATATGATGCTCTAAGCGTCCATTATAGGGTTAACAGTACATGGCGCATACCCCCCACCCCCCCCCCCCTCCCCGTGATGGGCCGACCCATCTACCTTTTTTTTCTTCTGCTTTTTTACAAAGCAAAAAGGTGTGCTCATGGCGAGATTCGAACCAGCAACTCCCTGCATCAAGGTTCGTTAATGTAACCAACCTGACACCCAACGGGCACTGATTACTTTCATCTTTTTTGATCTTTTATTCTTCTTGCTTTCCTTTTTCTTTTTTTCCATCTTCCTTGTTTCTTTTTTTTCTTTTTCCTTCTATTTCTTCTTCCTGGTTTGATGATTTTTCTTTAAATTCTTGAAATTTTCCAAAATGGATGAATTTTTTATTCAAATTCATGAACTTTCATCAAATTCAATGATTTTTTTTCCAAATACGATGAACTTTTTTCAATTCGATGATTTTTTTTTTCAAAATCAATGAAATTTTTATCCAAAGTCGATGATTTTTTTTCAAATTCAGTGAATGCTTTTCAAATTCGATGATTTTGTTCAAATCAATGATTTTTTTTAGTTTTGATGAAATTTTTTTCAAATTCGATAAATATTTTTTCAAATTTGATGAACCTTTTTCGTATTTAATGATTGTTTTTCAAATTCGATGAACTTTTTCTCGAAATCGATGAACGTTTTTCATAATTAGTGATTTTTTGTGTTAATTTCTTCATATTTACGAATTTTTAAAACCCATGAACATTTAATAAATCCACAATCTTTTTCTATTTCACGAACTTATTCAAAACAGCAGCTCAGCCGGGAAAAATCCGAAAAGCAAGCAATGCGAGTTGATCGAGCGAACAAACGAAGCTAAGCCGGAGCGAGGGAGCGAAGCCAGAGTGGGCCGTCCCATGAAGTGGGCGCCAGTTGCTTAAGGCGCCACTTCGGAAGGAGGCTTTGCCATGTTGGGCGTACGTGACGTGTTGATGTGAATGATTCATGGTCCGAATCGGAACCGCACTCACGCACCGCCTATGTACATACGCGTTAGCGTGTCCATAAATTTGGAGACGCGCGGCACGGTGCGTGTGCGTGCGCGGCATACGGGTACCATACCACCACTCACGCCGAACTCCTCTCTTCGCTTCTCGATCGGCGATACCCACACGACTCGCCGACTCGCCGACCAACCGATGGCGGCACCAGAAGCGTCCGGCAGTGGCTCCCAGGCGGGGGCCGAGCGGCGCCTGAGGATGATGTGCAGCCACGGCGGCTGCTTCGCGCCCTGCGGCCCGCACGGCGCGGCCCGGTACGTCGGAGGCGAGACCCGCGTCCTCGCCGTGCCGCGCGGGGTCTCCTTCCGCGAGCTGGTCGCGAGGCTCGAGGAGATGCTGGCCAGCGGCGGCCGCAAGATCGTGACAGCGCTCCGGTACCGCCTCGCCGACGACGAGGAAGTGCTCGTGTCCGCCACCTGCGACGAGGAGCTCGCCCACTTGCGCGACGAGTACGATCGCCTGCAGGCCACGCGGCCGTCGGCGACCTTCCGGGTGTTCTTCTCCGGCGTCCAGCGGCCCGCGGCGTCTGGGCGTCCCCCGCTGCACCCGGGGACGCTGCGGCGCGTGCAGAGCGACCCGTGCACGGCCGCGCGCGTCGCCGGTCCAGCGCCACCACTGATGCGGCGCGTGCAGACCGCGCAGGACCTCGCCCGCTTCCAGCCGTGCTGCTACTACGACAAGCCCGGCCGTGGCCCCGATCAGTACGCGCCGCCGATGCGCCCACTGCTCTCCGCCATGTCCAAGAACTCGCACGGTGCGATCCGAGAAGGCCCGGAGCTGCTGTTGGCCAAGGCAGCGGCCGCGAAGGCGAGAAGCAGATTTGGAGTATATGCTAATTGGAGAGAAGAACCGGCTATGGCAGATAAGAACCGGATCGGAGTGCTTTCTGGGAGCTGGAGTGAAATTAGGGTTTAGCTCTTCACAAGAGAACACTAGGGCTGTCCTGTCACTGCTATGTACTCTTACCAAAGAAAGAAAAGTTGTAAAACCATGTAGTACATGATTTCCAATGAAATGTTTCATGTCCAGGATCAACTGTGATGGTTCCAACATATTTGCTGGTTCTAGTGATTCATCAGAATTATATTGCAGGAAGAGCATTCTTTACACAAGAAAATACATCACAAACCCTTTCTGAATTTATCACCAACAATGACTGGCCAGCAGGGGTATAATTAAGCAACTATGCTGCTTTGGTTCCCTGGACTAGTACAAAACTTTACTTGTAAAGTATAAGCTGAAGTTCCAGCACACTGATGTATTGCTGAAGCTTCTAGAACTTGGAACAAGTTAACTGACATGTCCTAAGTGTCCAAGTTTCTATTTCCGGTACTTGCAAACATGTTCAAGACTCGTAAAATCAAAAATGCTACACGTACGGCCTCTTACGGGGCTGCTACAGACCCTTCCATAAATCCATTTCATCCCCCCTAATTTTCACCTGTGTGGGGCCTCGCCCACACCCTTCATCCAATTAAAGCCTCAGTAGTAGAAAAATGGTCAAATGTTCAGCTCATTAGTCCCGGTTTGTATTTGAGCCGGCACTAACGTGACCATTAGTGCCGGTTCCAACAGCTAGGCGGGCCGCTCCATTAGTACCGGTTCGTGCCGAACTTTTAGCACCGGTTCGTGCCACGAGCCGGTACTAAAGAGAGTGGTGGCAGGATGTTGTCAGTCTGGGGCCCCTCCAGCACCTTTAGTACCGGTTCGTGCCTCGAACCGGTACTAAAGGTCGTCCTATATAAACCCTTCGTCCACCCGCGCTCTGTTCTCCCCATTTCCCCTCTCCTCTCTGTTCTTCCCTTCTTCCTCTCGAGCTCATCACACATTTTGCCCAAATTTTGTCAAGATTTGAAGGCCCCCATCCATTCAAATGATCACAAAGGTTAGCAACTTTGTCCTTTCATCTCTCATTGCTAGATTAGCTCTTGCAATGGTTTATATAGTGATTAATTTGTGGGTTTTAGTAATTTGGGAGGAATTATATGTGGTAGTATTTGATTTATATGCAATTTGAGGTCAAAATAACACTTAGTTTGCATATGTAGGTGTGGTTTACTTAGTGCCTTCTAAATCTCCGTCGTAACCATCGTCGATCGCCCGCACCGTCCCGTCGTCGGCACCACCTTGTGGTGAGCCTCTTGTTCTTATCTTTTTTATATAAAAATTTCATGTTTGTGTGATTTGGATATATAGTTACTCGTATAATTATCTTACCCGTACGTTGTTTGTTATACATAGCGCCATGGTTTTGATATCTGTCCCCGTCGGCCCTCGTCCGTGTTATGATTCGGATGTGGTATATTCTCTTTTAAAACTATTTGTTGCATTTCGTGTTTATGACAAATTATGCCCATCAAGTTGACATAGATATTTTTATCTAGGAGGTATGTGAACCGGAAATTCCAACCGACCCTATTGTCGAGAGGTTAAATTTAGTTGAAAGAGAAAATGAGTATTTGAAAGAAAAATTGAAAAGAATTGAGGGGGAGAAGATGGAATTGGAGTTGCATGTTGCCGATGTCGTCGATGATCACAAGATCAAGACGGGAGAAAATGCGCTTGAAGATTAGAAAGATTAGAAAATATGCCATTGATAGTGAGGCTTGGTATCATTATGTTGTTGGATCAATTGTTACCTTAGTTGCGATCTTGATCGCATTTGTTGTTGCATGCTTTAGCTAGAGAGTTATTTGTTTGTTGCATTTAAGTGTTGTATGAACTTTATGTATGAACTTGTATTAATTTGGTCTTTTCGGTGTTGTGTAATGAAGATGAGCCGACAATGGATGTACGATGACCGATGCTCTCCCGAGTTCATTAATGGCGTGCATACTTTTCTGCTTGCGGCTGAGGCAAACAAGCGGGCGGATGATTTTATGCCTTGTCCATGTGCTGGCTGTAAGAATGATCACAATTACTCTAACTCAAGAACCATTCACATCCACCTGTTTGAGTCCGGTTTCATGCCCCACTATAATGTTTGGACCAAGCATGGAGAAAGAGGGGTTATGATGGAAGGCAATGAAGAAGAAGAGGACGACGACGACAGCTATCCTGGCCATGGGTTACCTGAATACGATGATACAACAATGGGGGAAGAAGCTGAGCTGGCAATGGGGGAAGAAGCTGAACCGGCAATGCGGGAAGAAGCTGAAGAAGAGGCATCAGATGAGCCCGCTAATGATCTAGGTCGGGCCATTGCCGATGCAAAGAGAAACTGCGCAAGTGAAAAGGAGAAGAAGAAGTTGTAGCGCATGTTAGAGGATCACAAGAAATTTTTATACCCGAATTGCGAAGCTGACAAGAAAAAGTTGGGCACCACACTGGAATTGCTGCAATGGAAGGCAGAGAATGGTGTATCTGACAAGGGATTTGGAAAGTTGCTGGTAATGATAAAGAATATGCTTCCAAAGGACAACGAATTGCCCGAGAGTACGTACGAAGCAAAGAAGGCTGTCTGCCCTCTAGGGTTAGAGGTGCAGAAGATACATGCATGCCCTAATGACTGCATCCTCTACCGCGGTGAGTGCGAGGATTTGAACGCGTGCCCGGTATGCGGTGCATTGCGTTATAAGATCAGCCGCGATGACCCTGGTGATGTCGAGGGGGAGCGCCCCAGGAAAAAGATTCCTGCCAAGGTGATGTGGTATGCTCCTATAATACCACGGTTGAAACGTTTGTTCCAAAATAAAGAGCATGCCAAGGCGATGCGATGGCACAGTGAAGACCGTAAGAAAGGTGGAAAGTTGAGAGTACCCGCTGATGGGTCGCAGTGGAGAAAAATCGAGAGAAAGTACAGGGAGGAGTTTGCAGGTGACACAAGGAACATATGGTTTGGTCTAAGCGCAGATGGCATTAATCCTTTTGGGGAGCAGAGCAGCAACCATAGCACCTGGCCTGTGACTCTATGTTTGTATAACCTTCCTCCTTGGTTGTGCATGAAGCGGAAGTTCATTATGATGCCAGTGCTTATCCAAGGCCCTAAGCAACCCGGCAACCACATTGATGTGTACCTAAGGCCATTAGTTGAAGAACTCTTACAGCTGTGGAATGGAAAAGGTGTACGTGCGTGGGATGAGCACAAACAGGAAGAATTTGACCTAAAGGCGTCGCTGTTCGTGACCATCAATGATTGGCCTGCTCTCAGTAACCTTTTAGGACAGACAAACAAGGGATACCGCGTATGCACGCACTGTTTGGATGATACCGACAGTATATATTTGGACAATTGTAGGAAGAATGTGTACCTGGGACATTGTCGATTTCTTTCGAGCAGGCATCCCGTAAGAAAGAAAGGCAAGCATTTCAAAGGTGAGGCGGATCACCGGACGAAGCCTCGCCACCGTACTGGTGCTGATGTACATGATATGGTCAAGGATTTAAAGGTAGTCTTTGGAAAGGGTCCTGGCGGACAACCTGTTCTGAATGACGCTGACGGACGCGCACCCATGTAAAAGAAGAAATCTATATTTTGGGACCTGCCCTATTGGAAAGACCTAGAGGTCCGCTCTGCAATCGACGTGATGCACGTGACGAAGAATCTTTGCGTGACCTTGCTTGGCTTCTTGGGCGTGTATGGGAAGACAAAAGATACACCTGAGGCACGGGAGGACCAGCAACGTATGCATGGAAAAGACGGCATACATCAGGGTCATGCCAGCTACGCTCTTACCAAAGACGAGAAGGAAATCTTCTTTGAATGCCTGCTCAGTATTAAGGTACCGTCTGGCTTCTCGTCGAATATAAAGGGAATAATAAACATGGTAGAGAAAAAGTTTCAGAACCTAAAGTCTCATGACTGCCACGTGATTATGACGCAACTGCTTCCGGTTGCATTGAGGGGGCTTCTACCGGATAACGTTCGATTAGCCATTGTGAAGCTATGTGCATTCCTCAATGCAATCTCTCAGAAGGTAATCGATCCAGAAATCATACCAAGGTTAGAGAATGATTTGGTGCAGTGTCTTGTCAGTTTCGAGTTGGTGTTCCCACCATCCTTCTTCAACATCATGACGCACGTCCTAGTTCACCTATGCGAAGAGATTAACGTTTTGGGTCCTGTATTTCTACACAATATGTTCCCCTTTGAGAGGTTCATGGGAGTCTTAAAGAAATATGTTCATAACCGTGCTAGGCCAGAAGGAAGCATCTCCAAGGGCCATGAAAATGAGGAGGTCATTGAGTTTTGTATTGACTTTATTCCTGACCTTAAGCCGATTGGTGTTCCTGAATTGCGGCATAAGGGCAGACTGGATGGAAAAGGCACGCTAGGAGGGAATCAAAAAATATGTATGGACGGACATTCTCTCACTGAAGCACACTACACAGTTCTATAGAATTCCGCCTTGGTGGCTCCGTATATGGACGAACACAAGAATTTTCTACGCTCCAAATACCCGGAGCGGTCTGATGACTGGATTACACGTGAACAAACCAGGAGTTTCGCCGGCTGGTTGCAGACACGTACCATGCATGACGCCTCTATTGAAGATGACCTGTACTCGCTGTCCCAGTTACCATCTTCGAATATAATGACTTTCAAAGGGTACGAGATAAATGGTAATACATTTTACACGATCGCCCAAGATAAGAAGAGCACCAACCAAACAGTGGTATCCGCTTTGATGCACCAACCAAGACGGGAAAGAAAACATATTATGGTTACATAGAGGACATATGGGAACTTGACTATGGACGTGGTTTGAAGGTCCCTTTGCTTCGGTGCAAATAGGTCAATAAGACACGAGGCAGGGTAACGAAAGACCCGCAGTACGGAATGACAACAGTGCATCTCAATAATCTTGCGTATGCAGACGAACCATTTGTCCTAGCCAATGATGTGGCGCAGGTTTTCTATGTGAAGGACATGTCTACCAAGACGAGAAAAAGAAAAGATAAGGAAGCGAATGCATCATACGATGAGCTAAAGCGCCACATAGTTCTTTCAGGGAAAAGAAACATCGTGGGAGTGGATGACAAGACAGACATGTCAGAAGATTACGAAAAGTTTGATGAAATTGCTCCCTTTACAGTGAATATTGACCCGCATCCAGTTAAATGATGATGATTTTCCATGGTTACGGCGCAAAGGGACACACACGAAGAAAAATTTTCACACCCAAAGATCCCACTCTGGGATGTGATCGGCTTCACTGTCATCACTTTCTTCTCTAGTGAGTTTCCAGACTTATATATCTGAAAAGTGCCTCTTCAAACAAACCGGAGGGAATCTTTGTAATAGTTAGGGTACTTATGTGTTTTGGCACTTGAAACGCGAAGAAATTTTATGTGCAAACAAATTCTTTCATGCATTTACCAATTTTTTCAGCTAAATGACCCTGAAATTGAAAAACACTTCAAATGAACTCTGAAAAGGTTGAAAATTGTCATGGTATCATCATTTCACCCACATAGCATGTGCAAAAAGTTGAGAGGGATACGGCAAAAACTGGATGCACTTCGTGTACAAAATGGACAATCTCTTTCGAAGTATCAGGGTTTCGGACGAAAACTCATCTGTTATAAGGCATTTCATTTTTTAAAATAACCTAAGTATTACCAAATTTAATATAATGATAAAACACACTAATATTAAACAAAAAAAGAATCACTGAAAAATATATTTTTAAAGTTAAATTATTCACAAACTAGTGATTCACACAAATTTCAAATAATTCAAATTTAAACTATTCAAATTTGAAAACTACTGGCACTAACAGAAAGTTTGTAATTTTTTGTACCTAAAGCAAAATATTCACAAAGAAACTCTAAATACAGCAAAAAAACAACTCACAAATAAATAAAAGAAAATAAATAAAGCAGAAAAGAAAAAAGAAAAAAACTAAATAAAAAAAAGCCCGCCTACTGGGCCACAGCGGCCTGAATACGACTAGAAACCCAACCTGTAGTTGGGCCAGGATGCAGGCCCGCTAGCCTAGTAGGCCCAACAGGGCATGCAAGCAGAGGTAGGCCCAAAAGGCCTGCAATAGAGAGGAGCTCGAGACAGCTGCCGCGGCGGGGCTTATAAGCAGGTGCGGGCGCCCTTCGGCTAGCGAGGTGGGACTAAACTTGCCCGCACGGCACCTGCGCCAGCGCACCCTTTAGTACCGGGTCGTGGCTCCAACCGGTACTAAAGGGGGGGGGGGTCTTTAGTACCGGTTGGAGCCACCACCCGGTACTAAAGGGGTGCGCTTCCCGCCGCTTGGCCTGGCCAAATTTGACCTTTAGACCTTTAGTACCGGTTGGTGGCTCCAACCGGTACTAAAGGCCCCTCCTATATAAACAACACTTACGAAAATTCATCAGTTTTCCTCTGCTTCTTCTCCTCTACCCCGTCGCCGCCGCCCCTGTCGCTGCCCCCGTCGACGCCCCCGTCGCCACCTCCCGTCGATGCCCCCGTTGCCATCCCCGTCACCGCCCGTAGCCGCGCCGTCCCCGTCGCCGCCCGTCGCCATCCCCGTCATCGCCGCCCCGGCCCGTCGCCATCCCCGTCGTCGCCGCCCGTCGCCGTCCCCATCGCCGCCCCCCGTCGCCGCCCCCGTTGCCTCGCCTCGCCGGTGAGCTCCTGCCCCGCCATGGCCACACACACACACACATTGTTAATTAGTTATAAAATTGTTAGTAATTTTTCTGTTTTTTAGTTATACAAATATTTATAGAAATGTTAATTTTTTTCTATTTTTTAGTTATAGAAATATTAGAAATGTTAGTTATATAGAAATGTTAGAAATTTTAGAAATGTTAGTTTTAGCTAGATGAATTAGAATAATGTCAAATTGTTAGACGATGATCGATGTTTTTTTTAGTTTCTTATAATTTTAGTTATAGAAATTTAGAATTTGCATATAGAATTTTGATATATGCAACGATATCATTTTTTAAATTTGTATATAAGAAATCACAATCCAATCATTTAAAAAATGTTACTTTTGCGGCATATAGTATTTGTCTCGACGATGCCCAGCCCGCATCCTCGCCGTCGACCCGTTCGCGGCGACGTCCTGCTTCAGAGGACCCATGTCCGGGACTGGGCTCCGCCGGGCTGGCACTGGGAGGTGCTACCTTCAGGGGCTCGCCGCTTGGTGAGGAACCCGGCCCCGGGTCCCGTCGTCGACCCTGAGCTCCTTTGGTGGCGTTCGCGCGAGCCACTTTCGGTGCGGAGGGAGCCGGCCCCGCCGGAGGTGGTACGTCGCCGTGTCAGGGAGGAGGACGAGCAAGTCCGTCGCTACATGGCTTCTATGGACGTCAGGTTCTCCAATACCTGGCAGGTTCTTTGGGGAGATGACCGGAGCTATGATCCTGTGACGGTTCCTTCTCTTTGGGTGTCCACCGCCCGCGCCTCAGGAACCGCGAGTGGCCTAGATTATTCTGTAGTATTCGATCTTTATTAGCTAGCTTATTCGATACGATGTATTCGAGATTATATATATTATTCGAGACGATGTATTCGAGATTATATATATTATTCGAGACGATGTATTCGAGATTATGTTCGATGATGCATATTATGTACTATGATTCAGTTTTTCCTTATTGATTGCATGCATGCATTGTAAATTGAATACTAAATTGTTTTATATTTCTTCTGAATTAGTTAAATAAAACCTATGGCGGACAATACCGGCAGAGAGGGAGAAGAGGCCATGTTCGAGCTCATACGCTCCCCTCGCGGGCCAGATGATCAGAATGAAACAGATGACGGCTCCCAATATCTGAACAATACCGGGGAGGGTGATGATATGATATTTGATCGCGACGACCGAATTGATGAAGTCATGAACTATGATTATGATGACGAAGAAAATGTTGATCTTGAAATAACAGAGACCGGCCAAGTATATTTATATAAGCATGCATCGGGTGATCATCACATGGTTTAAATGATTTGAAAATATATTAACAAATCGATCTTTCTTCTTTCAGCCCTCCAGATCGAGCAAATCTTCTACAGGCAGCAGGACAATGCGAGGCCAGGCCAAAAAGTTGAAGGAGGGCGTAAAGTACAACATCGATGCCATCAAAACTAATGGCGAACCAAGCGCGCCTAAGAACATTGTGAACAAGTTCGTTCATCAGTGCGGAGTTCTTGTGAGGGACCAACTCCCGATCTCCATTCAAGAATGGAAAGAGCCAGCAAAGAAACGTCCAGATCTTACTTTTGTCGACGACAAAGCAAAATCAAAGCTTTGGGAATCTCTCATGGAACATTTCACCCTACCAGATCATTTCACAGATGCAGATGTGCAGAAAGTCAAGGACGCTGCTCTTAGGAAGATGGCAATTGCATTCAACAACCACAAGAAAACTATATGGGCCAACTACGTCAAAGGAGGAAAGAAGACTCCAGAATTCAAGGGAACACTGGAGAAGCAAAGAGAACACTGGCCCGCTTTCGTGAAATTCAAGGAATCGGAATTATCTAAGGAACGGTCGACAAAAAACAAGAGCAATGCCGCAAAAAAGGAGCAGTTCCATAGGTTGGGGCCAGGTGGCTACGTGGTGGCAATGCGTAAGTGGGATAAGTCTGAGCAAGAGATGCTGGATGAAAAGGTCACTCCAGTTACTAAGAGCTGGCCCCCCAGGTGCAGAACTTGGTTCTATGCGCATGGGGGGCGTTGGACCCGAAGACAGGCCAGGTTTCGAAGAAGGCATGTCTTAAAGGAGCCGAAGATAAGTTACTTGATGCAATAGAAGATGCTCGAAAGGGGGTGTTCACGCCCAACATAGAGAACGACGAGCTTACGCGTGCCCTGGGAAATCCTGAACACCCAGGAAGAACACGAGGCAAGGGCGTTGTTCCGTGGTATGAGGGCTTTTCGGACTGGAACTGTAACATCCCAAATTTTCAATTTGGTATGTTATACATAGATCATCATTGCATATCATGTTTTATTTCATTTTGACAAAATCCTCGATAAATCCTAAGCAACTCAAGGACCCTCGGAGAGAGTTGGGGATTTTTCTCGAATTTTCATATTTGATTTTCATCAAATAATAAGACGAGGATTTTGGTTTTAATTATTTTTCTCTCCGGAAAAATATTTCATTTTAAAAATAAACAAGAGGAGAAAATATGACTTCTCCAAAACAATTGAAATACTGGAGGAAAAATGTTAAAATCATTATTTGGAATTTATTTGGATTTTATTTGCAATTTTTATTGCATTAAAAATATTGCATGTTTTCAAAATATTTATTTTGATCTAAAACAAATGTTCACCCTATTCTAGATTTTCTAACTAGACGGGGAAAATTTATTTCATATTTTTCTGATTTTTATTTATTTTTCTACGAATTATTTTCCGCGGAACTTATTTAAAAAAATACGCGCGACGCCCGCTGGGCCGAAGCCCAGCCGAGCGCCGGCCCGCCCGCGCTCTCCTCTCCGTGCACGGGAGCGACGCCACCGCCGCCGCCGAGTCCGGCACCCGCACGGCACCCGCCGGCCGACCCCTCCCCCAAGCCACCTCGCGCCCCCCCCCTTTAAATACCCCCACCCCCTCTCTCTTTCCTCTCATCGCCGCCGCCGCCGCCCTCATCGCCGAGCGCCGCCGCCGCCCGCACTTGCCGCCGCCGCCGCCGCACAAGCCACCGCCGCCGCCGGGAGCCACCGCCCCTCGCCTCGCCCGCACCCCCCCGAGCCCCGCACCCCGCCGCCGAGCCCGGAGCCCGCCGGAGCCCTCGCCGGAGCCCCGACGAGGTACTGTCGCTGCCCCGTTTCGTCGTTGCCGGTATTCGTTTAAAAAAACCCTTCGTTAAAAAAAACCCTAGTTTGGTTTTTTTCGGTTTTATTATTTTGCGAGCGTTTACCGAACCGTTCGTTTTAGCGAACGCGTTCGTCGGTTTTTTCTCTGTTAACGAACGCCCGTTCTTTAACCGTTCGTCCGTTTTTCTTTTTCGACGGATTTTTCCGTTATTTTCTCAGATTCGATTTCTGATCGAATCTTTGATTCTGTTTAACTTCTCGCTCGTTTATCGGAATCAGGCGATTCAAGCACCTAGAGTTTCGTCTCGAAATTCTCTTTCCGTTTAACCTACTCAGACAAGTTTTTGCTACAGTAAAATTTGACCTAGATTCAGATTAGCAAACGAAGTTTCTTTCTTCCGCCGTTTGACTTTCGTTGCTTCTTTCGAGTTGATTCTTTTTGCAAACCGGAGTTCTTAAGTTGAACTTTCTGGTTGGATCTTTCATTCGAGCTTTACCTGTGCATTAGATGAGTACTGATTGTATGCTTGTTTGTTTGCGATAGAGTACCCGGAGTGTGCCGCTTGTTACTTCGACTCGTTAGGTTTTGCGGATCATCAGCAAGGCAAGTAACACTTTGATCATACTTTTCCATACCCAGTTTTTACTGCATTAGATCTGTTTTCCTCAAACATTGCATGACTAGGATCTAAATAAATTGTGGGTATTGGGAAGTAGTTGAGGTAGCACCTATTACCTGTTTTCTATTCAAACCCTTGGGAGTTACTTCTACGTTGCTTTTATTATTGCCATGCTATGCTCGTAGACGTGGATTGGGTTTGAGAGATATTCATGACAGATGTGAGATTGTTAATAATGGTTCAACTTAAGGTGGCAACTAAAACTCACATCTGGGTGGATTGAGGCACCTGGAGAACCCAGTGTTGTCTGATTTTATAAGGTCCGTCACCCAGGCTCAAAGGGATCATAAGATTATTCAAGCTAGAAACTTCCGTGTGCAGCCACAAGCTATTATGGGCTCTAGCATAGTTGAGTAGGTTACAGGATCTCTTGAAGAGGTGGACTAGCAGATGTAGGGGAAAGTAGGTGTACCGGTCCATCCAGAGTAAAGAGTGATTGTTTCTGAAAGACTGTGTCTCGGTCATCCATTTCTCAAACATCATGTAGTGCGAGAATCAAGCGGAGGCGATCGAGTCTTGTGGGGAAAAGTGCGCAAACCTCTGCAGAGTGTACAAACTAATCATGGTTAGCCGTGTCCCCGGTTATGGACAACTTGAGTATCTAGTACCTGGATTATCATTTGAATCTCATCACCATGTTACCTTTAATTAATTTTGTTGGGTTAATGATGACACTTAATTGGGATTGAGTTGGAGGTACCTTCTCAATGTTTAACAACCACCATGATAGTTAAATAAAATTTATTCCTTTGCAGTAGGGAAAAATTGGCTTTTCGTAAAACTGTAACCATAGAGCTTTCCACCAGCCATATATGCATGTAGTATAGCATTATTATTGTTCATTGCTCTCTATGTGTTACATTGCCAGCATATTCTATGTGCTGACCCGTTTTCGGGCTGCAACGTTTCATGTTGCAGACTTTTCAGACGACGAGTAAGGTGCCTTAGGTCGTGGTCTTATACTCAGTGATGCCGCTGGAGTTGATGGACTCACTTATCTTCCAAGTCTTCCGCTGTTATCGTTATTAGATGGCCTTAAGCCATGTTTATCATACTTATTCTCTTTGGAGATATTCGATGTAATAAGTGTGTGATTGCTACTCTGTTATAAATCCTCCATTTGTACTGTGCGTGTCAGCATTACTGATCCAGGGATGACACTGGTGCACAGCAGCACAGACCATTTGAGGTCTGGTCGCTACAGGAACACCGACTACAGAAGCCGTGCAAGAAGGAAGATGGAGGAGGAGAAGAAGAGGAAGCTGGAGGAGGAGCAGAGGAAGCAGGAAGCAGAATGCCTTCAAGTCCTAGAATCAGCGCACGCGGACTTCGCAGTCAAATTCTAGCTCCAGCAGCAGCAGATCGACTCACTTAGCCAGGAAAGGGGGTCTCAGCAGCGGCAACAGCTAGCGGATGATCCAGCATTGGATAGCACCATCCCATCCATGCCGAGAAGCAGCATGGGTTCCGCCCCGGGTAACGCACTGCTGGATAGATACCATGTGGATGACATCTTGGAGAACACTAACTATGAGCTACACTTCAAAATGAAGAACATATCCATGAAGGTGGCGGACGTCGTTGCTTATACAAATCCCCCCGAAGCAACCTTCCATTGCAACCCGATTCCAGCCGGCTATGCTCGTGTCGTGGTTGATGAGGTGGTGGACCAATATTCGGGGCTAGAGCTTGACATTCCTGGAGGTGACGAGGAGCACACACTGGGAGAGGCCATACATCGTATCATCCTATGGAGAAAGGATTGCATCATCTTTCGAAGGCCACCGACACCGCGTCAGCCGACTCCTCCTCGAAGTCCGCCATCGCGTCAGGCCACTCCTCCTGCTTGAACTCAACCAACGCGTCAGGCCACTCCTCCTCCAAGTCCACCAATGCGTCAGGCCACTCCTCCTCCTCCAAGTCCGGCACAGCGTCAGGCCACTCCTCCTGCTTCAAGTCCGGCACAGCGTCAGGCCACTCCTCCCGCTTCAAGTCCGCCAACGCGTCAGGCCACTCCTCCTCCAAGTACGACACCGCGTCAGGCCACTCCTCCTACTCCAACTCAGCCACGTCAGCCGTCTCCGCTGCCTCAACAATCGTGGAAGAGAGCCGCCGCAGCTATGTCGCGTAGCGGTACAAGTCGAGGTAGTACAGGAGGTACAGACGGAGGCAAGCGATTTCAATATGGTCCAAGCCCCGCGCCTCTTCCGAAGAGGCCTTACGACATGACCGAATCGAAAAACGAAGCCGAAGTGAGGGGCCAATTGGACGCCCATTTTGGACTGAAACCGCCACCGCCGCCAAAGGAGAAAGTGCCCGATAAAGTCGTTGACCACTTTATTCGTATGGCTGAACCACCAGCTCCCAAGCCTGTTGACTCAGACTATGAGCGCCAAATGACGAAGGCACATCGAGCATGACTATAGAAGGAGTCGAGCTCGAGCTCGAGCCAAGCAGCTGGCAAAAAATGCGGGAAAACCATTCCCCAGCTGGGAGAACAGGCGGCGCAATCGATCCTCCCGCTTGTTGTACCAACACATGAGAGCACCGGCGCCGGTCAGCTGGTAATAACCGACGGGCATAGAAGGCATGCTAAAGAGCTCGGTATCACTGTTGGACAACTCATCGAGATCGAGCCCATGTCTCCGCTTAGAGAGGAGGACATAAAACGGAAATATGTCCGCGGCGAACCTTTGGTCAAGCCTGAGGAGGTCAAGAACCTCCCAACGAGAATGTATGAATTGCATGATTGGTACATGAAAATTACCAAGAGTTCCAATCGAGAGTCCTTCATGGTGAACGTCAAGGAAGAGCATTACTTCCATAAGCTAGCTCTGTCCGTTGAGTATTCAGAACTATTTCAGTTATTCAATCAAGAAGCACTCGACAAATCTCTCGTCAGTTGCTATTGTCTGTAAGTGATTTCTTTCTGTAATTGAAGTCTCAAGCTAGCTTTAGTGCTCATTGATCGATCATTACCTGTAATTATCCTCACTATATTATTTTCTGTGGTATTATGCAGGATGAAGATGTATGAAATGAAAAAAGCTGGACGCTATGGCATTGGGTTCATTGACCCAAATACCATTAATGAACACACATGGAAATTGGAATGGTATAAAGAAGATGTAGAGAATAAAATGCTAGAGTTCTTGAAGCGCCTCAATACCAATGAAGATATACTACTTCCTTACAACTTCCTGTGAGTCACACTGTCTTGTACTACAAATTCTGTTTTTGCTTACTAGCTAGTTAGATGTTAATAATTAAGTGTATAGGGTTTAGGGTAGTTGATTAGTGTTATGCACATGCCCGCTTAATTAAGACATGCAAACGTGTGCGCATGCAGTTACCACTGGATCTTGTTAATCATTAAAGTTGAAGAAGGAACAGTTGAAGTACTGGACTCACTACTTAAAAAAGAAAGTGACTTCACCATCTTGAAGGGGATAGTCGGCAGGTAATTTCAATCATTATTAACTATATCTCGGCCTATTTAGTTCGTCATTTCCTGATTTAACTATTTAATAACCCCTTTATTAATTTTATTTGCCGGCGGGCAAGGCTTGGGCAAAGTTCATCAAGGTGACTCCAGGCAAATAGCGACAAAAGTTGTTTTGGTTTTGACCCAAGGTAAGTAATTAAGTAGTACTAGCTAGCTACCATCTCTTTAATTCTTGTTTCAATACCATTAATTAATTATCATGCTTGATTAATTATTATCTAATTAAATTCTATTCTCGTAGAGGCCCTGAAGCAAGCGCCGGGGACTGAAGTGTGTGCATACTACGTTTGCGAGAACATTCGCATGATGGCGTCCGAAAGGAGCAAATCTGATAGACAGCAATGGGTACGTTTGCTAGAACACTATTCACAATTTTTACATGATTATCGATATCTAGTCACACAACTAATACACATGCATATTGATCTCCTTAACAGTTCAAAGACGTGCGGGAGCGGCTCCTACCAACAGAGCGCATACGAGCACTTCAAGAGGAAATAGCGGGATTTTTGCTCGACCAGGTCATAGATCCCAAAGGAGAATACCATTACCCGCTACCGCCCCCATGAATCACTCCCAATTGTCATTGTGCTCCGAAGGCATCATGGCAACATGTAGGAGAAATTGTATATATACCTAATTGTATATATATATATACATGTGTATGTGTGAATAATGGTGGTTGTGAGACATTCGATGATATATATATATATATATATATATATATATATATATATATATATATATATATATATATATATATATATATATATAATCGGTTCTACAAGAAATTCTATTTATATATATGCATAACGTGTACAATATGTAGTATCATAAAATAGCAGCAAACGAAAAAGAATTAAATAAAAACACAAAATTAAAGGAAAAAAATCATGAATCCAAAACCCCCCAAACATTTTAGTACCGGTTGGCGTTACCAACCGGTACTAAAGGGCTCACCGCCCCCGGCGCTGGCTCGTGCCACGTGGTGGCCCTTTAGCGGCGGTTCGTGCAGAACCGGTACTAAAGGGAGGACCTTTAGTCCCCACCCTTTAGTGCCGGTTACAGAATCGGCTAAAAAAAGCCCTTACGAACCGGTGCTATGGCCCGGTTCTGCACTAGTGCCTGCCATTTCAGAAATCATCCCGTAAACTCATGTAAGTCTTTGTACGTCTAGCAAAGTTCCTTGTAAAATACATATATTCATTACTATTTCCATTCTAAGATTCGACGACAAAATTTTCCTTAGTAGAAAGATTCAATAAATGATGGTCACTTCCCATTTACTCCAGCTCTACGGTTTCAGAACAAAGTGAACAGTTTCAACACAGCTCTACGTTTTACTACACTTCTTGCACCAAGTGTTGATCGAACTATCTATGACTTGAACAACGGTCCCACAGAAAGGTATGTTGCTTCCCATTTATGATGTGATTACAGATATATGTGCGCATGGATATAGGACCGCGAATACATGCAATACACAAACGACTTTCCGAATCTTGACGTACATCGGCAACCCAAAGTCTGTGCGCCCGCTCATGCGTGCTACAAATTCTCTCCTAAAACCCCCCTTTTGTTTAGAACACATGTGCCCTGAAGCCCAAAGCCGAGAATAAAAATCTTTTGAACGAAAGCATAATCCCCCATGTTCCCTGTTTTTCTAAGAGATTATCCCGTTTGACCTGAGACCACTGACAACAGGCGGCGTACCTCATCACCATTCTAAAAAACCAATATACATGACCTTAAAATGACCCTAATCGTTGGCGTCTGTTCCTTGGGAGCCGCCGGCGAACGACTCGTTCCCCCCAGATTGGGGGGAGTGAGCGAAAAAATTTGTTCGCCGAGGAGAACCCCCAGCGCCCCCCCCCCCCCCCCCCCCCTCCCCGCCGCTCCCTCCTCGGCTTCACGACTGATTTGATAGATCAAGTCCTCTGTTTGTGCCACACAAAAGGCCCAATTTGCACGCTACTAAAAAACATGGGCGTTATATTATAAAAAACACGTGAATTTGCCATGGTGCAAAATTAAAAACCACATAAAAGTTAAAAAAATTATTTTAATTTTACCACAAAAAATGGTGAAAATGATCACATGGCAACTTGTTTTGATCATCGTATTCAAAAATAAATTATATATAAATTTGCCACTGAGACATTTTAAAAAAAACTTCTACAAAAATGCCATGGGTCCAATATATTAGAAAGGTCATACTCTCTTTTTAAGGGAAAATGCTACGCTCTTAATAGTGGAAATGCTATGCTATTAATAATAATTTTTTTATGTTCTTGATAGTAAAAAAAGCCATGCTATTATATAAAAAATGCCATGCTCTTTTTAAGGGAAAATTCCATGCTCTTAATAGTGAGAATGCCATGCTATTAATAATAATAATAATGCCATGCTCTATTAAAGTTGCGATGATGATTTTTTAAACTGTCATGACATTTAAAATAAACTACCATCCTTATAGATTAAAAATGCCATGGACACTTTTTTTTTTGCCACGAACTATAACTAACAATAAAATGCCATGGTGTTCACTGAAAAAAATGCCATGCTAAGTTCAATAAATTTCCCATGTTCCAAACAATAATGTTGTCATGATGCAAATGATCAAAATATCATGCTACATTCAATAAAACTACCATGGACTAGTTAATAAAAATGCCATGCTCTAACAAATTAAAATGGCATGATCCATGATATTTTGCAAAAAAAATGCCATGGTTTTTTGGGATGTGCCATGATATTTCAGGGGTTTTGGGGAACAACGAATATTTCAGGAATGTGCCATGATGGTATATACATTGGAACATGTCAGAGTTTTCTATAATAAAAAAATCATGGTTTCTACAAATAAATGCCATGGCTTTCTACCAAAGAAATACTGTAGGAAAACATGTTTGATTTGCCATGGTATATACAGTATAATTGACATGGTTCCTACAAAATGTCATGGTCTCTAAAAAATGCCAAGGTTCCTACAAAATGCCCATGGTTTCTCTACAAAATTCCACAACATTTATTGCCGTGTCTATTTAAATATAATTGCCAAGCTCTGAACAATAAAAGTGCCATTACACCTACAAATGAAAACTACCAAGGGCTACTTAATGAAAATGCCATGTAATTAGAACGTCTTATTCTAAGAAAAATGCCTCCCAAATTTAACAATTCTGTCAAGAAAAGCACAAAAATGTGATATTTCTGTAACATTAGTAAAATTGCCATGTCCGTAGAACATTTTGCTCTTAAGAAAAATGACGTAGACTACAGATTGCCATGTTATAGACAACAAAATATGAGAGGGGGGGGGGGGGGATCAGTAAAATGGCGTGGCAAAATCTACAGAAAATGTTCAAAAAAAATGCCATGTTCCACTGATGCCATATTCTGTTCCAATTTGCTATGTGCAAAAACAGTGGTATAATTGCCATGTTATACCACCATTTATTCTTGAAAAATGCCAAGGACCAACAAACAAAAACAGTTTTCAATAGTTTTGCCATGTGTGGACTGACTAGTAAATTTCAGACAATTGCCATGGCATTTTTGAAAAAATGTTCCATGTCACTTTACACAAAGTTGCCATGGTTATTGCAGCACAGTTTCTCTTAAACTTTTCAGAAATTTTGGCTATGTTTTGAAGCACTAGTAACACTGCTAGAAGCAACTACAAAATTTCAACATCTACACCTTTGCTCACCACCTGAAGCTAAAAGACAATAGCAAAACGTGTGGGCGCGTCGACCAGTGGACAACCGACAAGTTCCCCGCAAATGAAAGAGGGACGACGGGGGAGGCGCCCAGCCACGTACCACGGTGATGTGTTTGATGACTGAGCGGGCAGGGAGGATGGCGTGGAGGCAACCGCCGCGGTGTGGGCACGGCCCTGCGCGATCCGCCACTCACACGATGAGCACACCGTGGCCATGTCCCAGCACAAATCTGCGACAACGGGTCCCTCCCCTTCGCCGTGGCCTCTTCCATAGTTGTTGTCGCCCAAGGAGACGAGTGCAATGGTGGTCGTCCGCACGTTGTCGAGATGCGGTGAGGAGGAGGAGCCCCCCTAGCAGGGCGCGGAATTTGAGGTGCCCCGGCAGCGCGGGTCGCCGGACTCTCTCTCTCTCTCTCTCTCTCTCTCTCTCTCTCTCTCTCTCTCTCCAAAGTCAACGAAAAAGGGGAATGGGGGCACCAGTTTTGTACGTGAAGGGGACACGTTCCCGGACAACACTACACCTACGTAATTTTTTTACGTGCCTTACAAAGGAGCTTAGCTGGAAAGATTTTATTGGAGAAGAAAAGTGAGGCCGGGCCTCACCCTGTAAAATTGAGGTAGGGGGTGGGGGGTATTAGTTAGGGATGGAAGGTTTAGTACCTCTTTTTAGTAAAAATTACGTAGGTGTAGCATTTTTGACGCGTTCTCCATAGACGCGTTCCCTACAAACGTGTAGATTTTTCTGACGTGGCCAATCGGACTGCTTTGAGATCTGTGTTTTCGATCCAATGGCTAAGGGGTAGGTCGCTGGAGATGCCCAAATAACTGACGGCAGTCAGATAAGATTTCACAAAAATTTCAGGGTCAAATTCCCTGGAAAAAATCATTAGAGAGCCGAAGTTTTCTTCGGAATCCAGTCCGAGCTCGATCCGTCGACTCTCAAAAAGGGCGGGAAGGAGGCTTTGCATGGTCACTTCCGAGTCGGAACCATATATACTCACGCGCCGCCTATATACATAGAATACGCGTAGGCGTAGCGTGTCCATAAATTTGGAGACTCACGCCGATCGAACTCCTCTCACCTCCACGATTACCCACACGACTCGCCGACTCGCCGACCAACCCATGGCGGCGGCAGCGGCACCAGGAGCGTCCGGCAGTGGCTCCGCCGGGGCGGCCGAGCGGCGCCTGAGGATGATGTGCAGCCACGGCGGCTGCTTCGTGCCCTGCGGCCCGGACGGCGCGGCCCGGTACGTCGGAGGCGAGACCCGCGTCCTCGCCGTGCCGCGCGGGGTCTCCTTCCGGGAGCTGGCAGCGAGGCTCGGGGAGATGGCTGGCGGCAAGATCGTGTCAGCGCTCAGGTACCGCCTCGCCGACGACGAGGACGTGCTCGTGTCCGTCACCTGCGACGAGGAGCTCGCCCACCTGCGCGACGAGTACGACCGCCTGCAGGCCACGCGGCCGTCGGCCACCTTCCGGGTGTTCTTCTCCGGCGTCCAGCGGCCCGCGGCGTCTGGGCGTCCTCCGCTGCACCCGGGGACGCTGCGGCGCGTGCAGAGCGACCCGTTTACGGCCGCGCGCGTCGCCGGTCGACAGCCGATGCGGCGCGTGCAGAGCGCGCAGGACCTCGCCGGATACAGCCGCTTCCGGTTCCAGCCGTGCTGCTACGACAAGCCCCGCCGCCGCCGCGACCAGTACGCGCCCGTACCGGCGCCGCCGATGCGTCCACCGCTCTCCGCCATGTCCAAGAACTCATACGGTGCGATTCGACAAGGCCAGGAACTGATGACGGCCAAGAAGACGGCCGACGCCGTCATCGCAGAGGCGGCAGCGCTTTATGGGAGCTGGAGCGAAATTAGGGTTTAGCTCTTCGCTAGAGAACACTAGAGCTGTCCGGTCACTGCTATGTGCTCAGAAAAGTTGTAAAGCCTTGTACAGATGATTTCCTATGAAATGTCTCATGTCCTCAGTTATTTGTCCAGGATCAACTCTGATGATTCCTTGCTTAATTATCTGTCGACTGTAACAAAGATTATGCTAGGAACATATTTGTCCAGGACCAGGATCAACTTTTGTTGCTTCATAATTGTATTACAGGAAGAGCATTCTTTGGTTCGCTGGAGTACAAAGTTCAGTTTTTCTTTTTTTGAGAAGTTGCAGAATACAAATGTTGATCAGCTGCCTCATTGCTCCTCGTTGATTACATGTTCAGAACTACGCTACAAAATAGTAGAAGCTTTAATCCACAACGGAACGTCGATTAAAACCTCCAGAAGATAAATTTTGCACTCGAGAGAATCGCATCATCGGTACTTCTGTTGAGAGAAAATTGAAATTTTGGCAATTGTTTACCACCATATGTTTTTTAAGAACATCTTCAGATCAGATTCTTGCAAGCCACCGTAAATAAGGCCGGTAGACCAGACTTACTGGATGCATCATTCTATCGTTTTCATTGAATTCCATCGACGACTGAATTATCAAATACAAGGACAGTTTACGAAATACGTACAAGCACGACAAACACCAGTCTGGCCGGCCCCTTTGGAGATTAATCTCGCTCTATTGGTATGTGATTGTTCAGATCTAAATGCTTCTATACATGGATTTGTAAACCGGAACCTGAAAGCGAGGCCCTTTATGTGGCCAAATTCTTGCATACTATTTTTATCGTAAATGGATCACCCAATGCAACACAATTTTATGCACAGACACCTTTTTTCAGGGGAAAATACTAGAGCTGTGACCAAAAGGGTTTCTGCTGTGACAAGTAAATTACAGGCGTCTGGCAAGGGAAATATCTGGCTGAGGAATTAGAGGAACTTTGGTTAGTACAGTTTACACCAGTGAAATGTCACTGTACTGAATTGTACTCACTCCCATGCAGGACCTCGGTAGTCACTTAACAGTTCACACTAGTAAGAACAACCAGCGTACCTTCCACATGAATGGAGCTTTGATGACGCAAGTAAATGTTAGCGAAAAATGTCGGAATTCAAAGGGAATCCACACGAAAATCTTAAACCAGACTTTAGAAAGAGAGAAGAAGGAAAACTATTAGCCCTACTCTGATTTGCGCGGCCGACTGAAGTAATTGTTGAGAGCTAATATTGGTTGGCCAAGTTTAAGGGCATCTATTATGTTAGCAAAACAATGCAAGTTAAAAGATAGATTTGTCGCGTACAAGAAACGGATCATCAAGAAACTGAAATATGTTTTGCTCCCGCTAACACCTAGCAGCTGGACTTAACGGTGAATATAGTTATGCGCCAAACAAGGCTTGTGCTTTATCAGTCATGGCCTCAGCAACGAAGAGATCATCCGGTGCTCAAGCTTTCTGAGAGCCTGCATGCCGTGTGTGTTGCGGTCTATCCAACATCACTCCAAATGTCTGAGTAAAGAGAGTAAATTTAGTTACCTTCGTTTTAGTTTCCATGTTCAAACTAATGGAATGTGATATGCAAGGTTCTGCAAATAAACAAACACAATTTAGATTGTTGCGCACCTTCACTCTCTGGCAGAATGGAAATCCTTTTCCTGATACCTCTCATCCTTATGACGACAGATATTAAGTGAAATGGGAAGACCATGAAATACAATTTCCACACCTGATGTCTTTGTTGTGCTCTACTATTTTGTTCCTTTCCTATGTTTACACTGAACAATATATATAGCCAAGATGGGAAGAAAAGCGTATGTATATCTGGACAAGTGGGCCCGGCATTGACGCAACAGTCGTACACCATTTAAAAATGCCAACAGAGCTGCATATACCAGTAGTAAAAGGAATAAATCCAAAAGCTATATATGATTACTAGTTCCCTTTTCCTTACACTTTCGTGTTACTGCAAAATACGGCGGTTTATTTCAGCAATGGTTTTAACATTCTAAAAGGACACATCATTTATTCTATGTGATTTCATAGTGATAAGCGCCTAAAGAAAGTAGTTTTAACAACTCCGTCGGTGCTGATGAAAAATCGTCGGGTACGTGTTTCATCTCATGATGAAAAAATTATTTTGCACTACTTTCTCTTAAGCGAACAGAACTTGCAGTTTGTTTATGTCATGTCTGTTACTCTTCTTGACGGAACCTCGTCAGAGGGCAGGGAGCTCCCGCATTGCATTAAGAAGAAGATAATTGGTCCAATTAGTAAGTGGAACCGGACCCAAAAACCAAACATAACACGGTTAATTAAGGGAAACCGGCGAAGACCACATGTCTGGTACTCTTCTAACTATCTTACAGTCACTGAGAAAGAGATATCTAAGAGTATTTCCAACAGTCAAACTTGATATCTAAGCGTACGTATATGTGAACATTGTATGGCCAATTTCTTGTGTAGTATTTTAAGACCAAACTATTGAAATCCTGATTTTGTGAAACAAAGAAAAGCGGTACAGATTTTTGTGCACATTTACTGTTTGGCACATTGGATATCCTTTTCCTGATACGGTGATACCTCCTATCCTTACGCGGACAGAGTCAAAGAAAATGGAAATACCATGAAACTTGATATATGTCTGCACTGCACCTGATATCTTTTCTTCATGTTTGTTGATCTCTTATGTTCCTTTACGGGAATTTATAACCAAGACTGGGAAGACAGGGAAAAGGGGATGTGGTATTTATGATAGCCTTTTACATAGTAGGCCCTTTAATATATATACTGGAATAATGAATAAATACAAAATGGAAGCACATTCGAAATTAGTAATCGCTGGATAGTGAGATTCACCAACCACAGACACGAAGATCGTTTCTGCCAAGTTGATCCATCAGTATTTGCACAAGCGAAAAGTAAGAAGCTTACAATAATATATTTTCACAGAAACACATATCAATGGATCATCCCATTTCAAGCTTAATTTGTCCTGAGTTTTACAATTTAGAGTATTTTCTAAGGGATTCTCCCGCACTTTTCATCTCATCCGGCACCGGTAGATTACAGAGGAGCGTGGTACTGTGGTAGTCTCACTTCACAATAGCATCGGCCACTACAGTACCATCAAAAATAAAAATAAATTGGTTCTGCCAAACTCAAGATGATCTAGAGTCAGTGAAGACCAGTTCAGCAAAAAAACAATCGGATCGATGAGAATCCACACGAACAACGCCAGATTGCAAACTATGGTTGGAAGGAGTAAAAAGGGAACTGTGAGCTCTGCTCTGATTTAGTTTTGCTCGACGTGACCGATCAAAGAAGAGATTAACGGTGAATTACTTGGGACTGGGTACTTCGTAGTTAACCGACCGGCGATCGTACAGGTGTACAGATTGTTCACAACAAGGAACAAAAACGGGCATGAGGAATGAGCACAGCCTGAAGATGTGGATGAGCATTGCGTCCTTTCTGAGAGTGCACGTAGAGAACTTAAGTGGTCTAATCCACCAGTGCTCCAAATGCCTGAGTAAAGGCCCGGATAAATTTATTTCTCTTCGTTTCAGATTTTGACATCGAACTATTGAAATCCCGATTTTGTGAAACAAAGAAACACGTGCAGATTTTTGCGCACATTTACTGCTTGGCACATCGGGTATCCTTTTCCTGATACCTCCGATCCTTATGCGGACAGATTTCAAAGAAAATGAAAATACCATGAAACTTGATATGCCTGCACTGCACCTGATACCTTTTCTTCAAATGTGTTGATCTCTTAATTTTCCTTTACGAAACTTTATAGCTAAGACTGGCAGGACAGGGAAAGGAGGATGTGTCGGTGGAGTTTCAGAGTTTAGAGTATTTTCTAAGGGGTTCTCCTGCGCTTTTCATCTCATCCGGCACCGGTAGATTACAGAGGAGCGTGACCCTTGCCTCTGCGATTTGAGGCCCTTCCCCCTGCGTGGATGCATCCATCTTCCAGAGCTTCACCTCCCATACCTTCAAATCCATTCCAGCAGCAACTATTAATTTCGGTTGATCGCTAACATCCTTTCATCATTCGGATTTGACAGCGATACGCATCCATAGAAGATAGCTTTAACAACCTTCAATTTTAGTGAGCTTATTAGCTAGACCAGTTGCATTATTCCATCAATGGTCCGTATTGAGATCAGAATATGTTGAGATTATCATTCTACTCTTAAGCACAGAACAAGTTGCTAAGTAGTCTGCCAAACTAACATGGAGTGAGATTCAGACAGTTGTTTCAGAGTGAAAACACCATTATACTCCCTCCGTTTCAAAATAGATGATTCAACGTTGTACTAACTTTAGTACAAAGTTAATATAAAGTTGGGTCATCTATTTTGAAACGGAGAGAGTATATTTATATTGAATCGAAGGGAATCAAATCCACGTCGAAATCAGCCACTACGTGATCGACTGCTACTCCTAGGGAAATAGCAGGGGAAACGAATTAATATAACCTGGGTGGAGCGGCCGATGTGGACGGGGACGGCCCGCGCGAGGACGGTGTCGCCGGCGGCGGCGCTCCGGAAGTGGTTGATGCTGAGCTGCATGCCGGCGACGCGGCGGTAGCCCGAGGCCATGTGCGCGCCCATGCTCGCCAGGCCCTCCGCGATCAGCGCCGACACGCCGCCGTGGAGCACCTTGAACGGCTGCCGGCCGGCCGGCCACGAGCGCGAACGCAAAACGGCTTCTTTCAGTTTCAGTGCACACACAAAAGAAAAGAAAAAGTTTGCGACTAGCTGATCGATGGCCGGGGTTAGGTAAGCGGCCGGAAGGGAGAAGGACGGACCTGGCAGCAGGTGTCCGTGACGAGGAGGCGGCCGGTGAGCCGCGACGGCGAGACCTCCTCGATCTCAAAGCCGAGGGCGCTGAGCGGCGCGTCCAGCTCCGCCGTCTTGCTGCTCGCCGACGCCGGGGCCGTGGCGTCGCCCATGGTTGACTGGTCGAGGCACGGCCGGGGCTCGTTGGGTTGACTGGCCGAGCCGAGGCGCGGTCGCTCGGGGGAAGGGAAGGTGCGGGTGTGGTGGCGGGTGGGGAACTGCGATCGGGTCAGCGCCGCGTATGTGTGTATGTATGGCCTTTGGAAAGTTGAGTTGAGAGTGCCTGCGATTACAACACGAATGCACTCACACAACGCCACCAGATAAAACACCCGGGCGATTACAACACAGACGTACACACACGCACACACTCACACCATCACACAAATGCAATGGCACAATGAAGACCTGGTGATACGTGCATGCGTAGTCGAACCAAGGAACAACTCAATCATACAGTGCATTGCTGGGGAATTCAGTGACTGTTTTCTCTGTGAGAAAACCACAATTTAGTCTTGCTTTATTATGATGGTGCTGGAGAAATCCGTTCCCCGATAGATGCCTCACATCCTTAAGCTAACATGAACAAATGAAGAAAATGGAAACATTAGATGATGCGACTCTCGTCTCTTTTATTGCCATCATACATATTTTTTCTCTATAATAATCGTGTTTCTCTTCTGTTCTCCTTTTCTTATTGTTTTGGTGCTGCATGTTTGGACGCTTTAGCGGAGATGGGGATGTATAGACATAGGAAAAGTGGAGAATTAGGTGCCAAGCAATCGATATTGTATTGTCATTAGGGCATCTCCAACGGCAACTTGCAAAAAACCTCCCGCATCCGTCCGCTCACAAGGGAGACCAGTCCGCGGACGCGGATGCGGGAGGCAGCCATCCAACGCTAGCCGCATACATTTTCATAACAACTCAAACCAATCGGACGAAATTCATTCAAACAAGTCCGGATTTCATATAGACACGACCCGGTTTAATATAAACATATCGGATTTTCGTATAAACATGACGAATTTCATTACAAATACATCAAAGTGGTCCTAGGCAGGCTAATCTAAATGAACGACGGCGTCCGGTCCCCATCTCCGGCCACGAACCAAGAGAACGGAAGCTTCGCCTTTTCCAGCTCCGCCTTCGTGACCTCCTTCTCCGGAGCCCCGGGAACTGAAGTTGTCCGCCTCGACGTTGCCGCCAAGTGACTAATCGACCGAAGATGCTGAGCCCACCAAGCTTGGCATCGACGAGATGGGAGGAGCGGTGGCCTTACTAGGACCCAAGCGGTGGCGACCTACCGTGCACTACTCTTCCTCGCTGCTGGCGGCGCCCGCGGACGTGCCGGATTCTTCGTCGTCGTGGCGCCTGGGCGCGACCTCCTCATCGTCGGTGTCGCCGAACAACACCAGATCGATCCCAAGCCCGTTTCTGACCGCCCTGGCCCCAAAAAACCCCTCACCCCACCTGCGCATTTTCGGTCAGCGCCGCTCTAGAGGGTCAGCGCCCGCATTCATGCCAGCCTAGAGCGGAGGCGACCGCTCATTGGCGCCGACATCGAAGCGGCGCGCTGGCCGAGAGAGCGCCGCTTCCCGGTGCAGGCGACTACGCTCTTTCAAGCGACACGACAGCCACCTGTCAGTCCGTCTGCCGCCCACATTGATGGCACGCAGTTGCTGAGGCATCTCCTCCGGGGCTACCCGTCCGTCCGTCTGCCGCCCACTGATTCTATATAAACCGCTGCCCCGGCCATAGCCACAGTCATCCCTCTCCACACCACTCCCCGCCCATGGATCCCTCCGTGGCCAAAGCTCTCTAGGACAAGCTGACGTCAGAGCAGAAGAAGGCCATGGCTGCCATTGCTGCCAACTGACAGGCTGGTAGCCAGCCAGAGGACATGCAAATGGAGGACGCCTCCAACGACAAGCCATCGCCACCCTCGCGCTTGTTGCCGGCGGCCGCCACCTCCACCACCCGCTGCCGATACCGTCAGCGGGCGAGGCGGATCTCGCGGGCGGAGCGGTAGGACTCGAGCAGCGCCTCTTGCTCTGCCAGGTCTACGTCCGGCGCGACCGCCCTATCGGTGGCGACCTGCTCCTCCGCCTGCAGATGCTCCTAGAGGAGGTTGTGGTTGTAGTTGGCGTCAATCCGCACCTCCGGGAACTGCTCCTCCCACTCCTCCCGCACCATGTCCATATAATGGGCACGAGCCTCGTCGATGGTCAGGGTGCGATGCACCGGCGAGGGTGGAGCGGAGGAGGAGGGTGCCGCGGAGGAAGAGGAGGGTAGCGATGGCTTGTCGTCGGAGGCTTCCTCCATTTGCATGTCCTCTGGCTGCCTGCCGGCCTGCCAGTCGGCAGCAATGGCAGCCATGGCCTTCTTCTGCTCCGACGTTAGCCCGTCCCAGAGAGCTTTGGACATGGAGGGATCCATGAGCGGGGAGTGGTGTGGAGAGGGATGACTGTGGCTACGGCCGGGGCAGCGGTTTATATAGCACCAGTGGGCGGCAGACCGACAGACGGACGAGTGGCACCGGAGGAGATGCCTCGGAAACCGCGTGCCATCAATGCGGGTGGCAGATGGACAGACGGGCGACTATCGTGTCGTTTGAACGCACAACAGTCGCCTGCACCGGGAAGTGGCGCGGGTGGCACTCTCTCGGCCGGCGCTCCGCTTCAATGCAGGCGCCAATGAGCGGTCGCGTCTGCTCTAGGCGGGCATGAATGCGGGGCGCTGACGCTCTGGAGCGGCACTGACCGAAAGCACGTGGGAGGGGTGAGGGGGTTTTGGTGGGCCAGGGCGGTCAGAAACGGGCTTGGGATCGGTCTAGACTCTTGCAAATCTCCCCCACTTTTGTCTCCGGTTTCCGGGAAAAATCGCGTCCAGACCGCCCCGCAGATCGATACAGGTCGGTGTTGGATGGCTTCCGCTGTTTGGACCGTTGTGGGAGGTTTGCGGGTCGATGTTGGAGATGCCCTTAGTAATACATAGTAGGTGTTATTATTGCTTAGAGATGGCACTAGTTGGAAGAATTAAGAACCTGGCAGCAGGTGTCCGTGACAATGACGTGGCCTGTGAGCCGCGACGGCGAGACATCTTCGATCTCGAAGTCAAGGGCGTGGAGCAGCGCATCCAGCTCCGCCGCCTTGGTGCTTGCGGAGCAGGGGCGGAGCCAGGATTTGGATATAGGGGGGGCGAGTGATGACGATCACTAGTTTAGTACTATAGAACTATAGACCTATAGTAGGATTTATCAACCAAAACAGTATCTCAACATATGTTTAAAAATATATAGGTCAATAACAAATAATCCCAAATACTAAAATTCAGAAACACAGAAAACTTTAAAATTGGCTGTACTTTATTGATTTTTTTTTAAAATATAGCTCTACTGTCACTATTCATCAATGACTCGATCCAAAATTTTGGCCCCAGCACAGATTTGAGATTGAGGCAATTCACATGAACAATTCTCTTTGTTTTCCGACTAACAAAGTATATATAGCCAAACAAAAGGAAAAGGGGGTTACATCATACTGGCAAAACTTTTAGGTATATAAAGTACAATACCGTGTATGTACCTTGCCTAATTATCTGGTTGTGTGTGGACGGAAGCGACCAAGAGGACCGTCGGCGGCAGCCGTCGTATTCCCCGCTACTCCGCTGCGTCGACAAGCCAGGAATCAAGTCCAAGGTCAGCGACTTGGGACCGGCGTCCGGCGGCAGACGTCCTAGCGCCATGGCGCCGAGATAGATAGATCTAGCGATCTGATCGTCAGGCGAGAAGAGATCGAACGAACTACCAGGCCTCCATGATCTATCGTCTATATACACAGGCAAGGTAGATGGGCTATCTTTGTTGCATCCTGGGCTTTGGCGCATGAACAACAACGTGGATTTTTGGGCTTAAATGACATAATTAGGCAGGTAATCTCCGGCCATTAGCGCATATATATACGGGTATTAGTACTGGCCCGTACTATATTTCTTTGAGGGGGGCCGATCGTTGGAGGGGGTCTAGCCCCTGCTCGCCCCCTGTCTCCGCCCCTGTTGCGGAGGCCGAGGCATCTCCATGGTTGACTAGCCGTGGCATGGTAGGGGGAGGTCAAGAGCGGGTTTCGTGCACTTGTGATCGCTGGTGGGGAACTGCAACGGGTCACCGCCGTGTATGTATGGAATTTTTGGAAGTTACTATTAGTATAGCTGAGCATGACTGGCACGATCGACGCAGTAGAATTTGGCGAGAGTGTGGAGCAACACGGGGCTGCTTGGTTCCTAGTCACATCTTGTCGCACCATGTCACATTTTAAGTTAGGTACTTTAATCAACTTAGCTAGTAGGTGTTTGGTTTTAAAAATATTTAATCGATGATTCTTTGTTTGAGAAATAAGCTCATATGTCATATACATAAAAAGTGTCACCAAATTCCCTTAAGCAAGTAAAAGTGTGGTTAAGATTTTGAACAACCAAGGTAATACAAGTAAAGCAAAAATAGTATGGTAAACAGTGCCAAAATTAGTCACCAACCAATTAAGTCCTTAGTATTTTTTTTTATTTTGAAGCCAGATAGTAAGAGAACACCCAGATGTATATACAATTCAGATCAACCCCCTTAGTGAATTTTTTTGATGTATGGACTTTTTGGTAGGTATTAGTTTTTTTTTCGAAAAGGGGATCTCCCCGGCCTCTGCATCAGAGTGATGCATACGGCCATAATGGTATTAGTAAAGCTGAGATACTCGCATGATCGAAGCACGGAGAATTTGGCGACAAACATGGAGCAATAAAGGGGTTGTTTGGTTCCTAGTCACATCTTTCCACACTATGTCACATTTTAAGTTAGGTACTTTAATCAACCTAGCTAGTAGGTGCTTGATTTTAACCATATTTAAGCGAATATTATTTTTTTTGAGAAAAAAGCCCGTATTTCATACACATAAAAAGTGTCGCAAAATTCCCTTAAGTAAGCAAAAATGTGGTTAAGATTTTGAACAACCAAGATAAGATAAGTAAAGCAGAAAAGTATGGTAAACAGTGCCAAAATTAGTCACCAACCAATTATGTCCTTAGTACTTTTTGTCCTATTTTGGAGCCAACGCCACCAGCTAGTAAGAGAACACCAGCTAGTAAGAGAACACCCTTTGCTTCAAAGTAAAATCCAATAACACCTCCGTAGAACACGGCCGAAGACCCCAGGTAGTTGCCATTCTCATCTCGACATAGTGCAGCCACAGCTCCGCCCTTCTGCTCCGAGCTACTGCTCCATCAACGTTCACTTTGACAGTGCCGGTTCCCGGAGCGAGCCAGCGTTGAGTCTTGGCCACCCGTGCTGATGTGTTCACTTTAGGGATATGTTGCAAGTCCGCAAGGAAGTTGTTCACAAAAGAAATAGTTTGGTGTGGCGCTTGAAAGATTGCCTCGTACACAACTTTTCGCCGAGCATACCAAATTGCACAAAGTGTGACAACCATTGTTGTAAACTTGGAGTGATCCATCCTGCTGCATAATTCAAACAGCCATCTATTTGCACTTGGTTCTTCTAGTTCTGTCATCGCTAGCAGCACATCTGCATCCAATAGTGTCCACACACACCTCGACATCATACAGGAGATCAAAGCGTGCCGCCATGAGTCCTGGCATCCGCACAAAGGACATGTGTCCTAGGTTGCCATATTCCTGTGGTGTAACTCATCCGTGGTAGGCAGGGAGTGCCGTGCCAAACGCCAGATGAATACTTTGATCTTCGAGAGTATAGGTATATTCCACAGTGCCGACCAGGCTTTTCCTTCCTCCTGGCCTGCAGATGATCCCGATCTGCCCTCTAGGCTCTAGCCACTCCTCTCGCTGCAGTTTTGTGCTTACCAAAAATCTTACTAGTGTAAGTTTTAGTTGGGCCCCGGGGCGGTCGCCCCTTTTGCCCGGCCTATGGGCCGGCCCTGGGTCCTACGTTAACATGTTAAACAATTTTGAGTGGATGTTTAAATTCCAATGCAATTGAGGCATGCAAAATCAGTCCATAGAAGAAAGCATGTGCATGGGAGGAGGAAGAAGGGAAAGCTAGTCGGAAGGAGTTGGTAACCATCAGATTGACAAAGGACCCACATTTCATTTTTCTTATTACCTTGATGTTGCCTCCAAACCTAGAGGTGACGTTAAAAAGTTTTAGCTTTGAGGCTTTGGTTTGTAGTCTGGTAGGATGCAAAAAAACACAAATGTGGATGAGGAGGTGGATTTAAACTCTTTTTTTACAATCACAGATGATATTGTCGCTTATAGCGTGCCTGCCACTAGGTATAACAGACCGAGATCTAATGGTTCTTTTCATTTGCTCACTTGAAAACCATTTTCCTAGTCTCTACCAGGGTGTGGCCATGTCTCGCTTATAGAGAGAAGTAGAGCAGCCTCTCATCGGCGACCACCAGAATGGGCTGGCCCAGCGTGGACCACAACCCTTCAATGTTTCTTCTTCTTCCATTTTTTCACATTTTTGTTTTTTTTAACTTCTAATATATCTATTATAAAAATCACTTTATACGCAAAAATGAAAAATGTTAACCACACATTAAAAATGTTTCATGTGTATAGAATAAATGTTTCTAATGTATACAAAAGTTATACAATTTGTGTGGAAAAAATTAGATATCAAAACATATATAGGAAAAAAAAATTGATCATGTATTTGAAGAATGTTAAACATGTATCTAAAAAGTGTTCCCGGTGTATGCAAAAAATGTATAATGTGTTTGAAAAAAGTAGACATAAAATTTATATGCTTTAGAAAATGTAATAATGTATTTGAAGAATATTAAACCTGTATTTAAGAAATATTCCTGATGCATAAAAAGAAATGCTACGGTGTGTATGAAAAAAAATAGACATCAAAAGTATAAGTTTTCAAATATGGTAATCGTGTAATTGAAAAATGTTAAACATGTATTTGAAAAATGTTCCTGATGTATACGAAAAATGTAAAACGTGTATGAAAAAGAGCTGACATCAAAATATATGTTTGGAAAAAATACTAATCATGTATTTGAAATAATTGTTCAACGTGTATAGAGAAAATGTTTTCATGTATTTAAAAAAATCATAAATGTGTATTAAAAATGTTTTTGTTCTATAGAAAAGAGAAATAAAAAAACTAGCAAAGGAAGAAAAACAAAGACAATGAAAACCGATAAAGCAACAAAGATAATAGGAATGAAAAGAAAATAAACACAATGAAAATAAAGAAAATAAGCAAAGAAAACTAAAGAGAAAACCCAATAAAACCGAGAGAAAACAAAGAAAACTGATTAAGAAAACCAGAAAAACCAAAGAAAACCATGAAGAAACAAAGAAAAGCAAAAGTAAAAACAAAAAAAACTGACCAAAACCAATGAACAAACACACGATTGAGCGAAGAGAATTGGGCTACCAAAAGAAGCTCCAAAATGGGCCGGCCTAGAAATGAGGGGAGAGGGAAATCCTTTGCGTGAAAGCTCCTTCCATCTTGATTGAGCTGCCTCAAGAAAAAAAATCTCGCTGTAAGCGAGATATAGCTCTCTTATCTCTACCATTCTTAATCTTACGCGGGCTTAAATGAAGACAACCAAAATGTCAGGAGACACATAGCATTCACTCTTGGTTCGACAGCCTTTTCTCTATAGTTGTTTTTCTTCCATTTTTCTTTCTCCTTTTGTTTTTCTACATTTGGATAGCCTTTTATACTTAATTTTCTTTTCCTAACAGACAATGAGACAGTAGCTTTCCAACACTTGATTATTTGCGTACTAAAGAAGACTTGATTATTTGTATCGTCGGGCGCACCGTCAATTTAAAACATCTCTTCCTGTGCTCACAATGCCACGGTGCAATGCAACCACCGGAAGCAGGTAATTCAATGTAGTGGCCCTTGTGTCCCATGAAACATACATGGTGGTCCTCTTTTATTTACTATTGGTAGTAGTACAGAGGGTATTTTTTCTTACCACATGACATCGAGTGGTAAGCTACTACTCCCTCTCTTGCTAAATATAAGTTTTTTTAAGATTTCCATATAGATGTAATTTAGAGTGTAGATTTCGAAAATACAAAGATGAACATGGGAGCGCACACACCCACATAAATAGTAAATTCATAAAAAATACTAGAAAAAACGAAAATTTTCTGAAATTTCACGGTATGATCCTTAGTCGATCATTCTACTCACGTGTGAAGTTTCATGATGTATTGACATCCATGGATGTGATTTCTTCGTTAGTGAAGAAAATACAAATGCGACCATACTATTTATTAAACAGTGTTTTTAAATATAGTTTCGATTAGCTTCGATTTTATCATTTTTGCCCAGATTACCACGGATGTAATTTCTTTGTGAAACTTCATATGCGAGTATACCGGTTGATTATGCATATTAAAAAAATCAATTCAGTTTTTTGTATTTTTTTCTAGCATTTTTTAAAATTTACTATTCATAAAGGGTGCGCGCGCACCCATGTTCACCAAATCCGCGTCCGGTAGATTCACTCATTTTGCTTCGTATATATTAGAATCTCTAAAAGACTACTCAAAATATAGTGGGGGGGGGGGGGGGGGAGGCTCTCTCCTAATATGTTACTATATACTTCCTCCGTTCCTAAATATAAGTCTTTGTAGAGATTCCACTATGAACCACATATGGATGTATATAGATGCATTTTAGAGTATAGATTCACTCATTTTGCTTCGTATGTGGTTCATAGTGGAATCTCACCAAAGACCTATATTTAGGAACAGAGGGAGTATAATATTAAGGATACATAATTCGAATGTACTTGAGTCTTTCATACTTGTCTCTTTTTTCTTTAGAAAACTTTGAGATTCGCCCAAAATTAGTTAAGAGAATCCGTGATGATTTGATTTCTCTTTCCGGCACATTTGGTTGAAATTTATTAGAATAATAAGGAAACCATTTATGAATTTTACTGTATAAAATGTTTCAGATATCCCAGGCGGTTGTGAAAATTCGGCAATTTTTACCAACTTGTTTTGGTAAATTCATGTGGACCCCACTGTCAGCCTACTAACTCATCCAAATTTGATGAACTGTCGGCCTACCTGCTAGACCACCACCCCTCCTCCCTCCCGGCGAGGCCAAATTCAAAAGCCGAGAACGGCGAGCAGCGCCAAACGGAGCCCCCCGACCCGGCCGCCGCCACGCCCGCCCGCCCAGATCCGTTCCGCCCCCCACCGCCGCGGCCGCTCCAACCCCAACAGACAGGACGGCCGGCCTCTCCGTCCCGTCCGCCCCAAACCCGCAGGTGAGTAAATCGCAACGGCGCCGCCCAAATTCCAAATCTTTCCTCTCCTGTCCCCACTCCCCTCCCCCTCTAGGGTTTCCTCCCGTCCATGCCGGATCTCTAGCCCCCGCGCCCATGTCCCGCTCCTTCTTCCCGACCTGCTCCTCCCAGAAAGGTGGCGCGCCTCGCCTTTCGCAAGATTTCGTCGATTTCTCTCCGTTTGCCTGACGTCGCGCCTCTTTTTTTGGTTCTGATCTGAGCAGCCGAGATGGAGGAGATGAGCAAGGAGCTGGACGGCCTGCGGTCCGAGGCGGAGGCGCGCGCCGCCGAGTGCCGCGCCAAGTCGGCCCTCGTCGACGGGCTCAGGCGCGAGGCCGCCGAGCAGGCCGCCCGGCTGCGGGAGGCCAGGGCGGAGGTCGAGCGGCAGGCGGGGGAGATCGCCGCCAAGGACCAGGAGGCCTCCTCCGCCAGGGACGCGTGCGAGGGCCTCCGGGCCAGGGTCGCGGAGAAGGAGCAGGCCTTCCGGCACCTCTGCGCCGCCCACGACGGCCTCAAGGCCAGCCTCCGGGAGAGGGGCGAGGGCTGGGATGCCGACAGGAGGGGGCTCGTCGCCGCGCTGGAGGAGTCCGAGGTGAAGCGGCTGGAGCAGGACGTGGCCCTGCGCTCCTCCAGCGAGGAGGTTTCAAGGCTCAAGAGGCTCCTGTCAGAGAAGGAGAAGAGGTGCTCGGAGGCTGAGCAGAGGGCATTGGCACAGAGGGAGGTCATGATGAGGGACGACACCCTCGCCAAGCTCGAGGAGGAGAAGGCCGCCATCCAGGGCAAGCTCAAGTGGAAGGCCGAGCAATTTCGGCACCTCGAGGAGGCCCTCAAGAAGGTCCGAGATGAGTTCAGAGACGCCGAGAGGCAGTGGGGCTCCGACCGGTCAACCTTGGCTGATCAGATCGGCGCTCTTGAGACCAAGTTGGATTCCAAGACAAGGGTCGCCGAGGAGTTCCGGTCGAGGCTCGAGATGTGCAGCCAGGCGCTGGCCCACGAGGAAGGCCGCAGGAAGCTGCTCGAAGCAGAGATGTCTGATCTGAGGCACATGTATGGCAATGTGGTTTTGGAGTATGAGGAGGCCAGGTCGACCATTGAGCTGCTGACGTCGAAGAGGGACGGTGAGATTGCATCTTTGAGGAGCTCACTGGCTGAGAAATCCACTCTGCTCAATGAGATGGAGTATTGTAAGGCGCGCCTTGATCAAGAGAATGGGGATCTGCGGTCTTCGCTCAAGGAGTACCAAGAGGCTCAGATTGGCGGTGCAGATGCTGCAGTGATGTTGAAGGGTCTGCAGGAGAAATTCCGAGCTTTGGAGCAGACACATAGAAGCTGCACCGAGAAACTGAGCCGTAAAGAAACAGAGTGGAAAGCAAAGATGGGAAAGCTTGAGAATGATCTTGATGGATGCTTGTCACAGCTGGATTCCAAAGATATGCTAATCAGGCAATTGCAGAATGAGTTGCTGAGCAGTTATAGCTCACTGGAACTCCAAACCGTAGAGAACTTGGAAGCTTCAATAGTCCGTCTTGCTGTAGAGTCAAAGTTCTATGATTCCTGCTCACTTGTTGATACTTTAAAACTGAATATCCAGCAGCGGTGTGAATTTTTTGAGCAGAATGTCGCTGCTGTGAAAAATCAATTGGAGGAGAAGAACCTTGTCATTGCTCAGTCCCAAGCTGAACAGGCACACCAATTGGAGGTAATGGCGACACTGCATGGAAGAATTGAACAGCTAGAATATATGGAGCAGGAGCATGAAAAGATGCAAAGGCAACTTGGGGCATACAAAGAAATGCTGGACAATGCATCAAGAAATGTTCACTGCTTAAAAGAAGAAACTTCAGAGAAGGAAAAGAGCCTACAGGAGGAATTGGGGAAAGCTTTGAGTGATCTCAATGAAGCACACCGTGACCTTGATGAGCAGAAAAGCCAACTGAGACAATTCGAAATCAATCTCCATCAGCAAAAGCAAGCAGTGGAGCACTTGGAAATGCTAAAGGTTGATTTGGAGACTGAACTCAAGGGTTATATGGATGACAACCATGTACTGAAGAGAGATCTGGATGTTGCTCTTAACGCCAAAATTGGAGCTGAGGTGTCTCACAGGGAAGAAAGGGAGAAGTTACTAGGTGCTCTTAATGAAACAAACTGTGCCCTTTCCGATAGTAAGAGCAAGCTTTGTGAGAACGAAATCACTCTTCATCAGCAAAAGCAAGAAGTAGATCATCTGGAAGAGCTGAGAGTTGATATGGAGACCAAACTCAAGGGCTACGTTGATGAAAATGATGTATTGAAGAGGGATCTTGATGTCGCAACTATTGCTAAAATGAAAGCTGAGGAGATCCACACAGAAGAAAAGGAGAAGCTATTGTTTGCTCTCAATGAAGCAAACTTTGCTGTTTCTGAGATGAAGGAAGAGCTGGACCAACTCAAGATCAATATTCACCAGCAAAAGCAAGCAGTGGAGTGTTTGGAAAAAATAAAAGTTGACATGCAAACTGAACTCAAGGGCTATGTGGATGAAAACAATGTATTGAAGAAGGATCTTGATGTCGCGACTATTGCTAAAATGAAAGCTGAGGAGATCAACACAGAAGAAAATGAGAAGTTACTGTTTGCTCTCAATGAAGCAAACTTTGCCGTTTCTGAGATGAAGGAAGAGCTGGACCAACTCAAGATCAATATTCATCAGCAAAAGCAAGCACTGGAGAGTTTGGAAAAGTTAAAAGTTGACATGCAAACTAACCTCAAGGGCTATACGGATGAAAATTGTGCACTAAAGAGAGACCTGGTTCTTTCTCTTGTTGCCAAATTCGAAGTTGAGGGCACCCTTAGAGAAGAAAAGGATAAGTTATCAAGCATAGTTGATGAGAGAGACAGGAACATCAAGGAGCTTCAGCAATACATCAGTGTGCTGGAAGAAGATAATTTGGGTCAAAAACTTGATATGGCCAGTCTTATCAAGTCAGAGGTTAAGAAATCCATTCTAGAAGTGAACAACAGGTACTCTGAAATTGTTGAAGTCTTTGACAAAAAGCTCTTGGAGCTTGAAACAAGGCTTGGCTTTTTTGAGCAGAAATACACACGTAGAGAGCATGAGATCATGGAAATATTTGATCAAGAGGAGGCAGATTGGTATATGTTAATTGCAGAGAAGGAAGATGCTATTGCTGACATTCAACAAATTGTTGAGTCTGTTCAACTTAACATAAAGCATCTTCTTGATGCTGCTGCATCAAAGCTCTCAGAAGTTCAGCTTGAGGTCCAGCAGCTTTATGGCCTTGCAGAAAATCTGAATTCGCTGAATCTCATCCAAGAGCATGACAGTTATTTCAAAGACATGCTCATTGAAGAGTGCCAAAGAGAGCTGGTGGCCCTGCAAATGAAATTAGTTCTAGAGAAAGAACAGTCTAGCAATTTGAAGCATGTTCTTGAGAAACTCAAAGCTGAAACCACTGCGGAGATATTAGAGAAGGCAAAGGAGCATCTGGAAGTAGTAAATAAGCTGAAATACTTGGAGGAAAGTAAAGAAATGTTAGAAGAACATTTGGAGGAGTTGAAGTCCAGAACAAAGGATATATGTAATGTTGCTGTTGAAGAAAGGAAACAGTTAGTTGATGAGCTGAATGGGATCACATGTAACATTGGAGCAGCAATTCATGCAGATGAAGATCTGAATGCAAGCTTGGCAAGGATCATGCAGAAAGCTAACATTGAGGAACCTATCTTGAATTCTAGCAGCAAAGAAATGCCTAGCTTAGAGAAACCAAACGTGAGAAATCATTCGCCCCTGGCCAGGAACAAATCTGCAGCTCTCCCAGATAGAAGATTACCACTAAAAGAGAACAACTATTAGTCTTGGTAGGTGCAGTCAGATTGTGTACTGACATTGTTGTAATCTCTGTATCCTATTTCTTGCCGCCGTTTGTGTTATTTTGTTACACAGAATGGCCATGTTTATCTGAAATTTCTTCCGTCAGCTGCCTTTAAATTAAAAAATCAGGCTAATAAATAGAATGTGTTTGTTGTAGTCCATTACCCACAACTGTACCGTTATCTACTCTTGAATAGTTGGGTTAATAAGCTTTTCTTAATCTTTTGCTGTAAGAGTGCAAAGTTCTCACCTGTTTATAACTGTATGTTTTCCTGAGTTGTTATTTGTAAGGTGATGATGGTTGATGGGATTTTGTGCCGTCTATCTACTGGATTAAAATGTAAAAACAGTGGTAATCATCATTCTTTCTCCTGCCCCCTTCTGTCTGTAGAGTTAAAACTGCATCTCTCCCAGAAATCCAATTCGTCTCTCAGGTAGCAGATGAACATTTTAGCAATTACTCGTGTCGTAGAAGTTTTTGATGTCTCTGTTTTCTAATCTCTTTGTGATATGTTTGGACAACTGGCTGCAAGGCAATACTAACTGTCTGAAGATGAGGATCTCTATTTGGCTTTGCAGTTTTTAGTTTGGGTGATAATGTGGTCTCATCCAACAGGAATGATGACTTTTGGCGCGCGCGGGGGGGGGGGGGGGGGGGGGGGGGGGTGCTAATATAACCTGTCCTGATTTTAAAGCTAACTCCAATTGGTGTACCAAAGACAAAGAAATGCATTAGATTTTGAAAATTGTTGTGTACAGTTACTTCTACTTTGCATATTAATAACTGTCTGACATGGACTAATAAGTAATAATAATTTCCATAATAAAATAAATAGAACTTATCTGACCATTGACATAAGTCTTCATATTCTTTTGTGGTTTAACGAGTACATAAAACTCAATGTGCTGCTGCAGGCTCACTTTGTTGTCCCCATTCAGTTTCTGAAACGGCAACCTCTGGTGGCATTCCGTGCTTCTCAGGCTGTTACCTGCCTACGGCTACCCACTGCTCATTGTTTTGATCATTTACTTGCCCAATCAGAGGTCCTGTTCTTGTATGTTCTTTGTACATAGATTTGGGTGGGTGGTACAAGTTACTTTCATAAATTTGCGAAGGATGATACTGTCATGTGTTCTGATCTGCCGGTCCAGATCATACGCGGCAAGCAATTGAAGCAACCACTGGTCCATTTTGATTGTAACTTGAGCCATTATCTGTTTGGAGTAGTGTTATTTTTTACCCTCTGCCAGCTTCTTCCATTGTGCTGTTTGATTTTTTGAAAACTGAATGCAGAATTAAACTTGTACGGATTCGATATCTTGCTGAAATACTCAGGGTATGTTAAAAGAGCCTCTCAGAAATTAAAACGACACCGATGCTAGGCGTTACTCTTCTTTCAGTCGCTATAAAACTTGCTATCTTGTTTGGAATTGCTTTGACCGGTATGGAAAGAAATGCTATCCTGATCGTTACTTGTGCTGATCAATGGCCAAAGGGGGCAGACTGGAGTTTGTTGTGCTTGTAATTGGTAAACTGTCCTTGTTTCCAATAATTAGTTTCTTGATCCGTGTAAACGAAAGCCCACTTTCTTGAGTGATTAACTTGTAGTTGCCGATGGAATTCAATGAAAACAATAGAACGATGCATCCAGTAAGTCTTGTCTACCAGCCTTATTTACGGTGGGTTGCAAGAATCTGATCTGAAGATGTTCTTAAGAAAAATTATGGTGGTAAACAACTGCCAAAATTTCAGTTCTCTCAATAGAAGTACTGATGATGCGATTCTCTGGAGGGCAAAATTTACCTTCTAGACATTTTAATCCACGTTCCTTTGTGGATTTAAACTTTTATTTTGTAGCGTAGTTCTGAACATGTAATCAGCGAGGAGCAAGGAGGCAGCTGATCAAGCTTTGTATTTTGCAAGTTCTCAGAAAAAAGAAAAACTTCTAGTTTGCAAGTGAATTTTGTACTCCAGTGAACCAAAGAATGTTCTTCCTGTAATACAATTACGAATCAACAAAGTTTGATCCTAGCATAATCTTTGCTATTGTCAACAGATAAGTCAGGAATCATCAGAGTTGATCCTGGACAAATAGCTGACGACATTAGACATTTCGTTGGAAATCATCTGTACATACATTGTTTTACAACTTTTCTCTCTTTAGTAGTACAGTACATAGCAGTGACAGGACAGCTCTAGTGTTATCTTGTGAAGAGCTAAACCCTAATTTCACTCCAGCTCCCATAAAGCACTGCCGCCTCTGCGGCGAGGACGTCCCTGCTTCTCGCCTTCGCAGTCATCAGTTCCTGGCCTTCTCGGGTCGCACCGTGTGAGTTCTTGGACATGGCGGAGAGCCGTGGACGCATCGGCGGCGCCGGTACGGGCGCGTACTGGTCGCGGCGGCGGTGGGGCTTGCCGTAGCAGCACTGCTGGAACTGGAAGCGGCTGTATCCGGCGAGGTCCTGCGCGCTCTGCACGCGCCGCAACGGCCGTGGACCGGCAACGCGCGTGGCCGTGCACGGGTCGCTCTGCACGCGCCGCAGCGTCCCCGGGTGCAGCGGGGGACGCCCAGACGCCGCGGGCCGCTGGACGCCGGAGAAGAACACCCGGAAGATAGCCGACGGCCGCGTGGCCTGCAGGCGGTCGTACTCGTCGCGCAGGTGGGCGAGCTCCTCGTCGCAGGTGACGGACACGAGCACTTCCTCGTCGTCGGCGAGGCGGTACCTGAGCGCTGTCACGATCTTGCGGCCGCCGACGGCCAGCATCTCCCCGAGCTTCGCGGCCAGCTCCCGGAAGGAGACCCCGCGCGGCACGGCGAGGACGCGGGTCTCGCCTCCGACGTACCGGACCGCGCCGTCCGGGCCGCAGGGCGCGAAGCAGCCGCCGTGGCTGCACATCATCCTCAGGCGCCGCTCGGCCGCCGCCGGGGAGCCACTGCCGGACGCTCCTGCTGCCGCTGCCGCCGCCATCGGTTGGTCGGCGAGTCGGCGAGTCGTGTGGGTAATCGTGGAGATGAGAGGAGTTCGGCGTAAGTCTCCAAATTTATGGACATGCTACGCGTATTCTATGTATAGGCGGCGTCTGATCTCGGTTCCGACTCGGATTCACATGACGTCACGTACGTGCAACCTGGCAAAGCCTCCTTCCCGCCCTTTTGATGGGCTGTTAGTCAACTGATCGAGCTCGGACGGGATTCCGAAGAAAACTTCGGCTCTGTAATGTTTCTTTTCAGGGAATTCGACTCTGAAATTTTTGTGAAATCTTATCTGACTGCCGTCAGTTATTTGGGCATCTCCAGCGACCTACACCTTAGCCATTGGATCGAAAACACAGATCTCAAAAAAGCTAGGGTTTGTGCCTCTCGCCGGCTCGCCGCAGGGTCTGCCTCGTCTCCGGTGGCCCTAGGGCCATGGAGGCGAGGTGGATCCTGGTAAGGGCCGGCGAGAGGGCTCCGTTGTTAATCGTTTCTTTCAGATTTGTTAGGGTTTGTGTCCTGCTCAGGAAGACGAGACGGCGACGGCTCCCTGAAGATGGAATAAAGGTTTCCCCGCCTAGGCCCCGTTCCAGTGGTGCGTCTAGTATCGTTGGTGGGCATGTGGAGGTGTGTCTCCGGCGGATCTATCCTCGGTGGATTTGCTCGGATCTGGTTGTTTTTCGTCTATGTTCGTTTGTCTTCGGATTGGATCCTTTCGATCTACGTTATCCTTCATCGGCGGCGGTTGCTGTTCTGGTGCGCTGGTCCTATGAGGCCTTAGCACGACGACTTCCCGACTGTCTACTACAACAAGTTGTGCCCGACTCCGGCGAGGGAGGGGCAATGACAGCGGCGCGCCTTCGGCTCGCTTCAGTGCTTGTAGTCGTCGCTAGGTGGTCTACGGACCTGGATGTAATTTTTATTATTTCTGGTGTTCGTTGTACTGCCATGATTGAAGATGAATAGATTGGAAGTTTTTCGCAAAAAAAGAAGAAAACACAGATCTCAAAACAATTCGATTGGCCACGTCAGAAAAATTTAATACACGTTTGTTGGGAACGTGCTTCAATTTTGTATGTAACAAACATGAAGAAAAGATATCAGGTGCAGCGCAGACATATTTCAAGTTTCATGGTATTTTAGTTTTCATTGAATCTGTCCGCATAAGGATGGGAGGTATCAGGAAAAGGATACCCAATGTGCCAAATAGTAAACTTGTGCAAAAATCTGTACCGCTTTTCCTTGTTTCACCAAATTGGGGTTTCAACAATTTGATTTTGAAATACTATGCAAGAAATTGGCCATACAATGTTCACATATAGGCTTAGATATCAAGTTTTTTTTGCGAGAGAAATTTCCAATCTATTCATTAATCATGGCGACTGCTGGAATTACTCTTAGATATCTCTTTCTCAGTGACCGTAAGATAGTTAGCAGAGTAACATACATGACATAAATAAACTGCAAGTTCTGTTTGCTTAAGAGAAAAAAAATGCAAAATAAAATTTCATCTAGAGATGAAAGACCCGACGACTTTATCCGTGAGCTCATCAGCACCGACGGAGCTGTTAAAACTACCCTTTTTAGGCGCTTATCACTATGAAATCACATAGATAAATGATGTAAGCATTAACCAAAATAGTTGTGCTGAAATGGATATCAAGGTATGGGAGGTAAAGCTCTGGAAGAAGGATCCATCCACACACGAGAAATGCATGACCTCAAATCGTCGAGGCAATGGTCACACCCATTGTAATTTACATGTGTCGTATGAGATGAAAAGTGCGGGAAAAAAAATACTCAAATTGTATAAAGCTCACAGGGACAATCTTCACATGGGATTATCGATTGATATGTGATGATGATGCAAAGTATTGCTTGCAAGCTTCCTAGTTTCTTAATTTCCAACAGAAACGGCCTTCATAATTCACATGGATAATTGATGCGTCGAATTACCCAGGAATGATTAGGTCATACTACCCGCAAAAAAAGAAAGAAATGAATGATTAGGTCATACGATGTTGATGTGTCCTTTTAGAACGTTAAAACCATTGCTGATATTAAGCAGCCGTATTTGGCAGTAACACGAAAGTATAAGGAAAAGGGAAATAGTAATCATATATACCTTTTGGATTTATTCCTTTATTACTGGTATATGCAGCCGTATTTGGCAGTAACACGGAAGTATAAGGAAAAGGGAAATAATAATCATATATACCTTTTGGTCATGTTTTCTTCTATTTTCTTCTTTCTATTTTTGCTTTTGGTTTTCTTTGTTTCTTCACGGTTTTCTTTGGTATTTCTATTTTTTAATCAGTTTCCTTTGTTTTTTCTCGATTTTTACAGTTTTTTCCCTTTCTTGTTTCTTTTCTTCGTTTTCACTGGTTTTTTCTTTTATTTTCTATTACCTTTATTTTTCTTCCATTTTCTTTGTTTCAATCTTGGTTTCCATTCATCATCTTTGTTTTTATCGGTTTTCATTGTTTCTAGTTTTTGCACTATTTCTTCATTTTTTCCTTTGCCAGTTTTTATTGGTTTTTTCTTTCCCTTTTCTATAGAACAAGAACAGTTTTTCTAATACATGTTTAAATTTTTTTGGAACACATGGAACTTTTTTCTGTAGACGTTGAATTGTTTTTTAATACTCCCTTCGTCCCAAAATATGTGTCACTGATTTAGTATAAAGTTGTACTAAATAAGCGACACTTATTTTTGGTCGGAGGGATTACATGATTAACATTTGTTCCAAACATATATTTTGATGTTAACTTTTTTCTTGCACATTTTACATTTTGCTTATACATCAGGAACATTTCTTTATATACACGTTTAACATGTTCCAAATGAATGACTAATTTTTTTGAAAATTTATATTTTTATGTCTACTTTTTTCATACACATTGTATCATTTTTTTATATGCCAGGAACATTTCATAAATACATGTTTAACATTTTTAAAATACATGATTAACATTTTTGAAAACATATATACAATTTTGCCTACACATTGTACATTTTTTGCATACGTCGGGAACTCTTTTTACACACACATTTAATATTTTTCAAATACATGATCAACATTTGTTTTATATATATATGTTTTGATGTCTATTTTTTTGCATACACATTTTACAATTTTCATAGACATTAGAAATGGTTTTTCTATACACGTTTAACATTTTCATTTTTATGTATAAAGTGATTTTTTATAATAGATATATTTAGAGTATTTCGAAATATAAGCAAAAGAAAAAAGAATAAGAAAAACTGGAGGCAAACGTTGAAGGATTGTGGTCCACGTTGGGCCGGCCTATTCTGGCGGGCACCTACGTGAGGCTGCGCTATATCTCGCTGTAAGAGAGACATAGTCGCGCTATGGTAGAGATTAGGAAAATGATTTTCAGGCGAGCAAATGAAAAGAACCATTTGATCTCGGTCTGTTATACCTAGTGACAGGTGTGCTATAAGCAACAATCTTATGTGTGACTAGACAATTGCCCGTGCGTTGCAATTGGGGGGGGGGGAGGGGGTATAAACCTTCTAGTTGATTAGCCCGTGACTGCACATCTATCATTATATTGATGCGTTAAAATCTTAGCAAGATTTTGTATGCAATCACCATAATTTACCTGTCATTTTATTGTTAAACACTTATTTGGTAAGAATTCAATGACTTGCTAAATAAAATATGTTTTATTTGATAAGTTAATAAAATATGAGACAATTGATTCTATTTTAGAAAGAATTGATGGGAGAACAATTAGAGATGGGAGAAAAAATCAAAGAGGAAAAGGAAAGAGCGAGACGTATATAAGGAAGGTTGGAAGAAAGAGAGATGAAATGAGAACCTTACATTCTTTTTAAATAGTAGAGATAGAGAATGTAAAAAAGGTTCAAATCCACCTCCTCATCCACATTGGTGCCTTTTGCATCCTGCCAGATTACAAACCAATGCCTCTAGGCTATTTTTTAACGTCGCCTCTAGGTTTGAAGGCGACATCAAGGCAATAAGAAAAATAAAATGTGGGTCGTTTGTCAACCCGAGGGTTACAGTCTTATCAAGTGTAGCAGAGAAAAGTGATGAAAGAGAAGCATTAGACACGTTTTTTGGGTTCTTATGAGGTCTACAATAGAGGAATGTCACATCACAGAGTTTTGGGATAAACTTAGAGGCTGGCTATGGGGCTCGGCTTAGAGACAAGCAAGCCTCTAAGCACTGTGAATGTTCTCAAAATCAGTGATGTTTGGCTTGTTATTATTAACAAATATGAGTTGTCTATCTAATAAAATCAATGGATTGCGCTCTCGTTGTTATTGTGGACTCGCCAACTCTTTCCGATCAGTTTTCCCTTCTTCCTCCTTCCATGCATATGCTTTGTTCTATGGACTGGATGTGTATGCCTCAATTGCATAGGAATTTAAACATCCACACAAAACTGTTTAACTTGTTAACGTAGGATCGACACATTTTTTATGTGTTTCTTTTTCTTGGTAACCCATCCAAATGATAAATATTGCAAAATTTACTCTTTCACGATTCTTTATTTTGCACTTGCAAGCTTGTCAGATTCATGTGATTCTATAACCCCATGTTTCTCAAACTTGTGATCCAGAGAGGTTCTAACACTATAAATCCAGAAGTCAATACATATTTTTCAAGTCATATATTATCTTGTTTTTTATTTCTTTTCTTTTTATTTGTAGTAACTCATTATAAGTGCATCTAGTGCCCCTTAGTGATTTTGGTGTATTGAAGACTTATAGGTTAAGGGACTAATGTGTTTATGAGTGTACACAGGTCTATAAGTCTATGAGGAGTTTGATATTTACAGTGAAAGTCGACCCCTAAAAATGAAGTTCTTCGACTGAAGACTTTGGATTTCTGAAGACTTTCTGAAGACTTTGAAAGTGAATAAATTGGTGTGACCTTGAAGACTTGGTATTCATTTGAGGAACATGAAGCGTGAAGAATTTTGTTTTCATAGTTTCATTTTCTCTTTCTTGAGTCATAGGAAACACCGTACTGTTAAAAGGGGTCGAGAAAATATTAAGGAAAAATTTCCATGTGATGCTCAACTCAAAATCCTACACCTACCAATCCCTTCGAGTGAAGCCATTGGAAATCTCATACAGTTCAGTCACATTCTTCAGTGACAGAGAGAAGTTCTTCTGGTCTCTGAGGAATTTGTTCTGACTGAGGAGTTAGGAATTCGCCAGTGCGGATTGCCTACACAGTGAGGAACATGATAGCCCTGAGGAATTTGATACTCAAATTTCCGACCGTTGCTGTGCTATGCGCCAGCTGTCCCAAAATATCTACCCACCTAACGGTCATATCATTGAAGGGCATTTATGTCTTATCATGACGGGCTGCTCCCTAGGCTATAAATAGCCGCCCACTACAACCACTAGCTGGTTGGCTGATCCGAGAGAAACTGACACTTGTCATTTGAGAGCATCCCATCCTCCGAGGACTTTGAGCGAAAATCATCAAGTGAGGAAAACCCAAACCCAAAACACCCACAAACCCAAAGTGATTGAGCATCACTGAAGAGATTGATCCTGTGTGGATCCGACGCTTGTTACCTTTGAAGACTGTGCTTCTTCCAGACGGTTAGGCGTCATGGTCTAGAGCATCCAAGAGGAAATTGTGGATCGCCGATTGACCGAGTTTGTGAAGGTTCGGAAGTCACCTGAAGACTTACCACGAGTGATTGGGCGAGGTCTGTGCGACCTTAGCTCAAGGAGAATACGGTGAGGACTAAGTGTCCTGGACTGCGTGTTCAGGACTGGGTGTCCGGGACTGTGTGTCCTCAGGTTTAAATACCTAGCCGCTCCAACCAGATGTACAACTGAGACAACAGTTGGAACTGGTCTACCAAATCATTGTCTTCACCAAGCCAACTGGTTCTATTTCCTCAACTCTTTCATTTCCTCATAACTGTGTTGTGCACTTGTTCATATATGTGTTTGAAGACTTTGACTGAAGACTTTCTCAATTTCCTCAGTTCAATTTCTTCAGTCTGTTTGTCTTCATCCTGTGCTATCCTGTGTTTATGCTTTCTGTACTCTGTACTTGTCCTTATTTCATCATGATGACCATGCGTGTGTTCTGCTATGCATACTTTTGAGTACTTATTCCGCTGCAAGTAGTTCTTCGCTAAGGAATTTCCTCACTGGCAAATTCCTCAGTGAAGAATTCATAAAAATCGCCTATTCACCCCCCTCTAGTCGATATAACGCACTTTCACTCACATGCCATCTCTAAGCAATAATACCACATACTATGTATGAATACAATATTGCTTGCTTGACACCTAATTTTCCACTTTTCTATGCCTATATATTCACACCTTTGCTATATAAAGTGTCCAAAGATGAAGCGCCAGACCAATAAGAAAAGGAGAACAGGAGAGAAACACATATAGAGAAAAATCGACGCTCACAATAAGACAGATCCGAGTAGCATCACCTAATGTTTATGTTGTATTCCTTTATCAATGTCGGCTTAAGGATGAGAGGCATCAAGTAAAGGATCTTGCAATGTTATCCTAAATTAGACTAACTTGTGGTTTTCTCTAAGAGAAAACAGACACCCTAGCAATGCATTGTCCTTGTCTTTGTTGCGGGTAGCAATGCAGCATAGTCGATAGAGTTCTTGCGTTTATTGGATTCGACTTTGGAACAAAGAATCACTGAATTGTAGGTACATACGGGTGTTCTCTTACTATCTGGTGGCATTGGCCCCAAAATACAAAAAAAGTACGAAGGACTTAATTGGTTGGTGACTAATTTTGTTACTATTCGCCATACTATTTTTGCTTTACTTGTCTTGCCTTGGTTGTTCAAAATCTTAACCACACTTTTGCTTGCCTAAGGGAATTTTGCGACACTTTTTATATGTATGACATATGTGTTTATTTCTCAAACAAAGAATCTTAGCTTAAATATTATTAAAATCAAACACCTACTAGCTAAGTTGATTAAAGTACCTAACTTAAAATATGACATAGCGTGGCAAGATGTGACTAGGAACCAAACAACCCCTTATTGCTCCACGTCTCTCACTAAATTCTCCCGGCCTCGATCGTGCCAGTCACGCTCAACTATACTAATAACTTCCAAAAAATCCATACATACACGACCCTAACCAATTCTGAATTCCTCATCCGCGACCACACACACGCACGCACACATGCACAGAATCCGCACCTAGACCTTCCCTCTACCACGCCTCGGCTAGTCAGCCATGGGGGACGCCACGACCTCGGCCTCGGCGGGCACCAAGACAACGGAGCTAGACGCGCTGCTCCACAACCTTTACTTCGAGATCGAAGAGGTCTCGCTATCGTGGGTCACCGGTGAAGGAAATATGCCCTAGAGGCAATAATAAAGTTATTATTTATTTCCTCATATCATGATAAATGTTTATTATTCATGCTAGAATTGTATTAACCGGAAACATAATACATGTGTGAATAGATAGACAAACATAGTGTCACTAGTATGCCTCTACTTGACTAGCTCGTTGATCAAAGATGGTTTAGTTTCCTAACCATAGACATGAGTTGTCATTTGATTAATGGGATCACATCATTAGGAGAATGATGTGATTGACTTGACCCATTCCGTTAGCTTAGCACTTGATCGTTTAGTATGTTGCTATTTCTTTCTTCATGACTTATACATGTTCCTATGACTATGAGATTATGCAACTCCCGTTTACCGGAGGAACACTTTGTGTGCTACCAAACATCACAACGTAACTGGGTGATTATAAAGGTGCTCTACAGGTGTCTCCGAAGGTACTTGTTGAGTTGGCGTATTTCGAGATTAGGATTTGTCACTCCGATTGTCGGAGAGGTATCTCTGGGCCCTCTCGGTAATGCACATCACTACAAGCCTTGCAAGCAATGTGACTAATGAGTTAGTTGCGGGATGATGCATTACGGAACGAGTAAAGAGACTTGCCGGTAATGAGATTGAACTAGGTACTGAGATACCGACGATCGAATCTCGGGCAAGTAACATACCGATGACAAAGGGAACAACGTATGTTGTTATGCGGTTTGACCGATAAAGATCTTCGTAGAATATGTGGGAGCCAATATGAGCATCCAGGTTCCGCTATTGGTTATTGACCGGAGACGTGTCTCGGTCATGTCTACATAGTTCTCGAACCCGTAGAGTCCACACGCTTAAAGTTCGGTGACGATCGGTATTATGAGTTTATGTGTTTTGATGTACCGAAGGTAGTTCGGAGTCCCGGATATGATCACGGACATGACAAGGAGTCTCTAAATGGTCGAGACATAAAGATCGATATATTGGACGGCTATATTCAGACACCGGAAGTGTTCCGGGTGGTTTTGGAGAAAACCGGAGTGCCGGAGGGTTACCGGAACCTCCCCCGGGAGAAATAGTGGGCCTTATGGGCCTTAGTGGAGAGAGAGAGGGCTGGCCTAGGGCAGGCCGCGCGCCCCTCCCCCTCTGGTCCGAATTGGACTAGGAGAGGGGGACGGCGCCCCCCTTTCCTTCTCCCTCTCCCCCTTCCTTTCCCCCTCCTAGTAGGAGTAGGAAAGAGGGGAGTCCTACTCCTACTAGGAGGAGGACTCCTCCTCCTGGCGCGCCCTACAGGGCCGGCCGGCCTCCCCCCTTGCTCCTTTATATACGGGGGCAGGGGGGCACCTCTAGACACAACAATTGATCTCTTGATCTCTTAGCCGTGTGCGGTGCCCCCCTCCACCATATTCCACCTCGGTCATATTGTAGCGGTGCTTAGGCGAAGCCCTGCGTCGGTAGCAACATCATCACCGTCATCACGCCGTCGTGCTGACGGAACTCTCCCGTGAAGCTCTGCTGGATCGGAGTTCGCGGGACGTCATCGAGCTGAACGTGTGCTGAACTCGGAGGTGCCATACGTTCGGTACTTGGATCGGTCGGATCGTGAAGACGTACCACTACATCAACCGCGTTGTGCTAACGCTTCCACTTTCGGTCTACGAGGGTACGTGGACAACACTCTCCCATCTCGTTGCTATGCATCACCATGATCTTGCGTGTGCGTAGGAATTTTTTTGAAATTTCTACGTTCCCAAACAGTGGCATCCGAGCTAGGTTTATGTGTAGATGTTATATGCATGAGTAGAACACAAGTGAGTTGTGGGCGATACAAGTCATGCTGCTTACCAGCATATCATACTTTGGTTCGGCGGTATTGTTGGATGAAGCGGCCCGGACCGACATTACACGTACGCTTACGCGAGACTGGTTCTACCGACGTGCTTTGCACACAGGTGGCTGGCGGGTGTCTGTTTCTCCAACTTTAGTTGAACCGAGTGTGGCTACGCCCGGTCCTTATGAAGGTTAAAACAACACTAACTTGACGAACTATCGTTGTGGTTTTGATGCGTAGGTAAGAACGGTTCTTGCTCAGCCCGTAGCAGCCACGTAAAACTTGCAACAACAAAGTAGAGGACGTCTAACTTGTTTTTGCAGGGCATGCTGTGATGTGATATGGTCAAGACATGATGCTAAATTTTATAGTATGAGATGATCATGTTTTGTAACCGAGTTATCGGCAACTGGCAGGAGCCATATGGTTGTCGCTTTATTGTATGCAATGCAACCGCCCTGTAATTGCTTTACTTTATCACTAAACGATAGCGATAGTCGTAGAAGCAATAGTTGGCGAGACGACAACGATGCTACGATGGAGATCAAGGTGTCGCGCCGGTGACAATGGTGATCATGACGGTGCTTTGGGGATGGAGATCAAAGGCACAAGATGATGATGGCCATATCATATCACTTATATTGATTGCATGTGATGTTTATCTTTTATGCATCTTATTTTGCTTAGATCGACGGTAACATTATAAGATGATCTCTCACTAAATTTCAAGGTATAAGTGTTCTCCCTGAGTATGCACCGTTGCTACAGTTCTTCGTGCTGAGACACCACGTGATGATCGGGTGTGATAAGCTCTACGTTCACATACAACGGGTGCAAGCCAGTTTTGCACACGCAGAATACTCGGGTTAAACTTGACGAGCCTAGCATATGCAGGTATGGCCTCGGAACACTAGAGACCGAAAGGTCGAGCGTGAATCATATAGTAGATATGATCAACATAGTGATGTTCACCATTGAAAACTACTCCATCTCACGTGATGATCGGACATGGTTTAGTTGATTTGGATCACGTGATCACTTAGATGATTAGAGGGATGTCTATCTAAGTGGGAGTTCTTAAGTAATATGATTAATTGAACTTAAATTTATCATGAACTTAGTACCTGATAGTATTTTGCATGTCTATGTTGTTATGGATAGATGGCCCATGTTGTTGTTCCGTTGAATTTTAATGCGTTCCTTGAGAAAGCAAAGTTGAAAGATGATGGTAGCAATTACACGAACTGGGTCCGTAACTTGAGGATTATCCTCATTGCTGCACAGAAGAGTCACGTCCTGGAAGCACCGCTAGGTGTACCACCTGCGCCGGCAACTGCAGACATTGTGAATGCCTGGCAGTTGCTTGTTGATGACTACTCGATAGTTCAGTGTGCCATGCTTTACGGCTTAGAACCGGGACTTCAACGACGTTATGAACGTCATGGAGCATATGAGATGTTCCAGGAGTTGAAGTTAGAGATATATGAAGTCTCCAATAAGTTCTATAGCTGTAAGATGGAGGAGAATAGTTCTGTGAGTGAACATATACTCAAAATGTCTGGGTATAACAATCACTTGATTCAACTGGGAGTTAATCTTCCGGATGATAGTGTCATTGACAGAATTCTTCAATCACTGCCACCAAGCTACAAGAGCTTCGTGATGCACTATAATATGCAAGGGATGGATAAGACAATTCCCGAGCTCTTCGCAATGCTAAAAGCTGCGGAGGTAGAAATCAAGAAGGAGCATCAAGTGTTGATGGTCAACAAGACCACCATTTTCAAGAAAAAGGGTAAAGGGAAGAAGAAGGGGAACTTCAAGAAGAACGGCAAACAAGTTGCTGCTCAGGAGAAGAAACCCAAGTCTGGACCTAAGCCTGAGACTGAGTGCTTCTACTGCAAGCAGACTGGTCACTGGAAGCGGAACTGCCCCAAGTATTTGGCGGATAAGAAGGATGGCAAGGTGAACAAAGGTATATGTGATATACATGTTATTGATGTGTACCATACTAATGCTCGCAGTAGCACCTGGGTATTTGATACTGGTTCTGTTGCTAATATTTGCAACTCAAAACAGGGGCTACGGATTAACCGAAGATTGGCTAAGGACGAGGTGACGATGCGCGTGGGAAATTGTTCCAAAGTCGATGTGATCGCCGTCGGCACGCTACCTCTACATCTACCTTCAGGATTAGTTTTAGACCTAAATAATTGTTATTTGGTGCCAGTGTTGAGCATGAACATTATATCTGGATCTTGTTGAAGGAAATATGCCCTAGAGGCAATAATAACGTTATTATTTATTTCCTTATATCATGATGAATGTTTATTATTCATGCTAGAATTGTATTAACCGGAAACTTAGTACATGTGTGAATACATAGACAAACATAGTGTCACTAGTATGCCTCTACTTGACTAGTTCGTTAATCGAAGATGGTTGAGTTTCCTAGCCATGGACATGAGTTGTCAGTTGATTAACGGGATCACATCATTAGGAGAATGATGTGATTGACTTGACCCATTCCGTTAGCTTAGCACTTGATCGGTTAGTATGTTGCTATTGCTTTCTTCATGACTTATACATGTTCCTATGACTATGAGATTATGCAACTCCCGTTTACCGGAGGAACACTTTGTGTGCTACCAAACATCACAACGTAACTGGGTGATTATAAAGGTGCTCTACAGGTGTCTCCGAAGGTACTTGTTGGGTTGACGTATTTCGAGATTAGGATTTGTCACTCCTATTGTCGGAGAGGTATCTCTGGGCCCACTCGGTAATGCACATCACTATAAGCCTTGCAAGCATTGTAACTAATGAGTTAGTTACAGGATGATGTATTACGGAACGAGTAAAGAGACTTGCCAATAACGAGATTGAACTAGGTATTGAGATACCGACGATCGAATCTCGGGCAAGTAACATACCGGTGACAAAGGGAACAACGTATGCTGTTATGCGGTTTGACCGATAAAGATCTTCGTAGAATATGTGGGAGCCAATATGAGCATCCAGGTTCCGCTATTGGTTATTGACCGGAGACGTGTCCCGGTCATGTCTACATAGTTCTCGAACCCGTAGGGTCCGCACGCTTAAAGTTCGGTGACGATCGGTATTATGAGTTTATGTGATTTGATGTACTGAAGGTAGTTCGGAGTCCCGGATGAGATCGGGGACATGACGAGGAGTCTCGAAATGGTTGAGATGTAAAGATCGATATATTGGACGACTATATTCGGACATCGGAAAGGTTCCAAGTGATTCGGGTATTTTCGGAGTACCGAGGAGTTATGGGAATTCACCGGGAGAAGTATTGGGCCTTATTGGGCCATACGGGAATAGAGGAGAGAGGCCAAAAGGAAGGAGGCGCGCGCCCCCCCCCCTCTGGTCCGAATCGGACAAGGGGTGCAGCCCCCTGTTCCTTCTCCCTCTTCCCCTCTTTCCTTCTCTCCTACTCCGGAAAGGAAAGGGGAATCCTACTAGGACTCCCCACACTTGGTGCGCCCCCTCTAGGGCTGGCCTCTCCCTCCCTCCTTTATATACGGGGGCAGGGGGGCACCTCTAGACATAACAATTGATCTCTTGATCTCTTAGCCGTGTGCGGTGCCCCCCTCCACCATAATCCACCTCGATCATATCGTAGCGGTGCTTAGGCGAAGCCCTGCGTCGGTAGCATCATCATCACCGTCATCACGCCGTCGTGCTGACGAAACTCTCCCTCAAAGCTCTGTTGGATCGGAGTTCGTGGGACGTCATTGAGCTGAACGTGTGCTGAACTCGGAGGTGCCATGCGTTCGGTACTTGGATCGGTCGGATCGTGAAGTCGTACGACTACATCAACCGCGTTGTGCTAACGCTTCCGCTTTCGGTCTACGAGGGTACGTGGACACACTCTCCCCTCTCATTGCTATGCATCACCATGATCCTGTGTGCGCGTAGGAATTTTTTTGCAATTACTACGTTCCCCAACAGTGGCATCCGAGCCAGGTTTTATGCGTAGATGTTATATGCACGAGTAGAACACAAGTGAGTTGTGGGCGATACAAGTCATACTGCTTACCAGCATGTCATACTTTGGTTCGGCGGTATTGTTGGATGAAGCGGCCCGGACCGACATTACGCGTACGCTTACGCGAGACTGGTTCTACCGACGTGCTTTGCACACAGGTGGCTGGCGGGTGTCAGTTTCTTCAACTTTAGTTGAATCGAGTGTGGCTACGCCCGGTCCTTGAGAAGGTTAAAACAGCACTAACTTGACGAACTATCGTTGTGGTTTTGATGCGTAGGTAAGAACGGTTCTTGCTCAGCCCGTAGCAGCCACGTAAAACTTGCAACAACAAAGTAGAGGACGTCTAACTTGTTTTTGCAGGGCATGTTGTGATGTGATATGGTCAAGGCATGATGCTATATTTTATTGTATGAGATGATCATGTTTTGTAACCGAGTTATCGGCAACTGGCAGGAGCCATATGGTTGTCGCTTTATTGTATGCAATGAAATCGCCCTGTAATTGCTTTACTTTATCACTAAGCGGTAGCGATAGTCGTAGAAGCAATAGTTGGCGAGACGACAATGATGCTACGATGGAGATCAAGGTGTTGCGCCGGTGACGATGGTTATCATGATGGTGCTTCGGAGATGGAGATCACAAGCACAAGATGATGATGGCCATATCATATCACTTATATTGATTGCATGTGAGGTTTATCTTTGATGCATCTTATTTTGCTTTGATTGACGGTAGCATTATAAGATGATCTCTCACTAAATTTCAAGATAAACGTGTTCTCCCTGAGTATGCACCGTTGCCAAAGTTCGTCGTGTCGAGACACCACGTGATGATCGGGTGTGATAAGCTCTACGTTCATATACAACGGGTGCAAGCCAGTTTTGCACACGCAGAATACTCGGGTTAAACTTGACGAGCCTAACATATGTAGATATGGCCTCGGAACACTGAGACCAAAAGGTCGAGCGTGAATCATATAGTAGATATGATCAACATAGTGATGTTCACCATTGAAAACTACTCCATCTCACGTGATGATCGGACATGGTTTAGTTGATTTGGATCACGTGATCACTTAGATGATTAGAGAGATGTCTATCTAAGTGGGAGTTCTTAAGTAATATGATTAATTGAACTTTAATTTATCATGAAATTAGTCCTGATAGTATTTGCATAACTATGTTGTAGATCAATAGCTCGCGTTGTTGCTCCCTGTTTATATTTTGATATGTTCCTAGAGAAAACTAAGTTGAAAAATGTTAGTAGCAATGATGCGGACTTGGTCCGTGATCTGAGGATTAACCTCATTGCTGCACAGAAGTATTATGTCCTTGATGCACCGCTAGGTAGCAGAACTATTGTAGGAGCAAATGCAGACGTTATGAACGTTTGGCAAAGCTCGGTATGATGACTACTTGATATTTTAAGTGCACCATGTTTTACGGCTTAGAACAGGGACTTCAAAAATGTTTTGAACGCCACGGAGCATATAAGATGTTCCAAGAGTTGAAATTGGTATTTCATACTCATGCCCGTGTCGAGAGGTATGAGACCTCTGACAGTACTTTGCCTACAAGATGGAGGAGAATAGCTCAACCAGTGAGCATGTGCTCAGATTGTCTGGGTACTACAATTGCTTGAATCAAGTGGGAGTTAATCTTCCAGATAAGATAGTAATTGACAGAATTCTCTAGTCACTATCATCAAGTTACTAGAACTTCGTGATCAACTATAATATGCAAGGGATGACGAAAGTAATTCCAGAGCTCTTCGCGATGCTGAAATCGACGAAGGTAGAAATCAAGAAAGAGCATCAAGTGTTGATGGTTAACAAGACCACTAGTTTCAAGTAAAGGGACAAAGGGAAGAAAAGGGAACTTCAAGAAGAACGGCAAGCAAGTTGCCGCTCAAGTGAAAAAGCCCAAGTATGGACCTAAGTCTGAAACTGAGTGCTTCTACTGCAAAGGAACTGGTCACTGGAAGCGGAACTGCCCCAAGTATTTGGTGGATAAGAAGGATGGCAAAGTGAACAAAGCTATATTTGATATATATGTTATTGATTTGTACTTTACTAGTGTTTATAGCAACCCCTCGGTATTTGATACTGGTTTAGTTGCTAAGAGTAGTAACTCGAAACGGGAGTTGCAGAATGAACAGAGACTAGTTAAGGGTGAAGTGACGATGTGTATTGGAAGTGGTTCCAAGATTGATATGATCATCATCACACACTCCCTATACTTTCGGGATTAGTGTTGAACCTAAAAATAAATGTTATTTAGTGTTTGCGTTGAGCATGAATATGATTGGATCATGTTTATTGCAATACGGTTATTCATGTAAGCTAGAGAATAATTGTTGTTCTGTTTACATGAATAAAACCTTCTATGGTCATACACCCAATGAAAATTATTTGTTTTATCTAGATCGTGGTGATACACATTTTCATAATATTGAAGCCAAAAGATGCAAAGTTAATAATGATAGTGCAAATTATTTGTGGCACTGTTGTTTAGGTCATATTGGTGTAAAGCGCATGAAGAAACTCCATGCGAATGGACTTTTTGAGTCACTTGATTATGAATCACTTGATGCTTGCGAACCATGCCTCATGGGCAAGATGACTAAGACTCCGTTCTCCGGAACAATGGAGCGAGCAACAGATTTGTTAGAAATCATACATACTGATGTATGTGGTCCGATGAATATTGAGGCTCGCGGCGGGTATCATTATTTTCTGATCTTCACACATGATTCGAGCAGATATGAGTATATCTACTTGATGAAACACAAGTCTGAAACATTTGAAAAGTTCAAAGAATTTCAGAGTGAAGTGGAGAATCATCGTAACAAAAATAAAAGTTTCTATTATATGATCGCAGAAGTAAAATATTTGAGTTACGAGTTTGGCCTTCAGTTAAAACAGTGTGAAATAGTTTCACTACTCACGCCACCTGGAACACCACAGTGTAATGGTGTGTCCGAACGTCGTAACCGTACTTTATTAGATATGGTGCGATCTATGATGTCTCTTACCGATCCACCACTATCGTTTTGGGGTTATGCATTAGAGACAGCTACATTCACGTTAAATAGGGCACCATCTAAATCCGTTGAGACGACACCGTATGAACTATGGTTTGGCAAGAAACCTAAGTTGTCGTTCCTTAAAAGTTTGAGGTTGCAATGCTTATGTGAAAAAGCTTCAACCTGATAAGCTCAAACCCAAATCGGAGAAGTGTGTCTTCATAAGATACCCAAAAAGAAAGGGATAATTAGATTTATGCCCCTAGTTGTGTCCCACTCGTCTGTTTTACCCCTAATTCCCAAAAGTCACCGGTTTTGTCCAAGTCACTTTGCTCCTCTTATGCTGTTGCCCTTTGACCGTTTGACCGTCAGTTTGAAAACTTCATAACTAATTCATACTAAATTACAAAAATGCAAATAAGATACCAAAATGTTCAAAAAACATCACCTATATGTCAGTGTCATTTGCATTCATGAAAAAAGTGTTGGAAAGTGCCCATCCGAGTTTTAGCTCTTATGCTACCACCATGAATAGTAAAATCTAAAAAAGTTCAAAAAAAAATTCAAAAAAATATTGGTGCAAAGAATGACAAATGTTTGAAGTGCCTGCCAAGTTTCATCAAGGAATAACATTCGTGGGTGCCGCGGCAAAAAAACCAATCAGCACTCCAAAATAGATTTTTTTTGCCACGACTTCCATGAATGTCGTTCCCTAATGAAACTTGGCAATCACTTAGAACATTTGTCGTTCTTTGCCACCATATTTTTTTTGAATTTTTTTTGAATTTTTTTAGAGTTTACTATTCATGGTGGTATCAAAAGAGCTAAAACTCAGATGTGCACTTTCCAACACTTTTTCATGAATGCAAATGACACTGACATATAGGTGATGTTTTTCTGAACATTTTGGTATCTTATTTGCATTTTTCTGATTTAGTATGAATAAGTTATGAAGTTTTCAAACTGACGGTCAAACGGTCAAAGGGCAAAAGCATAAGAGGAGCAAAGTGACTTGGACAGAACCGGTGACTTTTGGGAATTAGGGGTAAAACAGATGAGTGGGACACAACTAGGGGCATAAATCTAGTTATCCCAAAAAGAAAATGTTGGGTACACCCTCTATCACGGATCCGAAGGCAAGATATTCGTTGCTGAGAATGGATCCTTTCTAGAGAAGGAGTTTCTCTCGAGAGAAGTGAGTGGGAGGAAAATAGAACTTGATGAGGTAACTGTACATGCTCCCTTATTGGAAAGTAGTTCATCACAGAAACCGGTTCCTGTGACACCTACACCAATTAGTAAGCAAGCTAATGATGATGATCATGAAACTTCAGATCAAGTTACTACCTAACCTTGTAGGTCAACCAGAGTAAGATCCACACCAGAGTGGTACGGTAATCCTGTTCTGGAGGTCATGTTACTTGACCATGAAGAACCTACGAACTATGAGGAAGCGATGATGAGCCCAGATTTCGCAAAATGGCTTGAGGCCATGAAATCTGAGATGGGATCCATGTATGAGAACAAAGTATGGACTTTGATTGACTTGCCCAATGATCGGCGAGCCATTGAGATTAAATGGATCTTCAAGAGGAAGATGGACGTTGATAGTAATGTTACTATCTACAAAGCTAGAATTGTCGCAAAAGGTTTTCGACAAGTTCAAGGTGTTGACTACGATGAGAGTTTTTCACTCGTATCTATGCTTAAGTCTGTCCGAATCATGTTAGCAATTGCCGCATTTTATGAAATCTGGCAAATGGATAAACAAAACTGCATTCCTTAATGGATTTATTAAAGAAGAGTTGTATATGATGCAACCAGAAGGTTTTGTCAATCCTAAAGGTGCTAACAAAATATGCAAGCTCCAGCGATCCATCTATGGACTGGTGCAAGCATCTCGGAGTTGGAATATACGCTTTGATAAGTTGATCAAAGCATATAGTTTTATACAGACTTGCGGTGAAGCCTGTATTTACAAGAAAGTGAGTGGGAGCACTACAACATTTCTGATAAGTATATGTGAATGACATATTGTTGATCGGAAATAATGTAGAATTATTCTGCAAAGCATAAAGGAGTGTTTGAAAGGAGTTTTTCAAAGAAAGACCTCGGTGAAGCTACTTACATATTGAGCATCAAGATCTATAGAGATAGATCAATACACTTGATAAGTTTTTTCAATGAGTACATACCTTGACAAGATTTTGAAGTAGTTCAAAATGGAACAGTCAAAGAAAGAGTTCTTGCTTGTGTTACAAGGTGTGAAATTGAGTAAGACTCAAAGCCCGACAATGGCAGAAGATAGAAAGAGAATGAAAGTCATTCCCTATGCCTCAGCCATAAGTTCTATAAAGTATGCCATGTTGTGTACCAGATCTGTTGTATACCCTACACTGATTTTGGCAAGGGAGTACAATAGTGATCTAGGAGTAGATCACTGGACAGCGGTCAAAATTATCCTTAGTGGAATAAGGATATGTTTCTCGATTATGGAGGTGACAAAAAGGTTCGTCGTAAAGGGTTACATCGATGCAAGTTTTGACACTAATCCAGATGACTCTAAGTCTCAATCTGGATACATATTGAAAGTGGGAGCAACTAGCTAGAGTAGCTCCGTGCAGAGCATTGTTGACATAGAAATTTGCGAAATACATACGGATCTGAATGTGGCACACCCGTTGACTAAAATTCTCTCACAAGCAAAACATGGTCACACCTTAGTACTCTTTGGGTGTTAATCACATAGCGATGTGAACTAGATTATTGACTCTAGTAAACCCTTTGGGTGTTGGTCACATGACGATGTGAACTATGGGTATTAATCACATGGTGATGTGAACTATTGGTGTTAAATCACATGGTGATGTGAACTAGATTATTGACTCTAGCGCAAGTGGGAGACTGAAGGAAATATGCCCTAGAGGCAATAATAAAGTTATTATTTATTTCCTTATATCATGATGAATGTTTATTATTCATGCTAGAATTGTATTAACCGGAAACTTAGTACATGTGTGAATACATAGACAAACATAGTGTCACTTGTATGCCTCTACTTGACTAGCTCGTTAATCGAAGATGGTTGAGTTTCCTAGCCATGGACATGAGTTGTCATTTGATTAATGGGATCACATCATTAGGAGAATGATGTGATTGACTTGACCCATTCCGTTAGCTTAGCACTTGATCATTTAGTATGTTGCTATTGCTTTCTTCATGACTTATACATGTTCCTATGACTATGAGATTATGCAACTCCCGTTTAACGGAGGAACACTTTGTGTGCTACCAAACGTCACAACGTAACTGGGTGATTATAAAGGTGCTCTACAGGTGTCTCCGAAGGTACTTGTTGGGTTGGCGTATTTCGAGATTACGATTTGTCACTTCGATTGTCGGAGAGGTATCTCCGGGCCCACTCAGTAATGCACATCACTATAAGCCTTGCAAGCATTGTAACTAATGAGTTAGTTACAGGATGATGTATTACGGAACGAGTAAAGAGACTTGCCAGTAAAGAGATTGAACTAGGTATTGAGATACCGACGATCGAATCTCGGGCAAGTAACATACCGGTGACAAAGGGAACAACGTATGCTGTTATGCGGTTTGACCGATAAAGATCTTCGTAGAATATGTGGGAGCCAATATGAGCATCCAGGTTCCGCTATTGGTTATTGACCGGAGACGTGTCTCGGTCATGTCTACATAGTTTTCAAACCCGTAGGGTCCGCACGCTTAAAGTTCGGTGACGATCGGTATTATGAGTTTATGTGATTTGATGTACCGAAGGTAGTTCGGAGTCCCGGATGAGATCGGGGACATGACGAGGAGTCTCGAAATGGTCGAGACGTAAAGATCGATATATTGGACGACTATATTCGGACATCGGAAAGCTTCCGAGTGATTCGGGTATTTTCGGAGTACCGGGGAGTTACGGGAATTCACCGGGAGAAGTATTGGGCCTTATTGGGCCATACGGGAATAGAGGAGAGAGGCCAAAAGGAAGGAGGCGCGCGCACCCCCCTTGTGGTCCGAATTAGACAAGGGGTGCAGCCCCCTTTTCCTTCTCCCTCTTCCCCTCTTTCCTTCTCTCCTACTCCGGAAAGGAATGGGGAATCCTACTAGGACTTGGGAGTCCTAGTAGGACTCCCCACACTTGGTGCGCCCCCTCTAGGGTCGGCCTCTCCCTCCCTCCTTTATATACGGGGGCAGGGGGGCACCTCTAGACACAACAATTGATCTCTTGATCTCTTAGCCGTGTGCGGTGCCCCCCTCCACCATAATCCACCTCGATCATATCGTAGCGGTGCTTAGGCGACGCCCTGCGTCGGTAGCATCATCATCACCGTCATCACGCCGTCGTGCTGACGAAACTCTCCCTCGAAGCTTTGCTGGATCGGAGTTCGTGGGACGTCATCGAGCTGAACGTGCGCTGAACTCGGAGGTGCCGTGCGTTCGGTACTTGGATCGGTCGGATCGTGAAGACGTACGACTACATCAACCGCGTTGTGCTAACGCTTCCGCTTTCGGTCTACGAGGGTGCGTGGACACACTCTCCCCTCTCGTTGCTATGCATCACCATGATCCTGTGTGCGCGTAGGATTTTTTTTGAAATTACTACGTTCCCCAACACTTGTTTGATGCGAGACGGTTATTCATTTAAATCAAAGAATAATGGTTGTTCTATTTTTATGAGTAATATCTTTTATGGTCATGCACCCTTGAAGAGTGGTCTATTTATATTGAATCTTGATAGTAGTGATACACATATTCATAATATTGAAGCCAAAAGATGCAGAGTTGATAATGATAGTGCAACTTATTTGTGGCACTGCCGTTTAGGTCATATTGGTGTAAAACGCATGAAGAAACTCCATACTGATGGACTTTTGTAATCACTTGATTATGAATCACTTGGTACATGCAAACCATGCCTCATGGGCAAGATGACTAGCCGTTCTCCAGAACAATGGAGCGAGCGACAGATTTGTTGGAGATCATACATACTGATGTATGTGGTCCGATGAATATTGAAGCTCGCGGCGGGTATCGTTATTTTCTCACCTTCACAGATGATTTGAGCAGATATGGGTATATCTACTTAATGAAACATAAGTCTGAAACATTTGAAAAGTTCAAAGAATTTCAGAGTGAAGTGGAAAATCATCGTAACAAGAAAATAAAGTTTCTACGATCTGATCGTGGAGGAGAATATTTGAAGTTACGAGTTTGGTCTTCATTTGAAACAATGCGGAATAGTTTCGCAACTCACGCCACCCGGAACACCACAACATAATGGTGTGTCCGAACGTCGTAATCGTACTTTACTAGATATGGTACGATCTATGATGTCTCTTACTGATTTACCGCTATCGTTTTGGGGTTATGCTTTAGAGACGGCTGCATTCACGTTAAATAGGGCACCATCGAAATCCGTTGAGACGACGCCTTATGAACTGTGGTTTGGCAAGAAACCAAAGTTGTCGTTTCTTAAAGTTTGGGGCTGCGATGCTTATGTGAAAAAGCTTCAACCTGATAAGCTCGAACCCAAATCGAAGAAATGTGTCTTCATAGGATACCCAAAGGAAACTCTTGGGTACACCTTCTATCACAGATTCGAAGGCAAGACATTTGTTGCTAAGAATGGATCCTTTCTAAAGAAGGAGTTTCTCTCGAAAGAAGTGAGTGGGAGGAAAGTAGAACTTGATGAGGTAACTGTACCTGCTCCCTTATTGGAAAGTAGTTCATCACAGAAACCGGTTCCTGTGACATCTACACCAGTTAGTGAGGAAGCTAATGATATTGATCATGAAACTTCAGATCAAGTTACTAACGAACCTCGTACGTCAACCAGAGTAAGATCCGCACCAGAGTGGTACGGTAATCCTATTATGGAGGTCATGTTACTTGACCAAGGCGAACCTACGAACTATGAAGAAGCAATGGTGAGCCTAGATTCCGCAAAATGGCTTGAGGCCATGAAATCTGAGATGGGATCCATGTATGAAAACAAAGTGTGGACTTTGGTGGACTTGCCCGATGACCGGCAAGCCATAGAGAATAAATGGATCTTCAAGAAGAAGACTGACGTTGATGGTAATGTTACTGTCTACAAAGCTCGACTTGTTGCGAAAGGTTTTCGACAAGTTCAAGGGGTTGACTACGATGAGACTTTCTCACCCGTAGCGATGCTTAAGTCTGTCCGAATCATGTTAGCAATTGCCGCATTTTATGATTATGAAATTTCGCAAATGGATGTCAAAACTGCATTCTTGAATGGATTTCTGGAAGAAGAGTTGTATATGATTCAACCAGAAGGTTTTGTCGATCCAAAGGGAGCTAACAAAGTGTGCAAGCTTCAGCGATCCATTTATGGACTGGTGCAAGCCTTTCGGAGTTGGAATAAACGTTTTGATAGTGTGATCAAAGCATATGGTTTTATACAGAGTTTTGGAGAAGTCTGTATTTACAAGAAAGTGAGTGGGAGCTCTGTAGCATTTCTAATATTATATGTGGATGACATATTGCTGATTGGAAATGATATAGAATTTCTGGATAGCATAAAAGGATATTTGAATAAGAGTTTTTCAATGAAAGACCTCGGTGAAGCCGCTTATATATTGGGCATCAAGATCTATAGAGATAGATCAAGACGTTTAATTGGACTTTCACAAAGCACATACCTTGACAAAGTTTTGAAGAAGTTCAAAATGGATCAAGCGAAGAAAGGGTTCTTGTGTTGGAAATATGCCCTAGAGGCAATAATAAATTGGTTATTATTATATTTCCTTGTTCATGATAATCGTTTATTATCCATGCTAGAATTGTATTGATAGGAAACTCAGATACATGTGTGGATACATAGACAACACCATGTCCCTAGTAAGCTCTAGTTGACTAGCTCGTTGATCAATAGATGGTTACGGTTTCCTGACCATGGACATTGGATGTCGTTGATAACGGGATCACATCATTAGGAGAATGATGTGATGGACAAGACCCAATCCTAAGCCTAGCACAAGATCGTGTAGTTCGTTTGCTCAGAGCTTTTCTAATGTCAAGTATCATTTCCTTAGACCATGAGATTGTGCAACTCCCGGATACCGTAGGAATGCTTTGGGTGTACCAAACGTCACAACGTAACTGGGTGGCTATAAAGGTGCACTACAGGTATCTCCGAAAGTGTCTGTTGGGTTGGCACGAATCGAGACTGGGATTTGTCACTCCGTGTAAACGGAGAGGTATCTCTGGGCCCACTCGGTAGGACATCATCATAATGTGCACAATGTGATCAAGCAGTTGATCACGGGATGATGTGAGTTACGGAACGAGTAAAGAGACTTGCCGGTAACGAGATTGAACAAGGTATCGGGATACCGACGATCGAATCTCGGGCAAGTAACATACCGATAGACAAAGGGAATTGTATACGGGATTGATTGAATCCTCGACATCGTGGTTCATCCGATGAGATCATGGAGGAGCATGTGGGAGCCAACATGGGTATCCAGATCCCGCTGTTGGTTATTGACCGGAGAGTCGTCTCGGTCATGTCTGCGTGTCTCCCGAACCCGTAGGGTCTACACACTTAAGGTTCGGTGATGCTAGGGTTGTAGAGATATTAGTATGCGGTAACCCGAAAGTTGTTCGGAGTCCCGGATGAGATCCCGGACGTCACGAGGAGTTCCGGAATGGTCCGGAGGTAAAGATTTATATATGGGAAGTCTTGTTTTGGTCGCCGGAAAAGTTTCGCACTTTATCGGTATTGTACCGGGAGTGCCGAAAGGGGTCCGGGGGTCCACCAAGGGGTCCACCAGCCCCGGGGGGGCCACATGGGCTGTGGGGGGGTGCGCCTTGGCCTATATGGTCCAAGGGAACCAGCCCCAAGAGGCCCATGCGCCAAGAGATAAGATAAACGGAGAGTCCTAAAGGGGGAAGGCACCTCCGAGGTGCCTTGGGGAGGAAGGACTCCTCCCTGGCCGCACCCTTCCTTGGAGGAAGGGCCAAGGCTGCGCCCCCCTCTCCCTTGGCCCTATATATAGTGGGGGAAGGGAGGGCAGCAGCAATCCAAGCCCTGGCGCCTCCCTCTCCCTCCCGTGACACCTCTTCCTCCCCGCTTGCGCTTGGCGAAGCCCTGCCGGGATCCCGCTACTTCCACCACCACGCCGTCGTGCTGCTGGATCTCCATCAACCTCTCCTCCCCCCTTGCTGGATCAAGAAGGAGGAGACGTCGCTGCTCCGTACGTGTGTTGAACGCGGAGGTGCCGTCCGTTCGGCGCTAGGATCATCGGTGATTTGGATCACGACGAGTACGACTCCATCAACCCCGTTCTCTTGAACTCTTCCGCTCGCGATCTACAAGGGTATGTAGATGCACTCCCCTTCCCTCGTTGCTAGATTACTCCATAGATTGATCTTGGTGATGCGTAGAAAATTTTGAATTTCTGCTACGTTCCCCAACAGTGGTATCAGAGCTAGGTCTATGCGTAGTTTCTATGCACGAGTAGAACACAAAGTAGTTGTGGGCGTCGATTTTGTCAATTTTCTTGCCGCTACTAGTCTTATCTTGTTTCGGTGGCATTGTGGGATGAAGCGGCCCGGACCGACCTTACACGTACTCTTACGTGAGACAGGTTCCACCGACTGACATGCACTAGTTGCATAAGGTGGCTAGCGGGTGTTTGTCTCTCCCACTTTAGTCGGAACGGATTCGATGAAAAGGGTCCTTATGAAGGGTAAATAGAAATTGGCATATCACGTTGTGGTTTTACGTAGGTAAGAAACGTTCTTGCTAGAAACCTATACAAGCCACGTAAAAACTTGCAACAACAATTAGAGGACGTCTAACTTGTTTTTGTAGCATGTGCTATGTGATGTGATATGGCCAGAAGATATGATGAATGATATATGTGATGTATGAGATTGATCATATTCTTGTAATAGGGATCACGACTTGCATGTCGATGAGTATGACAACCGGCAGGAGCCATAGGAGTTGTCTTTATTTTTTGTATGACCTGCGTGTCATTGAATAACGCCATGTAAATTACTTTACTTTATTGCTAAGCGCGTTAGCCATAGAAGTAGAAGTAATCATTGGCGTGACAACTTCATGAAGACACAATGATGGAGATCATGATGATGGAGATCATGGTGTCATGCCGGTGACAAAGATGATCATGGTGCCCCGAAGATGGAGATCAAAGGAGCAAAATGATATTGGCCATATCATGTCACTATTTGATTGCATGTGATGTTTATCATGTTATGCATCTTATTTGCTTAGAACGACGGTAGCATAAATAAGATGATCCCTCACTAAAATTTCAAGAGACGTGTTCCCCCTAACTGTGCACCGTTGCGAAGGTTCGTTGTTTCGAAGCACCACGTGATGATCGGGTGTGATAGATTCTAACGTTCGAATACAACGGGTGTTGACGAGCCTAGCATGTACAGACATGGCCTCGGAACACATGCGAAACACTTAGGTTGACTTGACGAGCCTAGCATGTACAGACATGGCCTCGGAACACAAGAGACCGAAAGGTCGAACATGAGTCGTATAGCAGATACGATCAACATGGAGATGTTCACCGATGATGACTAGTCCGTCTCACGTGATGATCGGACACGGCCTAGTTTGACTCGGATCATGTATCACTTAGATGACTAGAGGGATGTCTATCTGAGTGGGAGTTCATTAATTAGATGAACTTAATTATCATGAACATAGTCAAAAGGTCTTGGCAAATTATGTCATACGCTTTAGTTCTACTGTTTAAGATATGTTCCTAGAGAAAAATTTAGTTGAAAGTTGGTAGTAGCAATTATGCGGACTGGGTCCGTAAACTGAGGATTGTCCTCATTGCTGCACAGAAGGCTTATGTCCTTAATGCACCGCTCGGTGTGCTGAACTCAGCGTCGTCTGTAGATGTTACGAAACATCTGACATACACGTTTTGATGACTACGTGATAGTTCAATGCGTAATGCTAACGGTTTAGAATTGTGGCACAAGAGACGTTTTTTAAACGTCGCAGAACATATGAGATGTTCCGAAGACTGAAATTGGGATTTTAGACTAGTGCCCACGTCAAGAGGTATGAGACCTCTGACAAGTTTCTTAAGCCTGCAAACTAAGGGAGAAAAGCTCAATCGTTGAGCATGTGCTCAGATTGTCTGAGTACTACAATCACTTGAATCGAGTGGGAGTTAATCTCCCAGATGAGATAGTGATGGTTCTCTATAGTCACTGCCACCAAGCTAGTAGAGCTTCGTGATGAACTATAACATATCAGGGATAGTTATGATGATCCTTGAGCTATTCGCGATGTTTGACACCGCGAGAGTAGAAATCAAGAAGGAGCATCAATTGTTGATGGTTAGTAAAACCACTAGTTTAAGAAGGGCAAGGGCAAAAGGGATACTTCATGAAACAGCAAGTCATTTGCTGCTCTAGTGAAGAATCCCAAGGTTCAACCCAAACCCGAGACTAAGTGCTTCTGTAATGAGGGGAACGGTCACTGAAGCGGAACTACCCTAGATACTTGGTAGATGAGAAGGCAGGCAAGGTCGACAGAAGTATATTGGATATACGTTATATGAATGTGTACTTTACTAGTACTCCTAGCAGCACCAGGGTATTAGATACCGGTTCGGTTGCTAAGTGTTAGTAACTCGAAATAAAAAGCTGCGGAATAAACGGAGACTAGCTAAAGGAGAGATGACGATGTGTGTTGGAAGTGTTTCCAAGGTTGATGTGATCAAGCATCGCATGCTCCCTCAACCATCGAGATTTGGTGTTTGCGTTGAGCATGATTGGATTATGTTTATCGCAATACGGTTATTCATTTAAGGAGAATAATGGTTACTCTGTTTATTTGAATAATACCTTCAATGGTCTTGCACCTAAAATGAATCTCGATCGTAGTGATACACATGTTCATGCCAAAAGATATAAGATAGTAATGATAGTTCCACATACTTGTGGCACTGCCATTTGAGTCATATTGGTATAGAACGCATGAAGAAGCTCCATGTAGATGGATCTTTGGACTCAATCGTTTTTTGAAAAGATTGAGACATGCGAACCATGTCTATTGGTATATATGCATGAAGAAACTCCATGCAGATGGATCGTTTGGACTCACTTGATTTTGAATCACTTGAGACATGCAAATCATACCACATGGGCAAGATGACTGAAAGGCCTCGTTTTCAGTAAGATGGAACAAGCTGAGGCATGCAGTGGATATCGTTATGTTCTTACTTCACAGATGATTTGAGTAGATGCTGAGTGTATTTACTTGATGAAACACAAGTCTGAATTATTAAAAGGTTCAAGTAATTTCAGAGTGAAGCTGAAGATCGTCGTGACAAGAGGATAAAATGTCTATGATATGATCATAGAGATGAGTATCTGAGTTACGAGTTTGGCACACAATTAAGACATTGTGGAAAGTGTTTCACAATTAATACCGCATGGAACACCATAGTGTGATGGTGTGTCCGAACATCATAACTGCACCCTATTGGATATGGTGCATACCATGATGTTTCTTATCAAATTACCACTATCGTTTATGGGTTAGGCATTAGAGACAACCGCATTCACTTTAAAAGGGGCACCACGCAATTCTGTTGAGACGACACCGTTTAGAGAAACCTAAGTTGTCGTTTCTTAACAGTTTGGGGCTGCGATGCTTATGTGAAAAAGTTTCAGGCTGATAAGCTCGAACCCAAAGCGGATAAATGCGTCTTCATAGAATACCCAAAACAGTTGGGTATACCTCCTATTTTAGATCTGGAAGCAAAAGTAATTGCTTCTAGAAACAGGTCCTTTCTCGAGGAAAAGTTTCTCTCGAAAGAATTGAGTGGGAGGATGGTGGAGACTTGATAAGGTTATTGAACCGTCGCTTCAACTAGTGTGTAGCAGGGCACAGGAAGTTGTTCCTGTGGCACCTACACCAATTGAAGTGGAAGCTTATGATAGTGATCATGAAACTTCGGATCAAGTCACTACCAAACCTCGTAGGACGACGAGGATGCGTAATACTTCAGAGTAGTACGTGATCCTGTCTTGGAAGTCATGTTGTTGGACAACGATGAACCTATGAGCTATGGAGAAGCGATGGTGGGCCCATATTCCGACAAATGGTTAGAAGCCATGAAATCCGAGATAAATCGATCTTTAAGAAGAAGACGAACGTGGACGGTAAGGTTACCGTCTATGAAGCTCGACTTGTGGCAAAGAGTATTTCCACAAGTTCAAGGAGTTGACTACGATGAGATTTTCCCATCCGTAGCGATGCTTAAGTCCGTCGGAATCATGTTAGCATTAGCTGCATTTATGAAATCTGGCAGATGGATGTCAAAACAAGTTTCCTTACCAGTTTTTGTAAGGAAAGGTTGTATGTGATACAATCAGAAAGGTTTTGTCGATCCTAAGGATGCTAAAAGGTATGCTAGCTCCAGCAACCCTTCCATGGACTAGAGCAAGCATCTCGGAGTCAGAATATATGCTTTGATGGAGTGATCAAAGTTTTTGGGTTTATACAAAGTTTGTTAGAAACTTGTATTTACAATAAAGTGAGTGGGAGCGCTACAACATTTCTGATAAGTATATGTGAATGACATATTGTTGATCTGAAATGATGTAAAATTTCTGGAAAGCATAAAGGGTTGTTTGAAAGGAGTTTTTCAAAGGAAGACCTGGATAAAGCTGCTTACATATTGGGCATCAAGATCTATAGAGATAGATCAAGACGCCCGATGATACTTTCAAAGAACGCACACCTTGACATGATTTTGAAAGAGTTCAAAATAGATCAGCAAAGAAGGAGTTCTTGGCTGTGTTACAAGGTGCGAGTATTGAGTAAGACTCAAGACCTGACCACAGCAGAAGAGAGAGAACGGACGAAGGTCGTCCCCTATGCTTTAGACGTAGGCTCTACAGTATGCTATGCTGTGTACCGCACATGAAGTGTGCCTTGCCATGAGTTGGTCAAGGGGTACAATAGTGAACCGGGAATGGATCACATGACAACGGTCGAACTTACCCTTAGTATCTAGTGGACTAAGGAATTTTCTCGATTATGGAGGTGAAAAGGAGTTCGTCGTAAAGGGTTACGTCGATGCGAACTTTGACACTAATCCGGATGACTCTGAGTAGTAAACCGGATTCGTATAGTAGAGCAGTTATTTGAACTGGCTCCAAGTAGCGCGTGGTAGCATCCACAAGATGACATAGATATTCGTAAAGCACACATGGATCTGAAAGGTTCAGACCCGTCGACTAATAACCTCTCTCACAAGCATAACATGATCAAACCAGAACTCATTGAGTGTTAATCACATAGTGATGTGAACTAGATTGTTGACTCTAGTAAACTCTTTGGATGTTGGTCACATGGTGATGTGACCTATGAGTGTTAATCACATGGTGATGTGGACTAGATTATTGACTCTAGTGCAAGTGGGAGACTGTTGGAAATATGCCCTAGAGGCAATAATAAATTGGTTATTATTATATTTCCTTGTTCATGATAATCGTTTATTATCCATGCTAGAATTGTATTGATAGGAAACTCAGATACATGTGTGGATACATAGACAACACCATGTCCCTAGTAAGCTCTAGTTGACTAGCTCGTTGATCAATAGATGGTTACGGTTTCCTGACCATGGACATTGGATGTCGTTGATAACGGGATCACATCATTAGGAGAATGATGTGATGGACAAGACCCAATCCTAAGCCTAGCACAAGATCGTGTAGTTCGTTTGCTCAGAGCTTTTCTAATGTCAAGTATCATTTCCTTAGACCATGAGATTGTGCAACTCCCGGATACCGTAGGAATGCTTTGGGTGTACCAAACGTCACAACGTAACTGGGTGGCTATAAAGGTGCACTACAGGTATCTCCGAAAGTGTCTGTTGGGTTGGCACGAATCGAGACTGGGATTTGTCACTCCGTGTAAACGGAGAGGTATCTCTGGGCCCACTCGGTAGGACATCATCATAATGTGCACAATGTGACCAAGGAGTTGATCACGGGATGATGTGAGTTACGGAACGAGTAAAGAGACTTGCCGGTAACGAGATTGAACAAGGTATCGGGATACCGACGATCGAATCTCGGGCAAGTAACATACCGATAGACAAAGGGAATTGTATACGGGATTGATTGAATCCTCGACATCGTGGTTCATCCGATGAGATCATGGAGGAGCATGTGGGAGCCAACATGGGTATCCAGATCCCGCTGTTGGTTATTGACCGGAGAGTCGTCTCGGTCATGTCTGCGTGTCTCCCGAACCCGTAGGGTCTACACACTTAAGGTTCGGTGACACTAGGGTTGTAGAGATATTAGTATGCGGTAACCCGAAAGTTGTTCGGAGTCCCGGATGAGATCCCGGACGTCACGAGGAGTTCCGGAATGGTCCGGAGGTAAAGATTTATATATGGGAAGTCTTATTTTAGTCGCCGGAAAAGTTTCGCACTTTATTGGTATTGTACCGGGAGTGCCGAAAGGGGTCCGGGGGTCCACCAAGGGGTCCACCAGCCCCGGGGGGGCCACATGGGCTGTGGGGGGTGCGCCTTGGCCTATATGGGCCAAGGGAACCAGCCCCAAGAGGCCCATGCGCCAAGAGATAAGATAAACGGAGAGTCCTAAAGGGGGAAGGCACCTCCGAGGTGCCTTGGGGAGGAAGGACTCCTCCCTGGCCGCACCCTTCCTTGGAGGAAGGGCCAAGGCTGCGCCCCCCTCTCCCTTGGCCCTATATATAGTGGGGGGAGGGAGGGCAGCAGCAATCCAAGCCCTGGCGCCTCCCTCTCCCTCCCGTGACACCTCTTCCTCCCCGCTTGCGCTTGGCGAAGCCCTGCCGGGATCCCGCTACTTCCACCACCACGCCGTCGTGCTGCTGGATCTCCATCAACCTCTCCTCCCCCCTTGCTGGATCAAGAAGGAGGAGACGTCGCTGCTCCGTACGTGTGTTGAACGCGGAGGTGCCGTCCGTTCGGCGCTAGGATCATCGGTGATTTGGATCACGACGAGTACGACTCCGTCAACCCCGTTCTCTTGAACGCTTCCGCTCGCGATCTACAAGGGTATGTAGATGCACTCCCCTTCCCTCGTTGCTAGATTACTCCATAGATTGATCTTGGTGATGCGTAGAAAATTTTGAATTTCTGCTACGTTCCCCAACATCTTGCCCGTGTTACAAGGTGTGAAGTTGAGTCAGACTCAATGCCAGAAGATAGAGAGAAAATGAAAGATGTTCCCTATGCTTCAGCCATAGGCTCTATCATGTATGCAATGCTGTGTACCAGACCTGATGTGTGCCTTGCTATTAGCTTAGCAGGGAGGTACCAAGTAATCCAGGAGTGGATCACTGGACAGCGGTCAAGAACATCCTGAAATACCTGAAAAGGACTAAGGATATGTTTCTCGTTTATGGAGGTGAAAAAGAGCTAGTCATAAATGGTTACGTCGATGCAAGCTTTGACACTGATCTAGACGATTCTAAATCGCAACCCAGATACGTGTTTACATTGAACGGTGGAGCTGTCAGTTGGTGCAGTTCTAAACAAAGCGTCGTGGCAGGATCTACGTGTGAAGCGAAGTACATAGCTGCTTTGGAAGCAGCAAATGAAGGAGTCTGGATGAAGGAGTTCATATCCGATCTAGGTGTCATACCTAGTGCATCGGGTCCAATGAAAATCTTTTGTGACAATACTGGTGCAATTGCCTTGGCAAAGGAATCCAGATTTCACAAGAGAACCAAGCACATCAAAAGACGCTTCAATTCCATCCGGGACCAAGTCCAGGTGGGAGACATAGAGATTTGCAAGATACATACGGATCTGAATGTTGCAGAGCCGTTGACTAAGCCTCTTCCATGAGCAAAACATGATCATCACCAAGACTCCATGGGTGTTAGAATCATTAATGTGTAATCTAGATTATTGACTCTAGTGCAAGTGGGAGACTGAAGGAAATATGCCCTAGAGGCAATAATAAAGTTATTATTTATTTCCTCATATCATGATAAATGTTTATTATTCATGCTAGAACTGTATTAACCGGAAACATAATACATGTGTGAATACATAGACAAACATAGTGTCACTAGTATGCCTCTACTTGACTAGCTCGCTGATCAAAGATGGTTGAGTTTCCTAACCATAGACATGAGTTGTCATTTGATTAACGGGATCACATCATTAGGAGAATGATGTGATTGACTTGACCCATTCCGTTAGCTTAGCACTTGATCGTTTAGTATGTTGCTATTGCTTTCTTCATGACTTATACATGATCCTATGACTATGAGATTATGCAACTCCCGTTTACCGGAGGAACACTTTGTGTGCTACCAAACGTCACAACGTAACTGGGTGATTATAAAGGTGCTCTACATGTCTCTGAAGGTACTTGTTGAGTTGGCGTTTTCGAGATTAGGATTTGTCACTCCGATTGTCGGAGAGGTATCTCTGGGCCCTCTCTGTAATGCACATCACTATAAGCCTTACAAGCAATGTGACTAATGAGTTAGTTGCGGGATGATGCATTACGGAACGAGTAAAGAGACTTGCTGGTAACGAGATTGAACTAGGTATTGAGATACCGACGATCGAATCTCGGGCAAGTAACATACCCATGACAAAGGGAACAACGTATGTTGTTATGCGGTTTGACCGATAAAGATCTTCGTAGAATATGTGGGAGCCAATATGAGCATCCAGGTTCCGCTATTGGTTATTGACCGGAGACGTGTCTCGGTCATGTCTACATAGTTCTCGAACCCGTAGGGTCCGCACGCTTAAAGTTCGGTGACGATCGGTATTATGAGTTTATGTGTTTTGATGTACCGAAGGTAGTTCGGAGTCCCGGATATGATCACGGACATGACGAGGTGTCTCGAAATGGTCGAGACATAAAGATTGATATATTGGACGGCTATATTCGGACACCGGAAGTGTTCCGGGTGGTTTCGAAGAAAACCGGAGTGCCGGAGGGTTACCGGAACCCCCCGGGAGAAATAGTGGGCCTTATGGGCCTTAGTGGAGAGAGAGGGCTGGCCTAGGGCAGGCCGCCCGCCCATCCCCCTCTGGTCGGAATTGGACTAGGAGAGGGGGGACGGCGCCCCCCTTTCCTTCTCCCTCTCGCCCTTCCTTTCCCCCTCCTAGTAGGAGTAGGAAAGAGGGGAGTCCTACTCCTACTAGGAGGAGGAGGACTCCTCCTGGCGCGCCCTACAGGGCCGGCCGGCCTCCCCCCTTGCTCCTTTATATACGGGGGCAGGGGGGCACCTCTAGACACAACAATTGATCTCTTGATCTCTTAGCCGTGTGCGGTGCCCCCTTCCACCATATTCCACCTCGGTCATATCATAGCGGTGCTTAGGCGAAGCCCTGCGTCGGTAGCAACATCATCACTGTCATCACGCCGTCGTGCTGACGGAACTCTCCCGTGAAGCTCTGCTGGATCGGAGTTCGCGGGACGTCATCGAGCTGAACGTGTGCTGAACTCGGAGGTGCCGTACGTTCGGTACTTGGATCGGTCGGATCGTGAAGACGTACGACTACATCAACCGCGTTGTGCTAACGCTTCCACTTTCGGTCTACGAGGGTACGTGGACAACACTCTCCCATCTCGTTGCTATGCATCACCATGATCTTGCGTGTGCGTAGGAATTTTTTTGAAATTACTACGTTCCCAAACAACCGGCCGCCTCATCGTCATGGACACATGATGTAGGTTCTTGATTCTTCCAACTAGTGCCATCTCTAAGCAATAATACCACCTACTATGTATGACTATGCCAATACAGTATTGATTGATTGGCACCTAATTCTCCACTTTTCCTATGTCCATATATCCCCATTTTCGCTATATAACACGTCCAAACATGCAACACCAAAACAGTAAGAAAAGGAAAATAGAAGAGAAACACCAATTAGAGAAAAAGATCTATGATCACAATAAGAGAGACGAGAGTCAGATCATCAAATGTTTCAATTGTCTTCATTTGTTCATGTTAGCGTAAGGATGGGAGGCATCGGGGAACGGATTTCTCCAGCATCATCATAATAAGCAAGACTAAATTGTGGTTTTCTCTCAGAGAAAACAAGCACCGAATTCCTTAACAATGCATTATACTAGGTGATGGAGTTGTTCCTTGGTTCGACTACTCAGGCACGTAGTTCACTGTGCCATTGCATTTGTGTGATGGTGTGAGTATGGGTGCGTCAGTGCGTGTGTGTACGTCTGACTTGTAATCTACAATATGTTTCTAAAAAAAAAACTGTTGGTAAGTCCGGGTGTTCTTAAAAAACCCAACATATCAAAAAAAGAAAAAAGAACGGTTGTTCTTAAAACCCCCAACATATCAACTTTCCAAAGGCCATACATATAAACATGGCGCTGACCCATTTGCAATTTCCCACGGGCCACCACACGCACACCTGCACAACACCCACACCTTCTCTTTGAATTTTTGTCCAAAAGAACCACCCGACGAATGCAATTGACAGAAAGGACCATCAATGAGTCAAAATGGCAAAAAAGACCAGTTGGGCTGTTACGGCAGGCGCGCCAGCCAACACGTGGCACATGCCGCCATGTGCGGAGCTGGCAGGCCCTGCCCCAGGCGGCAGGCGCCACGTAATAGGTTTCCGCGGCCCCGGGCGAGCCACGACGAAACGGGGCAGGGCAAATGGGCCCTGCCGCAATGCTGTGAGGCGGCATCGGTTCGGGCGATGTGATCGAAGCATCTTGGCCCCGACGTACGCCACCACAAGGAGCTGATGATAAGGCATGGACTACCTGAGCTCGTGCCAACTCAAGCATTGTGGTAGAATATTAGCATCACCTAATGTTTATGTTGTATTCATTTATCCATGTCGGCTTAAGGATGCGAGGCATCAAGGAAATGATTTTTGAACTGTTATCCTAAATTAGACTAACTTGTGGTTTTCTCTAAGAGAAAACGGACACCCTAGCAATGCATTGTCCTTTTCTTTTTTGCGGGTAGCAATGCAACATAGTCGATAGAGTTCTTGCGTTTATTGGATTTGACTTTGCAGCAAAGAATCACTGAATTGTAGGTACATACGGGTGTACTCTCACTATCTGGTGGCGTTGGCTCCAAAATACAAAAAAGGTATTAAGGACTTAATTGGTTGGTGACTAATTTTGTTACTGTTTGCCATACTATTTTTGCTTTACTTGTCTTACCTTGGTTGTTCAAAATCTTAACCACATTTTTGCTTGCCTAAGGGAATTTTGCGACACTTTTCATGTGTATGACATATGTGTTTATTTCTCAAACAAAAAAAATCTTCGCTTAAATATTGTTAAAATCAAACACCTGCTAGCTAAGTTGATTAAAGTATCTAACTTAAAATGTGACATAGCATGGTAAGATGTGATTAGGAACCAAATAACCCCTTATTGCTCCACGTCTCTCGCCAAATTCTCCCAACCTCGACCGTGCCAGTCACGCTCAGCTATACTAATAACTTTCAAAAAGTCCATACATACACGACCCTGACTCATTCCTCACCCGCGAGCACACACACACGCGCGCGTGCATAGAACCCGCACCTAGACCTTCCCCCTACCACGCCGTCACGGCTCACCGGCCGCCTCGTCGTCATGGAGACATGCTGCTAGGTTCTTAATTCTTTCAACTAGTGCTATCTCTAAGCAATAATACCACCTACTATGTACGACTATGCCAATACATTATTGATTGATTGACACCTAATTCTCCACTTTTCATATGTTTATATATCCCCCTCTTCGCTATATAAAGCGTCCAAACATGTAGCACCAGAAAAATAAAAAAAAGAGAACAAAAGAGAAACACAATTAGAGAAAAAGAATTGATGATCACAATAAGAGAGACGAGAGTCACATCACCAAATGTATCCATTGTCTTCATTTGTTCATGCTAGCTTAAGGATGGGAGGCATCGGGGAATGGGTTTCTCCACCATCATCCTAAGCTGGACTAAATTATGGTTTCCTCATCGAATTCCCTTGCAATGCAGTGTAGGTGATTGAGTTGTTTCTGGGCTCGTCAACACAATCGAGTATCACTAGGTCTTCAATAGGCGTTGTGTGAGTGCATTCGTGTGATGGTGTGAGTGCATGCGTGTGTATCTGTATTCGATGTTTCTAAAAAAGAAATCGTGGGTAAGAGCATCTATAGCGGACCCCCTACTTCCCCCTCAATCATCCAAAACGCACATCTGGGCACTGACCGGACGCGTTTGTGGATGTTTGAGGGACGAAATTTATACATTATGGATGTAGATGCTTTAAGGCGGGGTGTTCTATCTGGTGGGGTCGGCTCGAAAAAATGAATTCTCCCTGTCTTGATCGTGCCAGTCACTCTCAGCTAAACTTTTCGAAGGCCATACATACATACATACGCGCCGCTGACCCATTCGCAGTTTCCCACTGGCCACCACACGCGCGCGCACACGTGCACGGCACCCGCACCTTCCCTTCCCCCGACCGCGCCTCGGCTCGGCCAGTCAACCCAACGAACCCCGGCGGCGCCATGGGCGACGCCACGGCCCCGGCGGGCAGCAAGACGGCGGAGCTGGACGCACCGCTCAGCGCCCTCGGCTTCGAGATCGAGGAGGTCTCGCCGTCGCGTCTCACCGGCCGCCTTGTCGTCACGGACACCTGCTGCCAGGTCCGTTCTCCTCTCTTGCAGCCATCGATCAGCGAGTCCCCTCGCGAGCTTTTTTTGGTTTCTTTTGTGCGTGTACCGAAACTGAAAGAAGCCGCGTGTGCTTGCTCTCGTGGCCGGCCGGCCGGCAGCCGTTCAAGGTGCTCCACGGCGGCGTGTCGGCGCTCATCGCGGAGGGCCTGGCAAGCATGGGCGCGCACATGGCGTCGGGCTACCGCCGCGTCGCCGGCATGCAGCTCAGCATCAACCACTTCCGGAGCGCCGCCGCCGGCGACACCGTCCTCGCGCGCGCCGTCCCCATCCACATCGGCCGCTCCACCCAGGTTATATTATTTCGCTTCCCCCTGCTATTTCCTCTGTTTTTTCTGTATGTAACTATTGCTTAGTCCAACCACTAGGAATTGTCAACATCTTCTCTAGCAATTTCGGGTGGATTCCCTTCGATTCCATTGTGTTTTTACTGAACCAACTGATTATGCTTTTTTTTTTACTGAAGCATGCTGTATGCTACAGATATTATACTGTATTTCATTGATACTCTGAAACAACTGTCAGAATTCCACTTCATGTTAGTATCAAGTATGGTAGTTTGGCAGTGTAATTAACGTGGCTGGCATAAACAACCCGCAACTTGTTCTGTGGTGTTTAAGAGGAGAATAATGCGACATATCCTGATCTCACTGACATTGAAGGAATTGTTAAAGCTATCTTCCATAGATGCGTATCGCTATCAAATCTGAATGATGAAAGGATGCTAGAAATTAATAGTTGCTGCTGGAATGGGTTTGAAGGTATGGGAGGTGAAGCTATGGAAGATGGATGCATCCACACAGGGGGAAGGGCCTCAAATCGCCGAGGCAAGGGTCACGCTCCTCTGTAATCTACCCGTGCCGGATGAGATGAAAAGTGCGGGAGAATCCCTTAGAAAATACTCTAAACTGTAAAACTCGGGACAAATTAAGCTTGACATGGGATGATCCATTGATATGTGATTCTGTGAAAAAATATTCTTGTAAGCTTCTTACTTTTCGCTTGTGTGAACACTGATGGATCAACTCGGCAGAAACAATCTTCCTGTGTGTGGTTGATGAACCTCACTATCCAGCAATTACTAATTTCGAATGTGCTTCCATTTTGTATTTATTCATCATTCCAGTATATATATTAAAGGGCCTTTGAGCCAATAAAATTCACCCTTTGTCAACAAAAATATATTAAAGGGCCTACTATGTAAAGGGCTATACCATAAATACCAGGTCCCCTTTTCCCTGTCTTCCCAGTCTTGGTTATAAAGTCTCGTAAAGGAACATAAGAGATCAACAGACATTAAGAAAAGATACACAATGTGCACAAAAGTCTGTACCGCTTTTCTTTGTTTCACAAAATCGGAATTTGAATAGTTTGATCTTAAAATACTACGCAAGAAATGGGCCATACAATGTTCACATATACGCTTAGATATCAAATTTGACTGTTGGAAATACTCTTAGATATCTCTTTCTTAGTGACTGTAAGATAAGTAGCAGAGTAACGGACATGACATAAATAAACTGCAGGTTCTGTTCGCTTAAGAGAAAGTAACGCAAAATAAAATTTTGCTCTCGAGATGAAACACCCGAAAATTTTATCCGTGAGCTCATCAGCACTGACGGAGCTGTTAAAACTACTTTCTTTAGGCGCTTATCCCTATGAAATCACATAGAATAAATTATGTGTCCTTTTAGAACGTTTAAACCATTGCTGAAATTAAGCAGCCGTATTTTGCAGTAACACGAAAGTATAAGGAAAAGGGAAATAGTAATCATATATACCTTTTGTATTTGGATTTATTCCTTTTACAGATATATGCAGATCTGTTGGCATTTTTAAATGGTGTACGACTGTGCGTCAATGCCGGGTCCACTTGTCCATATATACATACGCCTTTCTTCCCATCTTGGCTACATATATTGTTCACTGAGAACATAGGAAAGGAACAAAATTGTAGGGTACAACAAAGACATCAGGTGTGGAAATTGTATTTCATGGTTTTTCCATTTCACGTCATTTCTGTCGGCATAAGGATGAGAGGTATCAGGAAAAGGATTTCCATTCTGCTAGAGAGTGAAGGTGCGCAACAATCTAAATCGTGTTTCTTTATTTCGGGAACTTTGCATATCATATTGCATTAGTTTGAACATGGAAACGAAAATGAAGGTACCTAAAAATTACTATCTTACTCAGACATTTGGACTGATGCTGGATAGACCGCAACTCAGACATTTGGCGTGCAGGTTCACAGGAAGTTTGAGCACCGGGTGATTGCTTTGGTCCTGGGGCAACCACTTTTCAAGGACAAGTCATGTTTGGTGCATCGCTGTATTCACCATTTAATTCAGTTGCTACGTATTGGCGGGAGCCACATATTTCAGTGTCTTGGCGATCAGTTCCTTGTACGCGCTTAATCTATCTTTTAATTTGCAATGGTCTTGCTGTTTTCCTTCACTCTTTTTCTGAAGTCTTGTTTAAGCTTTTCGTGTGGATTCCCTTTGATTCCAATTTCTTCTGCTAGCATTTACTTATGTCAGCGAAAAACTTCCTTCATGTGGAAGCATATGGCCGATACGATGGTTGTTATTACATAAGGTCCCGCTTGGGACTACAGTGCAGTACAGTGTTATTTCACTGGTGTAAACTGGACAATCACAAATCAATAGACTAAAGTTAGCACTCAACCAAGGAACCGGTCCATACATCTCTAGCAACACCAGATCAACAACTGAACCGTGCGTCCAGTCATAGAGTCGGCTTCAATAATTACAAGAATTGGAAAAATAATTGATTCCAGACGTCAAAGTTCGATTGCTAAACATACAAAGATATCAACTGACTGGTCTTAAACCGGCTACATGATAGCCTTGGTGCATGTCTTGATGCCCACATTCTCCTGACGAGCGTTTGCAATTGCTCATCACCATTCTTTGGTGTTCGGCACAAACTAATGCATATACTGTTTTGTTGTGGTACACTATGGAGTTTATCTGCTCGATGATGCTGCTCTAGAGTTTGGGAGATGGCGCCCTCTTAGAGATGAACCATACAAAGCTATTTAGGTACACTCAAAGGGCCGTGAATCTGGTTAGTGTCCATATGACTTCTGCAAATTTATTGGTCGAGGATGAGCAAAGTTATGACTGTATGTCTTGGACTTCAGTATAACATGTTGAACTGATAATATATCTATACTAAGTAATTGTTAGTAAAAAATACATATTAGTCTATGTGTATCACTACTGCAATTTCCAGGTTTCCTTAGTTCTTGGAAAACTCGGGGAAAGTCAGTTCCAACTCGGCAAAGCATTAGTGTTGAAATTGCAATTTCAGGGTATTTAAAAATCTCTTTGGCAAAAATATCTGAAACTTACCATAATGATCACTATATTAGTGTTGATTTTACAATAGTTTTTTCAAATTTTTTAGACACTTTCATTTTTTTGGACAAAAAAGGGCTGGAATTGAACTTTTAGGGTATTTTTTAATTTGTTAGGCAAAAATATCTGGAATGATCACTATATTAGTGTTGATGTTACATATTTTTCACATTTTTCTGGGCACTTTTTTTTTACAAAACTTGACAAAAAAGTTGACTAAGATAACTGATTCGACAATCAACGAGTCAAAGCCGGCTTACTCGGTGAAAATTGGTTCCAGGAGCGTGGAAGGTTGAATCTTAGACGTTTTCGATAGTACATGGTTGAATCTTAGACGGTTTCAGTGTTCAAGGTCTTAGCCAAACGGACTTCACTCGAGACTCAACTATGAGGAAAAGATTGTTGAGCCAAGAGTGAAAGTTGTGTCTGTGGCATTTTGGTTGTCTTCATTTGCGCTTGCATCATTGTGGAACATAGGAAAGGAACAAAAAGTAGGGCACAACAAAGATATAAGGTGTGGAAATTGTATTTCATGGTCTTCCCATTTCACTTCATTTCTGTCGGCATAAGGATGAGAGGTATCAAGAAAAGAATTCCCATTCTGCCAGAGAGTGAAGGTTCGTAACAATCTAAATCGTGTTTCTTTATTTGGGGAACTTTGCATATCATATTGCATTAGTTTGAACATGGAAACGAAAATGAAGGTACCTAAAATTTACTATCTTACTACAATCCTATTTCCATCTTGTCCACATGCCATCCAACACCAGGTGAGGAAGCATGTAAGACAACCCTCCTAGAACTCACGAGGTAAATTATTGTGGACGGGGATAAGATAAATAAGAAAGACGAAGCAAAATCAACACATATTGGTAAACGGTTTTACCTCGACCTAGTGGTAAGTTTTTAGATTTGTATCAATGATAATTATTTCACATGAGTTCTATGTCCTGGAAGGTCTCGCAAAGGGTTTTACCTCGACCTAGTGTTATTTTTTTAGATTTGAGTCAATGATAATTATTTCACATGATTTCTATGCCTTTTCTTCTAAAACTATATTTCTGACGCCTTGAAGGTGTTGGTTCTTCTTCTACCTTTGATATGTTTATGGGAGCCACAGATGAAGGAAATAATTGATTTGGTACTCTTTTGTATCCCACCATTATTATTATTATTATTATTATTATTATTATTATTATTATTATTATTATTATTATTATTTTATGTTTTATCTATGTTGTCGGGTCGTTAACCATTGAGTTTAAACTCTAGATTTATTGAGCAATTGAGATTTAGTTTGTTTGTTTACGAATGGGTTTAATTTTGGGGAATGTTACGAGGTATTTTTGGGTACTTATAACTCAAGATTCATCTATGTTTTGAGGGGGAAATGGGCCCGGGGTTTGCTTCAATCCTGGCTTCGCCACTGGTCCCGACGAGCGCCCGCGCCCGGCTCTTGGAGATCAATCGCCGACGACGTTAGCTCCCGGCACATCTCGTCGACGACTGAAGGTACGACGTGGACTCGCCCCTTTGGGATACCTCGTTCCGGGATGAGAACTACGTGTGGCGGCCGTGCTCATAGCCCGTCACCAGTGCACACCTCGTAAGCGTCCTCCCAACCCTCCCCGTGCGCGCAGGCGCCCTCGCTACCCCCATTACGACCACATCAACCGATGACGGCCGAAGAGGAGGAGCCAATGAGGAAGGTGCTCGAGGACTCGAGAGGGAGTACGAGCGGAGCCAACGGGAGCAGTGGGACGACCTTTAGGTTCAGATGGCACTGTCAGCCGCCGGTGACGTCACCATCCCGAAGCTCGAGGGGATGGAGGAGTCGGACGACGCGGAGCCGCGGTGGAACACGGCGGCGGTGGCCAGTCGAGAATGTGGACTTCGATCGTGCTGTGTACGCCGGAGTTGGTGTCAACGCCGGTCGTGTGGGTTGGTGCTGATACATGGTCACCGCCCCGCGTGCCACTAACGCCCCGTTGGAGTGTAGCCGCCGTAGGCGCCACCAGCCCATCTATGGTAGTCGCCTCCTTTCATCGACCTTAGCACGGGCGAAGGAGACGGCGACGACGGCATCCAGTGAACACGGCAGTCAGGATGGCGGCAACGGCCATTCTAGGGTTTCTTTTGGAGTTTAAGTTCATTTTTTTTAATGTTTTAAGTTTAATGCATGTGAACCGTTCGGCCGTGCATTGAACGTAATATATAGTCATCATTTTAAATTTAGTTGCTTTATTATGTCTTTTTTAGATTTGAATTTAAGTTTAAATCCGGATGCTTTTGTCAAATGTGTCGGGTCGTTGGGTGCGATGACCGGCGGACGACCGCAAACGGACACTCATGTCCGTTTTACCCCCGCAAACGAACCAGACAAAACGGATGTCCATTTACCGTCGGGCGTTGGAGTTTTGTTTTTAACATCAATACAGACGCAAGCGCTCATACATACGCGCATACACGCATCTCTATGAATGCACATAGGCACACTCTACCACTATTAGCACCTCCGAGAGACTGAGCCGGCATGTCATCTTTAAATTTACAAAGTCACCGTAGGCGCCTCGTCGTCGACAGGGACGTCTCCTCCCACGAAAAGCGCATCGCCGAAAATCCTAAAATAAATCCAGAAATAATGCGAGCACGAAGACTTGAACCCTGATCCCTCTAATCATTCAACCACAGGTTGGCTCGCGTCTGGCGTTGGAGTTGGCCCAAGGTTCAGCGTACACCTGGCAGCCGGACCAGTTCCAGCGTGAAATGGTCAAATCACGATATCACCAAGGTTCAGTGCTGAGCGACTTGTTGATTGCTACATTCCTCTACTCTCGGCGAAGCTACGACGCGCGCAAGACCATGAGGCCGAGCCAGAGGCGCCACCGGCTCCCGCTCGCTTTTCTGTCTGTGCTGCTTCTCACATCCTCGGCCGTCGCCGACAGCACCTTGACGCAGGGGACGGCCATCGGCGGCGACCAGAGGCTGGCCTCGCCGGGCGGCGTCTTCCAACTCGGCCTCTTCTCCGTCGCCAACAACACCAGGTGGTTTCTCGGCATATGGCTCACTGCCTCCCCGGCCGGCGTCGTCTGGGTCGCCAACCGCGATCGCCCGCTCAACGCCTCGTCCTCCGGCATAGTCGCGCTCAGCGGCCGAGGGGACCTCGTGCTCCTCGACGCCGCGAGCAATAACGAAACCATCTGGTCCTCGTCCAGCTCCTCCTCGGCGGCGGCGTCGGTGGCGCAGCTCCGCGACGACGGCAACCTGGTGCTCGCGGACGCGGCCGACGTCGCGGTGTGGCAAAGCTTCGACCACCCGACCAACACGTTCCTCTCCGGGTCGCGGGCCGGGCAGGACCTCCGGACGGGCGTCGTGTGGTCCGTCTCGTCGTGGCGCAGCGCCGACGACCCGTCGCCCGGCGACTTCCGGTACGTGATGGACACTCGGGGCTCGCCGGAGCTGCACGTCTGGAGGAATGGAAGCAAGAGGTACCGGACGGGCCCGTGGAACGGGCTGCGGTTCAGCGGCTGCCCGGACATGACCACCTTCGAGGACCTGGTAGAGTTCCGGTTCACCCACACCGCCGACGAGGTCTCCTTCGTGTACCGCGACCGCGTCGGCTCTCCGGTGTCCCGCCTCGTCCTGAACGAGTCCGGCGCGATGCAGCGCATGGTCTGGGACGGCGCGTTGTGGCGGGTCTTCTGGTCAGGGCCGAGGGACCAGTGCGACATCTACGGCGCGTGTGGCCCGTTCGGCGTGTGCAACGCGGTCGGCGCCGTCATGTGCGGCTGCATCAAGGGTTTCATCCCGAGTTCGCCGGCGGAGTGGCGCATGCGGAACGCGTCCGGCGGGTGCGCCCGCAGCACGGTGCTGCAGTGCGGGGGCGGCGACGGGTTCTACACCCTGCGCGGCGTGAAACTGCCGGAGACGCATGGCAGCAGCGTGGACGCCGGCGCATCGCTCGCGGAGTGCGGCCGGAGGTGCTCGTCCAACTGCTCTTGCACGGCGTACGCCGCGTCGGACATTCGAGGTGGCGGGACCGGGTGCATACAGTGGTTCGGCGAGCTGATGGACACGCGCTTCGTCGACGACGGCCAGGATTTATTCGTCAGGCTGGCAATGTCTGACCTTCATCTAGGTAATTAAACACTCTACTCTCTCTTTACGAAAATGTGCAGTAGAATGGTAGGGGTCCTTTTACGAAAATGACACGACTTTTTTCACATACATTACATGCAAATAGGTTGGTCAGAAATAACAGATGACAAACACACCATCGTCGTGAAATGGTAGGAGTAGAGATATTATAACTCCTTTAGCTTACTTCAGTACCGATTAGACAAAAAAAATTATGTTGTAACTTTCAATTGAAGTCATGAAATTAGACTTTTTGAGTTGCCAATTAGACAGAAATAATTCACGCTGTAACTTTCGATTGCAGTCATAAAATCAGACTTTTTAAGTTACCAGTTACACAAAAACAATTCATGTTGTAACTTTTGGTTGAAGTCAAGAAATCAGACTTTTTGTTCATTAACAGAATGATATTTTCAGTGCCAGGAGATAAGGACCTTGTCAATCTTATGCCATGACAAAGATGCCAAGCTCACACATTACGATGCACCTTATACTAGTATAATAATGGCTTAAGGAGTACACAATTTTCGTGCGTTTACACTGGACATGCATCTTAATTTCAGAGACAACCAAGACCAGCAAGCTCGTCGTGATCATCGCCGCGGTGATAACAGCATTTGCATTGCTTCTGCTATCGCTTGGCCTCGTGATCTGGAGAAAGATCCGGCAGCGCAGTAAGCAAGGTGAGTTGCCTTCCTTGGTGAGTTTGTTTCAGGAGGATAGCCTGAAACTACTACTTGCTCTATCAGCTGTTCATGTATTGTTGCTTCCTTCTCCATTTTCTAGTTACCAACTTTGATGACATGGTGAGAGGCGAGTGTCTGACGTACCATCTCGAAACCCTTAGAGACGCCACCGACGGATTCTGCCCCAAAAATGAAATAGGGCGCGGCGGCTTCGGCATTGTTTACAAGGTGATAATGCTTGTAAAATCCATGTGAAATCAGACTGAAAATTTCCTATGCTCGTATGGACAACATGCGGATAGTGCTCGCCATGTTGTACTTGTATGACAAATGTCTCATTGATTACCTGAATTTTCTTTCTCAGGGTCAAATGGAAGATGGCCAGGAAGTCGCGGTGAAGAAGCTATCAGCAGGAAACAGTGTGCAAGGTCTGAAGGAGTTCAAGAATGAGGTGGACCTGATCGCCAAGCTGCAACACCGTAACCTCGTACGCCTGCTCGGTTGCTGCATCCACTGCTCCGAGAGGATATTGGTCTATGAGTACATGAGCAACAAGAGCTTGGACACTTTCATTTTTGGTATGTATGACGTGTCTGGCTAACTGCAGTATACCAGTTACTACCATTTATGATGAGAAATTCAATTGTGTAAATTTGCCAACAGATCCAAGGAGGCGCGCTGACTTGAGCTGGAGAACTAGGATGGACATCATCTTCGGTGTTGCAAGAGGGCTTCTCTACCTTCACCAGGACTCGAGGCACACGATGATCCACCGAGATCTCAAGGCGGCCAACGTTCTCCTCGATCGGGAGATGGTGGCCAAGATATCGGATTTTGGAATCGCCAAGTTGTTTAGCAGCATCGGCGACCATCAGGTCACGGAAAGGATTGTTGGGACATAGTAAGAACTGCAAACCTTATATAACACAAACAGTGGAAAAGTATTATAGTTACGTCGACTCTTTGTTTCTTTTCAAGTGTGCCCATGATGGATTCCCTAACTGATTTTTATGCTGCCCGTGTGTGGCTGCAGTGGTTACATGTCACCCGAATATGCGATGGACGGCATGGTATCGTTCATGCAGGACGTGTACAGCTTCGGTGTGCTGTTGCTGGAGATCATTAGTGGCAGGAGGAACCAACGAAGTTTCAACCTCATTGCTCATGTAAGCAGTCGATTGCCTCTTGCAATTGAATTCAAAATAGTCAAAATGAGTCTTGTGTGAGTTTATAAATTCATCCGATGTCAAAATACCATGCCAAGACGACCAAAGTCCCAACCCCGTTTGTTTGAATCCCACAATGGCATTGACAAGCATAATAATCTTTTTGCAGGCATGGGGGCTATTTGAAGAAAACAAGAGCCTCGAGCTCCTTGACCCAGCCGTGCGGGACGGCTGTAGCCCGACGGAGCTAGAGCAGGCCACGACGTGCATCCAGGTAGGGTTACTGTGCGTTCAGGAGAGCCCGAGCCAACGACCGCAAATGGCTGCCATAATACCCATGCTGTCGCAACAACAGGCGCCGGGACGGCCTCTTCGGCCGGTGGTTTGCATGCCTGTGAGCTCTCTGGTGGACCTTCTAGGCGTGCAGGAGGACACGTCCGGCAATGCTGAGCTGACCATCACAAACCTTGAAGGCCGGTAGGATGGCTCTAGGGCAAGCTAGAGCCAAATATTGGAGACGTTACTTACAATTTCTCATGCCATTGGGTAGGACACGTGCATGCACCCCAAAAACGTAATGATTGTACAAGTCACAATTCACGCAAGCATACACGCTATATGTATATGGTTCAATGCTATGTGGCTGTGTAGGTTTTTTTTTAACATGTGTTTGTAGTATTTTACGACATCACATACCACCCACCTGGCCTCCTCATAAGCTGACCTCTTTGCCTTAGCAATGTGGGACTGAACCTTTGTGTTGGTCAATGCTTTGGATTTTCAGAAATTTTAGACTCATGCACACATGGGCCATCCTATCACTTCAATGAAACGGGTGGAACTTGTGTGAGGTTCTTTGTTGTTGAACACAGGAAGCAAGCTTGCTCGAGCTGAACTTCTGCCAGTGCTGGTTTCGGCTAGGTATATCCCCAACCTTAAACGTGGTTGATCTCTTGAGAGGATCGGTCAATGGTCCATTTTAACGCCAACCTTAAACAAAGGAAACGTTTAGCCCCCAGTACTTTTGTGAGTACTGTTACTATTGGTTTTCGTGTAGTACTCAAGATTCAAGAGCATGTGCATTTTTTCTGCATCCTCCCTCGGCCAACTTCACTGCGGCCTTTTGACATATAACAAAATTAAGCAAATGCTAGAGCCCCATTACAAATAGTAAATACATGAGGTTGTAGTAGTATCTATCCATCTTCCCGAGAGATCAATCACATCATCAAGAGAACAAGCTTAGCTAGAAAATGGTCCATTGACAGATCTTCTCGAGAGATCAGCCACGTTTAAGGTTGAGCATACACCTGGCCGAAACAAGCAGTCGCGGAAGTTCAGCTCGAGCACGCTTGCCTTCTGCTTTCAACAACAAAGAATATCACAAAAGTTTCATCTGTTTCATTGAAGTGATATGATGGCCCATGTGTGCATGAGAACCACCCTAAAATTTCTGAAATTCCAAAACGATTCCCAACATAAGGTTCAGTCACACATTGCTAAAGCAAGGAGGTAGAGATCAACTTATAAGGTGGCCAGGTGGGTCTCATGTGATGTTGTAAAATACTAAAAACACATGTTTCAGAAAACTAATAGTACAAACCCACATAGTATTGAACCACGTACACATAGGCCCTGTTCGGAGTCACTCCAGCTCCTAAAAATACAAGGAGCTGGAGCATCTGTTTCCCAGCTCTGTGCCTTTTGACTCCAGCTCCAGGAGCGGAGTGGTGGAGTGGTGGGTCTCTGAACAGGGTCATAGTGTGTGTGGTCGCCTGAATTGCAACATGTACAGTTATTATGTTCTTGGCGTGCATGCACGTGTCCTACCCAATAACATTGAGAAAGTCATCAGTAACGTCTTCAATCTTTGGTTCCAGCTTGCCTTGCATCCAGCCTATCGTCCTTCAAGGTTTGTGATGGTCAGCTCAACTTTGCCGGATGTGTCCTCCTGCACGTTGAGAAGGTCCGCAAGAGTGCTCACGGGCATGCATACCACCGGCCGAAGTGGTCGTTCCAACGCCTGTTGGTGCGACATCATGGGTATTACGGCAGCCATTTGCGGACGTTGGCTCGGGCTCTCCTGAACACATAGTAGCCCTACTTGGATGCACGTCGCGACCTGCTCTAGCTCCGTCAGGCTGCAGCCATTGCACATGGCTGGGTCAAGGAGCTCGAAGCTCTTGTTTTCCTCAAATAACATCCATGCCTGCAAAAAGGTTATTATGCTTGTTAATATCACTGTGGAATTCAACGCGATTCCATCATGATGTGTTCCTTGGTTCAAAAAATGGGGTTGGGACTTTGGCCGTCTAGGCACGCTATTTCGAGTTCGTGTGAAATTTATAAAATCACACAAAACTCATTTTGACGGTTTCTATTTAGTTGCAGGAGGTAATTCAGTACTTACATGAGCTATGAGGTTGAAACTCCGTTGGTTCCTCCTGCCACTGATGATCTCTAGCAACAGCACACCGAAGCTGTACACGTCTTGCATGAACGAAACCATTCCGTCCATGGCGTACTCTGGTGACATGTAACCGCTGCCGCCACACACGGGCAGCATAAAAATCAGTTAGGGAATCCATCATGGGCACACTTGAAAAGAAACAAAGAGTCGACGTAACTATAATACTTTTCCACTGTTTGTGTTATATAAGGTTTGCAGTTCTTACTATGTCCCAACAATCCTTTCCGTGACCTGATGGTCGCCGATGCTGCTGAACAACTTGGCGATTCCGAAATCCGATATCTTGGCTACCATCTCCCGATTGAGGAGAACGTTGGCTGCCTTGAGATCTCGGTGGATCATCGTGTGCCTCGAGTCCTGGTGAAGGTAGAGAAGCCCTCTGGCAATGCCGAAGATGATGTCCATCCTAGTCTTCCAGCTCAAGGTGGCGCGTCTCTTCGGATCTGTTAGCGAATTCACACAATTGAATTTCTCATCATAAATGGTAGTAACTGGTATACTGCAGTCAGTCAGACATGTCATACATACCAAAAATGAAGGTGTCCAAGCTCTTGTTGCTCATGTACTCGTAGACTAGTATCCTCTCGGAGTGGTGGATGCAGTAGCCGAGCAGGCGTACGAGGTTGCGGTGTTGTAGCTTGGCGATCAAGTCCACCTCGTTCTTGAACTCCTTCAGACCTTGCACTCTATTCCCTGCTGACAGCTTCTTCACTGCAATTTCCTGGCCATCTATCATTTGACCCTAACAAAGAAATCCAGTTAATCAATACATTTGTCATGCAAGTACGACAAGACTAGTACTATCCACATGTTGTCTATACGAGCATAGGAAATTTTCAGTCTGATTTCACATGGGTTTTACAAGCATTATCACCTTGTAGACAGTGCCGAAGCCACCACATCCTATTTCATTTTTGGGGCAGAATCCGTCAGTGGCGGCTTTAAGGGTTTCGAGATGGTATGCTGGACACTCGCCTCTCACGATGTCATCAAACTCGGTGACTGGAAAATGGAGCAGGAAGCCATAATACATGAGCAATAGATAGAGCAAGTAGTTTCAGGTTATCCTCCTGAAACGAATTCACCAAGGACTCTTGACTCACCTTGCTTATTCCGCTGCCGGATCTTTCTCCAGATCAGGAGGCCAAGTAATAACAGAAGCAACGCAAATGTTGTTATCACCGCGACGATGACCACGACAAGCTTGTTGGTCTTGGTTGTCTCTGAATTAAGATGCAGACGTAGTGTAAACGCGCGAAAATTGTGTACTCCTTAAGCCATTGTACTAGTATATGGTGCATCATATTGTGTGAGCTTGGCATGTTTGTCATGGCATAGGATTGACAAGGTCCTTACCTCCAGGGACTGAAATATCAATATGTTAATGAACAAAAAGTCTTATTTCTTGACTTCAACCAAAAATTACAACATTATTTTTTGTTTAACTGGTGACTCAAAAAGTCTGATTTCATGACTTCAATTGAAAGTTACAACATGAATTATTTTTGTCTAATTGGTATCTGAAGTTGCGCCAAAGGAGTTAGAATATCCCTACTCCGACCAGTTCGTGATGATGGTGTCATCCATCGTTTTTGACCAAACGTATGTGAAATAAGTTGTGCCATCTTTATAAAAAGACCCCTACCACCCCCACTCCACTCCACGTTTGCAGAAAACCCCTAAGTCTAACCCTACCTCATCCCGATAGATAATATAAATTGATGTAAAAAAAACAGATAATGTGAATGCCATGATTCTGGAACTCGAAATCAACACTTGCGGAATAACATTTTGTTCATGAACAAAAAAGTCTGATTTCATGATTTCAACCGATAGTTACAAGATGATGTTTTAACTGGTAGCTCAAAAAGTCTGATTTCATGACTTCAACCGAAAGATACAACATGTTTTGTTTTGTCGAATTGGTAACTCAAGTCACGGTAAAGAAGTTATCTCTAATCCTAGCAGTTTGTGCTGATAGTGTGTCTTCATCCATCATTCTGATCATGGGAAATAAGCTATTGCAATTTTTTTTGAAGGCCCCCAACCACTCCCTACCTCATCAGAACAGATAAGATGAATTGATGAAAAAAAAACAGATAAGGTGAATAAGATTTGGATGAAATCGATCTGGTTCCAGCGATCCATGCTGAGGAGTGTAGAGGGTTTAATTACCTAGGCGAAGTTCAGACATTGCCAGCTTGACGAACAGATCCGGGCCGTCGTCGCCTAAGCGCGTGTCCATGAGCTCGCCGAACCACTGTATGCACCCAGTCCCGCCGCCACGGATGTCCGACGCGGCGTACGCCGTGCAGTAGCAGTTGGACAGGCACCTCCGGCCGCACTCCGCGAGCGAGGCGCCGGCGTCCACGCTGCTGTTGTGCGTCTCCGGCAGCTTCACACCGTGCAGAACGTAGAAACCGTCGTCGCCGCACTGAAGCGGCGTGCTGCGGGCGCACCCGCCGGACGAGTTCCGCATGCGCCACTCCGCCGGCGACCTCGGCAGGAACCCCCTGATGCATCCGCACACCACGGCGCCGACCGCGTTGCACACGCCGAACGGGCCGCACACGCCGTAGACGTCGCACTGGTCCCTCGGCACCGACCAGAAAACGCTCCACGCGAGCGTCGCAGGGTTCCAGACCATGCGCTGCACCTCGCCGGACTCGGTCAGGACCATGCGGGACACCGGCGACCCGACGCGGTCACGGTACACGTACGACACCTCGTCGCCGGTGTGGGTGAACTGGAATTCGACAAGGTCCTCGAAGGTGGTCATGCCCGGGCAGCCGCTGAACCGCACCCCGTTCCACGGGCCCGTGCGGTACGTCTTTCGCCCCTTCCTCCAGACGTGCAGCTCCGGCGAGCCCCGCGTGTCCATCACGTACCGGAAGTCGCCGGTCGACGGGTCGTCGGCGCTGCGCCACGACGAGGCGGACCACACGGCGCCTGTCTGGAGGTCCTGCCCGGCCCACGACCCGGAGAGGAACGTGTCGGTCGGGTGATCGAAGCTTTGCCACTGGACGGCGCCGGCCGCGTCCGCGAGCACCAGGTTGCCATCGTCTTGGAGCCGCGCCACCGCAGCGGCCGAGGAGTTGGACGACCAGATGGTTTCGTTGTTGCTGGCGGCGTCGAGGAGCACGAGGGCCCCTCGCCCGCTGAGCGCTACTATGCCGGAGGACGAGCCGTCGAGCGGGCTATCGCGGTTGGCGACCCAGACGACGGCGTCCGGGGAGGCGGTGAACCATATGCCGAGAAACCACTTGGTGTTGTTGGCGAGGGAGAAGAGGCCGAGCTGGAAGGCGCCGCCGGGCGAGGCCAGCCTCTGGTCGCCGCCGATGGCCCTCTGCTGCGTCAACGTGCTGTCGGCCACCGCCGAGGCTGTGAGAAGCAGCACGGACAGAAAAGCGAGCAAGAGTCGGTGGTGGCCGAGGCTTTGGCTCATGATCTTGTGCGTGCTTCACCGAGAGTATGCGAGGGAACGTAACGGTGGAGTGAGTCTGTGCCCACGTTTTATACAAGAGCAGTTACGGTTTGGGGATTAGGATCGCCGGTCACCGGCTTAGGATTATCGTAAGATCGCTCTTGCACCGGCCGTCTCCTTCACCGTCCACGTACCACACGCATAGAACCTCCTCTGCTCCCGCTTGCAGCGTCACGTCAACTTGTAGCAACTGAGACCAAGATGAGTTCGAAACCTCGCCATGGTCGCGCCTGACCTTGCCGCCGCCCCGTCCCATCACAATCGTTGGTTCGTTGCGGCACAGTGTCCTCTCACTCGCAGCATCGGTGCAACCCCTGTCAATCGCGATGCCGCCGCCCTTCGTCTCACAGCATCTCCCTCACCGTCCTCGCAACAACACACTTAGTTCGTGACATCAAATGTCATTGGTCGCAGCACCGTGCGTCATCGGTCGTGGCAGCACCGTCCTTGCAGCGACGCGCTCAACTCTTAATACTGGTCGCGTCAGCATCGTCCTAGCAGCATCGCATGACGTAGTCACAGCAGAGTGCGACTTGGCTCGGAACAAAGCGCGGCTCAGTTCTTAGCATCATCTGTCGCTGGACACAACATCCTCGTGGGCGAACGATTTGTAGCGGCAAGCGACGTCGGTCAACACCCTCCTTGTAGACCCCGGAGGCTGGGTTGTAGCAACGTGCAGGCGGCCTTGCAGCACCCACTCCCGACATGCAGCACCGACGCTGGACCTACAACACCGCAGCCTCGGGCTGTAGCAATGAGGGTTGACATTGTGCTGCTCGTCTACGACTTGCAGCATTGCAGCAGTGGGCAACCTGAATCTAGAAGCAGGGAGAGGAGAGCGGGGTGTGATGAGATCATGCGGTGGTGACGACGTGGTCAACGTGTGAGATTAGAGAGGAGGCGGGTGCGCTAGGGAAGAACAACGGGTGGTCGAAGGGCGCCAATGGATAAGGAACGAGTGAACATGAATGGGAGCTTGGAGGAGGGCTGATTGAATGGACAAGACGGTACTGCCGTTGGATTGCTGTGCGATCGACATCTCTTGCATCGACCAATTGCTTCTTCTGATCGGTCGGCTGAACCAGAACATTTTTCTTATCGTTTATATATTGATGGCTTCGTAGTATGCATTTCAGAGAATGTTGATAATTATTTGTTGTTGAGTTTGCCGACTCATCTAATTTGTTGGCATTTACCAAATTGTTTCGTTGTCTACAGATGCAACAATCTAGAATTGCTGGTCAAAAGTGAACTGAGTGTAGCTCAAATGGCTAGGTTTCTTGTGGTGAAATCTGTCCACCAGGAATCAAGTTCTAAACTTGGCATGGATGGTCATATTTTTTCTGGATTTATTTCAGTCTTCTCCGCACTAGCGTGATGACATGAGATTTGACCATTTCACACTAGAACAGGGCCCGTTCTCTCTGCAGAACTTATTAGTTCTGCATATTGCCAGATGCGTATATCAGTGTGTAGTAATCCAACGTTCAATTGACATATATATTTTGTTGCATATAAGGCATTTCACGTGGCTTAAAATGTGAAATCATAATGATACATAGTTGGTTTGCAAAAATACTAATTTGCCGAGATCAATTTGGAATATTCTACGCAAATAATTGTCTGGCATCTCATTTTAGGAGAAAAAACAATTATAGTATGAAAAGAGTTGACAAATAATTACATTTTTTTCAAAGGAACATGTCACAGAAGAAACTACTTGTTAAGTTAATATAGGTAAAATATGAGCCGGATTTAGGTATCTAAACTCGGGTCATCGGATTGTACACATCCACCTAGCTAATCAAAAAAAAAAGAGATGGAAGTGCATGGTTACCCTCTTGCACACACCTCTGTTTTTTTTAACAAGTGACCACATCCTTTTAATCATGTACTAGCAAGATGCCCGTGCATTGCACGGAACATTAAGATGCATTATTTTTTTTACAAAACACATGTTGTGATTGACCCATGCGGGAGTAATCCCGTATGTGAAAACTAATGATATCTCGAGAAAGAGGAAGGATAAGGTGAGGAGGAGTGGGGCGTGGTGGTGATTGGTGGTCGGACTGAGCGGAGGCATGGGGATGGATGACACCAGCAGCGGCTACCATGCCAGATTGTTCCAGAGGCTTACTTTTTTAATTACTCAAAAATGAGGTTGTGGGAGATAAGGATGAAAGAAGAAAAGCCTTATCTGCAAATGTGAAGAGAGGTGCGGGTATCTTTTTGCAAAATTATCATAGTTTGCTTTCTATCTGTCAGATATAGATCGAACGGTCTATACTGCAAGATGGTAGGCACATCATCATCGCCAACTCAATCTTTTTATAAGAATAGAGATACTGAACTTACAGCCACAAGCAACAGTCGACTGCTCAAGGTTGGAGTCATCTCATTCACTTTTGTGTGAACCATTAGATAAAAACTGAACTATATGGATTTCTTTCCTTCTTTATCTCCCCATTGCTATTCTAAAAGGCCCTAGACGCGTCCTACTCGAAGTACCTTGCTGCCAAACTTGGCTCCTTCTTTCCGTCTTAGCGAGCAGGAGAAGACCCTCACCTGAACTCGTGAGGTCAAACATTGTCGAAGTGCAAAGAGGAGTAGGAGATTGATGTATGAAACTTCTTGGTCTAAGGACCAACTAAGTCTTCTTGTGGTGAACGTTCACAAGAGAAGGTTGCATGGGAGTAGTTAGATGGGCTAATAACTCTTGAGGAAAAAAGGTATCAGTATAGCCAATTACCTACATGATGTGTGTGTGGATCAGGGTATTCTTTCCTCGTTGCCACCCATTTTTACCATACACAAATGAAATGGATAATGGATAAAGCATGCTCTCTCATCTGCTTTTTTTTTGCGGGTTCTCTCATCTGCTTCTTTATTGCCACGTCATCCATTCGGCATTTCATCTTATGTTTTGCATATAGACAGTTGAGTAAATAAGAGAAGAGTCCTTTAAATAAGGAAGAGTTGATATGGCTGAATAAATTGGCATTCGAGATGTCAGTAAAGGAAAAAAATCATGAATGAGAAGTGACCTAAAGCTTAAATAAAACTAATAACTAGCTACAAACTAATTCTGAGTTTGTGACACTATCGTTTACCATGTTCGAGTGTACAAGTGACAACCTCTAAGTTCCAATTATGCTTAATTAAATGGGTGAATACCTTGCATGTCACTGGAAAGCACCTCAATGCTTTCTAAGCCGTTGACCAAGGTTTTATTCCCTACATACTACTCCCTCCGTCCGTAAATACTTGTCCGAGAAATGGATGTATCTAGACATATTTTAGTTATAGATACATCCATTTTTATCAATTTCTCCGACATGTATTTCCGGACAGAGGGAGTACTTGGAAAAGGTTTTGAATTCCCTCTATGCTATTTTGTTGACCTCTAATTAGTATGTGTAAAGATATGTTATTACCCTTGTAGTGCACTTGTAATACAAGTCCATCTATGACATACTTGCAAAGAGCATGATCAATGTACTTATTTTGCCGGCACCAACATAATTTAAATGGTGCGAAGTTAGATTTGACACTGCTAGAGGGGTTTCCAAGTTATTTTTTTCTAGACCATCATAAGATAGATTGGTCCAAGCTCCCCCTCTTCCCCCACCCCCCGGTGCGGCGGTGCCGCGCCACACCAGGGCAACCCTGCCGGCCGCCTCCAGCTGCCACCAGCGAAGGATCCCGCCCTCCCGTTGCCGCCACCAGGGGTGTCACAGGCTAAGCCTGCGTGCCACAGCGGCGGCGGCGACAATTCTCCTTAGTCGGTGATCGGATCTGGGTGGCGCCGATCCACTCTGCCAGATCAAGGGCAGTGGCACAGACCGGCGGTGACCAGGGCCGGCGTGCTAGCGGCAGCGAAGGTGAGATCTCCACGGCGGCTAGGGCACCCTATCTGGGCCCAATTGGGCCTCAACAGGCCACACCTCTGCCTGTCGTGCATCCCTTCTGATCAGGCGACGACAAGCGGCTTCTGGGCTAGACACACAACACAAGGACGTCGGGGACTCCGTCCCTGGGAGGTGGCGTTGTCTGGCCCCGTGGTGGTGTCGATGGCAGGCCTGACAAGGTCGATGCGTCAATACCTGCTCTAAAGATGGATCAGTGGAAGACGGCGTCGGTGGCCTCTAAGAGTGCGCCCAACTGATGTGTGCCCGAGACTAGGCAAGCGGCTTGGTTGGGCTCTCCAGCTTTAGATGTTAGGATTTGGTGCGAGGTCTGTTTGGTATTCGGCTCGGACAATCGGTATCCCTTTATCAACTAGATATGAGTAGCGACAGATGTTGTCAAGTTGGTGGCTTCAGACTTACTGTTGTATTACTTTGTAAGGTCTTTATAAATAATTAATAAAATGATTGCATGCACCGCCCAGATGCAGAGGCGGGGGGTCATCCTCCGTTTCAAAAAAAATATATTAAAATTTTCTTAGATGATTGCTAGGAGAGATAGGTGAACATAAATTTTTAGTGGTGGGACCCAGTGTAGTATTTTGGGAGGACTAATTAAACACTGCAAGGAAATTACTACTTGACTCTCCAACGGCGTGACAGAGCTCCAAACCATTTGATACTACACTTGAAGATATCAAATGGTTGTCTGTACCTATAGTTCAAGAAATCCAGTACGCTTAGTTCAAAAAATTCAGTAAGCTTCAACATTTGAACTATATATATGTTAATTTCAGAACTAAGTGCAAGGCAGAGCCGGACAGGAAGTGCAAGATAGAAACAATGGGGATCTTGCTGAAATTATTGGCGTGCGAAGACGTACAGGCGTACAAAATTAATTAGTTCAATGCAACTTACAGCTGAACATTATGTACGGCGCCAAATAACAACATACAGATAAACATGTCTTGGATAACGGTGGACAAAGCTAAATGATGTGACGAGGTAGGCATAAAATATCTGCTACAAAAATGGCAAAATCGTAGCTTGAACTACCAAATAAAGTTTTCTATGTAACCAAGGTTTCAGTAACAGAATGGAGTCTCTTACCTGCAACTACTTAAAAGCAGTGGCGGATCCAGGATTTGAAGTTAGTCAGGGCGGACTCTTAAAGGAAACAAAAAATCGACCGCACGATACAATTAGATAAGACATTCGGTAAAATTAGCTGGTATGCAATCTGGCAGGACAATCAACAAAACTAATTGTTCAAAGTAGTTTCATTCTCAAAAACTAGACGAAAAATATAACGCATTTGAAAATTCATATAAGGTCTAATTTGGACCCCTCAATCTTCCACTAGGCCAATGTGACAAGAAATTAAAAAAAAATGATAGAATGGAACGGGAGAAGCAATCCCCGAAAGAAGGCAAGATTACGGAGGGAGCGAAAGAACCTGCTTGTTATTATGTTGGCTGCTGGCTTGCAATTCCAATTTTGAGTGGGCAAGTTGGTATGGCGATGATGTCTCCCATGAAGACGGCGCCCATATCAGGAACGGTTGGACTTCATCCTTCCCCATCCAGCGCCATCGGTGGCACGTTGGCACCGCTGCGGCGAAGCAGCGAGTCGGCGTGCGTGGAGGCGTGATCGCTTTTCCAGATCGATCGTCCATAGGGGAAACTGGTGGAATTGGCAACATCAAGGCTCAACCGTGTATAGACAATAATGGGCTTAAGTTTAACTGGGCCTGTACTATCAATTTTTGTGATTTAACTTCTAGCCCATCTCGTAAAACGAAACAGTATCTTCACGAAATCACTAATTAAGGAGTACTCGTTGCAAAGAACACTCCATCTTCCCAGGTCACGACAAGTGACGCACATACAGCACGCCACTTGTCGCAACCTGAAAGTTTTCCCTTTTTTCGTATATTCGTTTATTCAAAACGTTTTATCTCTTAAACCGTGCGTCCAAATCTCAAACCGTTTTCACCATTGGATTTCTCGCATCGAGATCTTCAAAACTAGATCCCATGTTGATAGGTTTTGACGAACTTTTTTTTCACGAAAAAAACCGGACGAAAAAACCAAACCGGAAGCACGGTTTTTTCCCTTTCCGAAAGAGGCACGCCCGTCCCTCTCACGAAATCACAACCGTGCCTCTCGCGGAAGCAAAACTGTGACTCTCGCGAAAGAAAAAAAAAAGAAAACGTGTTTTGTTTTTCCCTTTCCGAGAGGCACGGCCGTGACTCTCACGAAAGCACAACCGTGCCTCTCGCGGAAGTAAAACCGTGACTCTCGCGAAAGAAAAAAAAAATAGAAAACGCGTTTTTTTCGTTTCCGAAAGGCACGGCCGTGACTACTCTCGCTAAAGCACAACCGTGCCTCTCGCGAAAAAAAGTGACTCTTCACGAAAGAAAAAAAAAAGTAAACGCGTTTTTTCGGGAAAAAAAAATTTCCTAAATTTTTTTGGTCAAAACGCTAAGGAAGACCGGGGAAAAACCAAAACGTCGAAAAAACCCGGGAAAAACCGTTTAAAAAGCCGAAAACGCGTGCGGAAAAAAAAACAAAATCTGAAGGGAACGTCCAGAGCGCGACACGTGGCGAATGGCTGAGAGCGCGCCAAATGGCGCTGATCGTTGCGAGGCTCCCGAAGGAGCGCTCGTTAACTAGTTGCTCCCGTATCTTCACTCTTTTCATCTTCCTGCTCGATCTCCCAGCTATGTAGACGTACAGATCTCGGATGACAGATTTGTGGTGTGGAATCTGTCAAGAAACGGAATTTTCTCGGTGCGGTCTGCCTACCACGAGGAGTTGGAGAGTCAATTTGGTCACAAAATCCAGGTGAATAATTCTTCATCGATTCCTAGGAATACATGGGACTCGGTTTGGAGATTGCAATGCCCTGCTAAGATTAAAATATTTATTTGGAGAGCTCTTCATAGTGCTATACCATGCCGTGCTATCTTGGCAGCAAAACATATGAAGGTTAGACCCCACCTTCCAGCATGCAATCAAGGTCCCGATAATATCATGCATGTGCTATTTCAATGCACGAAAGCAGTGGAAGTTTGGAAACTACTGGGAATCTATGATATTGTGAAGAAGGCATGCCAAGTTGACCGTTCAGGAGAAGTGGCTCTCGAGCATCTTATGTGCCTCCCAGATCCGGATGTGCACATCCTTGGCCTACGAAATCTTAGAGAAACTATTGCTACTGCAGCCTGGTACTTATGGTTTGAGAGAAGAAAGCTTACCCATGGAGATCAGACAAAGAATGCTACCCAAATTTAGTTAGTTGTGAGGGGCCTTGCAGCAAACTTTGTGATCGCTCGTAAACCCAAGGCAAAGGTGCGATCTGCAACCTGGACTAGACCAAGAGCAGGCTACATGAAGCTTAACGTGGATGCCGGCTTTCATAATGATCTCTTAGAAGGAACGGTCCACTAGTAGAAAAAGAGGCTTCCATACGCCCCCATTAGTCCCCAAAATAATCGAACTGCGACCAAAGGGGTCTTTAGTCGCGGTTCGGGAGGAGACCCGCGACCAACTATCTGGGCCCAACGCGCTCGGTCGACAGCTGGCGGACGGGAGGGGCTTTAGTCCCGGTTGGCCTGGCCAACCGGGACTAAAGGTCCTCAGGCTGGCCCGAAGGCCTTTAGTCGCGGTTGGCCAGGCCAACCGGGACTAAAGGCCCATCCCTATATATAGGACTCAGCTCACTTCACTTCACTCAGCTCACTTCACAATATTCAGAAGGGGGGTGGTGGGTTTGCTTTTGGTTCCTCCTATGCACACAAGGTGTTCGATGAAATGCCCGAGAGCATGAAACAAACATGATATGAAGTGTCCGAGCCACACTTGAGCTTTCTCATTTATTTTTCCTCCGCGATCGCGGTTAGCAACTTGAACCTTTCATGTGTCATTGATAAAATATGCATGTCTGTAGTTCATTGTTCAATTTGTATTATTTCTAGCTAGTTAGTTTAACAAATGCATGATGGTTAATTATATACTTTATATAATAATAATGCAGATGAATCGGCAATGGATGTACGGTCCCCGACTCTCCGGCGAGTTCACTACGGGTTTGAAAGATTTCCTCGTAGTGGCAAATGCGAACAAGCAGCGAGGTTTCATTATCTGTCCATGTGCTGTCCGTAAGAATCAGAAGGGTTACTCCTCCTCAAGAGACGTTCACATGCACCTGCTTCGGCACGGTTTCATGGAAGCTATAATTGTTGGACCAAGCATGGAGAAAGAGGGGTTAGAATGGAAGAAGATGAAGAAGGGGATGATATCGATGACAACTATCATGATCATTTCGGTGATACTTTCATGGAGGATGATGCTGAAGGTGGGGAAGGGTTAGGTGAAGGTGAAGAAGAGGCACATGATGAGCCCGCTGATGATCTTGGTCGGACCATTGCTGATGCACGGAGACGCTGCGAAACTGACAAGGAGAGGGAGAATTTGGATCGCATGTTAGAGGATCACAAAAAGTCGCTGTACCCACGATGCGATAATAGTCTGAAAAAGCTGGGCTGCACACTGGATTTGCTAAAATGGAAGGCACAGGAAGGTGTAGCTGACTCAGCATTTGAAAATTTGCTGAAAATGTTGAAGAATATGTTTCCGAAGAATAACGAGTTGCCCGCCAGTACGTACGAAGCAAAGAAGGTTGTCTGCCCTCTAGGTTTAGAGGTTCTGAAGATACATGCATGCATTAACGACTGCATCCTCTACCGCGGCGAATACGAGAATTTGAATGAATGCCCTGTATGCACTGCATTGCGTTATAAGATCAGAGGCGATGACCCTGGTGACGATGTTGAGGGCGAGAAACCCATGAAGAGGGTTCCCGCCAAGGTGATGTGGTATGCTCCTATAATACCACAGTTGAAACGTCTGTTCAGGAACAAAAAGCATGCCAAGTCGTTGCGATGGCACAAAGAGGACCGTAAGTCCGACGGGGAGTTGAGACACCCCGCTGATGGAACACAATGGAGAAAGATCGACAGAGTGTTCAAAGATTTTGCAGCTGACGCAAGGAACATAAGATTTGGTCTAAGTACTGATGGCATGAATCCTTTTGGCGAGCAGAGCTCCAGCCATAGCACCTGGCCCGTGACTCTATGCATCTACAACCTTCCTCCTTGGTTGTGCATGAAGCGGAAGTTCATTATGATGCCAGTGCTCATCCAAGGTCCAAAGCAACCCGGCAACGACATCGATGTGTACCTAAGGCCATTAGTTGATGAACTTTTACGGTTGTGGGGCAGACCTGGTGTACGTGTCTGGGATGAGCACAAAGAAGAGGAATTTGACCTACGAGCGTTGCTTTTTGTAACCATCAACGATTGGCCTGCTCTCAGTAACCTTTCGGGACAGACAAATAAGGGATACAATGCATGCACGCACTGCTTACATGAGACTGAAAGTGTACGTTTGGGTAATTGTAAGAAGAACGTGTACCTGGGTCATCGTCAATTTCTTCCCCGAAATCATAACGTAAGAAAGAAAGGCAAGCATTTCAACGGCAAGGCAGATCACCGGCCGAAGCCTGCGGAACGTACTGGTGCTGAGATATTTGATATGGTCAAGGATTTGAAAGTCATCTTTGGAAAGGGTCCTGGCGGACAATCAGTTCCGCGGGGAGTTGACGGGCACGCACCCATGTGGAAGAAGAAATCTATATTTTGGGAGCTAGAATATTGGAAAGTCCTAGATGTCCGCTCTGCAATCGACGTGATGCATGTTACGAAGAATATTTGCGTGAACCTGCTAAGCTTCTTGGGCGTGTATGGGAAGACAAATGATACAAAGGAAGCACGGCAGGACCAGCAACTTTTGAAAGACCCAGATGACCGGCATCCGGAATGGTTTCAAGGTCGTGCCAGCTACGCTCTTACCAAAGAAGAGAAGGTCATTTTTTTTGAATGCCTGAGCAGTATGAAGGCCCCGTCTGGCTTCTCGTCGAATATAAAGGGAATAATAAACATGGCGGACAAAAAGTTCCTAAACCTGAAGTCTCACGACTGCCACGTGATTATGACGCAATTGCTTCCGATTGCTTTGAGGGGGCTCCTACCGAAAAATGTTCGAGTAGGCATTGTGAAGCTATGTGCATTCCTCAATGCAATCTCTCAGAAGGTAATCAATCCAGAAGATCTACCACGGTTAGAGAACGATGTGGTCCAATGCCTTGTCAGTTTCGAGTTGGTGTTCCCACCATCCTTCTTCGATATTATGACGCACCTCCTGCTCCACCTAGTCGAAGAGATTTCCATTCTCGGTCCTGTATTTCTACACAATATGTTCCCCTTTGAGAGGTTCATGGGAGTATTAAAGAAATATGTTCGTAACCGTGCTAGGCCAGAAGGAAGCATCGCCAAGGGCTATGGAAATGAGGAGGTAATTGAGTTCTGTATTGACTATGTTGTTGGAAATATGCCCTAGAGGCAATAATAAAAGGTTATTATTATATTTCTTTGTTCATGATAATCGTCTATTATTCATGCTATAATTGTATTGTCCGGAAACCGTAATACATGTGTGAATACATAGACCACAACGTGTCCCTAGTAAGCCTCTAGTTGACTAGCTCGTTGATCAACAGATAGTCATGGTTTCCTGACTATGGACATTGGATGTCGTTGATAACGGGATCACATCATTAGGAGAATGATGTGATGGACAAGACCCAATCCTAAGCATAGCATAAAAGATCGTGTAGTTTCGTTTGCTAGAGCTTTTCCAATGTCAAGTATCTTTTTCTTAGACCATGAGATCGTGCAACTCCCGGATACCGTAGGAGTGCTTTGGGTGTGCCAAACGTCACAACGTAACTGGGTGACTATAAAGGTGCATTACGGGTATCTCCAAAAGTGTCTGTTGGGTTGGCACGGATCGAGACTGGGATTTGTCACTCCGTGTGACGGAGGGGTATCTCTGGGCCCACTCGGTAATGCATCATCATAATGAGCTCAATGTGACTAAGGCGTTAGTCACGGGATCATGCATTGCGGTACGAGTAAAGAGACTTGCCGGTAACGAGATTGAACAAGGTATTGGGATACCGACGATCGAATCTCGGGCAAGTAACATACCGATTGACAAAGGGAATTGCATACGGATTGATTGAATCCTCGACACCGTGGTTCATCCGATGAGATCATCGTGGAACATGTGGGATCCAACATGGGTATCCAGACCCCGCTGTTGGTTATTGACCGGAGAGGCGTCTCGGTCATGTCTGCATGTCTCCCGAACCCGTAGGGTCTACACACTTAAGGTCTGGTGACGCTAGGGTTGTAGAGATATATGTATGCGGAAACCCGAAAGTTGTTCGGAGTCCCGGATGAGATCCCGGACGTCACGAGAGGTTCCGGAATGGTCTGGAGGTGAAGAATTATATATAGGAAGTCAAGTTTCGGCCATCGGGAAAGTTTCGGGGGTTACCGGTATTGTACCGGGACCACCGGAAGGGTCCCGGGGGTCCACCGGGTGGGGCCACCTATCCCGGAGGGCCCCGTGGGCTGAAAGTGGAAGGGAACCAGCCCTTAGTGGGCTGGGGCGGCCCCCTTGGGCCTCCCCCCATGCGCCTAGGGTTGGGAACCCTAGGGGGGAGCTTCCCCCTTGCCTTGGGGGCAAGGCAACCCCTTCCCCCCTTGGCCGCCGCCCCCCCCCCTTGGAGATCCCATCTCCCAGGGCTGGCGCACCCCCAGGGGCCTATATAAAGGAGGGGGAGGGAGGGCAGCACACAACAGCCTTGGGCGCCTCCCTCCTCCCCTGCAACACCTCTCTCTCTCTCTCGCAGAAGCTCGGCGAAGCCCTGCTGGAGACCCGCTACATCCACCACCACGCCGTCGTGCTATTGGATCTCCATCAAACTCTCGTTCCCCCTTGCTGGATCAAGAAGGAGGAGACGTCGCTGCACCGTACGTGTGTTGAACGCGGAGGTGCCGTCCGTTCGGCACTCGGTCATCGGTGATTTGGATCACGGCGAGTACGACTCCGTCATCCACGTTCATTGGAACGCTTCCGCTCGCGATCTACAAGGGTATGTAGATGCACTCCCTTCCCCTCATTGCTAGTACACTCCATAGATGCATCTTGGTGAGCGTAGGAAAATTTTAAAATTATGCTACGATTCCCAACAGTGGCATCATGAGCCAGGCCTATGCGTAGTTACTATGCACGAGTAGAACACAAAGAAGTTGTGGGTGTTGAGTTTGCCAATTCTTCTTGCCGCTACTAGTCTTTTCTTGTTTTGGCGGCATTGTAGGATGAAGCGGCCCGGACCGACCTTACACGTACGCTTACGTGAGACAGGTTCCACCGACTGACATGCACTAGTTGCATAAGGTGGCTAGCGGGTGTCTGTCTCTCCTACTTTAGTCGGAACGGATTCGATGAAAAGGGTCCTTATGAAGGGTAAATAGAAACTGGCAAATCACGTTGTGGTCATACGTAGGTAAGAAACGTTCTTGCTAGAAACCTACAAACCACGTAAAAACTTGCAACAACAATTAGAGGACGTCTAACTTGTTTTTGCAGCAAGTGCTATGTGATGTGATATGGCCAGAAGATGTGATGAATGATATATGTGATGTATGAGATTGATCATATTCTTGTAATAGGAATCACGACTTGCATGTCGATGAGTATGACAACCGGCAGGAGCCATAGGAGTTGTCTTTATTATTTTGTATGACCTGCGTGTCATTGAATAACGCCATGTAAATTACTTTACTTTGTTGCTAAACGCGTTAGCCATAGAAGTAGAAGTAATCGTTGGCGTGACGACTTCATGAAGACACAATGATGGCGATCATGATGATGGAGATCATGGTGTCATGCCGGTGACGAAGATGATCATGGTGCCCCGAAGATGGAGATCAAAGGAGCATAATGATATTGGCCATATCATGTCACTATTTGATTGCATGTGATATTTATCATGTGTTTGCATCTTATTTGCTTAGAACGACGGTAGCAAGTAGGATGATCCCTTATAATAATTTCAAGAAAGCGTTCACCCTAACTGTGCACCGTTGCGAAGGTTCGTTGTTTCGAAGCACCACGTGATGATCGGGTGTGATAGATTCTAACGTTCGAATACAACGGGTGTTGATGAGCCTAGCATGTACAGACATGGCCTCGGAACACACGCAATACACTTAGGTTGACTTGACGAGCCTAGCATGTACAAACATGGCCTCGGAACACGGAGGACCGAAAGGTCGAGCATGAGTCGTATAGAAGATACGATCAACATGGAGATGTTCACCGATCTTGACTAGTCCGTCTCACGTGATGATCGGACACGGCCTAGTTAAACTCGGATCATGTTTCACTTAGATGACGAGAGGGATGTCTATCTGAGTGGGAGTTCATTAAATAATTTGATTAGATGAACTCAATTATCATGAACTTAGTCTAAAATCTTTACACTATGTCTTATAGATCAAATGGCCAACGTTGTCGTCAATTTCAACGCGTTCCTAGAGAAAACCAAGCTGAAAGATGATGGCAGCAACTATACGGACTGGGTCCGGAACCTGAGGCTCATCCTTATAGTAGCCAAGAAAGATTATGTCTTAGAAGCACCGCTAGGTGATGCACCAATCCCACAGAACCAAGACGTTATGAACGCTTGGCAATCACGTGCTGATGATTACTCCCTCGTTTAGTGCGGCATGCTTTACAGCCTATAACCGGGTCTCCAAAAGCGTTTTGAGAAACATGGAGCATATGAGATGTTCGAGGAGCTGAAACTGGTTTTTCAAGCTCACGCCCGGGTCGAGAGATATGATGTCTCCGACAAGTTCTTCAGCTGTAAAATGGAGGAGAACAGTTCTGTTAGTGAGCACATACTCAGAATGTCTGGGTTGCACAACCGCTTGTCTCAGCTGGGAGTTAATCTTCCGGATGACGCGGTCATTGACAGAATCCTCCAGTCGCTTCCACCAAGCTACAAGAGCTTTGTGATGAACTACAATATGCAGGGGATGGAAAAGACCATTCCCGAGGTATATTCAATGCTGAAATCAGCGGAAGGGGAGATCAGAAAAGAACATCAAGTGTTGATGGTGAATAAAACCACCAAGTTCAAGAAGGGCAAGGGTAAGAAGAACTTCAAGAAGGACGGCAAGGGAGTTGCCGCGCCCGGTAAACCAGTTACTGGGAAGAAGTCAAAGAATGGACCCAAGCCCGGGACTGAGTGCTTTTATTGCAAGGGAAGTGGTCACTGGAAGCGGAACTGCCCCAAATATTTAGCGGACAAGAAGAAGGCCGGCAACACCCAAGGTATATGTGATATACAAGTAATTGATGTGTACCTTACCAGTACTCGTAGTAGCTCCTGGGTATTTGATACCGGTGCGGTTGCTCATATTTGTAACTCAAAACAGGAACTACGGAATAAACGGAGACTGGCAAAGGACGAGGTGACGATGCGCGTCGGGAATGGTTCCAAGGTCGATGTGATCGCCGGCGGCACGCTACCTCTGCATCTACCCACGGGATTAGTTTTAAACCTCAATAATTGTTATTTAGTGCCAGCTTTGAGCATGAACATTGTGTCTGGATCTCGTTTAATTCGAGATGGCTACTCATTTAAATCCGAGAATAATGGTTGTTCTATTTATTTGAGAGATATGTTTTATGGTCATGCCCCGCTGGTCAATGGTTTATTTTTGATGAATCTCGAACGTGATGTTACACATGTTCATAGTGTGAATACCAAAAGGTGTAAAGTTGATAACGATAGTCCCACATACTTGTGGCACTGCCGCCTTGGTCACATTGGTGTCAAGCGCATGAAGAAGCTCCATGCAGATGGACTTTTGGAGTCTCTTGATTACGAATCATTTGACACGTGCGAACTATGCCTCATGGGTAAGATGACCAAGACTCCGTTCTCCGGAACAATGGAGCGAGCAACCAACTTATTGGAAATCATACATACCGATGTGTGTGGTCCAATGAGTGTTGAGGCTCGCGGAGGATATCGTTATGTTCTCACTCTCACTGATGATTTAAGTAGATATGGGTATGTCTACCTAATGAAACACAAGTCTGAAACCTTTGAAAAGTTCAAGGAATTTCAGAGTGAAGTTGAGAATCAACGTGACAGAAAAATAAAATTCTTACGATCAGATCGTGGAGGAGAATATTTGAGTCATGAATTTGGTACACACTTAAGGAAATGTGGAATAGTTTCACAACTCACGCCGCCTGGAACACCTCAGAGAAATGGTGTGTCTGAACGTCGTAATCGCACTCTATTGGATATGGTGCGATCTATGATGTCTCTTACCGATTTACCGCTCTCATTTTGGGGCTATGCTTTAGAGACTGCCGCATTCACTTTAAATAGGGCTCCGTCTAAATCCGTTGAGACGACACCGTATGAATTATGGTTTGGGAAGAAACCTAAGCTGTCGTTTCTAAAAGTTTGGGGATGCGATGCTTATGTCAAGAAACTTCAACCTGAAAAGCTCGAACCCAAATCGGAAAAATGCGTCTTCACAGGATACCCTAAGGAAACCATTGGGTATACCTTCTACCTCAGATCCGAAGGCAAGATCTTCGTTGCCAAGAACGGGTCCTTTCTGGAGAAGGAGTTTCCCTCGAAAGAATTGAGTGGGAGGAAAGTGGAACTTGATGAGGTGATAGTCACCCCTTCCGAACCGGAAAGTAGCGCAGCGCGGGAAAATGTTCCTGTGGTGCCTACACCGACTGGGGAGGAAGTTAATGATGATGATCATGAAGCTTCGGATCAAGTTACTGAACTTCGTAGGTCCACAAGGACACGTTCCGCACCAGAGTGGTACGGCAACCCTGTCCTGGAAATCATGTTGTTAGACAACGGTGAACCTTCGAACTATGAAGAAGCGATGGCGGGCCCGGATTCCGACAAATGGCTAGAAGCCATGAAATCCGAGATAGAATCCATGTATGAAAACAAAGTATGGACTTTGACTGACTTGCCCGATGAGCGGCGAGCCATAGAAAACAAATGGATCTTTAAGAAGAAGACGGACGCGGATGGTAATGTGACCATCTACAAAGCTCGACTTGTCGCTAAGGGTTATCGACAAGTTCAAGGGGTTGACTACGATGAGACTTTCTCATCCGTAGCGAAGCTGAAGTCCGTCCGAATCATGTTAGCAATTGCCGCATACTATGATTATGAGATATGGCAGATGGACGTCAAAACGGCATTCCTTAGCGGCTTCCTTAAGGAAGAGTTGTATATGATGCAGCCGGAAGGTTTTGTCAATCCTAAGAATGCTAACAAAGTGTGCAAGCTCCAGCGCTCTATCTATGGGCTGGTGCAAGCATCTCGGAGTTGGAACATTCGCTTTGATGAGATGATCAAAGCGTTTGGGTTTACACAGACTTATGGAGAAGCCTGTGTTTACAAGAAAGTGAGTGGGAGCTCTGTAGAATTTCTCATATTATATGTGGATGACATACTATTGATGGGAAATGATATAGAATTCTTGGAAAGTATAAAGGCCTATTTGAATAAGTGTTTTTCAATGAAGGACCTTGGAGAAGCTGCTTATATATTAGGCATCAAGATCTATAGAGATAGATCGAGACGCCTCATTGGTCTTTCACAGAGTACATACCTTGATAAGATATTGAAGAAGTTCAGTATGGATCAGTCCAAGAAGGGGTTCTTGCCTGTATTGCAAGGTGTGCAATTGAGCACGGCTCAATGCCCGACCACGGCAAAAGATATAGAAGAGATGAGTGTCATCCCCTATGCCTCGGCTATAGGGTCTATTATGTATGCCATGCTGTGTACCAGACCTGATGTAAACCTTGCCGTAAGTTTGGTAGGAAGGTACCAAAGTAATCCCGGCAAGGAACACTGGACAACGGTCAAGAATATCCTGAAGTACCTGAAGAGGACTAAGGATATGTTTCTCGTTTATGGAGGTGACGAAGAGCTCGTAGTAAAGGGTTACGTCGGCGCTAGCTTCGACACAGATCTGGATGAATCGAAGTCACGGACCGGATACGTGTATATTTTGAATGGAGGAGCAGTAAGCTGGTGCAGTTGCAAGCAAAGCGTCGTGGCGGGATCTACATGTGAAGCGGAGTACATGGCAGCCTCGGGGGCAGCACAGGAAGCAGTCTAGATGAAGGAGTTCATTACCGACCTAGGGGTGATTCCCAATGCGTCGGGCCCAATGACTCTATTCTGTGACAACACTGGAGCTATTGCCCTTGCGAAGGAGCCCAGGTTTCACAGGAAGACCAGGCATATCAAGCGTCGCTTCAACTCCATTCGTGAAAGTGTTCAAAATGGAGACATAGATATTTGTAAAGTACACACGGACCTGAATGTAGCAGATCCGTTGACTAAACCTCTCCCTAGGGCAAAACATGATCAACACCAGGACGCAATGGGTGTTCGATTCATCACAATGTAACTAGATTATTGACTCTAGTGCAAGTGGGAGACTGTTGGAAATATGCCCTAGAGGCAATAATAAAAGGTTATTATTATATTTCTTTGTTCATGATAATCGTCTATTATTCATGCTATAATTGTATTGTCCGGAAACCGTAATACATGTGTGAATACATAGACCACAACGTGTCCCTAGTAAGCCTCTAGTTGACTAGCTCGTTGATCAACAGATAGTCATGGTTTCCTGACTATGGACATTGGATGTCGTTGATAACGGGATCACATCATTAGGAGAATGATGTGATGGACAAGACCCAATCCTAAGCATAGCATAAAAGATCGTGTAGTTTCGTTTGCTAGAGCTTTTCCAATGTCAAGTATCTTTTCCTTAGACCATGAGATCGTGCAACTCCCGGATACCGTAGGGAGTGCTTTGGGTGTGCCAAACGTCACAACGTAATTGGGTGACTATAAAGGTGCATTACGGGTATCTCCGAAAGTGTCTGTTGGGTTGGCACGGATCGAGACTGGGATTTGTCACTCCGTGTGACGGAGAGGTATCTCTGGGCCCACTCGGTAATGCATCATCATAATGAGCTCAATGTGACTAAGGCGTTAATCACGGGATCATGCATTGCGGTACGAGTAAAGAGACTTGCCGGTAACGAGATTGAACAAGGTATTGGGATACCGACGATCGAATCTCGGGCAAGTAACATACCGATTGACAAAGGGAATTGCATACGGATTGATTGAATCCTCGACACCGTGGTTCATCTGATGAGATCATCGTGGAACATGTGGGAGCCAACATGGGTATCCAGATCCCGCTGTTGGTTATTGAACAGAGAGGCGTCTCGGTCATGTCTGCATGTCTCCCGAACCCGTAGGGTCTACACACTTAAGGTCTGGTGACGCTAGGGTTGTAGAGATATATGTATGCGGAAACCCGAAAGTTGTTCGGAGTCCCGGATGAGATCCCGGATGTCACGAGAGGTTCCGGAATGGTCCGGAGGTGAAGAATTATATATAGGAAGTCAAGTTTCGGCCATCGGGAAAGTTTCGGGGGTTACCGGTATTGTACCGGGACCACCGGAAGGGTCCCGGGGGTCCACCGGGTGGGGCCACCTATCCCGGAGGGCCCCGTGGGCTGAAAGTGGAAGGGAACCAGCCCTTAGTGGGCTGGGGCGGCCCCCTTGGGCCTCCCCCCATGCGCTTAGGGTTGGGAACCCTAGGGGGGAGCTTCCCCCTTGCCTTGGGGGGCAAGGCAACCCCTTCCCCCCTTGGCCGCCCCCCCCCCTTGGAGATCCCATCTCCCAGGGCTGGCGCACCCCCCAGGGGCCTATATAAAGGGGGGGAGGGAGGGCAGCACACAACAGCCTTGGGCGCCTCCCTCCTCCCCTGCAACACCTCTCTCTCTCTCTCTCTCTCTCTCTCTCGCAGAAGCTCGGCGAAGCCCTACCGGAGACCCGCTACATCCACCACCACGCCGTCGTGCTGTTGGATCTCCATCAACCTCTCCTTCCCCCTTGCTGGATCAAGAAGGAGGAGACGTCGCTGCACCGTACGTGTGTTGAACGCGGAGGTGTCGTCCGTTCGGCACTCGGTCATCGGTGATTTGGATCACGGCGAGTACGACTCCGTCATCCACGTTCATTGGAACGCTTCCGCTCGGGATCTACAAGGGTATGTAGATGCACTCCCTTCCCCTCATTGCTAGTACACTCCATAGATGCATCTTGGTGAGCGTAGGAAAATTTTAAAATTACGATTCCCAACATATGTTCCTGACCTTAAGCCGATTGGTATTCCTCAATCGCGGCACGAGGGGAGACTAAGTGGAAAAGGCACGATCGGAAGGAAATCAATGATATGTATGGACGGTCATTCTATGACTGAAGCACACCACACAGTTCTGCAAAATTCCAGCTTGGTGGCTCCGTACTTCGAGCAACACAAGAATATTTTATGCTCGGACAACCCGGGGAAGCCTGAATCCTGGATTAGAAAGGCCCACATGGAGACTTTCGGCAGTTGGTTGCGAAAACATTTAATGAAGGACAATGATGTTGGAGATCAGCTGTACATGTTGGCCAAGAAACCATCTTCGACTATAACGACTTTCCAAGGGTACGAGATAAATGGGAATACATTTTACACCATCGCCCAAGATAAAAAGAGCACCAACCAAAACAGTGGTATCCGCTTTGATGCAGCAACCGAGAATGGGCAAAAGGTCACATATTATGGTTACATAGAGGAGATATGGGAACTTGACTATGGACCCTCCTTTAAGGTCCCTTTGTTCCGGTGCAAATGGTTCAAGCTAACAGGAGGTGGGGTAAAGGTGGACGAGCAATACGGAATGACAATGGTGGATTTCAACAATCTTGGTTACCTTGACGAACCATTCGTCCTTGCCAAAGATGTCGCTTAGGTTTTTTTATTTGAAGGACATGAGTAGCAAACTGAGGAAACGGAAAGATAAGAAAACGATCAGTATATCATGCGATGATCCAAAGCGCCACATTGTTCTTTCAGGTAAAAGAAACATCGTGGGAGTGGAGGACAAGACAGACATGTCAGAAGATTATAATATGTTTGGTGAAATTCCGCCCTTCAAAGTGAACACTGACCCAAGCATTAAGTTAAATGATGAGGATGCTCCATGGATACGGCACAATCGTAAGCAAGCAGGGACACAAGGGAAGAATTGATGTGTAATAATTTATTGTACCAAACTTTGTTGAATGGATCATGTGAATTAAAACGTACGATGGCGAATCCGGATGATTTGTATTTGGTCGATGAACTGAATGATGTATCAAACCTTTTTTGATATATTATTTGTATTTTTAAGATTTTAAAATGAATTAGTTTTATTTTTTCGAATTTTTTGATATATTATTTGTATTTTTAAGATTTTAAAATGAATTAGTTTTATTTTTTGAATTTTTTGATATATTATTTGTCTTTTTAAGATTGTCAAATGAATTAGTTTTATTTTTTTGAATTTTTTGATATATTATTTCTATTTTTAAGATTTTAAAATGAATTAGTTTTATTTTTCTGAATTTTTTGATATATTATTTGTATTTTTAAGATTTTAAAATGAATTAGTTTTATTTTTTTGAATTTTTTAATATATTATTTGTATTTTTAAGATTTTCAAATGAATTAGTTTTATTTTTCTGATTTTTTTGATATATTTTTTGTATTTTTAAGATTTTAAAATGAATTAGTTTTATTTTTCTGAATTTTTTGATATATTATTTGTATTTTTAAGATTTTAAAATGAAAAGTATTTGGAAAAGGACCTTTAGTCGCGGTTCGTGACACGAACCGCGACTAAAGGCTCTTTCCGCGCGGGAACGAAAATGGCGCGAAAGAACCTTTAGTCGCGGGTCGTGACACCAACCACGACTAAAGGTACCCCTTTAGTCCCGGTTGGGGACCAACCGGGACTAAAGGCTTGCCCTATATATTCTCCGCGCCCTCGTCTTCTCCGCGCTAACCAGCAAACGCATCCGGCCAGCCCCTCGTCTCCTCCGCGCCGCCGCCCTCGTCATCTCCGCGCCGCCGCCCTCGTCTTCTCCGCGCCGCCCTCGTCTCCGGGAGGTGCCCGCCGCCGCCTGCCGTCCTCCTCGCGTGCCTAGAAGAAGAGGGGACCGCCGCCTGCCGTCCTCCGCCGCACGCCTTGCCGTCCTCCGCCGCCCGCCGCCGCCTGCCTGCCATCCTCCGCCGCCCGCCGCCGCCTGCCTGCCGTCCTCCGCCGCCCGCCGCCGCCTGCCTGCCGTCCTCCGCCTCCCGCCGCCGCCTGCCGTCCTATTAAAAAGAAAAGGAAAAAGAAAAGGAAAAAGAAAAGGAAGAAGAAAAGGAAGAAGAAAAGGAAAAAGGAAAGGAAGAAGAAAAGGAAAAAGAAAAGGAAAATGAAAAGGAAAAAGAAATGGAAGAAGAAAAGGAAAAAGAAAAGGAAGAAGAAAAGGAAGAAGAAAAGGAAAAAGAAAAGGAAAAAGAAAAGGAAGAAGAAAAGGAAAAAAGAAAAGGAAGAAGAAAAGGAAAAACAAAATAAGAAAAGGAAAAAGAAAAGGAAAAAGAAAAGGAAGAAGAAAAGGAAGAATAAAAGGAAGAAGAAAAGGAAGAAGAAAAGGAAAAAGAAAAGGAAGAAGAAAAGGAAAAGGAAAAGGAAGAAGAAAAGGAAAAAGAAAAGGAAAAAGAAAAGGAAGAATAAAAGGAAGAATAAAAGGAAGAAGAAAAGGAAAGAGAAAAGGAAAAAGAAAAGGAAGAAGAAAAGGAAAAAAGAAAAGGAAGAAGAAAAGGAAAAACAAAATAAGAAAAGGAAGAAGAAAAGGAAGAAGAAAAGGAAGAAGAAAGGGAAGAAGAAAAGGAAAAAGAAAAGGAAGAAGAAAAGGAAAAAAGAAAAGGAAGAAGAAAAGGAAAAAAGAAAAGGAAGAAGAAAAGGAAAAACAAAATAAGAAAAGGAAAAAGAAAAGGAAGAAGAAAAGGAAAAAGAAAAGGAAAAAGAAAAGGAAATTTATTTGGGAATAATTGTATAAATCATTAAATTTGAGCGGCGGCGGAGGAAAAAGAAAAGGAAAAAGAAAAGGAAAAAGAAAATACTTGGCAGTGCTCAAACAAAAACTTCTATGCAAATTAGTGCTCAATAAAAAACTGAAAAGGAAAAAGGAAAGGAAAGAGAGAGCAGAGAGGAAAAAGAAAAGGAAATTTATTTGGGAATAATTGTATAAATTTGACCAAAAAAACATCAATTTTATTTTTTAATAGCTCTTAATCATTCAACCGTCGCTGCTCCTCCTCTATGTCCCCTTAATCTTATTTTTTAGTTCCTTTATACTTAATTAATTTTTACTACATGCAGGAGTGACATATGGCGGACGATAGAGCCGAGCCGCTTAGGGATCCGGAGGCTGAACGTTATTTAATGGGCATCATAAACAACGAGATTCCTTATGTGCCGGGCTCAGCAGATGAGCAAGAAGGGGATGTAGTCTCTTCTTTTCTGAACCTTGACGGTGGAACAGACATTGTCGATGATCAAGAAGGTGAAGGAACGGACATTGTCGACGGAAGTCAACCGTCAACAAACGACGATCTCGAATTGCAAGTAGCAACCACCTCCGGCGAGGTATATATATACATTGAGCCTCTCGTGATACAAACTTACTGAAATGTGAATACATATGTATTAACGCGTGCGACTCTCTTTCTTTTTTTAGCCCTCGGCCGGATCGAGTACGACAAAGCGTGGCAAATCCAAGGCGATGAAAACAGGAGAAACATATACCATTGATTTTGTCAGTGAAACCGGCAAGCCCCTACAGCACAACTCAAAGTTTATCAACCAATGCGGAGTCGTTGTTAGAGACAACGTCCCGATCACCGTCCAGGAATGGAAGGAGCCAAAGAAGGCACGTCTTGGTTTCAGTTTTGTCGACAAGAGAACAAAAAGGATTGCTGGAGAAAGCTTATGGAACATTTCATTCTACCTCTGGAATACAACAAAGTCGATGAATTCGGTAACGAGGTTCCGGGTGGACGTGAGAGGAGGAGGCTAGTTAAAGAGTTCGCTCTTCAGAAGATGGCCGAAGCATTCCGGAACTTCAAGAAAAATTTAACCCGTGACTATGTCAACAAGGGCAAGACTCCGGATTTCAATGGACAACATGAGAAACTGAAAGATGATTGGCCAGAATTTGTGAGGCAAAAGAAATCGGAGCATTTCAAGGAAATATCGAAAAAAAATAAGGATAATGCGAGTACGAAAAAGTACCATCATATTATGGGGCCAGGAGGATACCGCCTTTCGGAGCCTAAGTGGCAGAAGATGGAGGAGGACCTGAGGGTGCGAGGAATCCCTCTAGGTACAGAGGGATGGGACCCAAGGGCCAAAAGCTGGTGGTACGGGCATGGGGGATCGCTAGACCCGGAGACAGGGGTGTGTGTTCACCGGAAGAAAAAGTTTGCTCCCACCCAAGCCCTTATTGACGCAATGACCCAAGCTCAAGAGGGCTTGATCAAGTTCAACAGAGAGAAAGACGCACTGACAACAGCCCTCGGGAATGATGAACACGGAGGACATGTACGAGGCAAAGGCAGAATTCCGTGGAAAGTAGGGTTTTCCCAGGACAATGACCCGTACTGTTACAGAAGTCGTAAGAGAAAGACGGACCGGGATGCAGATCTTTTGGCGAAGTTTGCATCGGAACTCCATGAGTTGAAGCAGACCGTGCATGAACTAGTAAAAGAAAAATCGGCTGCAGGGCCGCATGAAGATCATGAAGCGGATCGCGGAAGCCAGCAGCGGAGAAGCAGCGTGGCTTCCACGGATGCCCCGCCTGGTGCTAATGCACCGACGATCGAGATTCGTGCACCGGAGCCTCACTACCCCGTGGATGATGTAAAGGAGATGAAAGAATGTGATCTGCATTATCCCGTGGGGAACGTTTCCACGAAGGTAGCTACCGGCAGTGCTTTACCCTGTACACCTGGAGCACTCCACCACAACAACCCCATTGCATATGGCTATGCTCGTGTCACGGTGGAAGACATAGTCCAAGAGTTTGAGGACCTGGAGATTGACAAAGCTACACCCGAAGGGGAGAGAAGACTTGGAGATGTCAAGCGCCAGATCATTCTATGGAAAAAGAAGTACATAGTGTTTCCAGGCGAGGCGCCAAGGCTAACAAGTCCACCCCCTCCGATGGTGGTGGTGGTGGTGGTGGTGGTGGTGGTGGTGGTGGTGGTGGCGGTGGTGGTGGTCGTGGTGGTTCACCTACACCTCCTTCACGCCATTCGACGCCGTCCCCCGATCCACAACCTCCGGCGGGTAAGCAGCCGCCGCCCCCCAATCCTCCTCCGGCTGGTACGACGCCCCCCAATCCTCCTCCGGCGGGTACGACGCCCCCCAATCCACCTTCGGCGAAAAAGCAGAAGCAGGCGGACAGCAAGGAAACCCGCTCCTGGACTATTAACCCGGACCCTTATGTACCTAAGACCACAAGGGTACCGGAGCCATCACTGAAGCCTCTCCTCCCAAGGCCTTGGGAACTTAGTGAAGCTGAAACCAAATTGGCCGCGTCTGCTCATTATGAGAAATGGAAGGCGGATATGAAGGCGATAAAAGAGCCTGAGCCCAAGCAAGTATTCACTGAGAAGCAAAAGAAGTGGGCTAAGGATTTTTTGACGACACCGTCCCAAGCCGAGCTGAATATGCCTGACGACTATGGACATGAACTTTGTAGGCAAGCAAAAAATATTGAAGGAGGAGAAAGAAGAAAGTAAAAAAAAGCGGGAAACAAGTTGACCAGCTCGGGATGCAGAATAAACAATCGATCCCCCCGCTCATAGTGAAAGCCGGTCCGGAAGAGGACCCCGAGATCATAGCAGCTGCGGCAGCACTTGGATTGACTGTAGCGAGTGCCATGAAACAAGCGTCCGAGATGGGTTTGACTCTTCGTGCCTTGTTAGGCCTTGAGGATGCGCCAGTATGTGAGATAGCATTACAATATGTGCGTAATGGGCCTCTCGTCGAGCCTGCGCGGGAAAAGAGTCTACCACCACAAATGCGAAATCTGCTACGTTGGTACAAGCATTTCATAACATGGGCCGACAAAGAATATGTTTATGCGGATGTTACAGAGGAGCATCATACCAAACGGTACTCTGTACAAGTTCATATGAGTGAATTGTTCCAGCTGTTCAATCTGCGCGACCTCGACAAATCTATCCTGAGTTGCTACGTTCTGTAAGTGATTTATTTCTATCTCATCTCGTTCTTCATTGCCTGCACTATATATATATATATATATATATATATATATATATATATATATATATATATATATATATATATATATATATATATATATATATATATTGTCCTAACTATATTGTTGCGTACGCTATTATGCAGATTGAAGATTTGGGAATGCAAAATAAGAAACATCCATGATGTTGGGTTCATTGACCCACATATCGTTAATGGACATGTGTTACAAAATCACCCCGAAGACGTGGAGAAAGACTTGTACAAGTCCCTTAGAAAGCATCAACTCAAAATTAATATTCTATTTCCTTACCATTTTGGGTGAGTGTTTCTGTCTTGTGCCCATTCTCTTTTGTTTACTCCATGCATGGTATGTCTAATCGATGAGTTATGCATGACTGTGCATGTAACGTGTCCGCAGGTTCCACTGGATTCTGCTAAATATTGAACTTCACACCTCCAGAGTTCTAATCATGGACTCTATGGATTCGGATTCAAAGCTTTGGGCCGACATGAGAAAAATGCTGCAAAAGTAATTATTTTCAATCATTTGAGCTCTATATCGATCGGTCTCTTTCGTTCATTTCCTAATATCAAGTAACTAATAACTCCCTTGTTCATTTAATTTTCTTTGCCCAGTAGGGTTTGGAGACGGTTCTCAGAAGAAATTGTCGGTGAATTCAAACATGAGCTAGATTTTAGAAGGTTAGTTAATGTGGATAAGCAGCCACCGGGGACCAATCTATGTGGATACTATGTTTGTGAGAACATCCGGAGACACACCTCTGAGCGGAAGGCATCGGATAGCGTGCGGAAGGCGACGGATAACGTGCGGAGGAGGCTTAGTCCAGAAGGTCGCTTCCGACCAATTCAAGATGAATTAGCAGGATTTTCATGAGGGAAGTCATCAATCCTAAAGGAGAACACTATACCGAGGACGAAGACATTTATATGCATACCCGAGATTGAAACTTGTTCGAAGTTGTATATGGTCATCCATCCTAATTGTGTATGGAAACTTGTTCGAAGTTGTATATGATCACCCGAGATTGAATATATATTATATATTCCTCTTGAATTCTTCTTGTTTGAAATTTCATATGCATGTATATAGTAGCGTAGAATATGTGTACTGAAACTTCATCAAAATTAAAATAAAACACAAAATAAAATATAAAAGAAATAAAACACTACAAATTAAAAAGAAACCAGGTTTAGGGGGGCTAAAACCCTAAACCTGCGGAGGAGGCCTTTAGTCCCGGTTAGCCACGAGAACCGGGACTAAAGGTCCTCCGCCCCGACGGACTCCTGGCGCCCACGTGGACGGGCCTTTAGTCGCGGTTCGTAAGAGGCGCGACTAAAGGGGGGGGGGCCTTTAGTCGCGCATATTTAGTCCCGGTTGCACAGCCGGGATTAATGGCCTTTGCGAATCGGGACTAAAGGCATATTTTTTACTAGTGGTCGGTGCTGTCCTTTGGGACCACAAGGGCAAATTTGTGGCAGCAGCAAATGAAAGGTTGAATTTCTGTTATGATCAATTTTCGGCTGAAGCAATTGCAGTCAAGTTTGGATTGAATCTAGCTAAGATGGTGGGGTGCAGTGAAATAGAAGTGATGTTAGATAATTTGGAAGTGGTCTTGACCTTGAAAGATGGTACTTCTAGCTTAGTTGCAAGTGCCATTTTTATGACTGTTATTATACGTCGTTAGATTTTAATCACGTTGTGTATGATCATTGTAATATGGAGAGCAACCAGGTCGCTCATGAACTAGCTAGGCTAGCTAAGTACTCTCCCCCTAGTATCTGGATGGATTCTCCTCCGAATGAGGTGGTTCCCTTGGTTGTAAACGATGCTACTCCATTGACTGAATAAACGAGGAACCAATTTTTCATAAAAAGGAAACAGAACTTGGCTCTTGTCTTCCATGGTGGCCAAAGTAGTACAGGGGTACTCCTAGGTCCAAAAATTTACCTAGGGCGGCCGCCACTACACGACCCCACGTTGGATCCGAGAGTTCCATATTTCCAACTCTATCTAATTCAATGGCCTTGGTGAAAATGCACTTGCGGTTTGGAAAATATTGGCCTCCGTGGCCCTTGCCCTCTGACTTAACGCAACTAAATAGGTGTATGAAACACAAGGACCACAGTGCTACTGACTGAAGTTGAAGAAAGTAATTGGCAAACCATGAACCTAAACCCGGCAGTACAGCTAGTTTGTATTGATTCCCTTTTTTTTTACTCCCTCAAGTATCTCTCAAAAATGAAAATTGTTAGTATCAGATTCAGACTTCCAATCAAACTGGACTTCTTTCTTCTCACCTTTTCTCTTTTGTCATGTCACATGTGCATCCGAAGGTTTATATAGATAGGAATGAGCAAGAAATGTGGGAAAAGGTATAAGATGCAATAATGAGGCCAACTCATGATACCAGTATGGTGGAGATTTTAGGGGACAGAAATAAACATCAAATAGATGATAGGAATGAATGCCGGGATGCTACGTACAACCATCGTTAGTGATATATGTCCAATACTCCACCTAATCTTAGAGACGCATATGTAAAGTGGTGCATTACATGTGCCAAATTTTGAGGTATTTTTTTGGCAAATTTGCACAACACCACCGATTTATAGACTTTCATCTGGAACACTATTTAGCCAAATCTCTATGATAATCTATTAAATGTAGTCCAGATTTAACTTATGCTCTGGACAAATACATATAAGGAGAGATACCTACAATGACATTGCTTATGGAGTACATGGTTTTAATTTGCTTCTCCTTTCTAGCTAATGCTGAGTGTACACCATATATCTTGAAGTTTTGTTTTACATTGATCCATGCAATTCAAAGCCTAAAAGAATCAACGAATCAAATACCAACTATTGGACCATACTCTAACTATAGCTAGTTTGTCGTTGCCTCTAGGAACAAACTCACTACAATTTGTATCTTATTTTTGTTGCCAAGTATTTTAGGGAACATAATCCTTGAAACAACTTCATGATATCCAAGTTTTTCATACTCAATGTAATCCAACTTACAACAACCATATGCAGCACACCATTTATAACCAAAGTGTCATCACATGGTTGAAGTGATGATTCCAATGAGATCATGGGCACACCATTTTGAAACATATATAATTTCATATCAGTGCCTACAAGCAGGTATGCAACGACACGTCACCCATTTAATATATGCACATTGACATGTATGACTCAATGCATGTCAAACGGCCCTCAATGTATGTAACCTCATAAACTATTGTAACCAGGTGATGATGCTATTAGATTAAACCAGGCATAATATTTATCAGTCCATGAAGATGAGGCTCTAGGAGCCTTCCTCTTTGATTTAATTCAATAGGAGCGCTCGCACATATAGCATGTCGATTGGTACACGCAACTTAACAAGGCTCCAGGAGGGAAATCTAGTGTTGCACCTTTTGAGATTGTTCCCCTTTGCTCAAGATCTGGACTTCACTATTTGGAGACTAGCATTTTTCTCCGTTTTTTCATGATGAAAGTTGCCGCTTTATAGTTGAGGAGGCAAGGAATTTTTGTTAATCTATGAACATGACTTGTTTGTTTTTGTCAGCAAGATTTGATAATCTTGTGTCCGAGTTATCATATAATTTTCTTAATATTCCTGAAACACGTGCACGTGGGGATGTCAAGGAACTTGATGTGGAGTTGGTTTATGGTAATATGGTTATTTTTTTCTCGAAAATGATACTTAGCGTACTAAATTTATAAGAGAAAGGAATAATATAGATGATTGCTTATGAATTAGATGATCTTTCCAACAGTTCTTTCTACTGATGTGTCTAGTTGCTAAAGACATAAAATTGATATGGCGAAAATGGCAAGGTATAGTATACTCTCCAATGCTAGTGGTCATCTTCCACTTCGACACATCCTTACTTTTTGGCTACGTGTGCTTTCATTTGTTTCACATTTGAAAGTCTATAGGTAATGTGGTCATAATCAACAAGGGTAGAAGTGGTAGGTTTTGTTTAAATTGGCACCTACTAGTCTATGGTGTCGAACACTCATAAGAACCATTGAATATTTTAAGATTCAACTGCCACAAGTAGGGAAACCCCTTATAGGATTTTACTATTAGCAGCGCCCACAACTATATGGACGCTCCTGCTAACTCGCCTGACAGCCAACAGCGTGTGGGAAAAACCGGAACGTGGCAGTAGTGAGGGGCTTAGCGGCGTTCATTCATTCTAAACGCTGGTAGTGACGTGCATGAAGGTAGACTGTTTGCCGTAAATAACTGGTAGCGTGCACATGGAGGGAACGCCGCTAGTCTCACCTCATGTAGTAGCGTGTTGTTCTGCTCCACACGTTGCTACCGTGTTATTAATACGGATGTCAAATAGCTAATTCAGAACTACTAGCAGATAAATGTTCATAGGCAGTTGGACCAAGCTGGGACCATGTACTTGAGCGCAAAGGAAAAAGGAGACACAATGCATTTAGTTTCAGTCTTGAAGCAAGTATGCTTTTGGCTATATAAAGGTTCATAGATTTTTCTTCTTCAGTTCAGGTCACCAAAAGAAAATGCAGCTAGGAATGTTATTGGTCACAATGCATACCAGTATCACTTCAGCTATGACAACTAACACCTGCTTACCATCAGTCTTACAAGGGATGCAACATGCCACCTTCAGATGTTTGCAAATACGATACGTTGCAGAGTTACGTATTTGCAGCCCACCTATACTGGCCCACCCTGCTTCGGCCGCTGCGCGTGTGGAATATCAGAAATACACATCAAGCGGGCCTTGCTTCGGTAGACCCCCCACCACCACCAACAAAACGTAGAAGGGCAGAATGGTCATACGGAAGAAGGGTATGCCCACCTCGTATTATACGGTTGTGGCAGGCGTACGTAGACCGCACGCATGCAAAAAAAAAAAAAGAAACTGCCAGCACGATCTACCCGCCCACCCCGTCTACTCGCCCGCCCCATCCGATCGCCGCCGCCGCGGATCGCCGCCGTCCGACCCCGTCCGACGCCGCCGTCGCCGTCCCAACGGCGTGTGTCGCCGCATCTCATCGTCATCGTCCACCGCCGCGGACGTGAAAGGCCCGACGTGCCACGCCGCCTCCGCACCACTCTCCCCACCCCCCCCCCCCTCCCCGTCGCGGATCCTGCCAAACATCCGGCCGGTGGCTCGTCGTGCACGTTGCCGGCTGGTAGATTCAAGGCGGCGACAGTTGCCGTCGTCGAACGCCGGCGACGTCTACACCGCAGGGCAAGGTTTGTCATCTAAACCTAGCGGTCATGATGGATAGAAGTTAGGACTAGTTAAGTGCCGAATCTAGGATGTAAATGGAGGGTAGGCTTAATTTAAAAAACGCTATATTTTAGTCATGACGACATCACACAATGTGCACACACCGCTAGGCAACCTCAACTGGTTGTTTCACACAACACTAAAAAGTGTTGTTTGAACCATTGCATTAAGAAAAAATTCATGGTAGCTGCTGGGTTGATGGATTACACATCTTTCTCTTCTTTTGCAAACCAACATGAGTTTTTGTCCTTGTTGTAATCAGCACTTCAAATGTTTTGTAGTTCTGTGAGTTAGGTGTGTTGACATGGACGAAGAATCCACATTCGGTAGGGATGAGAATGATACTGATAAGGTGACTAAGACTGATCACGATAATTTGAACGAAGATGATGACAGCAACGACAATGATTCCGTCTCGTCATATGATATCTTACCTCCGGATGATTTTCATAATAATGAACATGTCGCAAATAGTGAAAACGTAAGTGGCGTATATTTTGATTTTATTTTTGAATTTGCAAAGTATGGCATGGCTAACTATATATCTTTGTGTACAAATTTGCAGGAAGATGTGGATGTTGACAATGTGCAACATAGTTGGCAAGAATCATTTGCAGATAACTTGAGCCAGGTTAGTTGATAGATGTTGTACATCGATCAATAGTATGAATTAAATGATAGTAATTGACATATATATTTTCAAATGAATGTTGTAGGAGGAGTCAGATGGTCCTAGCGGTGATCACGATGAGGGAGAGATCGATATTGAGGAGGCTCAAAGGCAGCAGAAGATGCTTGAGACACATTGGAAGGTCATGGCTATGACCTTTCGGTCGCAAGGGGATGCATACATATTCTACAACAATCACGCGAAAGAGCACGGGTTTAGCATCAGGAAACAGAAGGTGAACCGAGGTGCTTCAGGAATGATACGGTACCGGCGGTTTCTTTGCTCCAGGGCAGGGAGAAGGCAGAGCAAGTTCATAACCATGGAGGGCCGCAAGCACAGGCTTAGACCGAAGACTCGTTGCGACTGCGGTGCACATATGGTGGTGAAGCTGGACAGAGAACGTGGCGTTTGGTTCGTCGCATCATTCGTGGATGATCACAACCACGCGAAGGCTCGTCCCGACGAGGTTTGTTTTTTGTGGTCACACAGACGGATTGCAGATGGCCAGAGGGCTGAGATATTGGCGATGGAAGCGACCGGGATAAGAAAGCATATTATAATGGACAACTTCATCAGCAGATACGATTCGTATGATAAGTGCGGGCTTATCAGGAGGGACATTTACAATCTTTGTTGCAGAGAAAAAAGAAGCTCATTGCAAAGGGTGATGCAAAGACGACAGTTGGCATTATGAGGAGCGGGAAGGAGAACGACCCTGAGTTTTTCTTAGTATGTGCTTGACAAGGAAGGGCGACTGAAGAGTATGTTCTGGTGCGATGCACAGTCGCGGAGGGACTATCAGGACTACGGAGATGTGGTCGTGTTTGATAGCACGTATAAGATGAACATATACGGTTTCAGCTAGAATGCGTCCCCTTCTCTTTCACTACTTCCTTCGTGTTGCATTCTGAAAAAAGTATTTCAGCTAGAATGCGTCCCCTTGAAGCATTAACCTCATCTTGATCGAACTCAAATGTCCAATCATCTCCGTCCCAGTTTTGAACGCATTTCACCACGAAAAGACCACAAGAGACTCTGCAAGAAACCACAAGTCAATTATTGATGGATCATACAAGTACATACTAATTCAACATTTGCAACATACCCGTCTTCTTGTTTAGGCATATCGTACTCCCTTATTGGCCAGGAAGATACGTCAGGATGTTCCGTTCCAATAAGTGCATTCACCTCCTTTGTATCATTAGCTATTTCTGCCCTCTGAAATAAAAATGACAAATCCATATGAAGTGTGTTTCGAATAACTATATATTGTTTTATGTAACGTTGTAAGCTTACCAGCTTAGCAATCTTTGCAAGAACTCTTTTGCTGCATTCACCAGTAGAGTTTAAAACTTGAAACTCTTTTTTCTTGTTGTGCATAAGAACTGTTATCCAATGATTTTCTTCCACATGAAAAGGAAAGTATGCCTACAACAAAGTTTATTCATGTTGGTGTACACACATATAGTTATGTACTACGAATGATCATACTAAACTGAAGTACCTTATCTTTGATGAAATACTCTTCAGTAACTCTAGACACCATTTTAGTTTGGTTTGTGAAATGATCCATAAAATGCCTCTTAGAGTTGTTAACCTTTCCATCAACACGAAGAATAAGCCAGTGGGACACCCAAGATGATAATATGTGACGGTCAGCACGAGGATTATGGGTCTGCATATGGTTGCAATAACTATTGATGACCTACAAAATAACATAACAGCAATACGCCTATTAGATAATTTATGTAAATGACATGTACAACTTAATAAATTATTGCTAATACTCACACCGCCATGCAACCACTTTTTCGAAATGATGGCTTGAAGCATATCAGGTGTACATGTTTCCCCACCAATTCCCGTCATGTGCACGACAGTTTTGCTGCAAAGCTTCTCCGAGTCTGCCAGTGTTTGGATATAAACCTTCGCGGCCTCTATGTGATCCTCATTAATGTAATCAGTATTAATCATAGCAACTCTTATACCAAACAGACCTAAAATAGTAAGAAACAATGAGTTAATAAAGTGTGCATGCAAGGACAGAAGTATGTTGCAAGAATAAATTACCTAGCACTTACTTTTCTTTGCACGTTTACGTCCACCGTTCTGCTGGTAAGGTGAAAGACAGTATTTTGACTGTTTCCTCTTGCGTTTCCCATCATTCTCCTGAGTGCCATTTTCTTTCGCATTTTAATACGGGTGTTCAGACTATCCATACTAATCTCCTCAGATTTATCGGCGCTAGACCCGTCTGACACTTCATTCATGTTCTTGGGGGTTGAAGTAATAGCTGGAAAGTCATTCGTGTCTACCGTCGCAAGAGATGGGTTGGGTGAATTACCATTGTCCTCAATAACGAAGGGGTCGCCTTCATCTCCTGTACCAGGTGTGTTGTGATGCACACCTTTCTCACACGCCAATTTCCTCCCGTTCCCAGTGGTGAAGGATGCGTCCACCCTGTTGTCCATATCTTCTTTTGCAGGAGTCGATTTTACATCTGTCCAATATTTTGATGATTTGTATTTTGATGGACCATACTTCCCCACCCAGTCTTCACTATGCTCCACAAACTCAATGTCATCATCAGACCCCTTGTTTGGCTTGAAGACAAGACCTTTCTTCTCCAGCTTCTCCACTACTATCTGCAATGACACATCGAAAGCATTAACTACATGCATAAATTATGAATAATCCCATGTAAACTGAAGTACACATCACTCATATTACCTCAGCACATTTTTCAGGGAGAAGTCTAATTTCTTTTTGCATATCTTTGATGCATTTCATCACTTGATGTAATGTAGTATCCCTGCTCGATGAAGCCTCGTCTCTATTATCTTTCTTTTTTTGGGCACGATCTTCTTGCTCTAATTCTTCCTCCGCCTTTCTTCCTTGTTGAGCAATTAATGTCTACCTGTACATCTCACTTATCACATCATCAATCTGTGACAGGTTAAATCAATTTAAATTTCTCAACATATAGATAGTAAAATAAGTGCATGTAGTACAAACCAATTAAACTTACCGTCCCATTACCACGGCCGTATGACGTGTCGTACGCGTCACGCTTCTTAGCCTCATCTTCTGACCAATTAAGCATCAACGGATATTCATGAGCCAGTGGATCAAATGCCTCATCATCCAGTGGCTGCACTTTCTCCCAAAACATGTACTGCATGAACATGAAGTATATTAGCAATTTTTTTCACAAACTATAGTTGGAAAGAAACAAATATAACATAAGATTTACCGGTAGGAGGGCAAGGTTTCCGATCGGCCAAGTAAATTTTGTAAGATCTGATAAGGTCTTTGTGATGCCTTCAACGCAAACGCGTAAAGTAAATGCGTTCCAATTAAATGCTTTGATGGCCTCCACATCGTGCACTAACTTGTAATAAGCATTAGGAACTTCTTTCGTGGACTGCGGTGCAAGAACCGTGCCTAGAAGAACCAGAACAATTCTACGGAGAAAATCATCATCGTACGTGCCACTGGCAACGATGTTCTCAATCAGCTCGTCTATCATCATTTCCCCCGTATTCGAATCTAGAAAGTGACTAGGCACCTTAACCTTCGCCTTTAACCCCCCTTTTCCTAGCGCTTTCATGGCATCTTTGCCCTTGTTCTGTAGCCCGAAAATGTCAAACACATCTTGGGTGCGCAATGATATCGCACCGTTTTTTGATGGCATGATGAACCTTTTTCTGTCCAACGCATATGATTTAATAATGAACTTGAGCAAACATTTTTGCATGAGCACAGTAGGAATCATCAACATTTTTTCAAGACTAGTGCTTGCAAAACGTATTTTCTGCCTAGAGTTTAGTTTGCTGTCCAAGAGACACCACTTCTCAACTGAACAAAAAATCTCTCCGTACTCCACCGTCGCTAGGAATAGGAGAAAAAATAATGTTAGCTACTTTATATGGGTTCATGATAAACATGATGAATGCATAGTACCTCGTGCCATGGGATCAGGGCCGGCCCTGGGGGACGACGGCGCGGTGGCGTTGGTGGCAGATGGCGTTGGTCGCAAACTGTAAATAAATTCATAGATATATAAGCTCATTCACATTAGACATAATCAATTACACATTCCAAGGTGCAACTTAGGGTGTGTTTGGGAGCAAAGTAATTTTGAAGTTTTTTTAGGAATACTATGATTTCTGAAAAAAGCTTTGGTATTTAATACTTTGAGGTGTTTGGACTAAAACAAGAATGTGGTTTAAGATGCCATAGTATCTTTTATACCATGGTTTTTCTGCTGTATATACCTACAAAAACTGAAATAGGATCAGCTGTCATGCATGCATAATTATTACCAAAACTATAGCAAAACTACACTATAGCCAAACACTTTGGTGGTTTTGACAGAACTAAGAAAAACTATGGTTTCTAATAACCAAAGTATTAGTTGCGCACACATTAGAATACTCAAAGAAGCGATACACTTGCTATCTTCCAGGCGCGACTCTCGGTAACACAATGAGTGGCACATGCAGCCCGCTCTCAATCAACTAACAAACTGTAACTACACACTCTACTGACTTAGGACAAAAAATTCTAGGATCAAGGTTATCCATGATAAAGCACATGAAACGTGCAAGTAGGTCTGAATCTGTGTTCACCTACTTGGGGGCGTCGGTGTTACGTGTCTTCGGGGGCGAAGGCGTCGGCCGCAGATGGCGTCGGGGGCAGATCGTGTCGGGGCAGTCGGTGTCTAGGGCGTCGGCGTGAGGTGGCCTCGGCGGCAGATGGCGTCGGGGCCGTCGCGGGCGTCGGGGGCGTCGGGGCGGCGTCGGCCGCAGATGGCGTCGGGGGAGGCGGACGCAGATGGCTAGGGTTGGGCGGCGTGTACTGGCGATCGTGGACGCGGCGTGGACTGGCGATCGTGGAGGCGTGGAGGCGGCGTCCACTTGGGCTTTGACCCCCGATGGATATGCATGTATACGCGCGGCCTATCCATTAATTTTTTTCTACGAACCCATTCATTAGTTTTTTTGCCCTATCATTAGTTGCGTTGGTTTTTTAAAACAACCATTATCGAAAATACATTGATTGATACGTACTTTTTTTGACTCCGCCAAATGGCACGATACTTTTTCCACACGTTGGCATCACCCTCGACAGCACCCACGCCAATTTTCATATTTTTCCGGCCCACGATGCATTTCCTAGAATTTTCCCGGTGAAAATGCCCTAAAACACTGCCCGGACGTGACGCAACGTTCGTTTTGTGTCCGTTTTCATTCATTTCTTGCGTGGGCCCCTACGTCGGCCGTGCACACATGTATGCACACTTTGGTGCCATTGCATGCATGCGATCACGTAGCCCCAGTGCAATCAGCTCCATTTCTGTGTGCCGGAGAGGGGGTTCCCAACTATTTTTTTGACTCCGCCAAATGGCACGATACTTTTTCCGCACGTTGGCATGACCCTCGACAGCACGCACGCCAATTTTCATATTTTTCCGGCGCTCGATGCATTTCCTAGGATTTTCCCGGTGAAAACCCCCTAAAACACTGGCCGGACGTGACGCAACGTTCGTTTTGTCTGCGTTTTCGTTCCAACCTTGCGTGGGGCCCTACGTCGGTCGTGCCCACATGTACGCACCCTTTCGTGCAATGGCATGCATGCGATCACGTGGACTTTGTGCAACGAGCCCCGTTTTGGTCTACCGGAGGGGGGGTTCCACACTAGGTTTTTTTTTACTCCGCCAAACGGCACGATACTTTTTCCACACGTTGCCATCACCCTCGACAGCACCCACGCCAATTTTCATATTTTTCTGGCGCACGATGCATTTCCTAGAATTTTCCCGGTGAAAATGCCCTAAAACACTGCCCGGACGTGACGCAACGTTCGTTTTGTGTCCGTTTTCGTTCATTTCTTGCGTGGGCCCCTACGTCAGCCGTGCACACATGTATGCACACTTTGGTGCCATTGCATGCATGCGATCACGTAGTCCTAGTGCAACCAGCTCCATTTCGATCTGCTGGAGGGGGGTTCCACACTAGGTTTTTTTTACTCCGCCAAATGACACGATACTTTTTCCACATGTTGGCATCACCCTCGACAGCACCCACGCCAATTTTCATATTTTTCCGGCGCATGATGCATTTTTCCTAGAATTTTCCCGGTGAAAATGCCCTAAAACACTGCCCGGACGTGACGCAACGTTCGTTTTGTGTCCGTTTTCGTTCATTTCTTGCGTGGGCCCCTACGTCGGTCGTGCACACATGTATGCACACTTTGGTGCCATTGCATGCATGCGATCACGTAGCCCCAGTGCAACCAGCTCCGTTTCGGTCTGCCGGAGGGGGGTCCCACACTAGGTTTTTTTTTACTCCGCCAAATGGCACTATACTTTTTCCACACGTTGGCATCACCCTCGACAGCACCCACGCCAATTTTCATATTTTTCCGACACTCGATGCATTTCCTAGAATTTTCCTGGTGAAAAACCCCTAGCTAAAACACTGGCCGGACGTGACACAACGTTCGTTTTGTCTCCGTTTTCGTTCCAACCTTGCGTGGGGCCCTACGTCGGCCGTGCCCATATGTACGCACACTTTCGTGCAATTGCATGCATGCGATCACGTGGACTTTGTGCAACGAGCCCCGTTTCGATCTACCGAAGGGGGGTTCCACACTAGTTTTTTTCACCTTCACAGTATGACCCCCAACCTTTTTCCACGTACTCCAGGCACCATGGGGAGCAAGCACGACGATTTTCGGTATTTTTTGACGGTCTAAGCTTTTTCTAGGGTTTTGCCGATGAAAAACACTAAAAACTGCCCGGACTTGTCGCGACGTGCATTCGGTGTCCGATTTCGTTCATATCTTATGTGGTATGCCGGTATTTCATGTGTTTAATTCACGTTTTACAATATCAATCGAAATATCCCATTAATAACAAAAAAAATATCAATAACTGATAAATTATACAACCATTCCATTACTCATTAAAACAACATGATTTCGTTCATATTTAGGATATTTTACATTCGAACGAAATTTTACATGAATAAAAATTAACACTAAAATAAATCTAACTACTCCTCCTCGCTACTAAGAAGATCAACCACTACGGGCTGGCCGCCGACTTCGTCGCGTCTGAGTCATCGGAACTGCCCAAGTATCCGAAAAATTCCTCCGCGGTAGCCGACTGCCGCGCTACCATATCGGTCGACTCCATGATCGCCTGCCAGTATCCAGGCTCGTCGGCCAGGTCCCTCGGGTCAACCACATCCGCCGGCGGCATCCAACCGGTCTCTGACGTGGAGTTCCGAATCGCGCGGATCGAACCCGGCGACTCCAACGGGTCACCTCCTCTTGCATCGCCGCCAGTTCCGGCGGGATCTGAAACTCAGGGGCGGCCGCTGCAGCAGCGGGCGCCGCGGCGGGAGCGGCCGGCGCGCCTGCGCGAGCGCGTCGACCGGCACGGGCCTGCACGACCGGGGCGGCGGGGGGCGCGAGGGGCGCGTTTGGAGCGTCCGCGCGGATGCCCCGAGACTTGTAGAACCTGACGACGGTGTCGAAGTCGCGGCCTTGCCAAAAGTTCAGGCGACCTTCGGGGTTCCATGGACCGGGTTTCGCCGGCCCAAGCGTGGCATAGCCGTCGCTCGTCACGTGCCAGCCGTGTGCTAGGCGACACAACGGCGGCACGGGGATGCCGTACCGGTAGATATCCACGGTCTGCGGCCCCGTAAGGCTAGAGGGCCACAGACCGCCCGGTGCGGCGCCGCGACGACCACCTCTCCGCCGCCTCCACCGCCGCTGCCCACCCGGCGACTGCTCCCTGCGCCTCCACTACCGCCTCCCCAGCCGAACCAACGCCGGCCGAAGCATCCGCGTCCACGAGGCATCGCACCAGAGAGAGCCGCGCCGCCGGCAAGCCGATCTAGGTTCCTTGAGGCGCGGGTTGGGGCGAGGCAGTTTTTCTTGAGGGTGGGGCTCTGGGAGGTTCCGTGAGGCGCGGGTCGGGGCGGGCGGGCGTGATTTATGGGGCGCGGATCGGGGGCGTTGGACGGGCGCGGCGAACGAGGGGCGTCGGGGGTGGCTGATGCGAGGCGAGGCCGCAGCGGAGCAGCGATGCGGGGCGGCCTAGGCGGAAGCGGGCGGCGCCGCAGCGGGGCAGGCGACCGAGGGGGGGACAGCGGAGGCCGAAGCGGGCCGGCAGTAGGGCAGGATGGGCACAACGCGAAAGGCAGCGGGGCAGCGCAGCAACGCGGAAGGCAACGGCACGCGCGGCAGCACGACAGGCGGATGCGCGGCGATAACCGCGCCATGCATGCACGATCTCCCTCCAACCACGCGCGCATGCAGCCGCGGTAGGGTGGCGGATCTGCTGCGCCGGCTCTGGCGGTTACCTCCCGTGTGCCTGCAGAGGAGGCGGCCACAAACCCGGCCACACGGGACATGCATGTATACGCCGGGCCCATCTATTAATTATGCGGGTGGAAGTTTCAAAAAAAATTATGCGGGTGGATGAGGGTTGGGCGGCCGGCGCCATGCATTTTAGTCCCACCTCAGCCGCGGAAGAACGCCGCGACCGGCTTAAATAGCCGCGTCAGTTCACCCATGCATGGTCATATTTAACAATGTGATGTAACGTTACTTAACTGCCAGGGCGGTGCACTGCACTGTCCGGGCAGTGCCCGGGAAGTTATGTAACGTTACATCACATTATTAAATATGTTTTTTATTTTTTCTATAATATTGTCAATTCGTGTATTTTTTTTTACCTCAGACAAAAGACGTGAGGCCACTATGTTTCTTTTTTTGACTCCGCCAAATGGCACGCAACTTTTTTCACATGTTGGCATCACCGTCGACAGCACCCACGCCATTTCACATATTTTTCCGACGCTCGATGCATTTCCTAGGATTTTCCCGGTGAAAATGCCCTAAAACACGGGCCGGACGTGACGCAACGTTCGTTTTGTGTCCGTTTTTGTTCCAACCTTGTGTGGGTCCCCATGTCAGCTGTGCCCACATGTCTGCCCACTTTGGTGCAATTGCATGCATGCGATCACGTAACCCTAGTGCAACGAGGTTAGTTTCTGTCTACCGGAGGGGGGTTCCACACTATGTTTTTTTACTCCGCCAAATGGCATGAAACTTTTTCCACACGTTGGCATCACCGTCGACAGCACCCACGGCAGTTTGTATATTTTTCTGGCGCTCGATGCATTTCCTAGGATTTTCCCAGAAAAAATGCCCTAAAACACTGGCCGGACGTGACGCAACGTGCGTTTTGTGTCCGTTTCCGTTCAAACCTTGCGTGGGTCCCCACTTCAGCCGTGCCCACATGTCTGCCCACTTTGGTGCAATTGCATGCATGCGATCACGTACCCCTAGTGCAACGAGCTTCGTTTCGCTCTACCAGAGGGGGTTCCCAACTACTTTTTTTACTCCGCCAAATGGCACGATACTTTTTCCACACGTTGGCATCACCCTCAACAGCACCCACGCCAATTTTCATATTTTTCCGACGCACGATACATTTCCTAGGATTTTCCCGGTGAAAAACCCCTAAAACACTAGCCGGACGTGACGCAACGTTCGTTTTGTCTCCGTTTTCGTTCCAACCGTGCGTGGGGCCCTACGTCGGCCGTGCCCACATGTACGCACACTTTCGTGCAATTGCATGTATGCGATCACGTGGACTTTGTGCAAGGAGCCCCGTTTCGGTCTACCGGAGGGGGGTTCCCAACTACTTTTTTTTGACTCCGCCAAATGGCACGAACCTTTTTTCCACACTTTAGCATCACCGTCGACAGCACCCACGCCAGTTCGCATATTTTTCCGGCGCTCGATGCATTTCCTAGGATTTTTCCAGGTGAAAATGCCCTAAAACACTGGCCGGACGTGACGCAACGTTCGTTTTGTGTCCGTTTTCGTTCCAACCTCGCGTGGGGCCCTACGTCAGCCATGCCCACATGTATGCCCACTTTCGTGCAATTGCATGCATGCGATCACGTACCCCTAGTGCAACGAGGTTCGTTTCGGTCTACCGGAGGGGGGTTCCCAACTACTTTTTTTACTCTGCCAAATGGCACGCAACTATTTCCACACGTTGGCATCACCGTCGACAGCACCCACGCCAGTTTGCATATTTTTCCGGCGCTTGATGCATTTCCTAGGATTTTCCCGGTGAAAATGCCCTAAAACACTGGCCGGACGTGACGCGACGTGCGTTCGGTCTCCGATTTCGTTCATATTTTGCGTGGGGGCCTACATTGGGCATGCACACACCCTCACAAAAAATGGTTTCATTTCATGCATGCGATCACCCTCCTGTAGTGCAACCAGCACCGTTGCGGTGTGCCGGTCGGGCTACTCTCAAAGACGTTTTTTTAATCTCGACCGAACGACCCCAAACTTTTTTCACGTACTCCAGGCATCATCGGGAGCACGCACGACAATTTTCCTTATTTTTTGACAGACAATGCTTTTTCTAGGGTTTTTGGGCGAAAATAACCTAAAACACTACCCGAACGTGACGCGACGTGCGTTCGGTGTCCGATTTCGTTCATATCTTGCGTGGGGACCTACATTGGGCATGCACACACCATCGCAAAAAATTATTTAATTTCATGCATGCAATCACGCGCCCTAGTGTAACCAGCATCATTCCGGTGTGCCGGTCGCGCTACTCTCAAAGACGTTTTTTTTCATCTAGACCGAACGGCCCCTAATTTTTTCCACGTACTCCAGGCACCATCGGGAGCACGCACGACAATTTTCGTTATTTTTTGACGTCCAATGCATTTTCTAGGGTTTTTTGGGCAAAAATACATTAAAACACGGCCCGAACGTGACGCGACGTGCGTTCAGTATTTCATGTGTTTCTTTCACGTTTTTTGCAAGTGAATCGGATAATCCCATACTTTTTTCCACACATTCGGGTCTGCTTATATAGCTAATCTCGCATAAAGTTTTTCATTTGCTCCATGAAATTTAACGTAAGTCATTCGGCTATGACGGAACGGTCCATTTCGATAGACATTTATTTTTTTGACATCTGTTTAAAGATTTTTTTTTCCTTTATCACATATTAAAATTCGTAAAAAATAAGAGCACACATGTCTTTTTGATTCAAACATTTCAAATTCCATTCATATGTTAAGGATATTTTACATAAACTTGAACGGAATTTGAAATTACACATAAAAAACAACCTAAACAAACTACTCCTCCATGGAAAGGTCGATGACCTCCATCATGCCGCCGTCGCCTCTGTCATCATCGTCGCTACCGTCGTCGCTCTGCTCCGCCTTGAGCGCTGCCTCAACAGCCGCCAAGGCCGCCGCCTGCTCCCCGGCCTCCCGCGCCGCCGCCGCTGCGGCTTCTTTCGCTGACGGCACTAGGGCCGCGAGCAGTCCGGGCGTGTCCTCCGGGTCGCCGTCCTGTCGGAGCGCCGCCACCTCCGGCGGGATCACGGCCTCGGCCGGGGCGGGGCCAGGAGGCGGGAGGGCCCGACTTCGCCTGTGATGTCACCGACGGGGAGCCCACGGACGGCGCGCTTGAAGGCGCCGATCACGTCGTGGAACCGCTTGCCCCTCCAAAATCGGCGGCGGTTCCTCCGGTTGAACCGTCCACCGGGGTGCCCGCTCAGCTCGGCGTTCGTCGCCGGCGGGCTCTGCGTGGGGTAGCAGTCGGCGGAGATCCTCCACGGCCGCGGCACCTTCGCCGCCGGCGGCACGAGCAGGCCGAACCGGAAGAGATCTTCCGTCTGCCCTAGTGTCAGGCTCGAAGGCCAGACGCCGCCCGGTGCCGCGCCGTCGCTGTCCGAGTCGCTCGACGCCATTTTTGCAGGCTGGTGGAGACGACACAGCGGTGGGGGGCGAGAGAGGGGTGAGATGGACGGGCGGTGTGGACGACGGGCGGTGTGGGCAGGGCGGGCGCGACGGGAGTAGATTTTATAGCCGGCGGGTGCGGAGCGGGTGCGGGGCGGGGCATTAACGACGGTAGGTGAGAGGCGCGACAGGCGAGGAGCCGGCAGGCGGTGACGTGCGGCAGGCGGGGAGCCGGCAGACGGCGGCGTGCGGCAGGCGCGTCTGGGGGAGGGTGGATAGCGACGGGGGCGCCGCGCGGAAGACGATGCGCGGCAGCCGCGTTGACTGCGCGGTTGCCGGTAGGTGAGAGGCGCGGCAGGCGAGGAGCCGGCAGGCGGTGGCGTGCGGCAGGCGGGGGGCCGGCAGACGGCGGCGTGCGGCAGGCGCGTCTGGGGGAGGGTGGATAGGGACGGGGACGCCGCGCGGAAGACGATGCGCGGCAGCCGCGTTGACTGTGCGGTTGCCGGTAGGTGAGAGGCGCGGCAGGCGAGGAGCCGCCAGGCGGCGGCGTGCGGCAGGCGGGGAGCCGGCAGACGGCGGCGTGCGGCAGGCGCGGTCTGAAGGAGGGTGGATAGGGACGGGGGCAACCCACGGAAGACGATGCGCGGTTGCCGCCTTGATCGCGGGCGGGCGGGGCGGCCACGTCTGGACGGTAGGGTTTTTTTACCAGTCGGGTGGGCGAGCCACTGCCGAACACCTGCAGGAAGAAACCAGGGAGCTACACAGCGTCCCGCTCCTGCAGAGGCTAGGGCGAGGTGAGCTGCACCCCACCTAATTTTAGACAGTGGCAAAAAACAATGGTACTTCCACCGTTTCTAAATACAAGTTTTTTAGAGATTTTACTATAAACCTCGTACGGATGTATATAGATGCATTTTAAATGTAGATTCATTCATTTTGCTCTGTATGTAGTTCATCTAGTGGAATCTTTACAAAGACTTATATTTATTATATTTAGGAACGGAGGGAGTAGATGCTAAGCACTCTGACGGCATCACTAATCGATCGGGCCCACTCGTTGGGCTGAGTTGGCAGGAAAAAAACCACCACGTCGACAAATTGACTTGCTCTTCTTCTTCCTCCTACCCTCCTCTGTCCTTGGCATTTCATCACACATCACAAGTGCATCATAATTTGAAATCGATTCTTGGCAGGGAGGGCGACTTGCAGCAGCGCGCCGAGCACGCCCCGCCCGAGGTCACATCACGGTTTTGTGCTGCCCGCGGATGCCGCACCTCCAGTCCCTGCTCATGCCGCGGCTGGTGCACCGACAGCCGTCGTGCCTCCTCGACGGCCACCATGCCCGCCATGCATGGCGTCCCGCTCCGCTCGCTTGACCAGGACTCCGACGAGCCGCTGCACGAAGCACGGCGAACCCTCGACCCCTTGCGTGCCCCGCCGCACCATCACTGATTCCCCTATGGACGACGCGAGGCGGAGCTGCCGTGCGTCGATGGAGATGCGGCGGTGTACTTGGAATGGTCCTGTCGGCGCAGTGCCCGCATGTGGAGCCGCCTGCGGAGGTCAATAGGTGAGCCGAGGACCTGGCGCTGGCTCCGGGCGCATGTCGAGGCAGCTGTACCAATCCAGACCGAGGACCTAGCGCTAGCAACGGCGCGCGGTAGTTTCTCGCCACCACAACCTCCATGGCCGCCATGGCGCTCAGGGTGTGGAGCTTCCCCGCCTCCCCTCGCTGCTCTTCGTCGACCATGGAGGGGAAGGGTGTTGGGTGCACTGCCGCCGGCGTCGTCGTCCGGCAGAGGTGGAGCACCATCGCGAGACCAGGGCGTGCCGGTGGCCTTGAGTTGCTTCCTACGCCATCTCCTGCTTCAAGGGAAAAATATGTGCTGCCCGCACACACCAGCGGTCTTGGCGACGAAGAGCTTCAGGGCCAGGCCTAGGTCGAGGGGCACCCCTATCTCGCCAACGTCCAGCCCCATGCAAACGCAAATGCACGCACGCGGACAGCAAGGAGCTTCATGTCCACGCACGGCCGTCATTTTTTTTTAGATAAACAGGGAGGCTCCTCCCCGGTTCCATTACTTGAATGAAACCACCAACAGTTCTCTTACACCGGCTCACTAAGAGGAGCAGTTCATGAAGTCGATAGCTAGGGAAAACAAAGTACAAACTAGAGCTAAGGCACGCAGGCCCAGAAAGAGAACAGCTAGTACACAACTAAAGATCCACACCGGTGCATCACACCATGGCCATCTCACTGGACCTCCTGAACTTGAACGGTGGCGCCGTAGTCGCTTGGGGGGGGGGGGGGGGGGGGGGGGGCAGCAGACCAAGCTACTTGTTGTGTTCTTTTTCCCTGGATCGTTCTTCTTAATTGGAGATTGGAAGCTTCCGTCAATCCTCTGAGATTTTGAGTTTGCCCCATTGATCAGCCGCCCCATCTTTGGTGGCCAGCCACTCGAGATCCAGTTCTTGGGAGAAGGCCGTCAGTGCGTTCAGGAAATCCTCCAATCTTGCCTTGCCACTCGCTGGAGACAGAATCGCCCGGAACTTGAGAGTTTTGAGGATCAACCTCCATACCTAGATAATAGATGTCCAAATGATGTTGTTAAAAATCATAGAGTTTCTATATTTTCACAAACACCACAGGACAGCTGAACTAATGGTATTTAAAGCAGAATTTTTCTTATTAGAGACCCCAAACCTAGCAACCGACTCAAAGTCTGTTCCTATGGGGATCTTGAAGTGGTTACAGATAAATGACCAAACATTTTTTGCTATTGTGCAGCCAAATAACAAATGGGAAGTTGATTCATCTTCAGCGCAAAAGACACAATCAAGGCACACCCATCGGTTTCGTTAGCTTGTACGAAGAAGGCAAAAGGGGCGCGATGAGGAGGGGCGAGCGCAGCGGCCTGGACTCGCCAGCCGGCGAGAGGCGCTGGAGTGGCCGGGTCGGGTGTGGGAGCGAGCTGCTGCTGCTTGAGGGGTTGGGGTGCTCAGGATTCATATCTGAAAAAATGAGGAAGGAGGAAGAAGAAGACCAAGTCAATTTGCCTATGTAGTATTTTGTCGGCCCACTCATCCTGACGGGTGGGCCCGGTCGATTAGTGACGTCACCAAAGTGCTTAGCATCTACCATCAGTGTTTTTGCCACTGTCAACGATAGCATTCGTTGCGTTCTGCCATGAATCGTAAAGTAATAGTTTTCCGATAATCGTAACACGAATGTGGTGGTTTTGTGTATTTAATTCTTGAGAGAGGAAGAGAGATAAGCAAAATATCGAGAGAAATCACCACCTAACACAACGCAGGATGAAATGAACTAAACTCCAGAAAAATCGCAATGACCACACACATATCGTACACCTCGTCCTCCCAAAAATTAGACATGTAAATTTTAGGTAAATCTGTAAGCGGTAAAAAAATCCTCAAAAAAGGAGAAAAGGGGATCCGATCAAGGTATATGGTTTTATTTATATGAGCCATATTCAGGTATCTCAACTTGTCATACACATCCACCTAGCCAATCAAGAAAAAAAAGGGAAGTGCATGGTTACCTCCTGGCCGCACTTTTTTTTAACAAGTGACCACATCCTTTTAATCATGCATACTGAACTTACTGCCACAAGCAACCCATGGGCTATAGCTGAAAGGGTCAACTGCTCAAGGTTGTAGTGATCTCGGTCACATTTGTGTGAACTATTTAATCAAAACCAAACTATCTAGTTTTCTTCCCTTTTTTATCTCCCCGTTGCAATCCTAGAAGGACCTATACGCCTCCTATTCGAAGTACCTCCCTGCCAAACTTGACTCCTTGTTGTCTTAGCGAGTAGAAGAAGCCCCTCCCCTGAAGTCATGATGTAGAACTTTGTCGAGGTGCAATGTGAAGTAGGAGATTGATGTATGACACTTCTTGGGCTAAGGACCAACCAGTACAAAGTTAGTTCAACTTCCATATTGACACGTCTTTCTTGGGCTAAGGACCAACTAGTACAAGGCGAGTTCAACTTCCATATTGACACGTCTTCTTGTGGCGAATGTTCACAATAGAAATTTGCATGGGAGTAAGTAGATGTGAGTGCAATATAGCCATTTTCTTACAAGCTGTGAGTGTGGAACTAGATATATATACTTTCCTTTTGTTTTTGGGAAAGTAGGAAGACCCCCGGCCTCTGTATCTGGACGATGCATGCAGCCACTTTGTTAATTGTTCACACAAGACCTTACAAAGTAATACAACAGTAAGACTAAAGCCATCGTGTAGGCAACGTCTGTCGCTACTCCTATCCAATTGATGAAGGGATGCTGATAGTCTGGGCCTAATACCAAACAGACCTCACAGCCAAACCTAACATATAAGACTTGAGGTCCCATCCAGGACACCTACCGGGTATGGGTCACCCACCAGTCCGGCGCACTCCTCAACCAGGACGTCTGCCGGGTATGAGGCCGCCGCAGCCACCTGCCACCAATCCATCTTCAGAGCTGTACTGCTGCATCTACCTTGCCCGGTCTAGTTGCCGTCGATGCCACCATGACGCCAGACCGCTTCACCCTCCTGCGCGAGTCCATCTTTGCACATCGAACGCCAAGTCACCACAGCGCCATGTCGCTGAGACCCGCCGCCATCAATGAGTGACATGACGCACCGCTCCACCAAAGAATCCGTCCTCTGGTCCCTCGATCACGTGTGTACCTCCAAGAAAGACGCCCCCAAGGGGGGAACGACACCAAAGCACCGCCGTCATCCGATCATCCGATCTAGGGTTTCCCTCGGAGGTAGCAGAGAGAGGCCTTGAACTTCTCCACGGCGATGCAGATAGCGCCGCCACCGCCGGCCTTGGCAGTAGACGAAAGCAAGTTTTCACCAAGATCTATTCGAATGAATCCAACTCCCATGCACGGCCGCCGCCACCACCAGGCTGAGCACACGCCTCCGCCGGCACCTCCACGATCGAAGTCACCGGCGAAGCCTGGCCACCAGATGCACCACCACCGCCATCTCGCAGAGCCACCGGCCACTCCCATCTCCAAAGCCTCCATCCCCGATCCAATCTGGGAGTACCCAGACCCGCCGCCAGGAGGCAGCGCCCATGCCAGGGACGCCGCACCACCTGAAGGAATAGCAGGGCGTCTGGGGACGGAAGTGACCTGCTGCCCTACGGCGCTGTTGAGGAGAAGGAGCCCCGCGTCCCACCCGGCAGAACAGGTGACGAGCAGCCCCGCCGCCACCAACGCCACGAGGGCTTTGCCCGGTGGCGCCCGTCGGCGGCGGCGAGGGGAAGGGCAGCGGGGAAGGGAACCCCTAGGCGGCGGCGCCCTCCCGGGTCGCCCATGCGGGGGGGGGGGGGGGGTGACACGGGAGTCGTGGGAGTCGGGCGTTTCTCTAATTTCATCATACACAAACGAAATGGATAAAGTATGCTCTCTCCTATGCTTTTTTATTGCTATGTTATCCATTCAACATTCCATCTTATGTTTTGCATTCAGACATTTGATTAAATAAGAGAAGAGTCCTACAAATAAGGGTCAGTGGATATGGTTGAGTAAATGGGCATGTGCTAAATCATTCGAGATGTCAGTAAAGGAAAAAAATCAAGAACGAAAAGTGATCTAAAGCTTAAATAAAAATAATAAGTAGCTATAAACCAATTGTGACACTATCATTTACCATGCCTGAGTCTGGAAGCGACGACCTATAGGTTCCTATTATGCTTAATTAAATGGGTGAATACCTTTGTCACTGGAAAGTATCTGAATGCTTTCTAAGCCGTTGACCAAGGTTTTATTCCCTACATTTTACTGGAAAAAGGTTTTGAATTACCTCTATGCTATTTTGTTGACCTCCCCTTAGTATGTATAAAAATATGTTCTTACCCTTGTAGTGAACTTGTAATACAAGTCCATCTATGACATTCCTGCAAAGAGCATGATCAATGAACTTATTTTGCCGGTACCAAGATAACTTAGATCGGTATGAAGTTAGATTTGACACTGCTAGAGGGGTGTGGTATTTTGGGAGGAGTACATGTTGCAAAGAAATTACTACTTAACTCTCCAACGACGTGGCAGTCCAGTAGGCTGGGTACGAGACCTTCACATTGTTCATGTTCTAATGCTTCCCTCTGTTTACTTAGTATCCCTGTAGTGACCCTCTGTTTAGTATCCCTTTAATGACACTCTTATTGCAGCCTCAACTTGGTAACTGATATGAAATCAAGAACTTTGTGGTTCAAGAACATGCTTTCCTTTTTCACAACTCCAATGATGTGCTCCCAGTTGTTGCATCCACGCATGTTGGGAGAGGACAGTCGAGGGTTTAGGAAATACCAAATGTTAGTCTTAAGGAGTTACTAGAGTTTTAGTTCCTTTTGTAGTGAGTACGAGGTAGTTTGAATCGACCAAGAATTTAGGAATCAAACACAAATTAAATTTTTTAGACAGTGTGAAAATTAGTGGGTACAATTTTTCGTATTGATGTGATGACAATTCTTATCCCAGATCTAACATACACACATATCACTGTGCATGGTCTACTTACCAGAGTAAGAACTAACAATGGTAGCAAGATGCCAAGTAGCATCTGACATGGTTGATGGTAGCCCAACCAAGATGATTCCGCGTACCTGACAAGTATCACCGTTGTCTTACTTTCTATGACTACATCTTTGCTCTTTGGTCGTAAAACTAACTCCCGGACTTCTAAACTTGTAGTTCTTGGTGCCTCCTACTTGCATATGAACAAAAGAAACTCGGGTTGGGAATTTATTAAAAGATAAATCAAGATTGTACTCTTCCTCTAACTAGTGATGGAGGGGCAGTATCCCCCAAATCACAATACTTGTATGTGTTCCTTCTTGGTCACCTTTCCTCTTTTGTTGTGTCATGCGCATTAGGAAGTTTATATGGATATGAAGGTGCAAGAAATGTGGAAAAGGGTATGAGCTACAATGATGAGGCCAACTCATGGCACCAGCAAGGTGGAGATTTTAGGGGACAAAAATAAACATCAAATAGATGATAGGAATGAATGCTTGGATGCTACGTACATCGATTGTTAGTGATATGTGTCCAATAGTCCACCTAATCTTTGAGTTGCATATGTACAATGAGGCATTGCATGTGATCTTTTTTTATGTATCATTTGGCACATTTGCACGACACTACCGATTTAGGCACTTTCATCTGAACACTATTTAGCCAAATCTCTATGAGAATCTATTGATTGCACCCATAGTCCAGGCTTAACTTATGATCTGGACAATACATGAATGGAGAGACATACCAATAACATTATAGCTTATGAAGTTTTCTTCCCCTTTCTAATTAAGGGTCACTGAATAATATATATCTTGAAGTTTTGTTTTACATTGACCCTTGCAATTTGAAGCTTCGAAGAATCAATGAATCAAATAACAACTATTGGACAATAATCAAACTCTAGCTACTTTGCTATTGCCTCTAGGAATAAAGTTACTACAGTTTGCATCTCATTGTTATCATCAATCATTTTAGAGAACATAACCCTCAAAACATCTTTATGTTATCCCACATTTTTCTTACTCAATGTAATCCAACCTACCCGACAGCCATATCGAGCACAACATGTATAACCAAAGTGCCATCACATAGCTAAAGTGGTGATTCCAGTGAGATCACTGACACAACATGCTAAAACTTATTTTTTATCATAGCAGTGCTGGCAAGCAAGTATGCAACACCACATCACCCATTTAATATATACACAGTAACTTGTACGACTCGGTACATGCCGAACCGCTCTCGATGTTTGTAACCTCATAAACTACTGTAACAAGGTGATAATGCTACTAGATTAAATTAGGCATGATATGTATTGAGTTAATGGATTTGGGGCTTTGTCTGCCTCCATCTTTCATCTTATTCAATAGGAGCGCTCACACTTCAAGCATGCAGATTGGTACAAACAACATAACAAGGCTCCAGAGGAACCAAAGCAACCCAAGGGAAATCTAATGTTGCACCTTTTGAGAGTGTTCAACCCATTCTCAAGATCTGGACTTCACTATTTGGAGAGTAGCATTTTTTCTCGTTTGCCTTTTTCATGATGAAGTTGTCACTTCACAGTTGAGGAGGCAAACGGTTTTCAAAGACTCATTCTCTTGCGCGCCAAGGTGATGATGCATCCCGGATAGTACGTGGACTTTGGGCCACCTCGTGGTTGCCATGCTCCATCGTCCATTGTGACTATACCTCGCGGGCATGGCATCATCAATATAGCTTATGAAGCACATGGTTTTGATGTCCAATGAACACCATATATCTTGAAGTTTTGCTTTGCATTGGCCCGTGAATCAAATAACAAAAGTATTGGACAATACTAAAACTCTATCTAGTTTACCATTACCTCTTAAAAAAACTCACTACAATGTGCATCTAGTTGTCATCGTCACCCATTTCATATATATACACACTGACTCGTACGACTCGGTGCATGTCAAACCGTTCTCAATGTTTGTAACCTCATAAACTATTATAACGAGGTGATAATGCTAGTAGATTAAATTAGGCATAATATGTATCTAGTCAATGGAGTTGCCGCTCTAGTTGCCTTCCTCTGTCATATTATTCAATAGGAACGCTCACACTTCTAGCAAGCAGTTTGGTACAAACAACTAAACAAGGTTCCGGAGGAGCCAAGGCAATCCCAACATAAATCTAGTGTTGCACCTTTTTTAAGCATTGGCCTTGCTCAAGGTCTGAGCTTCGCTGTATGGAGATTGGCATTTTTACTCCTTTGTTCTGTTGATGATGAAAGTTTCCACTCTATAGCTGAGGAGGCAGACAATTTTGTTGATCGTGCGATATAAGTTCTTTGGTTTCTGCCCGCCAGCTTTGATAGTCATATATGTGATTTGTCCTACAGTTTGCTTAATATTCCTGAAACAGGCACATGCGAGGATGTCAAGCAACTTGATGTGGAGTGTGTTGTATGCTATAATATGGTTAAAAGGTTTTTTTTCTTATCAAGAAGGATACTTAGCGTACTAAATTTATGAGAGAAGATGGTAATATAGATGATTACTTACGGATCTGACAATCTTCCCAACATCTCTTTCTACTAATACCTCCTATTCCCAAAGACGTAGAATTAAGATAGTGAAAATGGCAAGAGATAGTATACTCTCCAATGCTATATGGTTCTCTTTCACTTTAACACATCCTTGCTTTTTGGCTGTGTGTGCTTTTGTTTGTTTCACACTTCGAAGTCTATATGTAATGGGCATAATCAAGAAGGGGACAAGTGGTAGGTGTTGTATTTAAAGTTGGCCCCTGCTAGTCTATAGTGTCAGACACTCATAAGCACCATTGAATATTTCAAGATTCAACTCCCACCCATTGTGCTTTACATATTTCTACCTTTCTAGAACCGAAATCCATTCTAATCAATTGATGAAAACAAATCCCCGCCAGTCTAGTATTTTCTACCAATCTTCAGCAAACACCTCTCTCATATCAAGCATCAACGCCACAACCTCCTAGCCCCAATGCATTATTCCTTGCTACAATCCTATTTCCATCATGTCCACACGCCATCCAACACCTCGTGAGGAAGCATGTAAGACAACCCTCCTAGAACTCCCAAGGTCAATCATTGTGGACAAGGATAAGATAAATGGGAAAGAGGAAGCTAAACCAAGACATATTATGCATCAAAAACTTGCAATTACTCAAAAAATAGTGAACACACAACTAGATGTGTGCCACCGTAGCCTCTACCCATATAACCGGGAGACATACATATGTGAGAACTACGTATATAGTCGAGCATATCGACATGAGATAAATGGAAGAACAAAATGCTAAGGGTGATGATAAGCTTGGGCATATGATCAACTCCCAACAGGATCTATAATCATTTTTCACCAATTGATGCCTAAATGGGATATAGTCTTGAGATATTTGACACGAACCAAGAATGAAGACATAGCAGTCACATCAACTACATCATGCGCAATGTGTGGAACTAAAGGAACTGATGCATCTTCAATGTCACGAGAATTATATATATCGAGGTAACCCTCCTCGCCTTTGAGGACATCATCCAGAGGGGCATAATCATTAACTAAAGATAATGGCATCCAAATTTAGGAGTAATCTGCACCCTTTCCCATCTAAGTATTTTCCACATGTCCTCTATCAAACTATGACCACTTTGTACAAATTATAATTTCTTCTTCTTATTGGAAAGGTAACACTCATGTTGTTTGCGACCAATATTAAGCATAGTTTTTTGCCTAATCAACGTTGAACTGATGGATATAGGCAAACTACAATCACTAGTAAAAAAGGGCCTTTAGTCCCGGTTCTGGAACCGGGACTAAAGGAAATTTTATGATTTTATTTTAAAAAATTCTTTTTGAAATTTTTTTTGGATTTTTTTTATTTTTAAATTTCTGAATTATTTTAACCTCTAATCTCTAATCACCCTCATCACTGCTCAATTTAACCTCTAATCTCTAATCACCCCTCATCATTCCAAATCATCTAACTTCCCGGACGGTCACCCATCCTCTCACTACTCCAGCCTGAGCACGCTTAACTTCCGGGTTCTATTCTCCCTCGTTTCCAAGTCTGCACTTGTTGTTTTCCTGACAATAGTAAGTTGTCAATCCTATTAACCCTCAGGAATTTAGCTTGAGCATGAAGTCACACATTTCACTGTTTGAGTTTGAAACTATTGTTCTAAAAAACAATAATTATTTAGTAACACTAATATTTCTTGAATAAGTAGTTTGACCATAGTTTGACCACAGTTTGACCAGATTTGACCAAAATTCAAAAAAACTGAAATAATTATTTCGTAACACTAATATTTCTTGAATAATTAGTTTGACCATTGTTTGACCACAATTTGACCAGATTTGACCAAAATTCAAAAAAACTGAAATAATTATTTAGTAACACTAATACTTCTTGAATAAGTAGTTTGACCATAGTTTGACTAGATTTAACAAAAATTCAAAAAAAACAGAAATTTGAGCATAACTTTTTTTCCTTTTAGAATTTGAGGATTCTAAAAATTTGCAAACAGGCCGTAGGGGATCTGGCGGCTCCTTCTCATGGGATGACATCTCATGACGGGATTTGGGAAGGTAGCCGGAGCCACGACCCTGATTTGTGCCTGCGATGGCGTTTCAGGGGTGCGACGGATCTGGGGCAGTTCTGGGGTTCCCGTGCTTCGATTCAACGTCGGATCCTTCAGACCTTATCGTGTCGGCATCAATGGCCTCTTGAGCTGCAGTTTGCGGTGACCACCGAACTGTCTTTATGAGGGTTTCTCTCCAGATCTGATGGCTGTTGCCGGCAACTCATACTGGTGTGATTGTGGGATGAGTCGGAATGCCTGTTGTGGGTTTGATGGTTCCCACTTCAATCAGTTTGTTTTGGACAGTGATGAGATCCAATCTATGGATGATGACTTGACGCAGAAGATATGATTGTGTAGCACAGACAATGGGAATTTGCCCATGACATGTAGCCGCTCGGGCAGTGGAAAAGTGGCGGCGACAACATAGGTTTGACTTTGATTTGGTGGTGCTTCTTGAGTACCCGGTCTCGAGCTTCGGGGTGAAAACCCTAGGTATGACATGAATTGGTTATACCTGGCAATGACGATGTATTTGTGTCGTTACCTTGTTAAAGGCATTGCTCGGATATATTTCTTCAAGGTGAAAACCTAAAATCTGGCCTATAGTGGTTTGATTCGGTGATGGCGGCGCTTGGGCGTCGTTCCCTTCCTGAAGGCATTGCTGTTGAAGAACACCGTTGTCCTTGTGGTGTCAAAAGATGGTTGGTGCGGATACGGTCGTTGTTGTAGTTTGTTGATCGCTGTTTTGATTACGTCGAGTTATTTTCTTTTTTCGTCGCTTGGGCATAGCTTTGGTCTTATATGACTTTGCCTTTTTGCTAGCGTGTTCATTAGTGTGTGACTTGGTGTTGGCTATGTGCATCTTTGTTATGCAGAGACCGGGTGTGTGCTCATCGTATTTGTATCCACTTGATGCTTCATTTTGAGTTAATAAAATCCACCCTTCGTCAAAAAAATAATTAAGAGATCCTCTAAAATGAATCTGTGGTACCGCAGAACGCACGGCAGAATAGATATGGTATATGATACTGCATAATTTAAACTTAAACTTCGCACCACCATAGTTCACCGGAGTTCATCTCACACACTACACACAAACTTAAAAACATAGTAGATAAACTTGAATCTAAACCTAAAACTACCAGCATCTACTCCTCGCCTGATTCGTCGCCATCGTTGTTGTCGCCCTCGTCGCTGGAGATGGCCTCACGGGGCGGGGGCTCGTTGTCGTGCAGCGTGTGGTAGATCAGTGTGCCGGAGAGGGTTTATTGGAGCTGATACTCATCCCGGAGCGCCGGCAACTGCGCGGTCGCAACCGCATCTCCGGCGGCAGTGGCGGCCTTCGCCTCCCAGCACACATGCTCGGCCGCCCGGAGGCGCTTGATGGCTAGGTCGAACAGCCTCCTGAGGCGTCGGAAACTCGCCCACGTCCGCGAGCAGGCGCTACGGGACTTCGCGCCGCGGGTGCACGCCTGCTCCCTGCGCTTCTCCGACATGGGAGGGCCGAGGGAGGAGCTGGAGGCCTTGTCATCATTGCACCGCTTGTGGCCGACGAACCCACCACGGCCGCCGAACCCCCCACGGCACCCAAACCCACCGCGCCCGCCGAACCCACTGTCGCCGCCTCGCCTTGCACCCGCGGCGCCATCACCGCCAAGATCCGGTGGCCGGAGGCGCCGTAAATCGCTGCCGAAGGGGTGAATTTTGCGGCGAAGATGGATGCGGGGAATGACGGATAGGAACCCTAAATGACCACGCGCCCGCATATATATCGGAAAGCTGGTCGGTTCTGCGCGGGCCTTTTTTTGGCTGTCCCGTATAACATCCGAGAAAACGCAGTTCGCCGTGGTTATACATGATCTGCTAGAGATGCTCTTAAATGTATTGACAACCTCGCGCAAGAGATGTCATCAGAGTTGGAGATACGGTGCTACGCCGCATGGGCAATAGAGAAGACGCAAAGCACCGGTAAGTGAGAGGAGAAAGATGAAAGATGAGCTGTAATCAAACTATGAATTTTTCTCATTCTTTTACGGAAATTATGAAATCATTGATATATATATATATATATAGTATGCAGTTTTTAAAAATTATGGACGCACGAAGCCGCCGTACTACATGATATTTTCAAAATTACCCGGTACAAATCATCTAACTTCTTGCTATTTTGAAGAATATGAATGGTCTGTTATACTAGTTTTTTTTAGATGCTGTTACTAGTTCTTTGATATTGCTTGATCATATAAATTTCCTACCTAACGTTCGCACTCCCCACCGTCCCGTTCCCGTACCACCATTTACTCTTCCTCGCCTGAGCCGCCCGCGAGTCTCCGTTCCGTTCCGCCGACGCTTCAGTCTCCTCCCCTCCGCCCACCCGCGTCGCCGCCGTCGCCGTCCCCGTTCCTCCTCGCCGCGCCCCTGCCGTCTCCGCCCGCCCGCCCGTCCGCAGTCTCTGGATTCGAGGTACGATGCTGTTCTCGTCCAGCCATGGCCATGCCCTCAGCTAAATCCGACGGATCCTCACGTTCTCCGATCTAGACCCGCCCCCGATTTCACTCCCCTGCCGCCCCTGGGCCAGCCGCAGCTTACCTTGCGATGAGGTGCCTTAAACCCTAGTTCCTGAACTGAACCCCCATCTTCCTACCCCAGGACCCGATTCAGGCATAAACAGCAATCCACTGTTGTTAGTTGTTATGTTTTTTCAGTTTCGGCGCTGTTCATTATGAATGTAAAACCTGCAGATGCTCTTGCACAACATTTGCTGCGCTCCCGCAGTGAAATCTCAGCCATTTTAAGCCACTGTTGCAACTTACTGCCTTGCAGGGCTCGGCGCTCCCATGGCGAATCCCGACGTACATGTTGAGAGTATGATAGGAACCTCGGCGCTCTCATAAACAGCAATCCACTGTTGTTAGTTATGTTTTCCAGTTTCGGCGCTGTTTATTGTAAATGTAAAACCTGTAGATGCTCCTGCACAATGTCTGCTGTGCTTATACAGTGAAATCTCAGCCATTTTAAGCCACCATTGCAATTTACTGCCTTGCAGGCCTCGGCGCCCCCATGGCGAATCCCAACGAACATGCCGAGGGTATGATGGGAGAGCATGCTGAGAAGGAGTATGCCGATTTCGAGGCGAGGGTCAAGAGGACGATATACATCGACCACCTCTCCCCTGTGGTCACTCGGCAGGTTATCCGAGCGGCTCTTTCTCAGTGTGCTCATGTTGTCAGCGTGGAGTTCGTTGAGAACTACACGATCCCGTACGACATCCCTGCCGCCGCGCTGGTGGAATTGGACGACGAGTCGCAGGCCAGGTCTGCTGTGGACTTGATGCGAGACTTCCCCTTCATAATCGGCGGAATGCCCAGGCCTGTCCGGGCCAGCTTGGCAAGGCCCGAAATGTTTCCTGATCGTCCGAGCCCGCCCGGCTCGAAGATGGAGTTCCTTTGGCTGAAACAAGGAGATCCGGAGTATGATGGGATGAGTAAACTGAAGAGCCTTGCAAAGAGGCAGGAAGCAGAGAACATGGCGCTTATCAAGGTGAAGTACTAGTTGATTTATGACTCATCTCTATTATTGTACTTATTATAGGAACAAACTATTGCTCCTCTGGAATGTAGTAGAATATAGGACCTAAATAATAGGGCGTATGCAATCGCGACCAGAGATGTCAACATATATTTTTAGCATTCATTTTCATGCTTGCACCATTTGGATGGAGCTTACCTACATTATACACATCACTTTGTGGATTTTGACCATGATCTTGCTGTTCTTTAAAACACGATTCAGTTGCTATGATCCTTCTTGGTTGCAACTTGTATTTTGAGGAGCCGTGGCTCATTGAGCTTTCTTTTCTTCCTTCAGAATATACTGGAGGAGGAGAAGGAGCTGGCGGCTCAGCAGCAGATAATGCTTGACGCCAACTACTACAAATACGACTTGCTTGAGAACATCGTGCAAAACGGGACCGTCAAGAACCTTGCTGGCCATTATAGGGTCAACTTGTTCGACGGCTGATCATTTTTGACAGTCTATGAAATGGCTTCAGAGATTGCAGTCCCTGGTGCAAGCTAGTTCCATTCCACTCGTAAAAATGTGCGATAGTGACAACCCATCGACTAGTGTGATTCAACCGCACTCTACTTGTGCCCAACTGCGCCTTCTTCTGTGTAAAAGTGGTTCCTTATGTAGTGTGACAGCTTAGATTATGACGTAATTCGTATCATGTCAGTTTAACGTCGTATCAAGATAATGCAATGATGTCTGATATTCTGTCGTGTATTATGTGAAACTTCCATATCAGGGGTGTCGGTGCCATGGTGTAGTCTTGTCTGCAGTCTTGTGGGTAGCTTGAGATATATGTCGGTCCTGATTATATTCAAGCAGGAGGGAAGTTTTGATCCCAGGAATGGACTCATTATCATGGCGATTTTATGGAATATTGGCAACACAGCATTACAAGTGCCATGTTTCCAACCTGACCCTGGTATAGTTAATTCAAGAGCAATCCAAACAGAAAGTACAGGTAATTAGTTAATCAAATCTCTACATTGTCACTCCCATGTGGTTGTTTTTCTTTGGATATATGAACAACAGAAGTGATTTTTTTCCCTTCTGCCTTTTTAATCATCTGTTATGGTCTAAGTAGAGACAGTATCAGTGCATGAAATGATTCCTAAAAGCCTGGATCTTTCAGTATACCTTTTAATAACATTTACCTGTAGGCTCCAGTCTTGCTTTGCAAACATAACACATAATCTAGCATTTCTGCTGGTCTAAACTAACTCAATAAGTCTGCGTACCCCATTCCTCATGTTTGTCACTAGTACTACTACTATTATTTGTTGGTCTGACCAAGCCAAGCCAATTATAGATTGCAATCTCTGTATCATTAGTTTTATGGAAGCCAAATGCATGTAGTGGTCTGTTGTCCTTGGAAGTTGGAAACTACAATCCTCCATTTGCCAACAGCTGGTCACCACTAAATGTTGTTATGATCCTGTCCATGTTATTGCAAGTACAGTGGTACTATATCTTGATTCAGTGAACCCAGAGGTCATTTTGCAACAAGGAATTGGTGGAATACTGCTCTATACAACAAGTACAGTAGTACCACTATGCTGATTCGGTGAACCGACACAACATTTTGCACTATATGTACCAAATTGTAATAAGCAGAATTTAAAAAGAAGTATATTTAGGGTGATATTTGTAAGGGTGAAAATTACTTCGAGTGATTCATAGCACATTAGTTCCCAATATTCAAAGATGAAGCACACATTCATAATTGATCCCCTGAGATTGACACCAATTAAAGTATCATCGTAGGGATATTTTAGATAGTATAGATAACTAGATATAGTGATTAGTGGGTACATCAGCGAAACATGAAGCTTTGCATATTAAAGAGGAAAAAAAAGAAAAGAGTAATGAGCTGAGAAGCTAGAACGAGGATGGGTGATAACTGACAGCTAGATTTGTGAGGGGGTCAGCAAAAAGTTTTGATGAAGTCACTGGGAGATCCCAAAGGACATGTACACATGAAGAACACATCAACTTGATCAGTACAAGTGTATAACAGTAGGAAGTCCACAGGCTACCTTTGTACATGTGTACTACTATTTGGTCGTTCTGCTCTGTTTGTTCTCCACTGGTTGCATCAGCCTAAGAAAAACTTGCGCCACCTGGTAACTGCTAGGATCTAAATCAAATTCGCAACACAGCAGGGGCGCCCTGAGCAGCTACCGCCCTCGAGCTTGTCTCAAAGGTAGGATGGCCCTAGATCCTGTGGAATCGTTGCGGGTGTTAAGTTTGTGTTGGGCAGGTTTAGTCCCGTTGTTTCTCATATGGGTGATTGTCTGTCTAACATCCCTGAAATAAGTGATTAAGATAGGAGTAAGTTAAGCAGCCTCATATATATAAAGTGGCGCCGAATGCTGAATTGCTCATATAGTTTGAAGTCTTTCTAGCCTTTTTCTTCTCTTGCCCTGGAGTATGCAACATACTAAATTTCTGGAAGAAAGGATAACATGGATGGTCGCTTACGTTTTCTTTAGGTTGTCCTGCATTGCTTTCTCCTGATGCCTCCCATGCTTATGGACATAGAAACCGGGAATTAGAAAATGCAAAGAAACAATGGACACTCCGGTGCCACTAGTATCTATCACTTACCCTTGCCTTTGGCCCTTTCTATGCCCTTTTTGTTTCACACTTTCAAGTTTATATAATGGGGATGGAAAGAATCAGGAAGGAGGGAGTGGCAGGTGGTCGATTACAGTCGGTGGTATATTGTTGCGCATTGATCAGTGTCACTGAAGCTGTCATGATTCAAGGACAGAAAACAAGCAAAAATTAATGTGTAAAGAGTGTCCTTTTATACTCATGGCCTCCTCATAGCTGCTGAGGAGGAGGAAGAACGCCAGAGGAGCCGCCGCTGGATGCAGAGCAGAAGCAGCCGCCACAATGCTCTCTTCTTTCCCCTCCTGGAAACCCAGTAACCCTAGCCGAACAGGCCTCTTTTGGGCCAGGCCTTATATACCCCCCTTTTTCCCCTCCCGCCTGTGGGCTATTTCAGCTCCCGTCTGACCTTTGGGCCCGCCTTCTACGCTTTTCTGTCGCTTAAGCGCGCGCAGCGAACGCTCAGCCAGCGCTTAGCGCTTAACCGATTGCTAAATCATGCTGTTTTCCGCTCAAACGCTAAAAGTTGCGCCTAGGCCAAAAGCGAGCGTTTAGCTACCGCTCAGCGCTTAAGCGCGCTTAAGCGACGCTTAAAAACGCTTTCTTGAACACTGCTACTTATGATGCGCTCACCAACTGGAATTACAAATTACCAAAAGATCTCCTAAAATGGACAACATATCGAGCTTTACAGAGAAGATGATAAGAGTATAGCATCAACTCAAGAACAACAGTAGAAAGAAAATACCTCTTGGTTCTAGAAACTCGAAGATTGAAAGTGTTCTTTTAATTCCTAGCTCAAATGCTTCGGCTATGAACAGTAAAATCCAAAATAAATAGAAAGAATTTAAAAATAATTCTGATTTTTTACAACATTGCTTAGTTTTCTTCCCGCGTTCAAGTTTTCTTAATGAAATGACATTCGTGGAAGTTTGAGAAAAAAAAACAAAATCAGCACTCAGAAATACTTTCAAAAATAGTCGTACTTTCAAAAATAGTCTTTTTGGAACATCAATTTTTTTCTTGTCCCGAGCATTTCAAATGCTTTTCCTTCGTGAAAATTTGCACGTATGTAGAAAATTCAATCATATTTCTTGCCAAGAAAATTCAGTTTTTTTTATTTTTTACTAGTTTTTTTATTATACTATTCATGAGGGTGCATTTGAGCTCGGGTGTACAAACTCCATGTCCCTCAAATGTGCTATTCCTTGGCATTGGCATCCACATATTTTACTATTCTTCGGAAATGAAAAATCCTAAGCCAAGAAGAGTTAGGCATGTGGGGTTTCCTTTGTTGAGCTAAAGTCTAAGTGCATCATCATATATAACGTCTACAGTCTGAACACTTGCATGTTTCATTAATTCATCACTAACCTGAATAGACTGGTATATTTTTATACCTGGATGCGTCCCATCCTTGTGCGCACAACAGTTTAAAAAATGCAAATTGCATTGAGCACTAGACCAATTTTCGCATAGCTTTGGTTCTGACAAAAGTATAAGGTTCGGTGAAGTTAGACTTCTCCATGAGGCCAATGTGGACTTAATAGCCTTATCCACCAGAGAAATATTGTGCCACAACAATATCAAATCTAAATTAAGAAGATGCACAGAGGACAAGGAAGGAGAGCCAGGCTTGCTAACTGAAGAATCTGAGGAAGAAATGATTGGAAGAAGCAATCAAAGAAGGAAGCAAGTTTTTTCCATGGCCAGCATGACTGGGCTCACCTCCTTCTCACGTTTTATTTCTTGTGTTCTTATCAATATATCTACCTACCTATATACACCCATTCGTGGTTAATTTCCATGCACAATACTTCAACTTTCCGTTGTTGTCGTCGCATTCGAATTTGCAAGGGATAATGGGTAAGGTCCCAATGGAGAGGAGCGGGTGCTCTGCTTTTGGCTCTGGCTCTCGTTTGCTTCTTCTCAGGTACTCTTTACCTGCTCCCATTCACCTGGCTACACCATCACTTTCTGCTCCAATAAATACTGATCAACTGGTCAATTCCTCTCACTGCCCCCCAACTTTATTGAATGATAACTCAAAAACAAAACTGCAGCAATCATACTAGTATTATCTTTCATATGTTATCATTCTGATTTCACATTGCGTCGGTTTACATGACCCTTCTCTGAATGGCACTTCAATCTATTACTGTCTCTGTCTCTTGTACATTCCATTGTTTCAGGAAGCAATCAGTGTGATCGTGCCACAACAACTGGCTCATTTTCAGTGGCTCCCACATTTCTTGGCTGAGCACTTCTGCACTAACGCTTCTGATGCTAATTTGCACTCCCAGTGTCATTAAGGGTTAGTTCGAGAGCAATCCATGATATAGTTATTTGTGTAGCCTGATCTTCTCCTGATAAAAGAGAAAGTACACGTAATTGATTCATCAAATCTCTACGCTGTCACTCCCATGTGGTTGTTTTTCTTTTGATATATAGATAACAAAAGTTATTGTTTTCCCCCACTGCCATTTAATCATCTATTTCGGTGTCAGTGGAGACAGCATCAGTGCATGAAATGGCCCCTAAAAGCCTGGATCTTTCAGTACACCTTTCAATAACATTTACCTGTAGGCTCTAATCTTGCTATGCAACCATGATACATATTCTAGCATTTGTGCAGGTGTAGACCAACTTAGTAAGTCTGCATATCCGGTTCCTCATGTTTGTCACTACTACTACTACTATTATTTGTTGGCCTAAGTTCCTAACCAAGCCTGGATATTGAGTAATTTGTAGCACATTAGTTCCCAATATTCAAAGACTAAGCCCACCTTCATAATTGATCCCTGATATAGTGGGTACATCAGTGAAACATGAAGCTTGGCATATTGAGGAAATTAAAGAAAAGAGTGATGAGCAGAGAAGCTAGAATGAGGAAGGGTGATTACTGACAGCTAGATTTGTGAGAGGGTTCGCAAAAGTTTGATGAAGTCAGTGGGACGTGGGAGATCACAAGGACATGTAGGTCTGACAAACATGATAGGAACTTGACCAGTACAACGGTAGGAAGTCCACAGCTGTACTACTACTTGGTAACTCTCTGCATTTTGTTCTCCAAGTGTTGCATCAGCCTAAACAAAACTTGCGCCACCTGGTAACTGTCAGGATCTAAATCAAATTCACAGCACAACAGAAGGGTTTTGTACAGCTACAGACCCGAGGTTTGTCCCAAAGGTGGGATTGCCTCAGATCCAGTGGAATTGTCTCGCAAGTTAAGTTTTTGTTGGGCAGGTTTGTTTCTGCGGCCCCTCATGTGGGTGATTGTTTGTCTAACATCCCTGTAAGAAGTGAGTGCGCATGAGCAAGTCAAGGAGCCTCATATATATAAAGTGGCCTCATATGCAACATACTAAATTTCTGGAAGAAAGGACAACATGGGTGATCTCTTACATTTTCCAGGGGTTGTCCTGCACTGCTTTCTCCTGACGCCTCCCATGCTCATGGACATAAAACCGGGAGAGTGAAAATGCGAAGAAACAATGGAGACTCCAATGCTACTGGTCTCTTTCACTTACCCTTGCATTTGGCCCTTTCTATGCCCTTTCTTTTGTTTCACACTTTCAAGTTTATATACCGGGGATGTAAAGAATCAAGAAGGGTGGAGAGGTAGTTGGTCCATTCAGTAGAGTAAGTGGTGCATTGTTGTGCTTTGATCAGAGTCACTGAAGATGTCATGATTCAGGAAGGACAGAAAAAGCAAAAATAATAGTATATATCGAGCTTTATAAAGAGTGTCATTTTGTAGTTTGTACTCATGGCCTCCTTACTAACTGCAATAACAATTTCTCAACAGATCTTCTAAAATGGACAACATATCGAGCTTTACAGAGAATATGATAAAAGTATAGCATCAGCTCCAGAACAACAATAGAAAGAAAACACCTGATACTCACTCAAAGATCGGAAGTGTTCTTCTAATCCAAAACTCCATGCTGATGATAAAGTATTGCATCAGCTCCAGAACAACAATAGAAGGAAAACACCTGATACTCACTCAAAGATCCGAAGTGTTCTTCTAATCCAAAACTGTATGCTGATGATAGAGTATAGCAAATTGTCAACTCAATTGTCTGATCAAGTGAACAGTACTATATATCTGTATCTGAACTCTGAAGCTTCTCTAGTATTCTACATGACATCATTTTTTTATTGATGCACGACTCTCATGTATACTTTACTAGACCAACTATATGGTGATAGAATAGGATATCCTGGTTTGTAGAACAACAATGACTGACAAAATTCATGGCCAGGCCTGAAACTCTAGTGCTGGCTAGCTTTATTCCAGGTGCTGATGTGCAGCTTGCAGCCAACTAGCAAATTACGTTAACTGATATGTGAGCTTGTCAGCAATCGACCAAAGTTCACAGGCTGCCTCGTACATGCATACTAGTAACTTTCTGCAGTTTGTTCTCCATTCCGCCACCTGATAACTGTCAGGATCTAAATCAAACCCAGGAGCGGCTGGAGCACCTACGCACATTAGGCTTATCGCAAAGGTATGGTGTCCTCGGATCTAATGATATTGTAGTGCATATTATGTTCTGGTTGGGGAGGTTCTATTCTGCTGTGTCTAATGTGGGTGATTGTCTGTCTAAGATACCTGAAAGAAGCGATTGCGTAGAAGTGGCGTTGAATGCTGAATTGCTCATATAGTTCTAAGTTTTCGTGTACCGACAACCTAAAAACCCTTAGGCCGGTCTATGTGTATAAATTGTGTACATTAATAAACTCTTTAGCTTTTAACTTGACCATCATACCCTCTAAGTTCAAGAGGTATGTTCTATTCTCCATTGTTGACTTTTTTTTGGGGGAGGGGGGGGGGGGGTGTTCTGAAGCAGAAGTGTTTTATACAACCTAAATGTATGGTCTAGACATACGTAATTGTGACACTCGTTAGGGTTCTGAAGCAGAAGTGTTTTATACAACCTAAATGTATGGTCTAGACATACGTAATTGTGACACTCTGTTATTTCCAGGACAGGCGACTCGCACTCACGCGAGCCTCGATCTAGCGCCACCGCCGCCACCCAACGCCGGATCCCTCCTCCGCTGCCACCTCCCATGGACACATCTTCCTCCCCAGTCGCACCTCCTCTCCTCGCTGCCGCCCGAGGCGCCCTCCGGCGAAGTCCAGATGGCTCTAGGGAAGGCGGTGGCATGGTGGGCCTGGTCTCCGGTCAGATCTGATCCGGCCGGTGCGGCTTGCTCCATGTGCGGCGGCAGTGATCGGTGGCGATCCACTGCACACGATGCTGGATGGAGGGTCCTTGAGCGGATCCGGGTGAAAACCCTACTCTTGGCACGTAGCCAAGGTCGGCGATGGCGGTGTTTTTCTACATCGTCCCCTTCTTGAAGGCATCGTCGTGGAGAAGCTCTAGACCCCTATCCGCTACCTCCGGGGGAAACCCTAAATCAGTCGATCTGATGACGGCGACGCTCATGTGTCGTACCCCTCTTGAGGGCGTCATTCTTGGAGGTGTGCATAGGCTCGAGGGACCAGTGAACGGCATCTGCGGTGTAGCGGCGTTCCCTATGAAGCATCGACGGCGTGGAGTCTCGGCGGCGAGGCACAGCAAAGTCTCGACGACGGATGCGTGATGATAAACGCGCGTAGAGAGGAGGCGCTGTCTGGCGCCATGGGGCCATTCGATGGCAGGCCTGGCAAGGTCGATGTGTCAGTACCTGCTCTGAAGATAGATTGATGGAAGACAGCGACAACGACCTATGAGTGCGTCTGACCGGTTTGTGCCCCAGACCCGGTATGTGGCTTGGTCGGGGCCTTCGGCTTTAGATGTTAGACTAGATGAGAAGTCTGGGTATTCGATTCACACTTTCTGCACCCTTTCATCAATGGATAGGGGTAGCGACAGATGTTGTCAAGATGACGAATTCAGACATATTGATGTATTACTTTGTAAGAGTTTTGTGAATAATTAATAAAGTGGTTGCATACATCTCCTAGATGCAATGCAGCGGCCGAGGGTCATCCTTCTTTTCTAAAAAAAAGACATACATAATTGTGTACTTTATCTTCCACCATCGTGTCCACTTGGATTTCACACGCACACGACACACCTCGCCGCCGAAGTGCTGACTGAGCACCGACACCTCTATCTCCGCCGCCCATCTCCTTTGGCCAGCCTGCTCTGACCGACCTCATCTACCTATGGCGTCCAATGGCCGTCTCAGGTTGTCAATTGCAGAGTAAGAGCATCTTCAATAGATGGTCCAAATATAAAAATAACTAACTTTTGGACCATCTATTGGAGATGCTCTAAGCACCTCGTTCTGTCCTGCTCCATCTCTCAATCTGCCATGGGAGGCACGGCCACCTGTTGAATTGTCAATTTGCGCATATATATAAAGTGGCGTCGAATGCTTAATTGTGCATATAGTTCTAAGTTCATGTCTTAGCTGAAGAATACCAAGCATCCATGTTTCTGGAAGAAAAGGACAATATGGATGATTGCTTACATATCGACATCGGTGTGCTGCATTGCTTTGTCCTGGTGCCTCCCATACTCATATGTGGGCAACGGAATTGAGAAAGTGAAAATGTAAAGAAACAATGTGAACTCCAATATGCTACTAGTCTTTTTCACAGTTTCACTTGTCCGCATTTGGCCCTTTCTACCCTTCTTCTCTTTCACACTTCTAGTTTATATATATGGATGGAAGTAATCAAGAAGGGAGGAGAGGTAGGTGGTTGATTGAGAAGAGTGGGTGGTACAATGTCGCGCATTGAAAAGAGTCGCCGAAGATGTCATGATTCAAGAAAGGCAGAAACAAGCGAAAAGTTTAACATATAAAGAATGTCATTTCATATTCATGACCTCCTCGCAAACAAGTGATGTGCTCACTATTGCAGTTGCAATTTCCCAGAGAAGATATCCTAAAATGGACAATAGATCAAGCTTTTTGCACAGAAGACGACAGACTATAGCATCAGCTCCAGAACAACAACTCTTTGTTTGGGGCTTGCACGCTTGCTTTTAGGGTTGCTGCTTGGTTGCCATTCGTGGTCAAGTTTGTAACGTTTTTGCCCGATTTTCCGCTAATTAACTGCGCAACTCTCTTCTCCTTAATTAATAAACGAGGCAAATATTTTGTCTCTGTTTAAAAAAAACACCTTGTGATACTGTACACTCAAAGATGCTATTCCTTGGCATCGGGCTCCTTTGTCGTGCTGAAGTCTAAATGCATCATATATAGCGTAAGTCCACATATCCTATTCCTCATGTTTGTCATTAGTAATACTACTATTATTCCTCATGTTTATCATTAGTAATAATAGTACTATTATTTGTTGACCTAACCAGGCCAAGGAAATTATAGATTGCTGATTGTAACTGATCTGTCGTTCCTTGGAATTTGGAACCTACTGCCCTCCATTTGCCGGTCCACAGTGTAGCTTGGGATATTTGTCGGTCCTGAAGATGTGTTGTTAATTCAAGCAGGAGGAAGTTTTGTGATCCCATGAATGGACTCGTTATCATGGCGCTTTTATGGAACAATGGCAACACAGCATTACAAGCGCCATGCTTGCAAATCTTGGAGCAGAGGACAAGGAAGGAGAGTTAGGCTTACTGACCGGACAATCTGAGGAAGAAATGGTAGGAAGAAGTAAATAAAGAAGGAAGCCATGTGAAGCAAGTTTTTGACATGTCTCACCTCCCTCTCATTTATTCTTTCTTGTGTTCCTATCAGTATATCTACCCACCTATATACACCCATGCATTGGTTAATTTCCATGCACAGTAACTTCAACTTTTCATTGGAGTTTTGAAGGGGGTTCTCTGGTTCTGGCTCTGGCTCTGTCTCTCGTTTTCTTCTTCTCAGGTGCTCTCCACCTGCGCCCAGTCACGTGAGTGCACCATAACTTTCTGCTCCAACAGATACTGATCAAGAACTGATCAACTCCTCTCACCAGCCTTCAACTTCTTTGAATGATAACACAAAAACAGAACTGCAACAATTAATACTAGCAATTCTCTTCCATACACTTATACATGTTCGGATACTTGCAATTCTCTTCCATACACTTATACATGTTCGGATACTTGCAATTCTCTCACCTCACACTGTCATTCTGATTTCACACGGTGTCAGTTCAGATGACATTTCTCTGAATGTCACTTCAATATATTACTACCACATCAAGCTGCATGTTTTTGACTTGATCCATATAGCCAATTGTCAACTCAATTGTCTGATTAAGTAAACGGTATATATCTGTATCCGAACTCTGAAGCTTCTGATAGAGGCAGTATTCTACATGACATCAATTTTTAATGATGCATGACTCTCACGTATACTTTACTAAACCCACTATATGGTGATAGAATGGGATATCCAGGTTTCTAGAACAACAATGACTGACAAAATTCATGGCCAGGCCTGAAATTCTGTCTCTAATGTGGCTGATTGTCTGTCTAAGATACCTGAAAGTAGTGAGAGCGCAGGAGCAAGTCAAGGAGCTTCATATGTATAAAGTGGTGTTGAATGCTGACTTGCTCATATAGTTCTAAGTGTTTTTTCTGGCTCATGAGCATGTACTAACGTACTAAATTTCTTGAAGAAAGGGAGATAGCATGGATGGTTGTTTACATCGTCCATGAATTGTGCTTCCTTTCTTTATCCCAATGCCTACCATAACTTGCTTAGTTGCAAATTTCATGAGTTTCCATGTTACTTCGAGCAGCGAAGTAGTTTGTAGCCTGAGCTTCTTGTGAACGTAAGATAGCATCTGACGGATGGGAATTTGGTGCTCTTGGGTACCCACGCACCCTATATGAGCCAATTTTTTTAGTAATTGAAAAAAGGTTCAAACAATTTCAAATCTCTTTTGGAATCAAACATGATCAGGTATTTTACTCGTATGAAAAGTTTCGACAAGAAATGATTCCTATTGACTTCAGGGCAAAAAAGACAAGTTTATGACGACAATATAGCATGTATAGTACTTGTATATAGCGTTCTTTGCCGAATCTTCTACCCAGGATACAAGGAAGGTCATTCTCTGACGAATCTTTTTATATGACTACAATATTTGATCATGCTTGACACCAAAAAAGATTCGGAATTTTTTGAATTACTATTTTTTTTGCATATAGGGTGCGCTTGTACCCAGGTTCTCCTTCGTATTTTCCAGCATCTGACCTAGTACAATGCTAACTGCTAACATTTTGCTAGCTTTTTCTTGACCAACCTTGAGTCAAACTGTCTTTCTCGTGGGTGCTTGTCTGCCTAGCACCCCTGGAAGAAGAAGAAGTGAGAGCACCGGAGTAACTTAAGAAGCTTCATATATATATATATAAAGTGGCGTCGAATGCACAATTGCGCATATAGTTCTAAGTTTATGTCTTAGCTGAAGAATATCAAGCAGCTAAGTTTTTGGAAGAAAAGGATGATATGGATGATTGCATACAGAACCAGATATATGTACTGCAATGCTTTCTCCTGATGCCTCCCATACTCATGGACAATAAAATTGAGAAAGTGAAAATGTAAAGAAATAATGTGAACTCCAATGCTACTAGTCTCTTTTACTTGTCTGCCTCTGGCCCTTTCTACCCTTCTTCTCTTTCACACTTCTAGTTTATATAATAGGGATGGAAATAATCAAGAAGGGAGGAGATGTAGGTGGCGGATTCAGAAGAGTAGGTGGTACAATGTTGCACATTGATCAGAGTCACTGGAGATGTCATGATCCAGGAAAGGCAGAAACAAGTGAAAAGTTTAACGTATAAAGCATGTCATTTTATACTCGTGATCTCCTCATGAACAAGTCTACTTATGATGCGCTCACTGATTGCGGTTGCAATTCCAAAAGAGATCTCCTAAAATGGACAACAGATCGAGCTTTGCAGAGAAGATAACGGACTATAGCTTCAGCTCCAGAACAACAACTCTTCGTTTGGGGCATGCATAATTGGCTTTAGGGTTGCTGCTTAGTTGCCTTTGTTGTTCAAGTTTGTGATGGTTTTAACCCATTTTTCCGATAATTAACCGGGAAACCCTCTTCCCCTTCATTAATAGATGAAGCGAATATTTTGCCTTGGTTTTAAGGAGACACCTTGTGATACTGGACACTCAAAGATGTTCCTTGGCACCAAGCTCCTTTGTCGAGCTGAAGTCTAAATGCATCATATATAGCGTATGTCTTGCATATCTTATTCTATTCTTCATGTTTGTCATTAGTAATACAACTATTATTTCTCATGTTTACTATTAGTAATATTACTATTATTTGTTGGCCTATCAAGCCAAGGAAATTACAGATTGCAATCTCAGATGCAAGCAAGTGGTCTGTCGTTCCTTGGAAAGTTGGAAGTTGGAACCTACTGCCCTCATTGCAAAAAGCTGGTCACCACTAAATGCTGCTATGATCATGTCTTGTGCATTACTGCCAGTACAATAGTACTATGTTGTTTCAGTGAACCAACATGACATGTTGCAACAAGGAACTGACAGTGTTGCTTTATGTGTATCAAATTATAACCATTAACAGAAAAAAATTAGGGTGCTCATTGTAAGGATGAAAATTACTCCGAGCAATTTGTAACACGCTAGTTCCCAAATATTAGAAGCACACTTTCATAATAGATCCATGAGACTGACAACAATTAAAGTATTATAGTAGGGATATTTTAGATAGTGTAGATATAGTGGGTACATCAGTGAAACATGAAGCTTTGTATTATTGCATATTAAGGTGGAAATTAAAGAAAAGAGTGATGAGCAGAGAAGCTAGATGGAGGATGTGTGATAATTGATAACTGACAACTAGATTTGTGAGAAGGTCAGCAAAAGGTTTGATAAAATTATTGGGAGATCCTTAGTGGCCAAGGAAGATAGAAACAATGAGTCTTTATCATCGCATGAGAGCAGAACATGCCACCACATCATTTGAGTGCATTGACTGAATCTCATTCCTCCCTCCATGATCACTGCTAGACCATTCCACATGAGATCGATGATGATGCATTTTTGTCTCTCTCTATCCGTGTGGCACTCTCACTGATGAAGAATATCAAATATCTAAGTTTTTGTAAGAAAAGGGGAATATTGATGATTGGTACAAGTCATCATCAGTGCACTCCATTGCTTTCTCCTGATGACTCCCATACTCATGAACAATGAAATATGGATAAAGTGAAAATGTAAAGAAACAATGGAACTTCAACGCTAGTAGTCTCGTTCACTTATCCTTGCCTTTTGTACTTTTGTTTGGCAGAAAATATGGCGCTCGTCAAGGTGAAGTAGTTGATTTTTCAACAAAGGGTGAAGTAGTTGATTTATGACTGGTCTTATCTACTTATAGGAAGTTAGGAACAAACTATTGCTCTGGAATGCAGAACATAGAACCTAATAGGGCGTATGTAATTTCAACCAGAGATGTCAACATGTATTTTTAGCATTCATTATCAATTTATCATGCTTGCACCATTTGGATGGAACCTTCCTACATTGTACACAACATTTTGTGGATTTTGTTGACGATGTTGTTCTTTTAAAAAAATACAGCTGCTTTGAGCCTTGGTTGTAAGTTGTAACTTGTATTCCGAGTCATAGTTCATTGATTTTTTTTCTTCCCTCAGAATATACTGGAGGAGGAGCTGGCGACTCGGCAGCAGATAATGCTTGATGCCAACTACTACAAGTACGACATGCTTGAGAGCATCATGGAAAACGGGGCCATCAAGAATCTCACTGGCCATTATAGGGTCAACTTGTTCGATGGCTAATCATTTTTGTCAATCTATGCAATGGCTTCAGAGATTGTAGTTCCCAGTGCAAGCTAGTTTCATTCCACTCATAGAAATGTGTGATAGTGACAACCATCGACTAGTTTGATGTAGTCGCGCTCTACGTGTGGCCAGCTGCATCTTTTGTGTAAAAGTGGTTCCTTAGTGTGACAGCTTAGATTATGATGTAACCTTTGTATGATGTCAGTTTAACATCGCATCAAGATAATGCAATGATGTCTTATATTGTCGCATGTATCACGTGAAACTCGCATATCAGGCGTGTTCGTGCCATGGTGTAGTCATGTCTGCAGTTTTGTGGCTAGCTTGAGATATACGTTGGTCCTGATTCAAACATGAGGGAAGTCTTGATCCCAGGAATGGACTCAGTATCACAGCGGTTTTATGGAATATTGGCAACACAACATTAGAAGTGCCATGTTTCCAGCCTGATCCTGATATAGTTAATTCAAGAGCATTCCAAACAGAAAGTACAGGTAATTCGTTCATCAAATCTCCACACTGTCACTCCCATGTGGTTGTTTTTCTTTGGATATATAAGCAACAGAAGTGATTTTTTCCCTTTTGCCTTTTTAATCATCTGTTCTAGTCTAAGTGGAGACAGCATCAGTGCATGAAATGATCCCTAAAAGGACGGATTTTTAGAACATCTGCACCCGGGCCCTGCTATCCTGGCTGTTCAATATTGCTTTAAGATCTATGCAACACAACTAACTTTCTATATGAAATTTTCTCTTTTTTGCTTCTCTCACATAGAAAACATGTCTTGAAGTTCAAACCTTTGCAGCGTGGCAAAGTTTTCTATCTAGAATCTAGGATAAACTTTCAGAATTTTTTGTCAAACATAAATATACAAAAAATGATTTTTTAGGTTTGACAAAAAATTCTGAAAGTTTATCCTAGATTCTAGATAGAAAACTTTGCCACGCTGCAAAGGTTTGAACTTCAAGACATGTTTTATGGGAGAGAAACAAAAAAGAGAAATGTGTTTGCATGAATCGCGATGCGCAGAATGGATGGCTAGATAGGGAGGGCCTGGGTGCAGGTGTTCTATTATATATTTTCGATCCCTAAAAGCCTGGATCTTTCAGTACATCTTTTAATAACATTTACTTGTAGGCTCCAATCTTGCTTTGCAAACATAATACATAATCTAGCATTTCTTTTTAGAGAAATGGCATACGCCCAACTTTATAAATAAAGCTATAAGGCAGGTAGCAACAGCAACACAGATAAGTATCAAACACACCCAAGCCCCAACGATGGGCAAGACGATGGAGGATAAAGTCAGGTACATGGCTCCCTCGCCAGTACACGACACGCAGGCCGGAAGAGAAAGATCCAACTAAAGCTAAAGCATCCGGCCCAAAAGAAGCACTTAAGCATCCTGCTCTTGTCTGCATAACTAAGACGCCGTCGTCCGGATTTTGTAGATCAGCATAGAGAGCGCCTCTTGGTCGTCGACCTTAGTCAATGATTTCCACTGCTGCAGGAAAGCACACGATTTAAATAAGCAGTCAGCCGGTTTAGCCGGAAACACGTGCTCGATAGTAAATTTGTTCCTAGTTGTCCACAGGGACCAGCATAAAGCCCCCAAGCCCACCCAAAAGATGCGCCTAGATACACCGGAGAGGTTGGAAGCCAAGCTGCGCAACTCGGCAAAGGAGGCAGGGGCCCAAGAGACACGAAGCCAGTCCCGCACGCAACTCCAAATAAGCTTAGTCAGGTAACAATGAAAAAAGATATGTTCCGAGTCTTCCACATCACCGCAAAGGGCACAAAACTGGGAGCCCGGCCCATTTCTCTTACGAATTTGATCAGCCGAGGGCAATCGGCCTCGGAAAGCTTGCCACAAGAAAATTTTAATCTTAGGGGGAATACGGGCCTTCCAAATTTGGGAAAAACGATTGGTAAGCGTGCCACCAACGAGCTTAGAATAAAGAGATTTAACAGAAAAACGCCCAGAGGCAAAAAGCGGCAAAAGCACTGAATCCCTGACCGTCGAGAGCGTAGGGAAGAGGGCAGTAAGACGTTGCCAATCTTCAAACTCTACAGGCGACAGAGAGCGGCGAAAGGCCAGGTTCCACCCCTGGGACGCTAGCTTCGCAATAGAAATATTAGGATCAGAGCAGTAAGAGAAAAGGGTAGGGAAGGTCACCGAGAGAGGTGAATCTCCACACCACCAATCAAGCCAAAACCTAATCGAGGATCCGTCCCCAACAACAAACTTAACAAAAGATTGAAAAACAGGTCTAACTTTGACCAGAGACTTCCAGAACTGAGAGCCACCACGCGGCAGAGCAAACATCGGGCTCGAGGATGGAAAATATTTAGCCTTAAGGATCGACAACCAAAGGGGTTGATCCTCAGCGCTCATAATCTTCCACCACCATTTAATCATCAAGCATTGATTTATGATAGAAGTATTAAGAATTCCTAACCCCCCAAGGTTTTTGGGCCTACACATCAATTTCCATTTGACGAAGCGATATTTGCGACGATTGTCCGCTGCATTCCAGTAAAACGCCCCATGGTGTTTATCAAAACCAGCATGAATCCCAGCCGACAAGAGATAGAAGCCCATAAGGAACATGGGGAGGGAGGAGAGGCAAGCATTAATTAGAGCCACTTTACCCGCATTCGTATTATATCTACCCCGCCAGGGAAGGACCCTGTTCCCCACCTTTGTGACTACCGGGGCAAAATCTTTGGCATGAAGCACATCCGGGGAAATAGGCAAACCCAAGTACTTGAACGGATAGGAGCCCAGCTTACAGTTAAGAAGGTGGGCCACTCGCACGGCTTCCGACTCGTCCACACCAGTCACAACCACTTCGCTCTTGGCGAAGTTAATCTTAAGCCCCGACATCGCCTCGAAGCATAATAAAATAAATTTGAGGTGGGCAAGGCAGGCCTCATTCAGCTCGACCATAATAATAGTGTCGTCCGCGTATTGGAGATGGGTCAGACCATGGGGAATAAGATTAGAACAGACCGGAGTAATGTGCCCACAAGTGGCTGCCCTGGAGAGCAGGCGAGATAAAGCATCCGCAACAAAATTGAATAAAATGGAAGAGGCAGGATCGCCATGCCGCAGGCCCCTACCATTGGCAAAGAATTTGCTAACCTGACCATTAACATAGATGGCAGTGTGGCCTCCCGAGACCAACTGCATAATTCTATGGACAAGGGGCCCCTCAAACCCTTTGGCCAATAAAACTCTACGTAAAAAAGGCCAACTCACCGAGTCATAGGCCTTCTCAAAGTCTAATTTTAGAATCACCGCTTTCGACTTGCGAATCTTAAGGTCATGAACGATTTCATGCAAGCAAAGAACCCCGTCCAGAATGAAACGACCCTTAATGAAAGCCGACTGAAAAGGGCTGATGGTACGGTGGGCAATGGGGGAGAGGCGAGTGGCTAACCCTTTAGCCGGAAACTTGGCGAAGTTATTAATAAGGGCAATCGGCCTAATTGCGAGATCAAGTCCGCGCCCTTGACTTTAGGAATAAGGGTAATGACAGCGTTGAAAGAACATGCGGTGCCCCATGTTTGGTTTTGGTAATTGATGACAATCTCTATGGACTAATGGTTGCCTTGAGTTATATTTGAAGGATTTGTCCATAGGCATTTCTTGAAGTCCATGTGTTGGTTTCAAGGAGTTTATGTGGTGACCAAGGTGTTATTAAGGAATTATCCAAAGATTGGTCATGTGAGAGTTGAGCTTATTGCAAGCATGTCTTGAAGAAGAAGATTGTATGATCATTCATGTTTACCTTCAAGACATCATCCAAATGAAGAGAGTTGGAAAGAGTCAAGGTTGATCAAGACTAAGTCAAGAGTGAATCAAGTTGATCAACACACAAAGCGCACAAGATGTACCGAGGGATCAAGCGATCCCATGGTACGGTAAGCAGTGTCAATTACGCTTTGTGTACTAACCCATGGTCTTCGTGAGAGTTCTTTGTGGGGTTAGGTTGCGGTGTGCAAGTTCAAGTGAAGCAGGCAAGTTCAAGTAAAGCATCACGAAGAGATCAAATGCTTGAAGCTTGCCATCCATTGTGGTGACAATGGACTTGTGAAGATGTGCGGAAGGGTGGCTCACCCATAGTGGAGTATGGGGGAGCAATCAACTAGTCTTCATCGAGCCAGCGCAATCAAGAAAGGTGGTCCATCTTGAGGGAGTCAAGATCGTCATCATCTAGCTCAAGTGGACCATGTGCAAGGCAAATGTTTGCTTTTGATAGGTTTTCTATTTTACCGGTCTCATGATGGTAGTTGGGAGACCGGGTTATAGGATCGATTGCCGTACTATCAAGGGGGGCTCTCGATGAGTAGCTTGATCGTATCGTTCATAGAGAGCTCAAACCATTGCATCCTTGCATCATCTTTATTGGTTCTTGTTTGCTTCTCTTTGTGAGTTTTGGAGCTTTTGGTCATCTTGTTGACAAGCTCGAGTTCATCAAAAACGGAGTTCACTTGCATCTTCTATGATGTTTTCGATGTTGGAGGTTATGTCCGTTCTTCTCTGTTGGAGGTTTCACTCCTCCATTTGTTAGGCATACCTCCTGTCGTCGAATTGTCACGGCAGATGTCCTTAGTGTCAGGACTTAGTCGCGAGGCCAGCGCATCTATGTGGTAGCTTGAGAGGGGTTGATTGGGATGAGAGACGCAGGGCGGTTCAACGCACAAGACAAGGGTTTAGACAGCTTCGGGCCCCGGGAAACATCATCCGGTAATAGCCCTACATGCTGTTTGAAGCTAGGTCTCATTATGCTCATGAGAGAGTCGCCGGTAAGCCGGCTCTTTGTGTCTAGCCTTAGAGATTGTTTCTTGTTGCTTGTCCCTCTTTGGGGTGCCCTGCCCCTCCTTATATAAGTTAGAGGGGCGGGTTACATGTGGAGTCCTAGTAGGACTAGGACTAGTCTATCTTCTCTTACAAGTTAATTACAAGTCCGGGTCTTGTTTCCTTGTAAAGGAAATATTCGTCATCCCTTTCCTCTTAATCCGGCCCATCATAACATGAGCCGGCCTTCTGGGCTTTGAGCCTTGTTGTCCATCTGACCCGCCCGCCGGGTTACTAATGAGTCGCCAAGATCGGGCAGGTTATCTGTGAATCACCAAGCTCCGGGCGGGTCACCAGTGAGTCGCCAATTCCGGCCGGGTCATACCGCGGGATATATCCCCGACATTAGCCCCCAGTTTAATTTGGATTTATCCATGTTAAACTGATCCTGTAAAATAAACACAAGAACAAACTTGATAGGTTGTGCTCCGGGTTAAATTTTGTAAGCCGGCACCTGATCATCTTTAAATCCTTATCATTTCTTTCTTGATACATGCCCATGAACTCATAGAAAATCTCCTTTAGTAGATATGTTCAAACTTTGTGAATGCAAAAAATCCAGATACTTCTTTTGAGAAATCCTGGTCAATAGGCCAGCTTCAGAGTCCATTTGCTGGCATTGGTCTCTTGTAGAGAAATATTGTAAGAAACAATCCACTTGAATCGGCTTTCAATGCTCTGACTTGACAAAAATATTGGTCTTCAAATATTCAACTTATATTCATCCGGCTTAAAGATATAAAACTTGCCGGTTTATGAGTACCAAAATTTCCGGGTTATAAATAGATGATGCCAAGTCATAATTGTCGCCGACGCCGGTTTATGATTGTTAATGACGCCGGTTTACAGACACAGGGTCATAATGATTGGTGACACCGGATCAATCTGGTTTTGCTCAAAACAGAGAAATTGAAGATATTTCTTTGATAATAATATAATACCTGTAGCCCCCAAGTCTTGAGCAGAACAAAGCGATGGCTTAAGACTTGCTTCAATATGAATACTGCCACTTTGAAGAAATCCATGTTGTTCATCCCAATCACTAGTAAAAACTGAATATTCCATATTATGTAGCCCCCAAGTGCCGGGTTGTCATGCTTGCAGCAACCTGGGACTTGTAATTGCCTGATTCTCAAAAACTTCAACCAGTGTAGCCCCCAAGGGCCGGGTCATTATGCAATAATGAGCAGGGACTTTATAAATATGACCATGTAAATTTGAACAGCAATGTGTAGCCACCAAGGGCCGGTTTATCATAATATGATGAGTCGGGTCTTCAACAAGGCCAATAAAAAGTAATCTTGCATTAGCCCCCAAGTGCCATGGTGCATGCTGGCAGTGACATGGGACTTGCACATTTGATGTAATCTCAATTTGAATAATGTAGCCCCCAAGTGCCGGGTTGTAAGCCTGCAGCGACTCGGGACTATTCCTTCCATTGTAGAATAAATCATATCCATTGATAAAATAATAGCCATTGCGCTGAAGCGACTTTGAAAACCTCAATCATAATATTAGTTTCTGATAACCATAATAAAAATCCAGCCATGTTGGCTACTAAAGATCTGACTAACCCGGTTTGAAAACCTCAATCATTCAAATCATAATGAAAATCCAGCCAAGTTTGGCTATTTAAAGATTCCAAATACCTTATCTGTTGACAAGTAAATCCGGAGTTTAAATACCCGGCGGCTCTTGGCTGATGGCGATTTATTACGCCTCCATTGTAAGCCGGAATTTTTACAACTCGGCGGCTTATAGCCTTTGAGAAAACCAAGAATTGATAACCCTTTTGAGACACCAATTTCAATCTTTGATGATGGGCTTGAACTTAATCATTTATGTAAGTTATAGCCCTGTAAATCCTACACAGAGTTCAAACAACATATGCCCTGGCGACTTAACGTTAAAAGCCAGGGCGGGTAACCACCCAAATGTAGTCTTATCCTGCACACAAGTAGATCACAAGATCCCTTGGCGGTTTACCGCAGGGCGGGTCATAATATCTCACATATAACCACTGTGATATTGAATTTGTACTGCCGGTTTACATGACCTGTGCAGTAAGGGTGATAACCCGATCCTTAGAAGCCAATGCTTCCACATAGATGATGATTGTCATAAGCTGGCAATTTATCATCGAAAATCAAGCCGGGTTAAATAGCAACCACTCATATACACTTCAGATATGAAAAAAGAGCTTCAAATAAAATCCAAAAATTGTTTGCAAAAAGAGACTTCGAAAAATTTTGAGGCTTCTGATTCGAATACGATCAGAAAACCATCCCAAAGGGGTTAAGCTAAGATTCGAATACGATCATATAGCCCCCAGTGGCTTTGGCGTTGCCGATCAAGAGGGTACCGACAGCTATGTTCTCTTTGGTTCGAATACGACCTATGTTTGAACAGGAAGCCCCCAAATGACCTTGAGAGTTGTTTAACGACGCTGATTCGAATACGATCCACGTCGGTTCCCAAAGGGGGTTGAGCTATGGTTCAAATATGACCAAGAAACTCCCCAATGAGCTCGGCAGTGTGCCGATCAAAAGGGTATCGACAGCTATGTTCTCTTTGGTTCGAATACGACCTATGTTTGAACAGGAAGCCCCCTGGTGATCATGAGAATATTTAATGACTCCGATTCGAATACGATCAGGGTCACACCAAAAGGGTTAAGCTAAATTCAAATACGATCAGCTCCCAATGGTCATTAAAGCAGGGTACCTATATTTGAGTTGTGTTTTGTAACAGACTCTCTTTGGTCCCTTTAATTTTTACTGAGAACTCGAACTTTGCGAGAGATAACCTCTTTTTGAACCGGAAATTTGTAAACCGGATATTAAGAGCTTCAAAGCTTTATAAGATACAAATTTACCTTGAGCCGGACGATTGAACCGGATTTGAGAGCTTCAAAACTTTGCGGGAGAAAGATATCTCTTGAACCGGATTTTAAACCAGAATCTTTATTTGAACCGGCAATTTTCTGACGGCCTTTAAAGTTTCATCAATATGTTGCAGCCTCCGGAACCGGGTTATCATTCCCTCCAACGACCCGGGGTTCCCGAGTCATGTCACTGTAGCCCCCGAGTCTCAAGATGACTCGAGGAGTTGGCTTGAGATTCTTCATATTTAACCGTGATATAAACCGGCATAACTTGTATATCATTGGTGTTGATAACACGATGTGTATCCACAGAAGGTTAAGGTGACTGCGGCGGGTTATAAATGATCCCGTATGAGCCGTGTCAGCAACTCGGCCAATGGTTCCTTCCAACTGGCTGTTTGAAGTTTAACCAAACTGTAGTGACGGCGACTCGTGCACCTGCCCCTTGAACCATCCAGTGCAGACGACGGCTGATAATATATGATAATTTGCCTCCAGTTTGTTGGAAGAAAACCGGGCTTCCCAAGTAGTGACTTGCTCATAATCAATAAACAACTCATCCAGCCAAGTGCGGCCTGGTGTGTTGATGTAGATCAGGCCGCGAGAGACGGACGGTAAAGACGATCGTAACATCAGAGGCGGCACAGACAGATGAGTCGGCCGTGGCGTTATAAACCGGTGCGGACGGGTGAGTTGTCCTCCTTGTTGTAAGCTGGCGTGGTCGCGAGAGACGGCCACGGCGTGGTAAGCCGGCACGGTCGCGAGAGACGGCCACGGCGTTGTAAGCCGGTGCGAGGGTCCGTTGAATAACGAAGACCACCTGTGCCAAAAGATGTTGGCGTGCCTCCATCTCCGCAGTATAATATCACTGATGTGTTTAGGCCGAAAATAATCCGCCATGAAGTTGATGATCACTAAGTGAAACTGGAACCTTTCACGGGTGAATCGGCCGTGGGAGCAGACAGATAAACTGGCCAAGGTGTTTGTGAGCCGGTGCGGACGAGCAAGTTGTCCTCCGCGTTGTAAGCCGGCGCGGACGCGTGAACCGGCCGCGAGGGCGGACGGGCAAGTCGTCCGCGGCGTTGTAAGGCGGTGCGGACGGGCAAGTCGGCCGGCGCATTGATGTAATCCGGATCATGACACGCCAGTCCGTGAAGCCGCGTGGTACCGCCGAACGTGCCTCCGTGGCATAACACCACTTTGTATGAGTGATTCTCCTGCATATGAAAATACCGTAGAGCAGAGTAGTTGTGCTCATAGCAATTAAAGTATATTAAGAAAAATGCATAGGAGAAATAACACCTGATTCGCGCGGACTAAGGAGGGGCAGGGCGGGGGAGACGCCTGTGTGGGAGGCCGTGTGGGTAATGGCTGACAAGGTAATGTGTCGGTCCAGTCTGCGGCCAGTGGCAACAGAGACGCTCGCGAACGATGGCCAAGTCCTTCTCCGAATTGTGGATTTTTTTTTACGCGTTCACGCAATTGTAGCCAGCCAATCCAATAATTTCCTTGTTCTTTTCCCGATCTACTAGTACTCAAACAGTACTATCCTTTTTTACAGTACTAGTGGAAGCGCTTGGGGGCTCTTTGGATTTGACTCGGGCTTCAGGCTAGAAAAAGTAGTGATAATGACTGATTTGACGTATCTGCTTCACGTGCACTACTACTTGAAGTAGTACCTTTCCTTCGATCTTTGCTCCATGCTCGTGGAAGTAGCAGCAACAGCGTACACTGATACGCCTTAGGACTTGATGCGAGCGCCCGGATGATTGTTTCTCAGATCCAACTTGTACTAGTAGCACTTGGTCCTTTTAAAAAGTTGGCAGCAAGCCTAGGGTGCCACGCCATGCAATAGTGATGCTCCGAGTTGGGTTTGGACACGGACGACAGAACCGTCAAAGTCTTTTGGTCTCCGCAAGTTGCACGTCGTATCGATTGATTTCAGATGCAAGATTCCGACCCTCAACGACAACGGAAATTAATCCAGCCCCGACGGATCATCTGGTGGTGTGCGCCGACGCATAAACACGACCCTAATTTCTCCTTTGATTTTTAAATCGTGTATACGTCGCTTTGACTGTTTGTTGATGATGTTGTCTTCTGCGCCGACTTCTTTTTCATCCGGAAAATTGCAAACTTCTCAATCCTTTTAGAGAAATCCCTTCAAGAACTCAACACCACCGTGCGCAGGCCCCACGGTGGGCACCAACTGTCGTGGAATTGTCACGGAAGATGTCCTTAGTGTCAGGACTTAGTCGCGAGGCCAGCGCATCTATGTGGTAGCTTGAGAGGGGTTGATTGGGATGAGAGACGCAGGGCGGTTCAACGCACAAGACAAGGGTTTAGACAGCTTCGGGCCCCGGGAAACATCATCCGGTAATAGCCCTACATGCTGTTTGAGGCTAGGTCTCATTATGCTCATGAGAGAGTCGCTGGTAAGCCGGCTCTTTGTGTCTAGCCTTAGAGATTGTTTCTTGTTGCTTGTCCCTCTTTGGGGTGCCCTGCCCCTCCTTATATAAGTTAGAGGGGCGGGTTACATGTGGAGTCCTAGTAGGACTAGGACTAGTCTATCTTCTCTTACAAGTTAATTACAAGTCCGGGTCTTGTTTCCTTGTAAAGGAAATATTCGTCATCCCTTTCCTCTTAATCCGGCCCATCATAACATGAGCCGGCCTTCTGGGCTTTGAGCCTTGTTGTCCATCTGACCCGCCCGCCGGGTTACTAATGAGTCGCCAAGATCGGGCAGGTTATCTGTGAATCGCCAAGCTCCGGGCGGGTCACCAGTGAGTCGCCAATTCCGGCCGGGTCATACCGCGGGATATATCCCCGACACCTCCCCTGCCTCTTCTTACTATAACCAGTCGCTGTTTTGATGCTACTCATCATCTTGTTTCCAACAAGCTTGAGTTTGCTCAATTCGGAGCTCATATGCAAAAGTTATGGAAGTTTTGGTTTCCCGTGGAGTATACTTGTTTTCGTGGAGGTGGCTTTAGGACGGTGCCAGCGGTAGTACCGCTTAGGAGTCATAGGCGGCAGTACCGCTCTGCAGCGGTAGTACCGCCGGTGGGTCCTCAGCAGTAGTACCGCTGCGGTACCAGGCCCCTACCGCGTCGACTCGAGGGGTCATTTTTCGTGTCGGATTGTGCGGTACTTCGCAGCGGCAGTAGAGCGGCAGTGCCGCTCATGAGCGGTAGTACCGCCCTACCACCGCGGCAGTACCGCTCGAGTCCGTATCTCTCCTGCCCTCCTAACTCCACGGTAGTACCGCCCGGGGAAGCGGTAGTACCGCTGTTCTCAGCGGTAGTACCGCTGCCTTATGCGGTAGTACCGCCCTCTGCGGGGCTGTTTTGGGGGTAACGGTTGGTTTGTTCCCCCCACTATATAAGGGGGTCTTCTTCCCCAATGACCTTATCCTTTGAGCTCGTGTTCTTCCCCCATTGTTGACCTTCTTCGAGCTTGCTAACTCTCAATCCCTCCATGGATTCTTGCTAGTTTTTGAGGGAAAAGAGAGAGGAGATCTAGATCCACATTTCCACCAATCACTTTCTCCTCTTTATGAGGGGAACCCCTTGGATCTAGATCTTGGAGTTCTTGGTGTTCTCCTTCTTCGTTCTTCCTCTCATTTTCCTCCCTAGCATTAGTTGCTTCGGTGGGATTTGAGAGAGAAGGACTTGGGCACTCCGTGTGCCCTTGCCATTGCATTTGGTGCATCGATTTGAGTTCTCCACGGTGATACGTGGAAGTTACAAGTTGAGAAGCTTATTACTCTTGGGTGCTTGGTACCCTTGAGCTTGTTCCTCTTGGGTGCTTGGGCGCCCTAGACGGTTGGTGGTGTTCGGAGCTCAATCATTGTGGTGTAAAGCTCCGGGCAAGCGTCGGGGTCTCCAATTAGGTTGTGGAGATAGCCCCGAGCAATTTGACGGGTACCGGTGACCGCCCCCAAGGGTTGCCAAAGTGTACGGGTTCGGTGACCGCCCCCAAGGGTTGCCATTTGTACGGGTTCGGTGACCGCCCTCAAGGGTCCCTTAGTGGAATCACGGCATCTTGCATTGTGCGAGGGCGTGAGGAGATTACGGTGGCCCTAGTGGCTTCTTGGGGAGCATTGTGCCTCCACACCGCTCCAAACGGAGATTAGCATCTGCAAGGGTGTGAACTTCGGGATACATCGTCGCCTCCGCGTGCCTCGGTTATCTCTTACCCGAGCCCTTTACTTATGCACTTTACTTTGTGATAGGCATATTGTTTCTTGTCATATATCTTGCTATCACCTAGTTGTTTATCTTGCTTATCATAAGTTGTTGGTGCACATAGGTGAGCCTAGTTGTTGTAGGTTTTGTGCTTGTCAAATTAACCGCTAGGTTTATTCCGCATTTGTTCAAGCATAAACCGTGATTATTTTAAAGCGCCTATTCACCCCCCTCTAGGCGACATCCACAATCTTTCAAGCGTAATTAAGGCGAGAGATATCCACCGTACCCAACCAGAACCCTTGGATAATAGTACAAATGAGAGGCCGCAACTGCGGCCAGAATTTTTTAAAGAAGGGGATAGAAAAACCATCGGGGCCGGAAGCAGCATTCGGGTTAGCCGAGCTAATCACCTGCCAGATCTCTTCGTCAGATAAGGGGACCATCAGGCCCGAATTTTCGCCCGGAGAGATCTTAGACCCCTCATCCCAGAAGTCAGAGCAGAGGCCAAGTAATTTGTAGCATGTTAGTTCTGAATATTAGAAGCACACTTTCATAATAGATCCATGAGATTGACACTGATTAAAGTATTATAGTAGGGATATTTTAGATGCGTACATCAGTGAAACATGAAGCTTTGCACTATTATAGTAGGATTATTGATAATGAGTCTTTATCATTGCATGAATATGCCACCACATGCACTTGAGTGCACTGGCTGCATCCATGACCACTGCTAGACCAATCCACATGAGATTGATGGAGATGAATTTCGTCTCTCTGTATCCATGTGGCACCCTCACTGACGACTGTATCCTAACAACATACAGATATGGCATGATTAAAACTAAAAAAATTGTGCGGGAAACTAAGTTAAGGTTAGTGCTGCTAATGTGACTTTTGTTTCCTGAACTTATGATATTATATATAGCAAATTAACAACTCAATTGTCCAAAGAAGTGAACAATATATCTGAACTCATAAGCTTCTCTAGTACTCTACTTAGCATCAATTTTTTAATGATGTATAATACAAGTACTATTTTTATTAACCAACTATATAATAATAGAATGGGATATCTAGATTTGTAGGACAATGAATGAGAAAATTCATGGCCAGGCTCCAATGCTGGTTGCAGCCACCTAGCAATTTGTTGAAGTGTATATGTGGATTACCTAGCCCTTTCCACCAGTTCGGATTTTTGGTTGTGTTGACTAGTTAATGAAGCTTAACATGGTATCAAAGTCCAAAGTCTTGAGTTCAAGTCCTGGCTTTCGCAATTTTTCCAAAAATTATTGCTGCCCTTCTTTGTCCACATATAAGCCTCTTGAGCTATACCTCTGAGTCTATCCACGTGTTGACTTTCCACGTCACACGTGAGAGGGGGTGTTGAAGTGTATATGTGAATTTCCTAGCCCTTTCCATCAGTTCAGACTTTTGGTTGTCTTGGCTAGTGCATGAAGCTGAACACAATTTACATTAACTGATTAGTGAATTTGTAGCCGATCGACCAAAGTCCACATGCTGAATTATTCAGTTATGCTACTACTTAGTAACTCTGCTCAGTTGGTTCTCCAAGGGTTACCTAAACAAAACTTCCACCATCTGATAATTGCGAGGATCTGGATCAAATCCACAACAAAATAACAGCGACTGGAGCAGCTATGCACATGAGGCTTGTCACAAAGGTATGGTGTCGGATCCAGAAGGATTGTAGTAGATGTTTCGTTTGTGTTGCCTAGTTTTGGTTGTGCCTTCTCTTAATGAGTGATTGTCTATTTAATATCCCTGATAGAAGTGAGTGCGTAAAAGTAAATCAAGGATCTTCATATTTATAAAGTGGTGTTGGATTGCCCATATAGTTCTAGAAAAAATTCTTGACCCTGGAGTATGCAACATACTCAATTTCTGGAAGAAAGGATAACATGGATGGTTGCTTGCGTTTTCATTGGCCTATGTTGCATTGCTTTCTCCTGATGCCTCCCATGCTCATGGACATGGAAATTGAGAAAGTGAAAATGTCAAGAAACAATGGATACTTCAATGCTAGTAGTCTCTTTTACTGATCCTTGTCTTTGTCCCTTTCTATCCCTTTCTTTTATTTCACACTTACAACTTTATATAATGGGGATGGAAAGGATAAATAGGGAGGGAGGTACATGCTAGAGTAGGTGGTACATTGTTGCACATTGATCAGTCACCGAAGATGTCATGATTCGGGAAAGGCAGAAAGCAAGTGAATACTGCTCTGTACAACTAGTACTACTAAGTTGATTCGGTGAACGACTGAACCGACGTGACATTTTGCACTATATGTACCAAATTGTAATAAGCAAAATGAAAATAAAAGTATATATAGGGTAATCTTCGTAAGGACGAAATGTTCTTCGAGCAATTTGTAGCACATTAGTTCCCTATATTTAAAGATGAAGCGCAGATTCATGATTGATCTCTAGGATTGACACCAATTAAAGTAGTATAGTAGGGATATTTTAGATTTTGTAGATAACTAGATATAGTGGGTACATCAGTGAAACATGAAGCGTTGCATATTCAGGAGAAAAGAGTGATGATTTAAGAAGTTAGAACATGGATAGGTGATAACCGACCGCTAGATTTGTGAGAGGGTTAGCAAAAAGGTTGATAAAATCAGTGGGAGATCCCAAAGGACATGTATTGTTGAAGAACATAGGAAATTGACCAGTACAGGTGTATAACAGTAGGATGTCCATAGGCTGCCTTTGTACATGAGTACTACTACTTGGTAGCTCTACTCAATTTGTTCTCCAAGGGTTACGTCAACCTAAAACTTGCACCACCCGGTAACTGCGAGGATTTAAATCAAATTCGTTGAAAGGGAGGGGCGGCTTGAGCAGCTACACACGCAGAGCTTCTCTCAAAGGTAGGATGGCCTTAGATCGAGAGGAATTGTAGTGGATGTTAAGTTTGTGTTGGGCAGGTTCGTTCCGTTGTTTCTCATATGGGTTATTGTTTGTCCAATATCCTTGAAAGAAGTGAGGGCACATGAGTAAGTTATAAATTGGCATCGAATGTTGAATTGCTCATATAGTTCTAAGTCTTTCTGTTCTCTTGCCCTAGAGTATTTAACATACTAAATTTCTGGAGGAAAGGATGGCATGGATGGTTGCTTAGTTGTCTTGCATTGCTTTCTCGTGATGCCTCCCATGTTAAAGGACATAGAAAACAGGCAAGGGAAAATGCGAAGAAACAATGAACACTCCAGTGCTATTGGTCTCTTTCACTTACCCTTGACTTTGGCCATTTCTCTTTTATTTCACACTTTCAACTTTATATAGTGGTGATGGAAAGAATCAAGAAGGAGGGACATGTGTAGGTGGTCGATTAGAGTAGGTGGCACATTGTTGTGCATTGATCAAAGTCACTCAAGATGTCATGATTCAGGAAGGACAAAAACAAGTAAAAATAATAACGTATAAATAGTGTCCTTTTATACTCATGGCCTCCTAAAAACACGAGTCTACTTATGATGCACTCACCAACTGGAATTGCAAATTCCCAAAAGATATCCTAAAATGGACAACATATCAAGCTTTTACAGAGAAGATGATAGAGTATAGCATCACCTCTAGAACAACAATAGAAACAAAACACCACACGACGATGTCAATTGTAAATTAAGAAGATGCATAGACTATCAATTGTCGTAATAAAGCTAACCCTTTTAACTTGCTTCAATAACTGCGCGCTCACTATGCCTAACCCTTCATAGTTGATGTCCCGATAAAAAAATCCACATGTATTTGGTAGAAAGAATGTTACTTCATGCTCATGTACTCATCAAAAATAAAATATTGTTAGTGTCATCTACGAAGATGAAAGTATCCAAAGTCCAAGGTGTCAAAATCCATGTTTGTGCTTCTCCAACCTTTGAATTATTTCTCGGGCTCCTTTGTCAAGCTGAAGTTCAATTGTCTCACTATGTTTGCAGCTTGGACAGTAGCATGCACCATTCTGAACATGCAGACATGTGTGACTTGGTGACTACCGTCCTTATGCACACCAATTGAAAAAAGTCACTGGAGAAAAAGAGGCTACACTTTCGTGTATCCTGAGAGCTTGAGGTTCGCGACTCATGTGGCGACAACTAAGACCTATCGCTCTCACTTTCACTCCAGCCTCCCCTACCCAGATCCCACCAGCCGCCAAAGATCCAGCACCCCCTGACCTCCACCACCTGACCCCGTTCACTGCTCTGCTCCCTGGTGGCGATCCTGAAGCTTCTCTGGTCTGCATGGATGCTGGCAAGGACATGATTATCGTCGTCCCCTATCCAGGTATCCTATTCTAAAACTACATCCTCCCCATTTCCAATCTCGAATCGCCTTCATCGCCCCATATGTACCCTTTAGGTGACCCTTCCCCCGCTCTCCATGGTTTTCCCGTTTGTCTGTGGAGAGCTTTTTGCACTACTTCCTTTGTGCTCCCCGTGAGTGGCTAACCATGGTCAAGGTGTCCGAGGGTTGTGCTGCGTTGCTTTCTCCCGATGTCTCCCATGCTTATGGACATAGAAATTGGGAAAGTGATAATGTGAAGAAACAGTGGACATTCCAACGCTAGTAGTTTTTTTCACTCATCCTTGCCTTTGGCCCTTTCTACCCCTTTTCTTTTGTTTCACACTTTCAAGTTCATATAATAGGGACGGAAAGAATTAAGAAGGGGGAGAGGAGGTGGTAGATTGAGAAGAGTAGGCGGTACAATGTTGCGCATTCATCGGAGTCAGTGAAGAAGTTATGATTCGAGAAGGACGGGAAACAAGAAAATATTTAATGTATAAAGGGTGTCATTTTATAATCACAGCCTCCTCGCGAATGAGTCTACTTATGGTGCGCTCACTAACCTTGCATTTTCGTAAAAGATCTCCCAAAATGGACAACATATGAAGCATTACAGAAAAGATGAAAGAGTGCAACATCAACTCCAGAACGTCAATAGAAAGAAAACACCTCGTGATACTCACTCAAAGATGCTATTCCATCCGAAGTATGAACACTTGCATGTGTCATCAACTCATCCTAATCTAAACAGACCGATATATTTTTATGTCCGGATGCATCCCATCCTTATGCACACAATAGTTTAGAAATGCAAATTGCATTGAGTACTCGAACAATTTCCACATAGATTTAGTTCTAACAAAATATTAGGTCCAGTGAAGTTAGACTTCTCCATGTAGCCAATCTGCACTTAATAGCCCAATCCGCTATAGAAACATTGTGTCACGACGATGTCAATTGTAAATTAAGAAGATGCGCAGACTATGAATTGCCGTATTAATTTTAAAGCTAACCTTTTTAACTTGCTAATCCCCTTCAATAATTGCGCACTCACTATGCCTAACCCTTCATAGTTGATGTCCCGATAAAAAAATCCACATGTATTTGGTAGAAAGAATGTTACTTCATGCTCATGTACTCATCAAAAATAAAATATTGTTAGTGTCCTCTACGAAGATGAAAGTATCCAAATTCTAAGGTGTCAAAATCCATGTTTGTGCTTCTCAAACCTTTGAATTATTTCTCGGGCTCCTTTGTCAAGCAGAAGCCCAATTGTCTCACAATGTTTGCATCTTGGACAGTAGCATGTATCACCATTCTGAACATGCGGACATGTGTGTCTTGGTGACTACCGTCCTTATGCACACCAATTGAAAAAGTCACTGGACAAAAAGAGGCTACACTTTGGTGTATCCTGAGAGCTTGAGGTTCGCGACTCCTGTGGCGACAACTAAGACCTATCGCTCTCACTTTCACTCCAGCCTCCCCTACCCAGGTCCCACCAGCCGCCAAAGATCCAGCACCCCCTGACCTCCACCACCTGACCCCGTTCACTGCTCTACTCCCTGGTGGCGATCCTGAAGCTTCTCTGGTCTGCATGGATGTCGGCAAGGACACGATTATCGTCGTCCCCTGTCCAGGTATCCTATTCCAAAACCACATCCTCCCCATTTCCAATCTCGAATCGCCTTCGTCGGCCCATCTATGACCTTTAGGTGACCCCCCCCCCCCCGCTCTCCATGGTTTTCCCGTTCGTCTGTGGAGAGCTTTCTGCACTACTTCCTTTGTGCTCCCCGTGAGTGGCTAACCATGGTCAAGGTGTCCGAGGGTTGTGCTGCGTTGCTTTCTCCCGATGTCTCCCATGCTTATGGTGTTGGGGATCGTAGCAGAATTTTAAAATTTCCTACGCATCACCAAGATCCATCTATGGAGTATACTAGCAACGAGGGGAAAGGAGTGCATCTACATACCCTTGTAGATCGCGAGCGGAAGCGTTCAAGTGAACGGGGTTGATGGAGTCGTACTCGCCGTGATCCAAATCACCGATGACCGAGTGCCGAATGGACGGCACCTCCGCGTTCAACACACGTACGGAGCAGCGACGTCTCCTCCTTCTTGATCCAGCAAGGGGGAAGGAGAGGTTGATGGAGATCCAGCAGCACGACGGCGTGGTGGTGGAAGTAGCGGGGATCTCGGCAGGGCTTCGCCAAGCTTCTGCGAGAGGGAGAGGTGTTGCAGGGGGAGAGGGAGGCGCCAGGGGCTGTGGTATTGCTGCCCTCCCTCCCCCCACTATATATAGGCCCCCTGGAGGGGGGGCGCCGGCCCTGGAACCCATCTACAAGGGGGGGCGGCGGCCAGGGGGGAAACTTGCCCCCCAAGGCAAGTGGGGCGCCCCCCCACCCCAGGGTTTCCAACCCTAGGCGCAGGGGGGAGGCCCATGGGGGGCGCCCCAGCCCACTAAGGGCTGGTTCCCTTCCCACTTCAGCCCATGGGGCCCTCCGGGATAGGTGGCCCCACCTGGTGGACCCCCGGGACCCTTCCGGTGGTCCCGGTACAATACCGGTGACCCCCGAAACTTTCCCGGTGGCCGAAACTTGACTTCCTATATATAATTCTTCACCTCCGGACCATTCCGGAACTCCTCGTGACGTCCGGGATCTCATCCGGGACTCCGAACAACTTTCGGGTTTCCGCATACTAATATCTCTACAACCCTAGCGTCACCGAACCTTAAGTGTGTAGACCCTACGGGTTCGGGAGACATGCAGACATGACCGAGACGCCTCTCCGGTCAATAACCAACAGCGGGATCTGGATACCCATGTTGGCTCCCACATGTTCCACGATGATCTCATCGGATGAACCACGATGTCGAGGATTCAATCAATCCCGTATACAATTCCCTTTGTCAATCGGTACGTTACTTGCCCGAGATTCGATCGTCGGTATCCCAATACCTTGTTCAATCTCGTTACCGGCAAGTCACTTTACTCGTACCGTAATGCATGATCCCGTGACTAACTCCTTAGCCACATTGAGCTCATTATGATGATGCATTACCGAGTGGGCCCAGAGATACCTCTCCGTCATACGGAGTGACAAATCCCAGTCTCGATCCGTGCCAACCCAACAGACACTTTCGGAGATACCCGTAGTGCACCTTTATAGTCACCCAGTTACGTTGTGACGTTTGGCACACCCAAAGCACTCCTATGGCATCCGGGAGTTGCACGATCTCATGGTCTAAGGAAAAGATACTTGACATTGTAAAAAGCTCTAGCAAACGAACTACATGATCTTTTGTGCTATGCTTAGGATTGGGTCTTGTCCATCACATCATTCTCCTAATGATGCGATCCCGTTATCAATGACATCCAATGTCCATAGTCAGGAAACCATGACTATCTGTTGATCAACGAGCTAGTCAACTAGAGGCTTACTAGGGACACGTTATGGTCTATGTATTCACACATGTATTGCGATTTCCGGATAATACAATTATAGCATGAACAATAGACAATTATCATGAACAAAGGAATATAATAATAACCATTTATTATTGCCTCTAGGGCATATTTCCAACAGTCTCCCACTTGCACTAGAGTCAATAATCTAGTTACATTGTGATGAATCGAACACCCATAGCGTTCTGGTGTTGATCATGTTTTGCTCTAGGGAGAGGTTTAGTCAACGGATCTGCTACATTCAGGTCCGTATGTACTTTACAAATATCTATGTCTCCATTCTGAACACTTTCACGAATGGAGTTGAAGCGACGCTTGATATGCCTGGTCTTCCTGTGAAACCTGGGCTCCTTGCAAAGGGCAATAGCTCCAGTGTTGTCACAGAAGAGAGTCATCGGGCCCGACGCATTGGGAATCACCCCTAGGTCGGTAATGAACTCCTTTATCCAGACTGCTTCCTGTGCTGCCTCTGAGGCCGCCATGTACTCCGCTTCACATGTAGATCCCGCCACGACGCTTTGCTTGCAACTGCACCAGCTTACTGCCCCTCCATTCAAAATATACACGTATCCGGTTTGTGACTTCGAGTCATCCAGATCTGTGTCGAAGCTAGCGTCGACGTAACCCTTTACGACGAGCTCTTCGTCACCTCCATAAACTAGAAACATATCCTTAGTCCTCTTCAGGTACTTCAGGATATTCTTGACCGTTGTCCAGTGTTCCATGCCGGGATTACTTTGGTACCTTCCTACCAAACTTACGGCAAGGTTTACATCAGGTCTGGTACACAGCATGGCATACATAATAGACCCTATGGCCGAGGCATAGGGGATGACACTCATCTTTTCTCTATCTTCTGCCGTGGTCGGGCATTGAGCCGTGCTCAATTGCACACCTTGCAATACAGGCAAGAACCCCTTCTTGGACTGATCCATATTGAACTTCTTCAATATCTTGTCAAGGTACATACTCTGGGAAAGACCAATGAGGCGTCTTGATCTATCTCTATAGATCTTGATGCCTAATATATAAGCAGCTTCTCCAAGGTCCTTCATTGAAAAACACTTATTCAAATAGGCCTTTATACTTTCCAAGAATTCTATATCATTTCCCATCAATAGTATGTCATCCACATATAATATGAGAAATGCTACAGAGCTCCCACTCACTTTCTTGTAAACACAGGCTTCTCCATAAGTCTGTGTAAACCCAAACGCTTTGATCATCTCATCAAAGCGAATGTTCCAACTCCGAGATGCTTGCACCAGCCCATAGATTGAGCGCTGGAGCTTGCATACTTTGTTAGCATTCTTAGGATCGACAAAACCTTCCGGCTGCATCATATACAATTCTTCCTTAAGGAAGCCGTTAAGGAATGCCGTTTTGACGTCCATTTGCCATATCTCATAATCATAGAATGCGGCAATTGCTAACATGATTCGGACGGACTTCAGCTTCGCTACGGGTGAGAAAGTCTCATCGTAGTCAACCCCTTGAACTTGTCGATAACCCTTAGCGACAAGTCGAGCCTTATAGATGGTCACATTACCATCCGCGTCTGTCTTCTTCTTAAAGATCCATTTATTTTCTATGGCTCGCCGATCATCGGGCAAGTCAGTCAAAGTCCATACTTTGATTTCATACATGGATCCTATCTCGGATTTCATGGCTTCTAGCCATTTGTCGGAATCCGGGCCCGCCATCGATTCTTCATAGTTCGAAGGTTCACCGTTGTCTAACAACATGATTTCCAGGACAGGGTTGCCGTACCACTCTGGTGCGGAACGTGTCCTTGTGGACCTTCAAAGTTCAGCAGTAACTTGATCCGAAGCTTCATGATCATCATCATCAACTTCCTCCCCAGTCGGTGTAGGCACCACAGGAATATCTTCCCGCGCTGCGCTACTTTCTGGTTCGGAAGGGGTGACTATCACCTCATCAAGTTCCACTTTCCTCCCACTTACTTCCTTCGAGAGAAACTCTTTCTCCAGAAAGGACCCGTTCTTGGCAACGAAGATCTTGCCTTCGGATCTGAGGTAGAAGGTATACCCAATAGTTTCCTTAGGGCATCCTATGAAGACGCATTTCTCCGACTTGGGTTCGAGCTTTTCAGGTTGAAGTTTCTTGACATAAGCATCGCATCCCGGTGGCCGAAACTTTACTTCCTATATATAATTCTTCACCTCCGGACCATTCCGGAACTCCTCGTGACGTCTGGGATCTCATCCGGGACTCCGAACAACTTTTGGGTTTCCGCATACTAATATCTCTAACCCTAGCGTCACCGAACCTTAAGTGTGTAGACCCTACGGGTTCGGGAGACATGCAGACATGACCGAGACGCCTCTCCGGTCAATAACCAACAGCGGGATCTGGATACCCATGTTGGCTCCCACATGTTCCACGATGATCTCATCGGATGAACCACGATGTCGAGGATTCAATCAATCCCGTATACAATTCCCTTTGTCAATCGGTACGTTACTTGCCCGAGATTCGATCGTCGGTATCCCAATACCTTGTTCAATCTCGTTACCGGCAAGTCACTTTACTCGTACCGTAATGCATGATCTCGTGACTAACTCCTTAGCCACATTGAGCTCATTATGATGATGCATTACCGAGTGGGCCCAGAGATACCTCTCCGTCATACGGAGTGACAAATCCCAGTCTCGATCCGTGCCAACCCAATAGACACTTTCGGAGATACCCGTAGTGCACCTTTATAGTCACCCAGTTACGTTGTGACGTTTGGCACACCCAAAGCACTCCTACGGCATCCGGGAGTTGCACGATCTCATGGTCTAAGGAAAAGATACTTGACATTGTAAAAATCTCTAGCAAACGAACTACACGATCTTTTGTGCTATGCTTAGGGTTGGGTCTTGTCCATCACATCATTCTCCTAATGATGCGATCCCGTTATCAATGACATCCAATGTCCATAGTCAGGAAACCATGACTATCTGTTGATCAACGAGCTAGTCAACTAGAGGCTTACTAGGGACACGTTATGGTCTATGTATTCACACATGTATTGCGATTTCCGGATAATACAATTATAGCATGAACAATAGACAATTATCATGAACAAAGGAATATAATAATAACCATTTATTATTGCCTCTAGGGCATATTTCCAACAGTCTCCCACTTGCACTAGAGTCAATAATCTAGTTACATTGTGATGAATCGAACACCCATAGCGTTCTGGTGTTGATCATGTTTTGCTCTAGGGAGAGGTTTAGTCAACGGATCTGCTACATTCAGGTCCGTATGTACTTTACAAATATCTATGTCTCCATTCTGAATACTTTCACGAATGGAGTTGAAGCGACGCTTGATATGCCTGGTCTTCCTGTGAAACCTGGGCTCCTTGCAAAGGGCAATAGCTCCAGTGTTGTCACAGAAGAGAGTCATCGGGCCCGACGCATTGGGAATCACCCCTAGGTCGGTAATGAACTCCTTTATCCAGACTGCTTCCTGTGCTGCCTCTGAGGCCGCCATGTACTCCGCTTCACATGTAGATCCCGCCACGACGCTTTGCTTGCAACTGCACCAGCTTACTGCCCCTCCATTCAAAATATACACGTATCCGGTTTGTGACTTCGAGTCATCCAGATCTGTGTCGAAGCTAGCGTCGACGTAACCCTTTACGACGAGCTCTTCGTCACCTCCATAAACTAGAAACATATCCTTAGTCCTCTTCAGGTACTTCAGGATATTCTTGACCGTTGTCCAGTGTTCCATGCCGGGATTACTTTGGTACCTTCCTACCAAACTTACGGCAAGGTTTACATCAGGTCTGGTACACAGCATGGCATACATAATAGACCCTATGGCCGAGGCATAGGGGATGACACTCATCTTTTCTCTATCTTCTGCCGTGGTCGGGCATTGAGCCGTGCTCAATTGCACACCTTGCAATACAGGCAAGAACCCCTTCTTGGACTGATCCATATTGAACTTCTTCAATATCTTGTCAAGGTACATACTCTGGGAAAGACCAATGAGGCGTCTTGATCTATCTCTATAGATCTTGATGCCTAATATATAAGCAGCTTCTCCAAGGTCCTTCATTGAAAAACACTTATTCAAATAGGCCTTTATACTTTCCAAGAATTCTATATCATTTCCCATCAATAGTATGTCATCCACATATAATATGAGAAATGCTACAGAGCTCCCACTCACTTTCTTGTAAACACAGGCTTCTCCATAAGTCTGTGTAAACCCAAACGCTTTGATCATCTCATCAAAGCGAATGTTCCAACTCCGAGATGCTTGCACCAGCCCATAGATTGAGCGCTGGAGCTTGCATACTTTGTTAGCATTCTTAGGATCGACAAAACCTTCCGGCTGCATCATATACAATTCTTCCTTAAGGAAGCTGTTAAGGAATGCCGTTTTGACGTCCATTTGCCATATCTCATAATCATAGAATGCGGCAATTGCTAACATGATTCGGACGGACTTCAGCTTCGCTACGGGTGAGAAAGTCTCATCGTAGTCAACCCCTTGAACTTGTCGATAACCCTTAGCGACAAGTCGAGCCTTATAGATGGTCACATTACCATCCGCGTCTGTCTTCTTCTTAAAGATCCATTTATTTTCTATGGCTCGCCGATCATCGGGCAAGTCAGTCAAAGTCCATACTTTGATTTCATACATGGATCCTATCTCGGATTTCATGGCTTCAAGCCATTTGTCGGAATCCGGGCCCGCCATCGATTCTTCATAGTTCGAAGGTTCACCGTTGTCTAACAACATGATTTCCAGGACAGGGTTGCCGTACCACTCTGGTGCGGAACGTGTCCTTGTGGACCTTCAAAGTTCAGCAGTAACTTGATCCGAAGCTTCATGATCATCATCATCAACTTCCTCCCCAGTCGGTGTAGGCACCACAGGAATATCTTCCCGCGCTGCGCTACTTTCTGGTTCGGAAGGGGTGACTAGCACCTCATCAAGTTCCACTTTCCTCCCACTTACTTCCTTCGAGAGAAACTCTTTCTCCAGAAAGGACCCGTTCTTGGCAACGAAGATCTTGCCTTCGGATCTGAGGTAGAAGGTATACCCAATAGTTTCCTTAGGGCATCCTATGAAGACGCATTTCTCCGACTTGGGTTCGAGCTTTTCAGGTTGAAGTTTCTTGACATAAGCATCGCATCCCGGTGGCCGAAACTTTACTTCCTATATATAATTCTTCACCTCCGGACCATTCCGGAACTCCTCGTGACGTCTGGGATCTCATCCGGGACTCCGAACAACTTTTGGGTTTCCGCATACTAATATCTCTAACCCTAGCGTCACCGAACCTTAAGTGTGTAGACCCTACGGGTTCGGGAGACATGCAGACATGACCGAGACGCCTCTCCGGTCAATAACCAACAGCGGGATCTGGATACCCATGTTGGCTCCCACATGTTCCACGATGATCTCATCGGATGAACCACGATGTCGAGGATTCAATCAATCCCGTATACAATTCCCTTTGTCAATCGGTACGTTACTTGCCCGAGATTCGATCGTCGGTATCCCAATACCTTGTTCAATCTCGTTACCGGCAAGTCACTTTACTCGTACCGTAATGCATGATCTCGTGACTAACTCCTTAGCCACATTGAGCTCATTATGATGATGCATTACCGAGTGGGCCCAGAGATACCTCTCCGTCATACGGAGTGACAAATCCCAGTCTCGATCCGTGCCAACCCAATAGACACTTTCGGAGATACCCGTAGTGCACCTTTATAGTCACCCAGTTACGTTGTGACGTTTGGCACACCCAAAGCACTCCTACGGCATCCGGGAGTTGCACGATCTCATGGTCTAAGGAAAAGATACTTGACATTGTAAAAATCTCTAGCAAACGAACTACACGATCTTTTGTGCTATGCTTAGGGTTGGGTCTTGTCCATCACATCATTCTCCTAATGATGCGATCCCGTTATCAATGACATCCAATGTCCATAGTCAGGAAACCATGACTATCTGTTGATCAACGAGCTAGTCAACTAGAGGCTTACTAGGGACACGTTATGGTCTATGTATTCACACATGTATTGCGATTTCCGGATAATACAATTATAGCATGAACAATAGACAATTATCATGAACAAAGGAATATAATAATAACCATTTATTATTGCCTCTAGGGCATATTTCCAACAGTCTCCCACTTGCACTAGAGTCAATAATCTAGTTACATTGTGATGAATCGAACACCCATAGCGTTCTGGTGTTGATCATGTTTTGCTCTAGGGAGAGGTTTAGTCAACGGATCTGCTACATTCAGGTCCGTATGTACTTTACAAATATCTATGTCTCCATTCTGAACACTTTCACGAATGGAGTTGATGCGACGCTTGATATGCCTGGTCTTCCTGTGAAACCTGGGCTCCTTGCAAAGGGCAATAGCTCCAGTGTTGTCACAGAAGAGAGTCATCGGGCCCGACGCATTGGGAATCACCCCTAGGTCGGTAATGAACTCCTTTATCCAGACTGCTTCCTGTTCTGCCTCTGAGGCCGCCATGTACTCCGCTTCACATGTAGATCCCGCCACGACGCTTTGCTTGCAACTGCACCAGCTTACTGCCCCTCCATTCAAAATATACACGTATCCGGTTTGTGACTTCGAGTCATCCAGATCTGTGTCGAAGCTAGCGTCGACGTAACCCTTTACGACGAGCTCTTCGTCACCTCCATAAACTAGAAACATATCCTTAGTCCTCTTCAGGTACTTCAGGATATTCTTGACCGTTGTCCAGTGTTCCATGCCGGGATTACTTTGGTACCTTCCTACCAAACTTACGGCAAGGTTTACATCAGGTCTGGTACACAGCATGGCATACATAATAGACCCTATGGCCGAGGCATAGGGGATGACACTCATCTTTTCTCTATCTTCTGCCGTGGTCGGGCATTGAGCCGTGCTCAATTGCACACCTTGCAATACAGGCAAGAACCCCTTCTTGGACTGATCCATATTGAACTTCTTCAATATCTTGTCAAGGTACATACTCTGGGAAAGACCAATGAGGCGTCTTGATCTATCTCTATAGATCTTGATGCCTAATATATAAGCAGCTTCTCCAAGGTCCTTCATTGAAAAACACTTATTCAAATAGGCCTTTATACTTTCCAAGAATTCTATATCATTTCCCATCAATAGTATGTCATCCACATATAATATGAGAAATGCTACAGAGCTCCCACTCACTTTCTTGTAAACACAGGCTTCTCCATAAGTCTGTGTAAACCCAAACGCTTTGATCATCTCATCAAAGCGAATGTTCCAACTCCGAGATGCTTGCACCAGCCCATAGATTGAGCGCTGGAGCTTGCATACTTTGTTAGCATTCTTAGGATCGACAAAACCTTCCGGCTGCATCATATACAATTCTTCCTTAAGGAAGCCGTTAAGGAATGTCGTTTTGACGTCCATTTGCCATATCTCATAATCATAGAATGCGGCAATTGCTAACATGATTCGGACGGACTTCAGCTTCGCTACGGGTGAGAAAGTCTCATCGTAGTCAACCCCTTGAACTTGTCGATAACCCTTAGCGACAAGTCGAGCCTTATAGATGGTCACATTACCATCCGCGTCTGTCTTCTTCTTAAAGATCCATTTATTTTCTATGGCTCGCCGATCATCGGGCAAGTCAGTCAAAGTCCATAGTTTGTTTTCATACATGGATCCTATCTCGGATTTCATGGCTTCTAGCCATTTGTCGGAATCCGGGCCCGCCATCGCTTCTTCATAGTTCGAAGGTTCACCGTTGTCTAACAACATGATTTCCAGGACAGGGTTGCCGTACCACTCTGGTGCGGAACGTGTCCTTGTGGACCTTCAAAGTTCAGCAGTAACTTGATCCGAAGCTTCATGATCATCATCATCAACTTCCTCCCCAGTCGGTGTAGGCACCACAGGAATATCTTCCCGCGCTGCGCTACTTTCTGGTTCGGAAGGGGTGACTATCACCTCATCAAGTTCCACTTTCCTCCCACTTACTTCCTTCGAGAGAAACTCTTTCTCCAGAAAGGACCCGTTCTTGGCAACGAAGATCTTGCCTTCGGATCTGAGGTAGAAGGTATACCCAATAGTTTCCTTAGGGCATCCTATGAAGACGCATTTCTCCGACTTGGGTTCGAGCTTTTCAGGTTGAAGTTTCTTGACATAAGCATCGCATCCCGGTGGCCGAAACTTTACTTCCTATATATAATTCTTCACCTCCGGACCATTCCGGAACTCCTCGTGACGTCTGGGGTCTCATCCGGGACTCCGAACAACTTTTGGGTTTCCGCATACTAATATCTCTACAACCCTAGCGTCACCGAACCTTAAGTGTGTAGACCCTACGGGTTCGGGAGACATGCAGACATGACCGAGACGCCTCTCCGGTCAATAACCAACAGCGGGATCTGGATACCCATGTTGGCTCCCACATGTTCCACGATGATCTCATCGGATGAACCATGATGTCGAGGATTCAATCAATCCCGTATACAATTCCCTTTGTCAATCGGTACGTTACTTGCCCGAGATTCGATCGTCGGTATCCCAATACCTTGTTCAATCTCGTTACCGGCAAGTCACTTTACTCGTACCGTAATGCATGATCCCGTGACTAACTCCTTAGCCACATTGAGCTCATTATGATGATGCATTACCGAGTGGGCCCAAAGATACCTCTTCGTCATACGGAGTGACAAATCCCAGTCTCGATCCGTGCCAACCCAACAGACACTTTCGGAGATACCCGTAGTGCACCTTTATAGTCACCCAGTTACGTTGTGACATTTGGCACACCCAAAGCACTCCTACGGCATCCGGGAGTTGCACGATCTCATGGTCTAAGGAAAAGATACTTGACATTGTAAAAATCTCTAGCAAACGAACTACACGATCTTTTGTGCTATGCTTAGGATTGGGTCTTGTCCATCACATCATTATCCTAATGATGCGATCCCGTTATTAATGACATCCAATGTCCATAGTCAGGAAACCATGACTATCTGTTGATCAACGAGCTAGTCAACTAGAGGCTTACTAGGGACACGTTATGGTCTATGTATTCACACATGTATTGCGATTTCCGGATAATACAATTATAGCATGAACAATAGACAATTATCATGAACAAAGAAATATAATAATAACCATTTATTATTGCCTCTAGGGCATATTTCCAACATATGGACATAGAAATCAGGAAAGTGAAAATGTGAAGAAACAATGGACACTCCAACACTAGTAGTATTTTGCACTCATCCTTGCCTTTGGCCCTTTCTACCCCTTTTCTTTTGTTTCACACTTTCAAGTTCATATAATGGGGACGGAAAGAATTAAGAAGGGGGAGAGGTAGGTGGTAGGTTGAGAAGAGTAGGCGGTACAATGTTGCGCATTGATCGGAGTGAGTGAAGATGTCATGATTCGAGAAGGACGGGAAACAAGAAACTATTTAATGTATAAAGGCTGTCATTTTATAATCACAGCCTCCTCGCGAATGAGTCTACTTATGGTGCGGTCACTAACCTTGCATTTTCGTAAAAGATCTCCTAAAATGGACAACATATCAAGCATTACAGAGAGGATGAAAGAGTGCAACATCAACTCCAGAACGTCAATAGAAAGAAAACACCTCGTGACACTCACTCAAAGATGCTATTCCATCCGCAGTATGAACACTTGCATGTGTCATCAACTCATCCTAATCTAAACAGACCGATATATTTTTATGTTCGGATGCATCCCATCCTTATGCACACAATAGTTTAGAAATGCAAATTGCATTGAGTACTCGAACAATTTCCACATAGATTTAGTTCTAACAAAATATTAGGTCCAGTGAAGTTAGACTTCTCCATGTAGCCAATCTGCACTTAATAGCCCAATCCGCTCGAGAAACATTGTGTCACGACGATGTCAATTGTAAATTAAGAAGATGCGCAGACTATGAATTGCCGTATTAATTTTAAAGCTAACCTTTTTAACTTGCTAATCCCCTTCAATAATTGCGCACTCACTATGCCTAACCCTTCATAGTTGATGTCCCGGTAAAAAATCCACATGTATTTGGTAGAAAGAATGTTACTTCATGCTCATGTACTCATCAAAAATAAAATATTGTTAGTGCCTTCTACGAAGATGAAAGTATCCAAATTATAAGGTGTCAAAATCCATGTTTGTGCTTCTCAAACCTTTGAATTATTTCTCGGGCTCCTTTGTCAAGCAGAAGCCCAATTGTCTCACAATGTTTGCAGCTTGGACAGTAGCATGTATCACCATTCTGAACATGCGGACATGTGTGTCTTGGTGACTACCGTCCTTATGCACACCAATTGAAAAAGTCACTGGACAAAAAGAGGCTACACTTTGGTGTATCATGAGAGCTTGAGGTTCGCAACTCCTGTGGCGACAACTAAGACCTATCGCTCTCACTTTCACTCCAGCCTCCCCTACCCAGATCCCACCAGCCGCCAAAGATCCAATACCCCCCTGACCTCCACCACCTGACCCCGTTCACTGCTCTGCTCCCTGGTGGCGATCCTGAAGCTTCTCTGGTCTGCATGGATGCTGGCAAGGACAAGATTATCGTCGTCCCCTGTCCAGGTATCCTATTCCAAAACTACGTCCTCCCCATTTCCAATCTCGAATCGCCTTCATCGCCCCATATGTACCCTTTAGATGACCCTCCCCCCGCTCTCCATGGTTTTCCCGTTCGTCTGTGGACAGCTTTCTGCACTACTTCCTTTGTGCTCCCCGTGAGTGGCTAACCATGGTCAAGGTGTCCGAGGGTTGTGCTGCGTTGCTTTCTCCCGATGTCTCCCATGTTTATGGACATAGAAATCAGGAAAGTGAAAATGTGAAGAAACAATGGACACTCCAACACTAGTAGTATTTTTCACTCATCCTTGCTTTGGCCCTTTCTACCCCTTTTCTTTTGTTTCACACTTTCAAGTTCATATAATGGGACGGAAAGAATTAAGAAGGGGGAGAGGTAGGTGGTAGGTTGAGAAGAGTAGGCGGTACAATGTTGCGCATTGATCGGAGTCAGTGACGATGTCATGATTCGAGAAGGACGGGAAACAAGAAAATATTTAATGTATAAAGGCTGTCATTTTATAATCACAGCCTCCTCGCGAATGAGTCTATTTATGGTGCGCTCACTAACCTTGCATTTTCATAAAAGATCTCCTAAAATGGACAACATATCAAGCATTACAGAGAAGATGAAAGAGTGCAACATCAACTCCAGAACGTCAATAGAAAGAAAACACCTCGTGACACTCACTGAAAGATGTTATTCCATCCGCAGTATGAACACTTGCATGTGTCATCAACTCATCCTAATCTAAACAGACCGATATATTTTTATGTCCGGATGCATCCCATCCTTATGCACACAATAGTTTAGAAATGCAAATTGTGTTGAGTACTCGAACAATTTCCACATAGATTTAGTTTTAACAAAATATTAGGTCCGGTGAAGTTAGACTTCTCCATGTAGCCAATCTGGACTTAATAGCCCAATCCGCTCGAGAAACATTGTGTCACGACGATGTCAATTGTAAATTAAGAAGATGCGCATACTATGAATTGTCGTATTAATTTGAAAGTAACCCTTTTCACTTGCTAATCCCCTTCAATAATTCCGCACTCACTATGCCTAACCCTTCATAGTTGATGTCCCGGTAAAAAAATCCACATGTATTTGGTAGAAAGAATGTTACTTCATGCTCATGTACTCATCAAAAATAAAATATTGTTAGTGTCATCTAGGAAGATGAATGTATCCAAATTCTAAGGTGTCAAAATCCATGTTTGTGCTTCTCAAACCTTTGAATTATTTCTCGGGCTCCTTTGTCAAGCAGAAGCCAATTGTCTCACAATGTTTGCAGCTTGGACAGTAGCATGTATCAGCATTCTGAACATGCGGACATGTGTGTCTTGGAGACTACCGTCCTTATGCACACCAATTGAAAAAGTCACTGGAGAAAAAGAGGCTACACTTTCGTGTATCCTGAGAGCTTGAGGTTCGCGACTCATGTGGCGACAACTAAGACCTATCGCTCTCACTTTCACTCCAGCCTCCCCTACCCAGATCCCACCAGCCGCCAAAGATCCAGCACCCCCTGACCTCCACCACCTGACCCCGTTCACTGCTCTGCTCCCTGGTGGCGATCCTGAAGCTTCTCTGGTCTGCATGGATGCTGGCAAGGACACGATTATCGTCGTCCCTTGTCCAGGTATCCTATTCTAAAACTACATCCTCCCCATTTCCAATCTCGAATCGCCTTCATCGCCCATACCCTTTAGGTGACCCTCCCCCCGCTCTCCATGGTTTTCCCGTTTGTCTGTGGAGAGCTTTTTGCACTACTTCCTTTGTGCTCCCCGTGAGTGGCTAACCATGGTCAAGGTGTCCGAGGGTTGTGCTGCGTTGCTTTCTCCCGATGTCTCCCATGCTTATGGACATAGAAATTGGGAAAGTGATAATGTGAAGAAACAGTGGACATTCCAACGCTAGTAGTATTTTTCACTCATCCTTGCCTTTGGCCCTTTCTACCCCTTTTCTTTTGTTTCACACTTTCAAGTTCATATAATGGGGACGGAAAGAATTAAGAAGGGGGAGAGGAGGTGGTAGATTGAGAAGAGTAGGCGGTACAATGTTGCGCATTCATCGGAGTCAGTGAAGAAGTTATGATTTGAGAAGGACGGGAAACAAGAAAATATTTAATGTATAAAGGGTGTCATTTTATAATCACAGCCTCCTCGCGAATGAGTCTACTTATGGTGCGCTCACTAACCTTGCATTTTCGTAAAAGATCTCCCAAAATGGACAACATATGAAGCATTACAGAAAAGATGAAAGAGTGCAACATCAACTCCAGAACGTCAATAGAAAGAAAACACCTCGTGACACTCACTCAAAGATGCTATTCCATCCGCAGTATGAACACTTGCATGTGTCATCAACTCATCCTAATCTGAACAGACCGATATATTTTTATGTCCGGATGCATCCCATCCTTATGCACACAATAGTTTAGAAATGCCCCCGCAAAAAAAGTTTAGAAATGCAAATTGCGTTGAGTACTCGAACAATTTCCATGTAGATTTAGTTCCAACAAATACAAAATATTATGTCCAGTGAAGTTAGACTTCTCCATGTAGCCAATCTGGACTTAATAGCCCAATCTGCTCGAGAAACATTGTGTCACGACGATGTCAATTGTAAATTAAGAAGATGCACGTACTATCAATTGTCATATTAATTTTAAAGCTAACCCTTTTAACTTGCTAATCCCCTTCAATAACTACGCTCTCACTATGCCTAACCCTTCATAGTTGATATCCCGGTAAAAAAGTCCACATGTATTTGGTAGAAAGAATGTTACTTCATGCTCATGTACTTATCAATAATAAAATATTGTTAGTGTCATCTACAAAGATGGAAGGACCTAAATTCTAAGGTGTCAAACCCCATGTTTGTGCCTCTGCAACCTTTGAACTATTTCTCGGGCATCTTTGCCAAGTTGAAGTCCAATCGTCTCACAATGTTTGCAGCTTGGACAGTAGCATGTATCACCATTCTGAACATGTGGATATGTGTGTCTTGGTGACTCCCATGCTTATGCACACTAATTGAAGAAGTCACTAGAGAAAAGAAGGCAACATTTTCATGTATCCTGAGAGCATGAACTTCGCGACTCTCGTGGCGACAACGGAGACCTGCCTCTCTCACTACTGCTCCAGCGTCCCCTACGCAGATCCCACCAGCCGCCAGAGATCCAGCACCGCGCTGACCTCCACCACCTGATCCCGTTCACTGCTCCGCCCCTTGGTGGCGATCCTGAAGCTTCTCTGGTCTGCATGGATGCTGGCAAGGACACGATTGTTGTCGTCCCCCGTCCAGGTATCCTATTCCAAAACAACACCCTCTCCATTTCCAATCTTGCATTGCCTTCATCGGCCCGTCTATACCCTTTAGGGGTGACCCTCCCCCCACTCTCCATGGTTTTCCCGTTCGTCTATGGAGAGCTTTCTGCACTACTTCCTTTGTGCTCCCCTCGAGTGGCTAACCATGGCCAAGGTGTCTGAGGGTTGTGCTGCATTGCTTTCTCCCGATGCCTCCCATGCTTATGAACATAGAAATCGGGAAAGTGAAAATGTGAAGAAACAATGGACACTCCGGCGCTAGTAGTATTTTTCACTCATCCTTGCCTTTGGCCCTTTCTACCCCTTTTCTTTTGTTTCACAATTTCAAGTTTATATAATGGGGACGAAAAGAATTAAGAAGGGGGAGAGGTAGGTGGTAGATTGAGAAGAGTAAGCGGTACAACTGTTGTGCACTGATCGGAGTCATTGAAGATGTCATGGTCCGGGAAGGACAGAAAACAAGAAAACATTTAACGTATAAAGGGTGCCATTTTATAATCATGGCCTCCTCGCGAATGAGCCTACATGGCCTCCTCAGCTGCAATTTCGTAGAAAGATCTACTAAAATGGACAACATGTCAAGCTCTACAGAGAAGATGAAAGAGTGCAACATCAACTCCAGAACATCAATAGAAAAAGAAACACCCCGTGATACTCACTCAAAGATGCTATTTCATCCTCCTACTTTACTAATCTTCGAAAACGAAAAATCCCCGAACCAAGAAGAGTTGGGGTATGTAAGGTTCCTTTGTCGAGCTGAAGTCTAAGCGCATCATATCATATCCAGTGTCTACCGTCCGAGCACTTGCATGTGTCATCAACTCATCACTAATCCGAACAGGCTAATCTACTTTTATACCGGGATGCATCGATCCCATCCTTATCCTAGAATGCTACTACCCATTTTCGCATACCTTCGGTTCTCACAAGAGTATTAGGATTGGTGTAGTTAAACTTCGCCGCGAGACCAGTCCATAACTTAATAGTCCAATCTACCCGAGAAACACTGTGTCACGAAAATGCCAATTGTAAACTAAAGAAGATGCGCATGCTATCAGTTGTTGTTAATTTTAAAACCTAGTCCTCTTAGGCCTCCTTTGGTTCGTAGGAATTTTGGAGGAATCCCATAGGATAGGATTTATATAGGAAAATTTCCTTTAGAGCCCTTTGGTCTGTAGGAATAGAATCCTATTTCTACGAAGGAGTTCTTCCTATCCTCCACATTTCGTAGAAAAATATGAAAAAATATCTTATGATGTGAACCAAAGGGCATCTTCTTTTCTAATCCTATTCATAGAATTTCAGATACATGTCATCTCATTTCTTATGACTTTCTTATTCCTATAACTTTTCTATCCTATGAATTAAAGGAGGCCTCAACTTTTTAAATCCCCTTGAATGAAAAATATCGCCCTCACCATGGCTAACCCTTGTGTACGCGTCATCCTTTCCCATGGGTAGGCTCGTGCGTGCATGTGCGGTCTGCACGCCCTGAAAATCGAAATAAATCGTTAGTTTTCCTCTTCTGCGCGCGCAGGCGATGTGCGGTTCGTGCGACCCAGCCAAACCGTGCGCGTCGGATGTGATCAGATCTTGACCCGAACAACGCGCTAATCTAATCTGCTGCCTCTTCTTCTTCCTCCTCCTCCTCCTCGCCGCCGGCTCCCCCTTCCCCTCCACAGCTGCCCCCGTCCCCGTGCCGCGCCGTCCACCCCCTTCCTCGGACACGCTGCCACCCTCCCCGCAGTCAGGCGGTCCCGGCTTAGCCCTCGCCCTCCCCACGATTCCCCGCCGGCCGGCCCCGGCGACCGGGCAAGAAACGCCGGCAGCGCCACCAGCGGAGGCTTCATTGCCGTCGCCTGATTCCAGATTCACGTGATCCGCGCGAATCCGGCCCCCATCGTCTCCCGCCCGCCCGTCGCCAACGAGGGCTCTCGCTCACGGCCCTCCCACCACCGGAGGTAAGGAATTCCCCTAGCCTGCCTGGACAGATTCGTCTGCATCATTCTGTATTCGTGAGCAATAAGGTAGCGGATGGATGTGGTATCTGATCTGCTAATGCAATCCTTTGTTCGTTCGTTTGTTTGTTTGTTTGATCTCGGTTGACCCCATTTCCATTCATAGGATGCACATTGTATTTAATACGAGTACCCGTTAATGTCAGCAACTTCGTTCTCGAGCTTCTGAGGGTTCAACTGACCCCGTCCATGCCCAACGCCCGCCCGGTGGAGAGATATTGCTTGCGCTTAAACTATTGTTTGCTAGTATAGTTTGATTTTTGTTCAGACTGTGTTAGTAGGATGGCTCAGTGACCTTCATACATCTATTGTTTAGCTGAGCATTTGATATTCTCGATGCGAAAATTAGTGACATGGTATATTTCTTGCAATGTAGTGAAGGTATCCTCGAGTAATCAGTAAGATGGATAAGAAGAAAGACGTGGATGACATAGAACCTGGACCAGCTCCTTCTCGGCCTGTGGACAGATTTGGCTTTATAAAGACAGAACAAAGCAACTCTCCCGAGGGGATTCTGAAAAGCAGACCCACACATGAACGCGGAAGGTATGATCAGGGTCTCCTGTTGTACTTACAGTCCCCATACGTTCATCTATCTGGCAAGTTGGTTGTCATATATTTGACTTGCTTGGACGACAAAGTATACTTGGTATTTACTACTCCCTCCGTTCCAAACTACTTGGCATGGTTTTAGTCAATTTGAACTAAAACCACGACAAGTATTTTGGAACGGACGGAGTAGCTTGTTCATGACTATGTTACTCTGGCACCATGTTGTCACACGTGCCATGCTAGTTTACTTATCTAAATCTTCTTTTCTCTAAGCGATTTGTTTCGCGGGCTAAAAATTTGGTTTATTGCAGAGAGGAAAGGAGGATAAGAAAGTGGAGGAAGATGATAGGTACTGGTGGTAGTGACTGGAAGCATTATGTTAGAAGGAATCCTCATGTGGTTAAGAGAAGAATAAGGAAAGGAATTCCTGATTGTCTCAGAGGACTTGTTTGGCAGTTGATTTCAGGCAGCAGGGACCTCTTGCTAATGAATCCTGGGGTTTATGAGGTACTCATAACCATCCTTATGTTTAAATTATTAGGCATTTCTGTGGCCTTGTTGGGGTTCTCTTATAGTGATGACTGATAACAAAAATATTTATTCTTATTAATCTACTAGTGATCTGAAGGGGAACATCATAGAATTCCTTCGCCGTACCTTATATATTGTGCTGCTTTCATATAATTTACATGTGTTGGAGGAAAACAGGATAGTTAAGCTCTGTAGGTTACGTATTTTATAAGGAAAAGTACTAACCGTACATCATACAGATTCTCATAATTCGCTGCACTTTGCACACGTGCCTCTATTGCACTTATTCCAGACTAGACTGATTGTTTTTATATAACCTATGTTTTCTTTGGACAGACTTTGGTCATATACGAGACATCAACATCAGAATTGGAAATTATTCGTGATATATCGCGTACATTTCCTTCGCATATTTTCTTCCAACAGCGACATGGCCCAGGTCAAAGATCTCTGTATAACGTTTTAAAAGCGTACTCTGTTTATGATAGGGATGTTGGATATGTGCAGGTTTGTGTTCAGCCTGCCAACGTATTATTAAGGGTTGAACATATTCCCTGGATTAACATGCTATTACTTTTGCGCGGTCTTGATGCAGGGAATGGGATTTATAGCTGGGTTGCTGCTTCTTTATATGAGCGAGGAGGATGCATTTTGGTTAATAGTAGCTTTGCTAAAAGGAGCTGTCCATGCTCCTATGGAAGGCTTGTATCAGGTGATTGAACTTCTTTGGCGATTTTTACTTTCAATGAGCAAACAACTCAAATTACCATTAGAAACCTGAACTTCGGAGTGATGAATGAGAGCTTTTTCTTTCAGATTTTTGGTTCAATAATTCCAGAGTGTTTGCGTCATGCTTATCATCAGCTTCTACTATTTTTTTTTTCTCAATTTGATATATTAACTATTAAACTAAAATTTGCCACTTGTTCAGCAGCAGTTATCTTTAGTCTGAGCACTTAGTTTTGGAACACATGCAACACTAAAGGAACATTTTCTGGAAGAAATCTGCATATTCTGAACTACTATTTAACAAGTCTTACTCTTTATAATCCTACAACAGGCCGGTTTGCCGCTTGTGCAACAATATCTGTTTCAGTTTGAGAAATTAGTTCAAGAGCACATGCCAAAGTTGGGACAGCATTTTATTGAAGAAATGATAAATCCAAGCATGTATGCAAGTCAATGGTTTATCACGGTTTTCTCATATTCCTTCCCATTTCCTATGACTCTTAGAGTTTGGGATGTCTTCCTTTATGAGGTAAGAATCTTGTCCATCCATATTGTTTTTTTATGTTTCGTGTTTACCTGAGCTTATGAGTTTTAAGCTATGTTTTATTGATTTTTCAAACATGTTTGCTCCATATATGGTATGATTACAAGTTTTACATTAGCATTACTCCTTTTAGGACTTTTTTCAGAAGAATTTTATTAAGGGCAGTACATGTAGTGGTATAACTTCTACTGTCGCCTAATATTACTTCTACTGTCGCCTAATATAACTTGCAACAGTTGTGGAGTTTGATGTACATGTATAGATAAATAGTATCAATATTGGAGTTCTTTTGAGCTTTTGTTCCTTCCAGTGACTGTATGCACCTTAAATGTTAATTTTTCAGATGGAGTGCAGTGTGAATTTAGGAACCAGACACAATCAATTTTTGATTAGCCATAGAGAAGCATTCTATTTCTAGGGATTATGTATGCACCTTAAATGTTAATTTTTCAGATGGAGTGCAGTGTGAATTTAGGAACCAGACACAATGAATTTTTGATTAGCCATAGAGAAACATTCTATTTCTAGGGATTATGTATGTAATTTTGCAGAGTGTTTATATGTTGCAAACAGTTTAATGTAGCTAACACATGGTTGTGAGGTCCTACTCATCTAGTTTCCATAGTAAGACACATGAGCTTGTGTTGCCATTTCATAAATGCGCATGGCTTTTTCATACGACTATATCTACCAATTTTGTATATCCACGTATTAAAACAATCTGATTTACTTGCTTTTGCTGATCATTGACTCGATCCTACTTATAGGGTATTAAGGTTGTTTTCCAAGTTGGATTGGGTCTATTGAGATTCTGCCATGATGACCTGGTAAGTTTCTTGGTGTGCTGTGCTGCTTTTGCGACATATTTTAAAGAATCGCTAAAGTTACCTTTCTGTCAGGTCAAATTGCCTTTTGAGGAACTTCTGCATTCCTTGAGATATTTTCCAGATGAGGCAACTGATCCTGATACATTATTTCCACTTGCCTTCTCATTTAAGGTAATAAACTTTTTTTAAGCAAATGAGATGGCAATATTAGTATGCCCATGGTTTTGTGAGTTCTTGCTTGTGGGATATTATTTATCCTATTTCTATTGTTTGGTGGTTCGTGGTTGCTGTATCGCTTATGGTAGGAGTAATACGTTTGTGTGTTTGCTGATGATCGGGGACTTGAAATTTGCAGTCCCAAGATTGTTACTGATAATCGAGGTACACTTGATCTTACTTGCAGGTGAACAGTAGTCTCGAGGAGCTCGAGAAAGAGTACCGGAAAAGATTGGATGGACCCAATGCAAGCTCAAGTAGCAGTAAGCGGCTTCTGCCCCTCAAATCAAAAACGATGAGCAGGGCTGTTAGCCAGGTCTTGTCTATCTCAAATGTTGGTAAAAAGTAACACAGTTCTCGTTTGCAAAAACAAATCGCCTTGTTGTTTATGCGTTGTATAGAGCGATCGTCACTCATCGCTTTGTTTTACTTTTTCTAAGTTATATGCCATGTTTTCATAACTGCAAAGGTTCATGATGTTGTATTTTTCCCTTGTTGCTGGACAACTGTGAATATTTGTTATAAGATGGGACAATATTTCGACAATGAAATGGTGAGAATGTTGTGACCCCCATAATGTTGCCTTGATTATGTGTCGCTTGTACCTGCCAATTAATGCGGTTATTTATTTATTTAATTCTTTGTTTAATTACAAAAACATGACTGTATGTTGAGAGTTCTAAAGCGCATACATATGTGGGAACCGCCGTCTGCAAGGAAACCATCTGTTGAAGTTGTAATATATTCTCAAAAATTACATCATATTGAGGGTATATGTCGCTGAAGAAGGCAATGGGAAATTTGGCTGCTCTTTTTAGGTTTGACAGGGAAGAAATCTCCCATACTTTCCTTCTACTGAAGCAATCGAGTGATTAGACAGATAAAAAACAACAGAGATCTTAACAGCCTTCCTCTTTAACCTGATGTCCTGGGCGCGGGGGGCACCACCCTTGCCTCTTCGTCGTGGCATCAACCCTCATCGGTAGCTTCGTCGTGGCATCAACCCTCATCGGTAGCGGGCCTGAATCTTCCCATGGCTTTGCAACAACGCCCATGGGTGCGGCATGCCTATGGATCCCTTCCTGAATCACCACATGAAACATTTGTTTCATGCGTGTGTTATTGTGAAATTATTGACACAAGTAACCAGCTCAATCACCACATGAAACATTGACAATTAGATCTGCCCGGCGACGCCTATGGATCCCTTCCTGAATCCAAACTTCATTGCACACGAGCAGGATTTTCCCTGTGGATCATCAATCAGGGTCAAGGTTTGTGAAATATACTCCACCACTGCCCCATCCCATCTCACCATCTGCTTGCTTCCTGCTGGTGGCCTCTCTCAGCCGATCTACGTTTCATTTGGATGAATGTTATCATGCACGTAATTTGATACATGTTCTCATGCTTCTTACATATTACAATTTGAAACTATAAAATTACTTAGTAAAATTTACTACATGCATACTCCTTTGTATCCACTTTGAAGATCAAAATATGCAATGTTTTCATCATTAGCTATTTCATTCAACTTCCCCTTGCCACCCCTTGCTCTCGCGGCCTACGGCAAACCATAGGTGTGCCACTGCCACCGTTGTTGAGGAAGACTATGGAAGAGGTACGGGCGAGAAGACAAGGGAGCAACATGGTCCCACCACAACTGGCAAGGGACATAGCATTGCGAAGTCAGTAAAAACGGTAATAAACCGGGACAATTATTCATCTTATTTATGTTGCATAGTTTTGTCTCTAAACTTGCATTGATCTCTTTCCCAGAAATTGTGTGTGCTATTGCAGAAAAGGAATCATTTTTCTCCTTGAGAGGTATTATTATGATCGTTGGAGGATACTCCCTCCGTTCCAAATTACTCGTCTCAGAAACGGATGTATCTAGAACTAAAATACATCTAGATACATCCATACCTGTGACAAGTAATTCAGAACGGAGGGAGTAGATGGATTTATCCCACAAATGCAGGCCTTGTAAGTCTTTTCTTTACCTTTCTGGATACTATCATTATGTATCTGGTGTTGTTGACAATGTGAAACAACCAAGCTTAATAATAAGCAACATATCCTTTTGATATCGATAAAATTAGCTTTCATGTCTCAAGGTCTCAATATATTTGTAGAAATACCATCATTAATTGTAAAAATGGACATGTGCGGCAACACGCATTAAAAGCGCACGCGGCTGGAGCACCCCTCACCCCCACCACACCAGCCCACAAATCCCCAACGGAGAGATGGGGGGCGTGGGTTCCTCCACGAGTCAACGGCAGGGGAAGGAGGCGCCGATGGCCGGCCAGGACTACCTGATGTCCCTTCCGCCTGAGATGCTCGACGACATCCTCCGTCGGCTCCCCTTCGAGGAGTTGGTCGGCACCTGTTGTCTCTCCCCTGCTTGGCACCGTCGATGGGAATCCGTCCCCGGCCTCGACATCTGGTTCAGTCGAGGATCCTCCACCGCACGCGATCCACGCTTGCTGCGGTGGCCGTGCGCCGCGCCCGTCCACAGATTCACTGCCCGCAGCCTATGGCGGTGTGCCGCTCCAATCCGCAGCTTCACCGCCCATGTCCAAAGGTGCCACTCCCACCGCGCCGCCCGCTGGCTCCTCGCCCTAGCGCACAAGCGCGTCAAGATGCTCAAGCTCAAGTTCGACATGCCCTGGCCCGTCCACTTGGCCCGCCCGCCCGTGGTCGGCCCGGCCCTTTACTCCTGCAGCGCACTCACCCACCTCCAGCTCTGTGGCTATTGCCACTTGTTGCGCGCTCCTCAGGGCTTCGCAGGCTTCCCCAACCTCTTCACCCTCTGCCTCGAGTATGTGGTCCTCCCTTTCCATGGCGCCGCGGCGCAACTCCAACTCATAATCTCCTCGGCACCGCGCCTCACGAGGCTCTTGTTGGATGATGTCATGATCGGCGATGAGGAGGCTGATATCGAAACATGTGCCATCCAGGCACCCAACCTCCGTTTCCTCAAGTTGATCATGACCCTTGACAACGGATGCCGAATTGCGGGGGAGCTCCCATTGCTGAAGGTGGCACAAATTTCCATTGATCCCCTATTCGGGACCCCAAACTTCATCAACACTTTCCGACGGATTTCTAGTGTTAAGAAGCTTTACTTGCTCACCGACTCAGATCAGGTACTTAACTACATTGCGTCAAATGTCCATGGAACAAATAGTTTGAATTCTAATTTTTTGTAATTTGAGGCGACATGCATTGATGGCAATCTCTAAACTATGTCCATTTTCTTTTCTTTTTGAGGAAATGTCCATCGCTATTTAATTTGTCAAAGCACTGATATTGCTGAGAGCAACTCTAGTACGTAGAGTCGCCATCCCGTGCCATGCCATCACAATTTTTGAAGCGCTCTCCGTATCTCGCCTCCCAGGCTGCATATTTGTTGTCTCGAAGGTCACTTTGGAGTGCACTCCATCTAGGAAACCCGTGACAAGAAGGAAGTTTTAGCTCGCCTGCAACTCATCTTCCACCTCCCTTCCCCTTCCCCTCCACCTCCCCCTTGTCCCAGAGCCCTAACCGCCGCCCCCGCACTGACCCCTCTTCGTCGTCATAGCCCAGATCTAGGATTGATAGTTCATCCATATACGACAGGGGGGTGGTGAGAGGCTCAGAGAACAGAGGGAGAGGTTTCAGCTGGTCCTCGCTTGGATCTTCAGAGCCAGGCGACTCATTGTCCGTCGACGTAGGCAAAGGCGTGACATTTGAGCTCCTCGGTGTTGGGTGCTGCAGAAGTCCTCTGCGCGGTGAGCTCCTCAAAGATATAGTAAGCCAACAATAGGTGGGTCTCATGTGTAAAACAAATACTACTATGAAGGTTGTGTTTGGTGAATCTGGCTTTGCACATAGCCCTAGGAGCCTCCAAAATGCTCCCTTCGTCTGGAATTACTTGTCACATAAATGGATAAAAATGAATGTATCTAGAACTAAACGTCTAGATACATATATTTCTCCGACAAGTATTTCCGAATGAAAAGAGTATGATGGAGTGCATTCCATGACATTATGTAGGCTGCCCTTTTGACGACTGTGCTAGAGTCGCTCTGTTCCCGGGTTCAAAATCTGGTGTTTTGTGTCCCCTCCTTTAGACCATCAGAATGGTCTACAGACTCTATACTTCCGTTAGTATTGACCCAAACCTAAGAGAAGATCATCTTAACCATTAGTATTGAGCCGATTGTGGGAAACGTAATCCCTTCCTGCTAGAAGGATTCAAGCCTGATATATTTTTTCTATTAAGAGGAGTTAAAAGCAGAAAACCATCACATTTGGGGCTTCGTTTATGAAAAACTACCTGGTCTCTAATTTTTTACAAAAGCCACCGCGTTTTTGGTAAACATTTTGCAGAAAACACCGATTGGACGATTTAGCCTGTTTGATCACTTTCTGATAAGTGGGACCCGGTTGTAAGGAGCTGACTCAGCAAACAATTAATACATACACCCCTATATCTGAAAAAGAAAAGCAATTAACCCCTCCCCCCGTGGAGCAGCGCTACTGCCGAAGTAGCGTGAGCTCGGCCGACACGGCGGCGCTCTGACCTTGCCGACCGTCTGGATGTCGTGGCGAGGAGCATGAGCCCCGGCAGGGCGGACACGGAGACGAAGAGGAGGTGGAGCAAGGAGGAGATGGGCAGGAGCGAGCAGTCGAGCGCGGCGTGCGCGCCCCCGAGCACGTCGCAGCGGCGGACAGCGACCGCGAGCAAGTCGGTGTGTCCGCGACACAGCGCCATGACCTCCTGCTCGGCGTGCCCGCGGCAGCCGCAGCGACGAGGACCTGCGGTGGCGAGCAGCAGCAGCCACACCAGCGGGGAGTTGCGGTGCCGAGTAGCAGCACGCGGGGCGGAGCACTCGTCGGGCGGTGGAGCTCCGGCTCCGGCAGCACAGCAGCAGGGCCGGGTGAACGCGCAGGATTGGAAGCCACTTCGTGCCGGGGCCGTGAGCTTGTGGCTAAGGGGCGAGCCGCCGGCGAGGGAATAGGGAGGCTGCCCGGCCCCGTGAACAAGGCCAGGGAGGAGGGAGGCCGTCCCGCGGTGGCCAGCCACCACCTCGGAGGAGGCAGGCGACGGGGGTGGGAGGGGGCTGATTGCTTTTTCATTTTTTGAATAAGGGTGTCTTTGTGAAATCCAGGGAGGTGTATGTCAATTTTTTACCAAATCATCTCCTTAAAATCCGGCCCCACTTGTCAGAAAGTGATCAATCAGGCTAAATCACTTGGTCAGTGCAATTTGCAAAAAGTTTACTAGATACGTTGTTTTTTTTAGAATCTACTAGATATGTTGTGACTTTTACAAATAATTAGGGACCAGGTATTTTTCCGCAAACTAAGCCCCAAATGTGGTGGTTTCTTGCAATTAACTCCTATTAAGAGCATTGTGTTACTACATGAAGTATTCAACAGTCATCTTGTATAAATAGTAATGGTAAGAGCTTGGAAGTAACTATTTAATTTTTTAAGACATAATGGTAATCTTTTGGTGCGTGGATACTGGATAGGCAATCATCTGTTCACCTTTCTCATTTTTTTGTATGGCACTGTGCAATGTGAATTCATATGCAGCAAACAGACATTGCTAACAGTTTCCCTCTTTGATTCCAAAAAAAACATTGCTAACAAAGTCACTCTTAGCTGATTAGAGTTATATATCATCCCGATGTAAACTTGCACTAGAGTTATATATGCTAGTCTAACCGTGTTCTATGTGTTCCAGACTATGGAAAATCCGCTGGAAAGGATTTTATGGACGTTCCAGAACTTGAGGGCTGTACAACTGACTGCAAATTTCGGCAAATTCCCAAGCATTATGTCGATATTTTCTTCACTGAGATTTGGTCCTCACATTGAAAAACTCAAAATTCAGGTAATATAAGGATGCACCCTGGAACTTGTATGTCTAAGTTAACAGACAACCATTAATGGATTAAGTTGTTTAATTGACACTGCAATTTTGGACTTCCTTGTGTAGGTAATCAGGCCGGAAGTTGAAACTGGCAATGATGATGCCATCGATCAAGATATTCTTGATGCAGTGATATATGATGACATGTTTGCTAATCTCAAACATGTCTCGGTGGATCGCCCAAAGTACTTGCCAAATGACATGTGGTTTATGAAGTTTCTGCTATCAAAAGCAGGGCTGCTTGAATACTTTTTTGTCAGTTTCAACCATGGAGAAGAAACCAAAGCTTACGTGGAAGGATGTAAAGAGTTGGCAATGTGTGAAAAGGCGTCTCCGGAAGCTATGCTCATACTAAGGCCTAGAGACAAGCCTACCCCAAATCTTTAAACTCCTAATCATGTTAGTTGCTGCATGCTTAAACCATGGATATGGATACCAGATGTAGTTATTGATCATTGTTGCACAAAAACAGCTTGTTTCCCTCTTTGAGGTGGACTTCACCAATTGCCATGTTCGTGACTTGTTGTTTCAGATGCTCATATGAACAATGCACAAGTAAGACCTCACATCGCAATGTTGTGGATCACTATAATTCTTTTAACATTGGATCTCTTGCTAGGAAACTGCTAGTCATATATTTATTTTTAATCACAAATTTTATCTGTTGGACCACATTTGAACCAGATTTTAACTTGCAGAATTCCTTCCACCCACCCGTGTTAGGCATGTTGCACTCTCGTGGTGTAATGTTTGCTTCTTTGGCTCACTTGTGGTGTGCCATAATTTCTTAGCACACTACCCTGCTTATCATACATAAAATTTCTTGCCAAGTCTTGCTACAGGCGTGACTAATATGACTTGCTGACACATTTGGCACAAAAAGTGTGGCAAATTTAGGCACCAACCAAACAAACTTGTTGTCTGAAGTCTTGTGTTCTCTGTCGTCTCGATACTTGCACGTGCATTATTATGCCTCCCATCCTTGTGCACAAACCAATTTTCAAATGCAAAAACATGGAACATTAGACTTGAAATGCATTCTCTAGCCATCTACATCCTTTTGTTTTTCCTCGACTTTGTGTTTGGAAGTTCGTATAAGATCGGAACGATAATTGTTGAAGTTATAAATGTCTTTCCCCTTTTGCGGAAGGCCAAAAGTGTTTAGTTTGTTCTGATAGTAATTCGTACTCTTGGTATCCAAGAGGTCATTGGTGGCCACTTTCAGCAAATTGACTAATAAATCCTTATACCATATATGGTCAGTAATAAGATAAAATTCGTGGTCACTGGCCTGGAGACCAATTTTTATCAGAATCTCAATCTAGTCCATACAACCCTATCATTAACTGGATCATGTTCAACATTGTATGGAGCCTCTCAAAATTATATCCTAGGTGAAGTCTTTACTTGGTAGAATTGTAACTTGTAAAAATTCTATAAAAATTGTATGACCGTGTTCAACATTATCATTTGACCCTATTTGATTCAACCATTTCTTGTGATTTGTTGTATACATTTGCCGTCACAAAGTACCAAATGCTCTTTACTTTGCCCTATATTTCTCATACAGAGATTCCAATGTATCACAGATTTTGAAAAACTGTATAGGTAGAACCAGAAATGATCATAAATTCTACATCAACCATACGATGTGCAGTCCTAGCAAGGGAAGATCAATCAAATCCTTGATTGCTATATTGACGAACCCTGCAAAAGGTAGGACCTCACATCTCAACGTCGTGGATAACTATAACAAAATTATCATCACAACTCTTGCCACAAACTGATTAGCCTTTGCCGCATCAATGAAAGATGACGCTGGTGAAAAGCAGGACGCCTCTTCAGGCTGGTTCCCGCTGGTTATTTTCTTCCCAATGTCTCCCATCCTCATGAGCCATGACTAATATGAACAGAAGGAGACACTTCGCACTGCCAAAATCAAACTATCTCACAATTTATATAAGACAGTGCAAAGAAAGAAGTGAAAGTACTATAGATGTCAATGTTAGACAAGCAATGTGTAGTACACTCTCAATAACACAGTGTCCATTTACTTCAAAGTTGGAGCTTGTTGCTCTATCTTTCACAACACAGTACATCAGCACCGAGTTTCAACAACCATGCAAGCAATAGAGCAAAGCAATTGCATAGATCATGAGTTCACATCTCACAATAGTACTCTTCTGGGAGCACCAAACGGTTTATGGGAATTTAAGCACAACAAACTACAAGCAGATTGACACAATAATGTGGGAGACTTGCCGGTGTTGCAAACTTCAAGTGGCAGCAACCGTGGGGGGAGGGAACATGGTTATGTCCACATTGTCATGAACACCCTGCAGAAGCATTTCACCGTCGTAGGTGACAACTTTCCTCTTCTTGGCAGCCCGTAAGGTGCCAACTAATGCTTCAAATATGTTTGCGCATAGGTCGTCATTAAAGATGACACCAAACTTGACCTGCAAACCACAATACTTCAATTACACAAGTTGACATCCATTGATTATGTTCACAAGATGCAGGAAAGCTGCGCTACAAACTTTCTCATGGATAAGTTTCTATGGTTCCTGTAAAATCATATAAGTTTCTGTGTTACAAGCCCAAGCATTGACAACGATACTAATAGGATGCATGTTTAGAACTCACAAACGCATAACTCTTTCAGCGAAATAAGAATAGCATTTAGCAAGTCTTTGAATCATGAGTTCAGTTGCCTGCTGCAGTGTTGTGCTTCAAGAATATGTCATGTCAGCGTAAGCATGAAAACATCAAGATTTATGCAGCTCTATGAAGTCTACAATAATGATGTCACACTGACTGAAGTATTCTTGTGTCCATTTGTCTGTTTTGATGTCAAAATTTATGAAGAGTTAAAGGCTGAGGCAAGTTAAAAAATATGTGATTGACTGCTACTCACAATAAGTCTCCCTCCCAAGTCCACAGATAGGGGTGGTTATAGCCATCTCATCAAGTCGAGAAGCGTATATCTTTTTACAGTTTCTAGGCAAGATGGGTGGTTTTAGCCATCTCACCAAGTCCAGAAGAGTATGCCGTTTTACATTTTCTAGGTAAAAGAATGGTTTTAGCCATGTCATCGAGTCCACAAGTGTATGCCATTTTGGCATTGCTCTGATTAACAAGTATTTCTCCTGTTAATGCTCTTCCTTGGAAAGAGCACACCAGAATTAAGAAAAGATTAGATGACCCAGGATTAAGAGAAGGAAATGATGATTAACTGAGGATATTCCTTAATTCACATGACCATGGCAAAAACCATCAACATTACTGAACAGTGGGAGTACTTTTAGCATTTTTCACAAAAGAGGAAGATGGGGAAATCACAGTGACGAACCCTTTTAAGCCACTAATAAGCACTTTAGAACCTTGCATGATAAAGAAAGAAGAAACAAAGGGGAATATGTGACTGAAGCCTACAACATGACATAATACTAGGCAACTTGACACTTGGAATGGGAATGCAAAGCTCATTAGATGGCGCAATGCATTATTCATGTTCTTGTCTAATCTCATTCAGTTATGAGCAAGCTATAACAGCAACTTAATGAACATAACCATCTTCCTGAAATTGTCAACATTCAAATAAAACTGTACTACAGTGTTATAAGGAAAACTTAGCCGCGGCTTGAGAAAACTCTGGAGAAAGTGCACAGTTATGCAGTAATATATTGCTTGCGAAAACTCTGACTGCTTAGTTTGTTCTTTATGATGCGGTTCAACGGCTTTGGTAGCACACCGGTGTCTACCATGTGTTCTCGGCTAAGCAGGGCGTTCGACGGCGTTGGTGGCTACCTTGTCGGGCTCTAGGGTGTTGTCTCCTGCTTCAGCTTGATGGGTGCGTGCGCGCGCATGTTATTGTGAAATTATTGACAAGTAACCAGCTCAATCACCACATGAAACATTGACAATTAGATCTGCCCCGGCGACGCCTATGGATCCTTTCCTGAATCCAAACTCCATTGCACACGAGCAGGATTTCCCCTGTGGATCATCAATCAAGGTCAAGGTTTGTGAAATATACTCCACCACTGCCCCATCCCATCTCACCATCTGCTTGCTTCCTGCTGGTGGCCTCTCTCAGCCAATCTACGTTTCATTTCGATGATTTGAATGTTATCATGCACGTAATTTGATACATGTTCTCATGCTTCTTACATATTACAATTTCGAACTATAAAATTACTTAGTAAAATTTACTACAAGCATACTCCTTTGTATCCACTTTGAAGATCAAAATATGCATTGTTTTCATCATCAGCTATTTCATTCAGCTTCCCCTCGCCACCCCCTTGTTCTCGCGGCCTACGACAAACCATAGGTGTACCACTGCCACCGTTGTTGAGGAAGAATATGGAAGAGGTATGGGCGAGAAGACAAGGGAGCAACATGGTCCCACCACAACTGGCAAGGGACGTAGCATTGCGAAGTCGGTAAAAAGGTAATAAACCGGGACAATTATTCATCTTATTTATGTTGCATAGTTTTGTCTCTAAACTTGCATTGATCTCTTTCCCGGAAATTGTGTGTGCTATTGCAGAAAAGGAATCATTTTTCTCCTTGAGAGGTATTATTATGATCGTTGGCGGATAGATGGATTTATCCCACAAATGCAGGCTTTGTAAGTCTTTTCTTTACCTTTCCGAATACTATCATTATGTATCTGGTGTTGTTGACAATGTGAAACAACCAAGCTTAATAATAAGCAACATATCCTTTTGATATCGATAAAATTAACTTTCATGTCTCAAGGTCTCAATATATTTGTAGAAATACCATCATTAATTGTAAAAATGGATGTGTGCGGCAACACGCATTAAAAGCGCACGCGGCTGGAGCACCCCTCACTCCCACCACACCAGCCCACAAATCCCCAATGGAGAGGATGGGGGGCGTGGGTTCCTCCACGAGTCAACGGCGGGGGGAGGAGGCGCCGATGGCCGGCCCAGACTACCTGATGTCCCTTCCGCCTGAGATGCTCGATGACATCCTCCGTCGGCTCCCCTTCGAGAAGTTGGTCGGCACCTGCTGTCTCTCCCCCGCTTGGCACCGGCGATGGGAATCCGTCCCCGGCCTCGACATTTGGTTCAGTCGAGGATCCTCCACCGCACGCGATCCACGCTTCCTGCTGTGGCCGTGCGCCGCGCCCGTCCACAAATTCACTGCCTGCAGCCTGTGGCCGTGCGCCGCGCCCATCCGCAGCTTCACCGCCCATGTCCAAAGGCGCCACTCCCACCGCCCTGCCCGCTGGCTCCTTGCCCTGGCGCACAAGCGCGTCAAGATGCTCAAGCTCAAGTTCGACGAGCCCTGGCCCGCCCACTCGCCCCGCCCGCCCGTGGTCGGCCCGGCCCTTTACTCCTGCAGCACACTCACCCACCTCCAGCTCTGTGGCTATTGCCACTTGTTGCGCGCTCCTCAGGGCTTCACTGGCTTCCCCAACCTCTTCACCCTCTGCCTCGAGTACGTGGTCCTCCCTTTCCATGGCGCCGCGGCGCAACTCCAACTCATAATCTCCTCGGCACCGCACCTCACAAGGCTCTTGTTGGATGATGTCATGATCGGCGACGATGAGGCTAATATCGAAACATGTGCCATCCAGGCGCCCAACCTCCGTTTCCTCAGGTTGACCATGTCCCTTGACAACGGATGCCGAATTGTGGGGGATCTCCCATTGCTGGAGGTGGCACAAATTTCCATTGATCCCCTATTCGGGACCCCAAACTTCATCAACACTTTCCGACGGATTTCTATTGTTAAGAAGCTTTACTTGCACACCGACTCAGATCAGGTACAAAACTACATTGCGTCAAATGTCCATGGAACAAATAGTTGAATTCTATTTTTTTTTAATTTGAGGCGACATGCATTGATGGCAATCTCTAAACTATGTCCATTATTTATTTTTCTTTTTGAGGAAATGTCCATCGTTATTTAATTGTCAAAGCACTGATATTGCTGAGAGCAACTCTAGTAGAGTCGCCATCCCGTGCCATGCCATCACAATTTTTGAAGCGCTCTCCATATCTGGCCTCCCAGATTGCCTATTTGTTGCCTCGAAGGTCACTTTGGAGCGCACTCCATCTAGGAAACTCGTGGCACGAAGGAAGTTTTAGCTCGCCCGCAACTCATCTTCCACCTCCCTTCCCCTTCCCCTCCACCTCCCCCTTGTCCCAGAGCCCTAACCGCCGCCCCCGCACTGACCGCTCTTCTCCGTCATAGCCCAGATCTAGGATTGATAGTTCATCCAGATACAACAGGGGGTTGGTGAGAGGCTCAGAGAACAGAGTGAGAGGTTTCAGCTGGCCCTCGCTTGGATCTTCAGAGCCAGGCGACTCATTGTCCGCCACGAAGGCGAAGGCGTGACATTTGAGCTCCTCGGTGTTGGATGTTGCAGAGGTCCTCTACGCGGCGAGCTCCTCAAAGAAATAGTAAGCCAACAATAGGTGGGTCTCATGTGTAAAACAAATACTACTATGAAGGTTGTGTTTGGCGAATCTGGCTTTGCACATAGCCCTAGGAGCCTCCAAAATGCTCCCTCAGTCTGAAATTACTTGTCATATAAATGGAACCAGTTGTAAGGAGCTGACTCAGCAAACAATTAACACATACACCCCTATATTTGAAAAATAAAAGCAATCAACCCATCCCCCCGTGGAGCAGCGCTACTGCCGAAGCAGCGGGAGCTCGGCCGACACGGCGGCGCCCAAACCCTGCCGACCATTTGGATGCCGTGGCGGGGAGCATGAGCCCCGACAGGGCGGACACAGAGACGAGGAGGAGGTGGAGCAGGGAGGAGATGGGCAGGAGCGAGCAGTTGAGCGCGGCGTGCGCGCCCCGGGGCGCGTCGCGGTGGCGGACAGGAATCACGAGCAGGTCGGCGTGTTCGCGACACAGCGCCACAACCTCCTGCTCGGCGTGCCCGTGGCAGCCGCAGCGACGAGGACCTGCGGCGGCGAGCAGCAGTAGCCACACCGGCGGGGAGTTGCAGTGCCGAGCAGCAGCACGCTGGGCGGAGCACTCGCCAGGCGGCGGAGCTCCGACAGCACAGCGGCAGGGGCCGGGTGAACGCGTAGGATTGGAAGCCACTTCATGCCGGGGCCCTGAGCTTGTGGCTAGGGGCGAGCCGCCGGCCAGGGAAGAGGGAGGCCGCCCCGCGAGCAACGCCAGGGAGGAGGGAGGCCATCCCGTGGTGGCCAGCCACCACCTTGGAGGAGGCAGGGGACGGGGGTGGGAGGGGGGCTGATTGCTTTAAAAAATTTTAAATAAGGGTGCCTTTGTGAAATCCAGGGAGGTGTATGTTAATTTTTTACCAAATCATCCCTTTACAATCCGGCCCCACTTGTCAGAAAGTGATCAATCAGGCTAAATCACCTGATCAATGCAATTTGCAAAAAGTTTACTAGATACATGGTGACTTTTGCAAATAATTAGGGACCAGGTATTTTTCCGTAAACGAAGCCCCAAATGTGGTGGTTTTTTGCAATTAACTCCTGTTAAGAGCATGGCGTTACTACATGAAGTATTCAACAGTCATCTTGTATAAATAGTAATGGTAAGAGCTTGGAAGTAACTATTTAATTTTTTAAATCATAATGGTAATCTTTTGGTGCGTGGATACTGGATATATAGGCAATCATCTGTTCACCTTTCTCATTTTTTGTATGGCACTGTGCAATGTGAATTCATTCATGAAACCCACTCTAGATGCAGCAAACAGACATTGCTAACAGTTTCCCTCTTCGATTACGAAAACACATTGCTAACAAAGTCACTCTTAGCTGATTAGAGTTATATGTCACCCCGATGTAAACTTGCACTAGGACCATATGCTAATCTAACTGTGTTCTATGTTTTCCAGACTATGGAAAATCCGCTGGAAAGGATTTTATGGACGTTCCAGAACTTGAGGGCTGTGCAACAGACTGCAAATTTCGGCAAATTCCCAAGCATTATGTCGATATTTTCTTCACTGAGATTTGGTCCTCACATTGAAAAACTCAAAATTCAGGTAATATAAGATGCACCCTTGAACTTGTATGTCTCGGTTAACAGACATCCATTAATGGATTGAGTTGTTTAACTGACACAGCAATCTTGGACTTCCTTGTGTAGGTAGTCAGGCCGGAAGTTGAAACTGATAATGATGATGCCATCGACCAAGATATTCTTGATGCAGTGATATATGATGACCTGTTTGCTAATCTCAAACATGTCTCGGTGGATCATCCGAAGTATTTACCAAATGACATGTGGTTTATGAAGTTTCTGCTATCAAAAGCAGGGATGTTTGAATACTTTTTTGTCAGTTTCAACCATGGAGAAGAAACCAAAGCTTATGTGGAAGCATGTAAAGAGTTGGCAACGTGTGAAAATGCGTCTCCCGAAGATATGCTCATACTAAGGCCTAGAGACAAGCCTACCCCAGATATTTAAACCCCTAATCATGTTAGTTGCTGCATGCTTAAACATAGATGATACCAGATGTGGTTTTCCTTTTTGAGGTGGACTTCACCAATTGCCATGTTTGTGACTTGTTGTTTCAGATGCTCATATGAACAATGCACAAGTAAGACCTCACATCGCAATGTTGTGGATCTCTATAAATTTTTAACATTGGATCTCTTGCTAGGAAACTGCTCGACATTTATTTATTTTTAATCACAAAATTTATCTGTTGGGCCACATTTGAACCAGCTCCTAACTTGCAGAATTCCTTCCACCCACCCGTGTTAGGCATGTTGCACGCTCGTGGTGTAATGTTTGCTTCTTAAATTGGATCACTTGTGGTGTGCCATAATTTCTTAGCACCCTACCCTGCTTATCGTACATAAGATTTCTTGCCAAGTCTTACCACAGGTGTGACTAATAATTTTCTCCCTACAAAAGTTGTGACTTGCTGACACATTTGGCACAAAAACTGTGGCAAATTTAGGCACCAACCAAACAGACTTGTTGTCTGAAGTCTTGTGTTCTCTGTCGTCTTGATAATTGCACGTGCATTATTATGCCTCCCATCCTTATGCACAAACCAATTTTCAAATGCAAAAAACATGGAACACTAGACTTGCAATGCATTCTCTAGCCATCTACGTCCTTTTGTTTTTTCTCGACTTTGTGTTTGGAAGTTTGTAGAAGATTGGAATGGTACTTGTTGAAGATAAATGTCTTTCCCCTTTTGCTGAAGGCCAAAAGTGTTTAGTTTGTTCTGATAGTAATCCGTACTCTTGGTATCCTAAATCCTTGTACTATATATGGTCAGTAATAAGATAAAGTTGGTGATCACTGGCCACAAGACCAATTTTTATCAGAGTCTCAATCTAGTCCATACAACCCTATCATTAACTGGATCATGTTCAACATTGTATGGAGCCTCTCAAAATTATCCTAGAGTCTTTACTTGGTAGAATCTTAACCTGTAAAAATTCTAACAAAATTGTGATCGTGTTCAACATTATCATTTGACCCTATTTGATTCAACCATTTCTTGTGATTTGTTGTATACATTTGTCATGACAAAGTACCAAATGCTCTTTTCTTTGCCCTATATTTCTCATACAGAGATTCCAATGTATCACAGATTAAAAAAATATATATAGGTAGAACCAGACATGATCATAAATTCTACATCAACCCTAGGAAGTCCAGTGCTAGCAAGGGAAGACCGGTCAAATTCTTGATCACGAGCTGATGAATCCCTCAAAAGGTCGGACCTCAAATCCCAACGTCGTGGATCACTATAACAAAAACTATCATCACAACACTTACCATGAACTGATTATCCTTTGCCCCATCCATGAAAGGTGACGCTAAGGAAGAACTAATTGCCTCTTCAGGCTGGTTATTTTCTTCCCAGTGTCTCCTATCCCCACGAGTCATGACTAATACTCCCTCCGTCCAGAATTACTTGTTATAGAAATGAATGTATCTAGACGTATTTTTAATTCTAGATACATCCATTTCTATCAATTTCTACAACAAGTAATTCGGGACGGAGGAAGTATGAAGAGAAAGAGTCACTCCACACTACCAAAGCAAACTAGTTATATAGCTCTACACACAACTGCACATACACTGTACAGCTCTCCCACAATTTATATAACATGGTGTGAAGAAAGAAAAGAAAGTATTCCAAAGTTGGAGCTATGTGCACAGTACTATACATGTCATTGTCAGACAAGCAATGTGAAATACACTCTCAATAACACAGTGGCCATTTACTTCAAAGTTGGAGCTTATCGCTCTATCTTTCACAACACAGTACATCAGCACCAAGTTTCAACAACCATGCAAGCAATAGAGCAAAGCAATTGCATAGATCATGAGTTCACATCTCACAATAGTACTCTTCTGAGCACCAAACGGTTCATGGGAATTTAAGCACAACAAATTACAAGCAGATTGACACAATAATGTGGGAGACTTGCCGGTGTTGCAAACTTCAAGTGGCAGCAACCGTGGGGGGAGGGAAGAGGGTTATCTCCACATTGTCATGAACACCCTGCAGAAGCATTTCACCGTCGTAGGTGACAACTTTCCTCTTCTTGGCGGCCCGCAAGGTGCCAACTAATGCTTCAAATATGTTTGCGCATCGGTCGTCATTGAAGATGACACCAAACTTGACCTGCAAACCACAATACTTCAATTACACAAGTTGACATCCATTGATTATGTTCACAAGATGCAGGAAAGCTGCGCTACAAACTTTCTCATGGATAAGTTTCTATGGTTCCTGTAAAATCATATAAGTTCCTGTGTTACAAGCCTAACCATTGAAAACGATACTAATAGGATGCATGTTTATACCTCACAAACACATAACTCCTTCAGCAAAACAAGAACTGCATTTAGCTAGTCTTTGAATCATGAGTTCAGATGCCTGGTGCAGTGTTGTGCTTCAAGAATATGCCATGTCAGCATAAGCATGAAACATCAAGATTTATGCAGCTCTATGAAGTCTACAATAATGATGTCACACTGACTGAAGTATTCTTGTGTCCATTTGTCTGTTTTGATGTCAAAATTTATGAAGAGTTAAAGGCCGAGGCAAGTTAAAAAATATGTGATTGACAGGGCAACGTGCTACACACAATAAGTCTCCCTCCCAAGTCCAGAGATAGGGGTGGTTATAGCCATCTCATCAAGTCGAGAGGCGGATATCTTTTTACAGTTTCTAGGCAAAATGGGTGGTTTTAGCCATCTCATCAAGTCCAGAAGTGTATGTCGTTTTACATTTTCTAGGTAAAAGAATGGTTTTAGCCATGTCATCGAGTCCACAAGTGTATGCCATTTTGGCATTGCTCTGATTAACAAGTATTTCTCCTGTTAATGCTCTTCCTTGGAGAGAGCACACCAGAATTAAGAAAAAATTAGAGGACCTAGGATTAAGAGAAGGAAATGATGATTAACTGAGGATATTCCTTAATTCTCATGACCATGGCAAAAACGACCAACATTACTGAACAGAGGGAGTACTTAATTTAGCATTTGTCAAAAAAGAGGAAGATGGAGAAATCCTAGTGACGAGCTGTTTTAAGCCACTAATAAGCACTTTAGAACCTTACATGGTCAAGAAAGAAGAAACAAAAGGGAATATGTGACTGAAGCCTACAACATGACATAATACTACTAGGCGACTTGACACTTGGAATGGGAATGCAAAACTCATTAGACGGTGCAATGCATTTTTCATGTTCTTGTCTAATCTCATTCAGTTATGAGCAGGCTATAACAGCAACTTAATGAACATAGCCATCTTCTTGAAATTGTCAACATTCAGATAAAACTGTGCTACAGTGTTATAAGGAAAACTTAGCCGTGGCTTGCGGAAATTCAGGAGAAAGTGCACAGTTACTCAGTAATTGTTTGTAAATTTCTTTTTCTCGTAAAATCGTAGTGGATGTCTTGATTGCCAATAGGGCATCCATCCCCTTGCATATCAGACTGCAGTGGCATGTGCCGCGAGCTGGTGGTTTCTGCGCGTCTGGTGGATAAAATGTGAACACATCGAACTGAATATACAGTAACCATAGGAAAATGTATACAGCAGTAAAATTCTGTCCCACGGGCAAAGAAGGGGAAATTCGTCCTATGGTTTTGGTTCGATCTTTTCATCAGCTTGTCAGTTATCCAGACCTTTATTTATAAAGCAGTGCCATGTGCGGCGACCTGGCGGTTTCTTAGCACTTCTGCGCGCCCAGTAGATAAAATGTGAACACATCATCATACTGAATACGATCATATTGAACACATCATACAGGAACAATAGTAGGAAAATTTATACTGCTTTGTAAAATTCTGTCCCACGGCAAAGGAAGGGGAAATTCGTCTTTACGGTTTTGATCCGATCTATTCATCAGCTTATAAGTTACCCAGACCATTCAGTTTGTTTTAAAATGCAAATGGGTTTCATCAGCTATGTTCCATGGCCCTGCGCTACTGGTCTCACCAAACAAGAACAAGAACAAGAACAAGAAAAACAAAGCCTTTCAGTCCCAAACAAGTTGGGTTAAGGCTCAGAACTACGTACAAATCATGGATCTGCACTGCGCACATCATTTTCAGAACCCAACAATTCGTTCAGACGGACGAATCCGCCGGCCCGCACACACACCAGCGGAACCGCAGAGATCGCCGCGGGATCCAGCAAAACGGGCAATGACGGGAGAATCCGCATCGGGCGATCGGCGGCACGCGCCAAACCGCCTGCTTGCCGGCGTGAGACGGTCGAGAGAATGGGGGTCGAGATCGGGCAGAACGCGGGGGGAGATGGCGGATCTGAGTACCTTGTAGGAGCCGTCGGGCTGCTGCTGGCCGAGCCTCTGGATCTCCTCCCGGAGCTTCCCGACCTCCTCCTCGACGTGCCCAAGGTTCATGGCGCCGCTTCTTTCTTTCTGCGATGCTTCTTGGATCTTGGCGCGGCGGGATGCTTGTTAATGGGGAATTTTCTTTTTTGTCGGGGTAGATGGAGGAGAGCCCGCGGTTGAAGACTTCAGTGGCAGTGGCACCAACCGTTGGGGCAGGAGCACATGGGCCGTTGGATCGGAGATGGACGGGCGAGATGGAGGCAACCATGGATCAAGTCGCACACAAATATCACGTTACACAAAGGGAAACCATGGATTAAGTCCCCATGGTGTCAAAAAATGGATTAAGTCTCCATTGGACTTTTTTTTTTAGAAAAAGTCTCCATGAGACATTGATTTAAAGGCAGATGGATAAACTCGTCTCGAGCTGCCTTGTTTAGCTAAGGTGAGAGGCAACATCGAATTTTGTACATGGTGTGTAGTTTTCTTTTTAATAAAAAAAATTGGTGGCGGGTCTCGATGGTGGTGATGGTGGAGACAGTGTTGTGAGAGTGTGACACGTCCATTTTACATCACTATTTCTTATCACAAGATTTTCAAAATTGCTCATATTTTACACAATATCACACCATTCGTATATCTTTGTCTTCTTAATTTGCATGTAGCAACTAAGCAGGTGTCGGGGATATACCCCGCGGCGTAAACCGGCCGGAAGTATAACCCGGCCGGACTTAGCGGTTTGCTTGAGACCCGGCTGAGACTTGACGGTTCACTGGCGACCCGTTTGGAACTGGCGGTTTACGATTCATTGGTAATCCGGCAGGCTGGTCAGAGGAGCGACAAGACCCGGTGGTCTAACGGGCGGTTCATGAAGGCCGGTTCATACTATGGTGGTCCGGTTTACAAGGAAAGGCATAAGGAATATTTACCTTACAAGGAGTTAAGACCTGGACTTGTATCCGGTTTGTATTAGAGATAGACTAGTCCTAATCCTAATAGGACTCCACATGTAACCCGACCCTTCAACATATATAAGGAGGGGCAGGGCTCCCCAAAGAGGGACAGAGAACAATCAATAATCTCTAGGGCTAGACACAACTAGAGGAGAGCAGGTTTACGGCGACTCCCTCATGAGCATAATGAGACCTAGCCACAAACAGCATGTAGGGCTATTCCGGATGATGTTTCCCGGGGCCCGAAGCTGTCTAAATCCTTGTCTTGTGTGTCGCGTCTCTCATCCCGATCAACCCCTTTCAAGCTACTACATAGATGCATTGGCCTCGCGACTATGTACTGACACTAAGGACATCTGTTGTGACAAATCCACGACAGCAGGGATTGTCAGAAAACTACAAAAAACAACCAATAATAATAATAGTAGCAAAGAAATTAGTTATTCGGAGCTTGGAAAAGTTAGGAAAAACATAAAGTCTAAATTACATGGGAAGAGAGCCAGGGGCACCGGACCCAAGCCAGGGAGGTGCATGTGGGGGCTTACACGGCCTGACCCGGGCCGCGAGTCAGGGGCGTGTGGGGCCCACATGGCAGCCTTGCCTCTCTCTGGCGCCCCTGGTCATATTTTACCCTAAAACCTATGCCTCTAATTTACATGGTTTTTCCGCCACCATCTTCGAGGCGGAAAGAAAACAAAGCACTTCTATCTCACAGAGGACTGATCTGCCGGGACCATTCCCCTCCAAACATGGGAAATCAAAGCCATCAACATCACCAACACTATGTTCATGTGGGGATCATCATCACCAACTCCAATCTTCACTAACACCATCTCTATCTTACCTCCATCTCCATCCTCTTTTCAATCTATGAAATATTACCTCGGGTCTGTTGTTGAGACCACTTTCACGGTGTTAATTGCCGCTTGGGGAGTTGATGTTTAGTGCTTTATTGATGAAGATTTGTGTGTTTAGATTGTTATCTATGTTATTACCCAATTTGATCATGATCATTAAGATGCCTCGTGAGTATTACGCTTGAGGACTTAGGAGGAACCCAGTTGTTAGCAACCATCTGAAATTGCATAAAGTTCAATGTTGCTTCTCGGGCTCAAGTTGCTCTTCCTCTCATGCAACGCGCTTGCCGACGGTATCTCAACCATTGTACACGACGGTCGTCTTTGTTGCGGCATGTAGGCAGCTCCGGCATGTGTCTCACTAGCTTCCTACATCGGCGGGTTGTCGGCCGTCTCACCGGCTCTTGCATGTCCTGGGTTGACGCGTGTCCCACCGGCCCACAAGGTTTAAATTAGACTTCACTTTTTCCTTGTCTATCGAAAATTATCACACTCCCAATCAGCAACTGTGCCACTATTTCTTTTACCATGTCTTAGACCCCTTCCAATGTTCCACCTTGTATAGATGCTAAGGCTGCCATGTAGGCAAAAAATCTGATGTGGCAATGTAGTTATGAGGAGAGAGATGAGTGTGGTGACCCCAGGAAAAAACAATGTCAAGCGCGAGAATCTAGGCAAAACGCTTAAATGAAAGAAGCCCACCAATACATGAAGAACTTTAGTTATAAAATCATTAAATGAGAGATGAATAATTGCTAAAGTTTTTAATGTGCTTAGCACCTCATGTAAGCATCCATGCATGCATTGGAAGTAGGCTAAGGTCAAATCTACTAGTACTAGAGTCCAAACAACTCTTCCACCTCAGCGGCTGGCCATCGTTTCCTCCCCGCCCCTCGCGTGCCGCCGCGTCGGCATCCGGCGGCCGCGAGCGCGAGCGCGACTCCGCATCGGGAGAATCACTGTTCCAAAATCACTGACGCGCGGGACGACGCAACACGCGCCCCCCACCCCCACCACGAGCAGACGTGGACGCCGCGAGCGGTGGCACGGCACGCCTCCGCCTCCGCCTCCGCAACAACCACTCCCAATCCCACGCGGCCTCTCGACCCTCCCACTCCCACGAGGACGAGCACCCACCCACCGGAGCAGCAGCGGAGACGCGCAGAGGAGCCGAGCCAGGCGGGCGGCGGCAGATGGCGGAGGCGGAGGGGGAGGTGAGGAGGGACATGTGGGGGCAGGACTACCGGACGGCCTCCGCCGACTGCGCGGCGGCGCTGGACGACTACTACGCGCAGACCATGTCCTTCGGCCGCGGCCGCGGCCGCGCCGTGCTCCGCGCGGCCGCCGCCGACCCCGCCTGCGCGCTCGCCGCGCTGCACGCCGCGCACTTCGTCGGCCCGCGCGACCGCGCCGGGGCCGCCGCCTTCCTCGCCGCCGCCGCCGGCAGCCTCGTAAGCCTCGCGTCTGCCCGGCCGGTCTCCTCGCTCCTTTTCCCCTTCCGAATCCTCCGTTGACTTTCAGCGCGTTCCTTTGCTTCCACAAGGGCAAGGCGACGGAGTACGAGAGGGCGGTGTTCCGGGCGCTCTCGGCGCTCGTCGGCGAGGACAGGGACACGGAGGTGGCCGTCGACCGGCATTTCGAGGTTCGCCGCGGCTTGATTTGATTTCTCGTGACGATTTGGAAGCGGCCACCACCAATTGACTGATGAAAAGCATGCTTCTTGTGTGCGACAGCTGCTCAAGGAGTTCCCCAGGGATCTCATGTCCCTCAAGAGAGCGCAGCTCCTCTGCTTCTATGTGGGACGGCCGGACACATCCCTCAAATTTGTTCAACAGGTAAGCTGAGAATTACTACAAGAGGTCTGGTTTTGTGCTTACAATTTTCATATTTAACCCGGGGACAGCAATGCCGTTTCTTTCGTGCATTGGGTGCACTTGTGTGAAGTAAATTTTAACAGCACCCACAGAAACTTCCAGTGAAATAAAATTTAGTGATTTCTCAAAGGAGCTGTATGCCCACTGAATGAAACCCAGTGACAGTGTAACATCTTTTTACCATGTTCATTAGAAATTGTGTGGCTGTGCTGATAGCCCAATGCAGAAACTTTGAATCAAGCAGCTCCTCCTATGAAAATGCTACTGTACTAAGTAAGTACTCTTTCTTTCTGACTGATTGATGCCGCTCGTTGCTGATCAGGTTTTGCCGGAGAACCAAGATCGGAACTATATATACGGCATGCTCGCTTTCCCTTTGCTAGAGCTCGGAAGAATGGACGAAGCTGAGATAGCTGCTCGGAAAGGCTTGGCTATAAACAAGAACGACTTCTGGTCACAGCATAATGTATGTGGATGGTTTGTGATTTTGGCTATATGTAGCTTTGGTGATTACATCTAGTTGCTGACCTGTAAGTAGTATGAACCTTATATAGTACCTGGTGACATGGGTATTTAGTAAATCGGTCATAGGAGTTGCCTGCCGAATAATAGCATCAAGCCTTTTTTCAATCAGTCACAGCGCAATGTGCGCGTGTTTTGAGGTATCGAATATGCAGAGAACCAGTGTTTAGACTTGTTAGCTTAGAACAAATTACTACTAACAAAAATAATGATTGTTGAGGAGATGATTAAATAAATTACAACCATAACTAAACTAAAATTAGGCAACAAGATAGAGATCAAACTCTGCTAATCAAGATGTTAAAATCCTCCTCTAGGCTAGGGTCACTTGATACAGTTTCAGATAAATGAATCCAATAACAATTACTCCCTCCGTCCCATAATATAAGAGCGTTTTTGACACTACACAGTTTTATTAGGACAGTCTGTGCGAAGTATGAAAGACTTTCCAGTGGTAAGTAAGGTGAAGGACTTGTGAAAGGAGCAGAGCATTAAGTGGCAGTATACTAGTGTCAAAAACGCTCTTATATTATGGGACGGAGGGAGTAGCAACTAGCAACTATACTGCCACTTAATGCTCTGCTCCTTTCACAAGTCCTTCACCTTACTTACCACTGGAAAGTCTTTCATACTTCGCACAGACTGTCCTAATAAAACTGAATACCAGGCTCATGTCTATCGTTAGACATTCAATAACCATCCAGGGCTGATTACTAGCTTATTAAAACAGTTGACCTATCCATATGTCTTAAGTTGCAGTTAAATACCATGCCAGGGGACAAAATGGTTTACTCCCTACTTGATCGAGATGTACTCATGGCATAGTTTAGGATGACTAGAAGGCAACACGACCCTGGATAACTTATAGGGGAGGGATGTGTTGCACAACACCAAGGGTTGGTAGTGTGGAGGCTTTGCTGTCCTGCAAACTCTGCCAAGCGAGGTTTTTCTTGCAGGATCTGCACATATACCCAAGTAGTTCTTGGACTGTTTCTTTTTTCGAGCAAAGGACCATGACCCGGTGTTTCATTAAAAACTTTTCCATTGTTCAGAGTTCTTGGACTGGTCAACTAAGATTTGGACAAATATGACACAATCAGTTTCATTTAGCTTAGTCAGTGAGTTCATTCAGATGCTATGGTATTTTTTCTCTTAACGTTGATCCTTTGTGGTCCACATCCTTACATTTTCGTTTCTTTGGAAGACATGATATTGAATACTTTCTTTGTCAAAGGGAAGTCATGATAATTTTCTTGTTATGGTGAGATATGTATGTATGACCTTAGTGAATTCTCCTCATGCTAGGGCTGTTAAATTAAGATAACTTACCTTAGCATGCGAGTTTCACTAGCTGATCTGTGCATATTAAAGCAACAAATCGTTCTTTAATATAAGCTACATCCTACATTCTATCTTGCAGATGTGCCATGTTTTCCAGCAGGAATGTCGCTTCAGAGAAGCTACTGAATTCATGGAATCATGTTCTCCATCATGGACATCATGCTCATCATTTATGTATGCAGTTTTCCACTTTATACCCTTTGTAGTGATGCAAATAAAAAAATCAGGAATGTAATTTCTTAGAAACTCTGTTTCCTTCTTCCTTGTAGGTTTACCCACAACTGGTGGCATGTTGCAGTCTGTTACTTGGAAGGCGAAGCCCCTATTAGGAAAGTTATGGAGGTATATGATCAAAACATCATGAAGGAACTCGATAGAAGTGATTGTGAGCCAGCAGAGGTATAATGTTATTGGTGATTATTTTTCCTAGATATTGACGTCTGAGACACTGAATATTTATCATGCCTTCAGGTGTACGTGAATGCTCTTGGTTTGCTACTCCGTTTATATGTGCGTGGTGAGATAGGTCCAGCCAAAGAGAGGCTAACACCATTGCTAGATGAACTTAAGAATGAGGTACTACTACTGGAAACATTTATTATATCCATTAGAAGATGTAGATTTAACTGTGCTGCCTATTCTCAAGAGCATTTTAAGATATAAATTAAAGCTATAGGAGATCCATTCTTCTGACTATTTCAGTTTGAACTTTGTCCAGTCCATTTGGCATGCGGAATGGCTCCTTGATTTACTTATATTATGGGCATTATCTAGTATGAATGAAGTTAAAGCAGCAGAAAATCTGCTGGACTCACTACAATCAAGGTCAGATATCTGAATGGTTCTCTTTTACTGGAAACATAAGACTGTCATGTTGCAAGTGTTCTCAATATTTGTTTTGTTTTTTCCTTCAGAGTCTCTTCAATGGACATGAAGAGACAGCAAGTGATGCAGAAGGCAATTCAGGTGTGCTAAATTCTTTGTGCAAGGTCAAATGCTATTGGAGAGATACCACATGTACAGTGTATTAATACCTAAGAGAACATTGACATTAAGCAAAAAAAAGTATTAATATTCTTGAAAAATGGGATGCTCAATTTTGGTTCCTAAATTTGACTGGCACATTCATTTGTGGTGGACTGATATCAAATAATGTTGCTTTCCAGTATCTCTTGTTATTTTTTAATTTCCTCGACTTTTTGCTTGCTTGTCTGTTGCACGATTCGTTGTGGTGATAATATCACAAATTTTCACTGGAGAAGTTGATCGACTTTTTTGTGCCGTTTGTTGCTTCCTTTGATACAGCTAGCCGATGCTGTTTATAAATATGGAAAAGGAGAGCACAAGGCGGTGTTTGACGCCCTGGGTCCAGACTTCGATGGGCTTGGCTATAAAGTAGGATCACTGAACCTAGTGTTTCAAGACAAGTAATTATGAATTTGCTTTTACTGAGCATCAACAAATGGTACAATTAGATGATTGGTGCATCGGATGAACAAGTGGACGTCTTCAATGAAGTTTGGTACACTGTGCTAATAAATTCTGGAGAGACGTCTACAGGTATTTGGTCTAAAATGCTTGGAAAAAAAACTAGTATTCCCTCCGTTCGGAATTACTTGTCGCGAAAATGGATGTATCTAGAACTAAAATACGTCTAGATACATCCATTTCCGCGACAAGTAATTCCAAACAGAGGGAGTATCTTTTGTTGCTCTTTATTCAAGTGAGGAGCTAGCTAACATAGTTTTGATGGTACACAGCGATTGAGCTGCTCGTCAAACAAATCAGCAAACGAGAGGGTGCACCTTTCTTGTGGCGCTTGCTGGTAGAGTGCTTTTGCAACCACACTGCTCTCTTTCTATTCTACTCCCTCTGTTCCTAAATGTAAGTCTTTTTAGAGATTCCACTACAAACTACATACGGATGTATATAGACATATTTTAGAGTGTAGGTTCACTCATTTTGCTCCGTATGTAGTCCATAGTGGAATCTCTAAAAAGACTTATATTTAGGAACGGAGGGAGTACCTTGCATTCTCGCTGCAATCTCTTAACTGACTTACTAAAGATTTGAAAACTGTCTGTAAACTCATGAGCTGATAGCCGTATAAAAAAGATGAACTTACCGTGCACCAACCACATCAATCCATTAATACTGGCTGAGACTTTTATCTGGAATTTAGAACTCGTTATGGCTCATAAGATGATTAGTCCTTTTTGGACATTCCAGTGAAGCTGTTGTGTCTTGGAGGTGACGCTCTGACCACCAATTGTTTATGAAAATTAGTTGACTCACATGGACACAATTGTACATCATATATAAAGTTGTATTTCATGATCAATTTACTAGTAACATTAATTTGACGTTGTCGATTCTAGCAGTTGGTCCTCTTATGGCAGTTTTTTAATGATCTTATCATCCCTTTTTCGCAAAAGAAAGAAAGAAAGAAAAGTTTATAGCAGCTCTACAGACTCACTTGAGTTGTGATCATTGCACATAAGAAGACACTCCCTAGATGCCGGGATTTTTTTCTGTATTCTGGTAACTGTGATGAAACTACTATGAGGTAAGATCTTTGCTTCGTGTTTTTTGCAGGAGAAAGCATACACAGTGGAGGGCAGAGGTGCGGATGCTTCAGTGGCCACCGAGAAGGCAAATGCTCTACAAGCTGCTCATTTTCATTAGTGTCGAGTTCCGGCTCGTTCACGGAAAGGTTATATGTACTTGTTGATGTATGTATGGGTGTAACTATTCTTGCTGGTACGCACAATGGAAGTTTATATTCTCTAATAAATCACAGTATGGAGTCGTGCGGTGCTTGCGCAACTCCCTCTGCTGCAACAAACCCAACTCTTCTCTGCAGCAACCGCACATACGCACACACAACCAAAAGCAAACCAACATATTTTGTTTTCAAATGCACATGCACGAGGCTGAAGAAATGCATTTCTTCACCTGAAGCACAACGCACTGGAGAGACCATCTTCTTCCTGTTTTTTCTAGGTGAAAGAGCACGGTGTACGGATCTCGGCACCATGTTTCAGTAGCGGAAAATCCAAATTTTATTCATGTCTTGGCCCTTTCGGTCCATATGGGCTATTCCTTCCCAGCAAGGGCTTCAGCGGCATATATAGCAACCAATGCAAGACGGCTGAGTGTGCTCAAACTACTAAAACATATATACACACCAAGAGAAGAGAAGAGAGGGGAATCTCTTGCCTGCCATGGCTCTGGCTCTGAGCGACCGACGAAAGCATCATCTCCTCTCCGTCGCCGTCGCCGTCGCCAAGCGTCCAAAGTCCTAAGTCCACGCGCACCCCGCACACCAAGCGTCCAAAGCTCTATCCGGCATGTCCGTATACTCTACACACGAACGGACCAGTATCAATGTTGATCTCACAAGTGAGAAGCAGAGCATGTGTCATATGATTTAGCTAGTCATTTAAAAGTTACTGCTATATCAAGGAAAAATTAATCTCTTAATAAAATAATATTCATCCTATTTACCGTCCTAAGTGCAAGTACCTTACTAAAACAAATGATCACTACTATACTACTAGTCGACTTGCAGGTTATATAGAAAACAGAGCACTACTATGCTTATATGGTTAGTTTGCACAACCTGAAGCAATAGTCCTCGACTTCTACTTATTTTCCAAAACCTGAATATTTGGTACACAAGTGCAGCTACATCTCTTAATAATAATGGTTATGTGAATGTTTATGGATGATCTCTTAAAGATAGAAACTTCAGTTGAACTCCCAAGAACTGCACACTATAAAATACGTGTATTTGTCACTTCATTTTGGCAAACATCCAAATTAAGTATTCATATACAACACAACAATCACAACATCGGCAGACTACCAAGAAGATTGTGCCTAATCATGCACTGATTCTCTCTTCCCAAAACTGAAGCATTTACAAGGTTCTCGTGTAGAACCCACAACAGTTTTTTTAGTGTTATTGTTTGACTGTAAATCCTAATATTAGCATGACTCACTAGTACTCCCTCCGTTCCAAAATAGATGACCCAACTTTGTATTAACTTTACTATAAAGTTGGGTCATCTATTTTGGAACGGAGGGAGTACAAATGATGGTTCTCGAAGAAATGGCCAGGCACCGTGAGACCAGCTAGGTTGGCAGCGGCAGGAGTCGGAGAAACCACTGCCACCGGGAGAGGAGCGGGGAGCTTCTAGTGGCCGGGTCAGGGAGCCTAATGGCCAGGTAATGCCAAATCCGTTGGCAGCAAGGTGACGAGGGCGCGTGGCCTGCGGTCAAGCACGCCTTCCACACACGAGCAATCGGTTTATTCCTAGTGGCATCTGCGGAGCTCTCTGTAGTGTAATGCTCGACAAATCAAAACAGTCTACCATTAGTGATTGATCTCATTTTTTTACATATCAGGTAAAGTATCACAAGCAAATATGGCAAAGCACTTACAGGAAGAGCGTCAGCCCAGCCAGCAGGCAATAATACTTTTCAAGGCCCCGGCATCTTCTGTGTGCTTGTGCTCATGCCGTGCAAACTTAGCATTCCAATCAGCCTCAAGTGTAGCAGTAGCGCCTTGGGGCTCCAGCGGCTGCAACAGTCCAGGTAAAAAGAAATGATAAGGTTGACACTAAGCAGGATCACCATCGTCATTGAGATAACCAAAAAACAAACAATGAACAAACTTTGGTACGCGACCAGAAAGAAGTGAGAAGTAGGGCAGGCAACCTTGGCATGTACTCCCTCCGTCCCAAAATAGATGACCCAACTTTGTACCAACTTTGGGTCATCTATTTTGGAACGGAGGGAGTATGTGACAGCATTATGTAGTCAAACAAAGTTCAGTCTATACATACTTTATACTGAAACCATGCTGCCATTTGCAAAAAGAAAAGAAAAGAAGACATGTATAATGTAACATTAGCATGTATGAGTCGGTGGAGTGAGTTCTTTTTAGTTTAGATGAGAGAGTATATCCATTCAAGTTGAAACCAAAATGAATATGCAATCAATCAAAACTGAGTGTCGTCTTCTATCTCTGAAACCAAACAAAATGCTCAGTTTTTTTTCCATACGACAAATCATGTCATACTGTATTATTCACGCAGGTACATACAGAGGCCAAGCCATCCATCCCTGATTTTGAGCGGCACGGAAAAATCAAAAATTGCAGCACTCACGTGGACGGACAGACCAAACTGGAACCTAGGGGAAAATAAAGGGTCGCCATTGAACTCGATGTTGTACGGCGACCCTGTTAGTCTGTAGTAACCTGCTGTTTCTAGTGCATGAGTAATGGATTTTCACTCAAGAAGCAACAATCAACAATGAACAGTTTACAGTAGACAGGATGAACCATGTGGTTGATAGGATGGATGGACATTTACAGTGTACAGATTCTTCAGTTCAAATAACCTGGGCTTCTAGTGCATCTAAGTCTTGTTTGTATAGAAACAGGAGATTGTGGGTTTTCACTCAACAATCAACAGTCAACGATCAACAGCCAAATCCAGCAGCAGGAACTCCATTGCTATCGACAAGAATCGCAGGTGTACGTGTGCCTATTATCACAGGAACTCCACTGCTGCGAGTGGTGAATCGGGACAAAAAAGGGGAAATTTTTGCATCACCGGAGCATAATGGAAGGGACAGAGAGGGATGGGGGCTTGAGGAGATACCATCCCTGACGCCGGAGAGGAGGCTGCGTCCTTGTTGGTGATGAGTCTGGCGCCGAGGAAGACGAGCACGAGCGGCGGCGCCGGTGAGCGAGCCGCGTCGGCTAGGTAGGGTTCCAGTCGCATCCGCCGCCGCCGTCACTTGTAGCTGCGGGGAGCCCGTGGAGGACCCTCGGGGAAGGTCCTGGATCGAGCTGCGGCGGGAGCGCCATGGCCGCGATTGCGGGGATGAAGCCCTTGATGCCCGTGGGCAATCTGGAACCAGCGTGCTCGGTCTCCCTCTTCTCTTCTCTTCTCTTCTCTTCTGATGAGGGGAAGGGAAGGGGAAGGGGAGGGGAGAGGAGAGGGTGGGGGGCAGAGCATTCGCCATTGCCGGCGGCGAGGTGTGAAGGTGGGTGGCGGCTCGAGGTGGGGTGGGGAATCGGGAGCGTTGGGTGGAGTGTTTTGTTTCCTTGGCTTGGGAATGGGAGATGACCGCTGGGCTGGGCTGTCTGTTTCTCTTCTCTTCTCCCACCAAACAACGCACGCACTTGATTGGTCCAGCGCTAGGTGCCACGGATCGATCTCTTTAATGAGTCGATATCAGCCGTTTATTTGGATCCTACGGCGAGCACATGGGATATAACTGCATCATACAAACTATGCTTCTTCATTGGCTAATCTCGCCTTCCCACGGATACAAACTGAAACTAAAAAACATCTTTTGTTCTTCCCACGGATACAAGCTTCAAACAATCGCTTGTGATATGTCTCGAACACCGACCGCCACGCTCGCCTCAGTGATGGGGACACAAATGTCAGGGAAGAATAGATGTTTTTCATTTGTTTTTTTAACAATTTCATGTTGATATATCATATGGTTTGCGGTGAGGTGAGTACTGCATGCATGTTTGTTTGTTTCGGTAGCTTCTCCCGTCTCTCCGAAGGTGTCGGGCAAGGGGTCATCGGCAACCCGCACATCGTACGCTCGCTCACCTACCTGCTCCCCACCGCCACGAGCTCCGAGTCAATTGACCTCGGAATGGAGGCATGCCATTAGGAGCTCGGACATCATGCGCCAGATGTGCTCGACAAAAATGTGTACATCAGTGATAAGATGAAAGGAGAGCAATGTCGGCACATGAACGAAGACCGGTCAAAACCGCGCCACATTCACTCGAAAATCACTTGAAGTGAGCAGAGAAATTACACTTATCTGATACGAGAAGTTGAGGGACTAAGATTTACGGGTTTTGATGTTAATTAAGATGCCATTTCTATATTTTAGGGAGAGACGGGGGACGGATATATGTATATGTTTTTCCCATGACAATATCACATGTTGATTTTTGCAACTAAAAATGCTCAAAAGTTTCTAGTCTAGCTAGCATTAGCTTATAGCTAGCCCCTTGAGAATAATACGCTTTGTATCTCTATTATTAAAGGAGAATCGAACGTCGTGATGGTTCAACCAGATTCCTCCCCTTCGTCTCACCCCTCGCTCCCGCACGATTGAAAATTTCACGCACAAAAAACCAAAAAAAAAAAGCGAGTACAAATCGGAAACCACCATCCACGCACGCAGTCAACCTCCACCCACGAGTCCACGACTCCCCCCACATCCTACGACCCACCGCCGTCTTGACTACCCGTCGTCACCCGCGGCTGTCTTCCTGGACGAAGTATGGTTGGCCGCCATCGCCGTCTTCCTGGTTGACGGCGAGCTCCCTTGTCCTCGTCGTCCGCGCCCATCCCTGCCTCCCTATTCTCCATGGGAGCTCGACTTCTTCCCCTTCTCTCTTGCCGGTCGCCGTCCTGGTGCAGCGGTGCCCCAGCGGCGCACGGGCTCAATGCTTCACTCACGCTGCCACCCCGGTGACAGCGCTGCCCCGGTGCGGCACAGCCTCTCCGGGCACCATATTTCTGGCGCTACCAGCAGCCCAAGGCTTCCACGCCGAGCTGTAGGCGGAGAAGTGCACGCCCCCATTCCACTCAATTGAACTCCGCATCGCATCGCCGATTGAGGGGTCGACCTAGAAGATGTGGCAATTTCCTGGACGACGCCGCCGCCAACGACGAGGACGCTACTGCTTTCAGTACACCAGGCTCCAGGGTCCTCCCATCACTGATGGCTGCCCTCGGTGATGTACTGCGCCTCCCTGACCTCTGCTTCTTCATAGGACACGGGAGATGAGCAGGGTGTTCTCAAGCTGCAGCTCCAGGTCTTCGGCGGCGCCATGATCAACAAGGTGGTTTTCATACTTAGCTGTCTGTATGATTCTGTATTCATGCCATCTGCACCAATATTTCCTTCCTATAGCACTGAGCGCCATATGTTCCTTATGTATGAGGAGTTGCAACGGGCATCGGAAGTGTATAGGAATACATGATCGTCAATGACATATTATTCTTCAATAGCACATGTTTCTGTAGAGAGGGTCTGTACAGCCTTCTTCAATCTGGATCAAAGTATTGAGGTAACTTTATTGCCATTCAGGTTCACCGGGCTAGCTAGGTTGAACAGCTCACAGAACGATGTGCTGATTTTAGTCCTAAAGCCAGGAACTGAAGATGGATTGGTCGCCAGTCTGAATTTTATCTATCTTGCTTCATATGTTTTTGGCTCCATGACCTGTATGGTTCCACCAAGGTAACTGACCATTCTGCTAGCTGCTGCGATCTGACCGTCAGTTCAGTTGTTGCCACTAACCACTACCCACCATGTTGATTGCCTGCAGATAGATGTCAAGGTGAGGGTCATTTCTGGCGTGGTGACCACCGAGTCGTGGCGAACACATGCAACGTTGGTCATACACAACAGGTAATGTCACAACAGCTCAATTTCTTCAGAATTGTCATATGTAGTCATATACTCTATACTCATGTGCTACTATTTCTAGAGGTAGCCCCCTAATCAAATAAGTAAATATTTGGTGTCTAATTCATCATAAAATATTTGTGCTTGGCGGAATAAATTTCACACATGACTTGATTTTGTTAGTCGAATGGTTTATATGAGCAGGAGATAATCTTCTTAAACTGGACACTTAGAATAGTTCGTTACTTGTTTGCTTAGTTGTGTTATCTATCCCATCTCTTGTGCATGGAACATAACCTCAAAATCTGCACATAATATTCCAAGGTCTCCATCACGATATGTCATGTAAATCTCAAAAAGTGAGTTGATTAATTTCCATGTGATGTGTAAGTTATTAGTGGCCATTTTTTTAACCATCTAGTTTGAGTTCACTTCTGGCAGGTAGACTTGTAGAATATGACACTTTCAAGATTTTTTCGATTATGTGATGTAGCAACGTCAGATGTGGTAGAAAATGCATTCATGGTTCGTGCGAAAAAGGGCAAAAGCTTTGCCTCTGCTTATACTAACCATTAGTTTAGGATAGTATACACAGATCTATGTTGCATTAGGTTTTTAAAACTCTTTACGGCAGCTGGTTTGTGCATAATTTATAGAGATAGTTTTCCTAATTGACTTACATGCTGTTTGTTCTAAAAAAATAAAAAATATATGCATGTGAATGGTGGGTATGCTGAATGTTTTCCCGCTAAAGGAAAAAGATACAGCTGAAACTTATGGAACCTTTATCCAACTCCTAGGTTTTTGCCAGTGGCTGAGGTAGGAAATATACAAATCACAAGCAACCATATTGTACGTCTTGATTAGGCCATCAAGAGAGCAAATTTCCGCAAATTCCAGTTCTCAAAAAAGTTGCTCACTTTCAGAAGTATTAGCTATTGGATAATGTTATGTGTCTCTGCGGAAGTCTTTATTTATTTTGGTCTGTGCATATGTGACAGGTCTAAACTCGAGGGGGGGTGATTGATATTGTCATGCGTGTGAAGGTGTGATTAACAAATGCTCTTCTGCTTGGGAACATAGAACTGCAGGATTTGCTTCCAATGGTTATGCCTTAGATCATGAAAACGAAAGTGACACCCAGGTAATGGAAGTCTTTTTTTCTTCTAAATTTGATAAATTATCAGTTATGTATGTGCTATTGCAGTGTGCCTTGAACATTGTGTTGTACAAAAGATTGGGATGATTTTCAGAAGATGCAATGATATATATGTGTCTAGGATTACAAATAGATAGTGGATTGGTAGACACGATTATCCTTGATCTTTTAATCATCATCCTAAGTTAAGGAAACAAATGCATGTATCCTCTCTTTTTGCTCTATGTCCATGTTTTATTGAAGATTGATAGAAATAAACAATATTCTTGATCATGATGTATGAAAAAAGCTCCTCACGTCTCATGTGAATGTGATTGACTTGTCTATTAAGACGAATAGCAAGATAATAAGGTCATGCTTGCACGCTGCCGAAAACACTCCCTAGCGTCTATGTGTGGCTACAACAAAAACAATATTTGTGTTCTCTATTTTTTTTTGGTGAAGTAGAGCAGGGCCAGGCAACGACGAGAAAGAGAGGGAGAGGGAGAGTGAGGTGAAGATTTCCAATGTGGGGTGGAGCCAAGTAGAAAGCAAAACCATGTATAGACGGAAAAAAAGCATGCCTTATTATGTGTGGTATATTTGAGTTGAAGTTGAACTGGATATCATTTCTTTTGCATAAGAGTGTGAAGCAAACTAGGAAATGAGGGCCTATTCGGATTGGTTTCTATCCTTCACATTTCAAGAGACAAACATATATTACTTAAGACTTGATGAAAAGAAACATCACAATAGCTAAACATCAGTCGCCTGAATGGTCAGTCGGTTTTTGCTAGAAGGAAGGAGGCACCGGAGGGAAGGAAGAAACAGCCGTAGCGGGGGGCTAGCCGGAGAAGCTTCCCCATGATCTATCTTAGGGTGGGGGTGGGGGCGGTGGTGCAAGTTCGCCGGAGAAAAAACCGGTGAGGCCCGGGGCTAAGGGATGGTTGGGGAAGGCGGCAAGACTGGCGGTGTGGGAGGTTGAGGGGAGGGCGGTGTGGCGAGGCGGCCACGAGAGCGCCGCAAGCCGTGGGCGGCGGCAGCAGGCGGCCTGGCTGGTGGTAGTAGGCGGCGGGAGGAAGAAGAAGAAGACGGACGCTGCAGTGATGTGATCTGTAAAACGTTTGGAGGAAGAAGACATAATCTGGGCCGTTCGTTTTTTATCTAACGCTTGTAACTGATCGAGGCCAAATTGACTAGCCCAAATCAAAATTCCTGTCGATTGACTCTTAGCTATTCCCAAATGATATCTTTTCCTATAGTATTTGAGATACATGACATCTTATTTCCTATAATTTTACTATATTTCTAAAATAATCATATCCTATATGAGTCAAAGGGGCTTTATTTTTCCGTGGCAACGCACGGGCAACAAACTAGTAGAAATATAAGAGCCTTTAGATCACTACTACTTTAGTGATCTAAATACTCTTATATTCTTTTTAACAGAGGAAGTACTTTAGACGTGGCTTCTAGCGTTTTCAGAAGAAGAAAAAACTGAAACGCCGTAGTGCATGCATATGCTTGTATAGATTCATCAGCCATGCTCTCAAGCTAACCAGCTAGTTACTCCCCCTGTCCCAAGATATAAGACCATTTTTTGGGACTAATGATCTTATATTTTGGGACGGAGGGAGTACAAATGACGGATCGCCTTTTGAGATTAGATTGATCGATGTATAACATGATCATCTCATTGGGTTTAGGTTTTTACTCACTCCGTCCGAAAAAACTTGTCTTAAACTTGTCACTCAAATGGATGTATCTAACACTAACTTGGTGCTAGATACATCCATCTAAGAGACAAGCTTTTTCGGACGGAGGGAGTAGTTGTGTATATGTAGCAACTATGCGTACGTACGTGCCAGAACTAGCTAGCGACCCCAAGCATGCATGCAATGCAATGCATTGGAGGTACGTATGTACGTACGTACGTGCTGGCCTGGTCGCTCATCGCGCCCCAGCTCCGGCCGGCAGCTCCACGCATATATACACACACGTATATCCTTCCTTGTGCGTGAGAGAAATAGTCGGTTTCCTTGACGGCGTGCCGCAGGTGCATGTCTAGTGTTGTGTTTGTTGTTATTTTTTTGGATTAGTTTGAATTGCTTACCACGTATGTCACGTGGTGTGTTGTGTTTGTTGTTATGGCGAGCGCGGTGACGGTCAGTTCGATCGATCGGCACGCGCGTGTGTAGCTGGGCCGGGCATGAGTCATGACGGTTTCCGTCCGCGTGATGGATGCATGCATCCTTTGAGATCGACAAAGGCGAGCGAGCGAAGACGGCGGCAAAGGAAAGCATCGCCGGCCGGAGTCAGAGCTCCGGTGGGCTTGGCGGATTTTTCTTTTTCTTTTCGGGAGTACGTACTGTTGGAGCGAGGGCCATGGTCATGAGCGGCAGCGCCCACACCGGACAAGACATGGCATGCATGATGCGGCCCAAAGAGAAAGAGGTGACCTTGAAATTAATTATCTTCTTCTCCTGCTCAGCCTCAGCGCGGCCCGAGTTGCTAGCCGGAGCCAGAGCATGCATGGCGACGCCCACGTACACGGTGGCGGCGATCGACGGTTTGTTTTCCTTGTGCGTGCGAGATGCGCGGTTAATAAAGCTACTGGTTGGATGGAGAACGAGGAGTGGGAGGATCACGCACGGATCAAAACCGAAACCGGAGCTGTGTAGATGGCCATGGCGATAGAGCAAGGTCGCGCCAGGGCAAATTAAAGCATGTCCAGCGACGGAACGGGGGAAGAAGGAAGGCTCCCTCCCCGGATTGGAGGAGGTGTGAAAAAGAAGCCATCTTTCTGAGGGAAGGGTGCGAGGACGCCGACGGAGGGTTCCCTATCTGGCTCAAATGGCGGCGGCGAGTCGCGAGGAAGAAAAGACGAGGATGTATGTACGGGGGAATGAGAGAGAGAGAAAGTACTACGTACGTATGTACGGGGGTCGTGGGTGGGTCCCACTCCAAGCGAATATATACACCGTGTTGTCCGTGCGTGCGTGCGGGCACAGGGGATTCCATTGGTTGTTTTTTTCTTTTTGATTTTGATTTCTTTTCTTTTGAAAAAGAAAAAAAGAAAAGGAGTTCAATCAATCAATGAATCAAGCTTCATCATCATCAGAAAAAGAAAGAAGAAGGAAGCACTGATGCGGCGGTGGTTTATCTTGTTGGTTGATTATTCGTTCGTTGGCTGAACGAGATCGATCCTAAAGCTGCAATCTTTTCTTCTTCCTTTCTTACGGGAAGAAGTTTCCTTCTTCTTTTTTACGGGAAGAGGTTGCAATCTTTGACGCAAAATTTTGACTCAGATGGGCGTCTCAAACTCCCGGGCTGACCGGCATCCATCATATTCAGTCTAAATATGGGGCGGATATGAGGACGCCCGGGCGCGCCGGTGACGTCGGACCCAACCCACGCTGGCCATCCGACCCCACATATATTTCTCCCATCCGCTCGCCGGACCAAATCCTAGCCACTTCACTCCACTCCCCTCCGTCCCATGCGGCCCCGTGGAGGACATGGTCGTCCGGCTTGCGCTCCACCGCGCCCGGGAGCAGGCCCGCGCACGGCAACGCTTTCGTCGGGAATCCATTGCGTCCGCCCAAATGGTGCATGGAATCCGGCGCTAGGCCAGCCGTAGCTGCCTCGCCGAAGGCGATGCGGTCGGTCTGGCGTCTGAACGCGCAACCCCTCTCCGTTGGTGCGCCGGGCATCGGGACACACCATGGGCCTCGTCCGACGAGAACATGGCACGGCGTGCCAGGCAACGGGCGCGGTGGACGTCGGCGTTCTCCGGCGCCCCGTATGGCGCATCAGTCATAGCGCCGCATCCACATTGTGGCGGCTCGTCCCAGGACGGATCTATCATTGATCTGACGTCCGTCGGCACCGTTCGTGTTCCGGGCTCCGACGAGTCACTTTCTACGGGCGTTTGAAGGGTCGAGTTTGTTAAGTTGGGCTGTAGATGCTTTGATATAATAGGGCGATCGATCTGCAAGCGACGTCAAATAAAAGAAATGTCGAACGTGAGTGAGGCAAACACCCAACAGGCCCCGCGCGCGTGTACGTACATCCTGAGATGAGATGAAATCGAATCGAATCCAAGCCAAGGAAGAAAAAGAAAAAAAGAGTGAAGGCAGCTCCACCGAGTCCAATGCACGCAACGTGATTGGGTTGTGGCGTGCGTGTGGGCGTACGTGTCGACTGGACGCAACGCCACCGAGTCCAATCGAATCGATAGACCGACCCACGCGTCCTCTCCTCGTTTCGTGCAATAGAAATAGACACGTACGGCCTCCTTCTGCATGCGATGCGATGCGGAACCAAAAAAAAAGGAGGGGAGACACTCGTGGTGCCGCACCACCCGCAGCTAACGAAAAACCACAAGAACCGACTAATTACCAGATCGACGGCCTTCTTGAGGACGGCGTCGCTCCTGCTTGCCGGCCATGGCCATGGAGGCAGGCAGTAGGCACTGCGCGCGCTCCCCTGAATCTTCCCACGGCCAACTTCTACTCTCTACTCTCCTCCTCTGCTCTTCTTCTTCTTCTTCTTCTTTTTCTTTAGGCAATGGATAGAGAGGTGGTGGCGTGTAGGAGTGGAGGGAGTGGCTTCCCACGGGTCACGCAAGGGACGGTGGGGGAAGGAAAGGTGGTGGAAGAAACCAAGAAGGTGTGAGTATGTCGCGATGAAAGAGGGTAGATAGATAAACCGGTGGCAGGCAGGGGTGAGCGACACATGGTGGCCAATCAATGTGGCCAGATGGTTAGGTTAACGGCGGTATCCTCACCTCATCAGGGTTTTAGTCCTGTTGCTTGCATTTATCCTGAATTTCTGATATATCGGATGGCTTTCCACTTGTCGAGCAGAGGACGGCGGGAGAAGGAAAGGTGGTGGAAGATACCAAGAATGTGTGTGTGTGTGTTAGCCACTTTGGTCACTTCCAAAGTGGCCCCGCAAAAAAAAGGGCAACTTATGTCGATTTTGCAAATATCAATAGTTTTTTTTTCTTAAACGGTCAACTCACGGAAGTGTAACAGGACGGCATTCATGATACATTTTCAAAATTTAAGAGCGGCAAAAATGAAATGTCAAATCCGTAAAAAAGGCTTCCGCCCCGTTTTATATATAAAGCGAAGATCAACAACACCCGGCACAAACAGACACCACCACCACACACGCACACACCCAAGGCGGGATACATAGGCGCTGAGCGCAGCAACACCCCCTAGCACTACCACCGAGAAGAGATGAAGCTGCATACGACGAACCGTGAGCTCCAAGACGGCGCCTTCAGGAAGGATACGACACCGGAGCGCCGCCACCGCCAAATCCGAGGATCAGAGTTTCCCCTGGGGCCGCACGACGGGTAATGAGAGCCGCGACGACGCGTTCAAGAAGGGAACGAGCTTCGCCGTCGCCAGTCTGTCCGAAGATAGAACGGGTTTTCACCCCGGCCAACACTCACCTCCACCGGACGCCACACCCCGGCCACCACGCCGCCCACACGACCATGGCTACCGGGCAGCACCAAGCCACGGTCTCTGCCCAAGAGCACTGCGCTACCACCACCAGGACCGCCGCCCCGGCATCCAAGACCTAGACACCACCTCATCCGAGACCCGCCACTACCCCAACCAACACGGCGAGTGGAAAGGTCCGACCTTTCGCACCCCTGGGCGGCCCCCAATGGCTTCCATCGACCCGTCCAGCAGCACCGGGCGCGAGACAAGCTCAGTCCAGCGGCACCGTGCGCGAGACGAGGTCGTCCTGCTGCTCCGTGCGTGATAACCCACAAGTATAGGGGATCGCAACAGTTTTCGAGGGTAGAGTATTCAACCCAAGTTTATTGATTCGACACAAGGGGAGCCAAAGAATATTATCAAGTATTAACAGTTGAGTTGTCAATTCAACCACACCTGGATAACTTAATATCTGCAGCAAAGTAATATGATAGTAGTGGTAACGGTAACAAAGGTAACAGTAGCAAAAGTAATATTTTTGGTGTTTTGTAGTGATTGTAACAGTAGCAACGGGAAAGTACATAAGCGAAGAACAATATGTGAAAAGCTCGTATGCATTGGATCGGTGATGGAGAATTATGCCGGATGCGGTTCATCATGTAACAGTCATAACATAGGGTGACACAAAACTAGCTCCAATTCATCAATGTAATGTAGGCATGTATTCCGAATATAGTCATACGTGCTTATGGAAAAGAACTTACATGACATCTTTTGTCCTACCCTCCCGTGGCAGCGGGGTCCTAATGGAAACTAAGGGATATTAAGGCCTCATTTTAATAGAGTACCGGAACAAAGCATTAGCACATAGTGAATACATGAACTCCTCAAACTATGGTCATCACCGGGAGTGGTCCCGATTATTGTCACTTCGGGGTTGCCGGATCATAACACATAGTAGGTGACTATAGACTTGCAAGATAGGATCAAGAACTCACATATATTCATGAAAACATAATAGGTTCAGATCTGAAATCATGGCACTCGGGCCCTAGTGACAAGCATTAAGCATAGCAAAGTCATAGCAACATCAATCTCAGAACATAGTGGATACTAGGTATCAAACCCTAACAAAACTAACTCGATTACATGATAGATCTCATCCAACCCATCACCGTCCAGCAAGCCTACGATGGAATTACTCACGCACGGCGGTGAGCATCATGAAATTGGTGATGTAGGATGGTTGATGATGACGACGGCTACGAATCTCCTTCTCCGGAGCCCTGAACGGACTCCAGATCAGCCCTCCCGAGAGGTTTTAGGGCTTGGCGGCGGCTCCGTATCGTAAAACGAGATGAATCCTTCTCCTTGATTTTTTTCTCCCCGAAAGCAAATATATAGAGTTGGAGTTGAGGTCGGAGGAGCTCCAGGGGGCCACGAGGTAGGGGAGCGCGCCCCCCACCCTCGTGGCTAGGGTGTGGGCCCCCTGGTCTTCATCTTTTGCAAGAATTTTTTTATTATTTCCAAATAGACGTTCCGTGGAGTTTCAGGTCATTCCGAGAACTTTTGTTTCTGCACATAATTAACACCCTGGAAAGTCTGCTGAAAACAGCGTCAGTCCGGATTATTTCCATTCAAATCATGCAAGTTAGAGTCCAAAACAAGGGCAAAAGTATTTGGAAAAGTAGATACGACGAAGACGTATCAACTCCCCCAAGCTTAAACCTTTGCTTGTCCTCAAGCAATTCAGTTGATAAACTGAAAATGATAAAGAAAAAAACTTTTACAAACTCTGTTTGCTCTTGTTGTTGCAAATATGTAAAGTCAGCATTCAAGTTTTCAGCAAAGATTATGACTAACCACATTCACAATAACTTTTAGGTCTCATGTTTACTCATATCAATAGCATAATCAACTAGCGAGCAATAATAATAAATCTCGAATGACAACACTTTCTCAAAACAATCATGATATGATATAATAAGATGGTATCTCGCTAGCCCTTTCTGAGACCGCAAAACATAAATGCAAAGCACCTTTAAAGATCAAGGACTGACTGGACATTGTAATTCATGGTAAAAGAGATCTAGTCATAGTCATACCCAATTTAAATTAATAATAATGGATGCAAATGACAGCTGCGCTCTTCAGCTAGTGCTTTTTAATAAGAGGGTGATGACTCAACATGAAAGTAAATAGATAGGCCCTTCGCAGAGAGAAGTAGGGATTTATAGAGGTGCCAGAGCTCGGTTTTTGAAAGAGAGATACTTTTTCCCACAGTTAGGTCACCTTTAGTTAGAACAAAAAAGACTGAAGCAAAACATCAGTATTTCAAGCAACTATTACTACGAATTTTGATCGACCTACAAAACAATCCAAAGCCAGAGTACATACATTTACAGCAGCCGTCCTACACGGGTCGGAAAACAATAATCAAAGCTATAAAACTGTGAGGGTTTTTTTTAATGTGGTTGTGGGATTTTAAAATTAAAAACTAAGATTTGGGGGAAACTTGAACGTGCAAGTATGCTGCAGCCTACCACTCGAAGGAACTCAGAAGAGGAAGAACCAAGCTAAGAGGCAAAAAAATAAGTTCCAATTAAACAGAGGATCATAAGAAGTATACATTCATTTTCCACGGTCATGTCAACTTTAGTTGTAAATTTGGAAGATTTTTTTATAAATCGTGGCTGTGGGATTTTAAAATTGAAAACTAAAATTTGGGGGAAATTTTGCAGTGAAATGTTACGATTTGGGGGTGTGATTCTAGAGCAGTGCAGAATGCTGGGCAGGGGCCCGGAGTGGAAATCGTCACTCCGAATAAGAATCGATCTACAAGAAGAGGCGCTAGCAGAGCAGCTCCGGCACCCTGCAAAAACCCCAGCGGCGGAGCCACATGCTGATTTGCCGCTGCAAGATCATGGATTTCCCGTGCTAATTAATCCTCCACATCGGTAAGTGCAGAGGCGAGACCATGCAGAAAGCTAACGAAAAACCACAAGAACCGACTGATTACCAGATCGACGGCCTCCTTGAGGATGGCGCCAAGCTTCCCCTCCTGCCAGCTGCTGGCCATGGCCATGGAGGCAGGCAGGCAGGAGGCGCACAACCTCTGGATCTTCGCAGCAGCTACTCTATGGACCCTCCTCTGCTCTTCTTCTCCTTCTTCTTCTTCTCTTCCTCTTCTATATGAATGGAAATGTGGTCTTTGTTTTTGTGCGGGAGAAGGAGAGGAGAGGGAGTGATGAATCGTCTGACACTGAAATGGATAGAGAGGACGTCTGGTGTAGGAGGGGGTGGCTTCCCACGGGTCGCGCAAGGGACGGTGAGGGAAGGAAAGGTGGTGGAAGAAACCAAGAAGATGTGAGTACGTCGCAATGAAAGAAGGTAGATAGATAAACCGGTGGCAGGCAGGGGTGAGCGACACATGGTGGCGAATCAACGTGGCTGGATGGTGCTTGCATTTATCCTGAATTTATGATATGTCGGTTCAGTCTACGAGGCGTCTACGGTGACTTTGTAAAATCTCAAGATGATATATCGGCTCAGTTTCTCGAAGGTGCTCATACAGGTGAGTGTATGCACGTATATACGAGCGGTTGCGTCTGTAATGTATTAAAAAAACTATTACACATGGTATAAAAAAGAGGATGACCCCTAGCTAGCCTTTGCATCCAAAGATGCACACCACCATAAATTATTGAAGAAAATAAATCCAGTTGGCGAACAAACTCGACCCGGAAAAGAAAACCCAAGATTGTGTGCCTCACGACGGTAGCTCCATCAAGCAACCATTAACCCTACTAGATCATAATAGCGCATGTTGCCACGCCCGTTCATTTCGACTATAGAATGTTTGGAGTTGGTGTAAATGTATAGAGCACACGGTAATGTCTTTTGTGTTGAATGAATAGAACTACCTAGGTCGTCTCCTCGCCCCCCCGGGTCGTCTTCTCTAGAAGCGACTCTGGCGGACCCCCGACCCCGCCACCAAAGCCCACCCCCTCCTCCCGCTCCTCCCTCGCCGCCGCCGGCACATGTTGCTGGGCAAAGCCCGCTGGTGGCGGCGGGACCAACCTTTTTTTCCCGTGCAGGGAGCTCCTGGCGGCTGCTGGATCTCGCGGTGGTGCACGGCGGCTGTCCGGCTAGGCGGGCTCTCGAGTTGCGGCGGCTCGGGGTTTGCCGGTGTTGGCTGCTGGCCGGCGCGTGCGGTAGAGCCGGAGTAGGCCTGGGTTGGTGCGGGCGCGCGTGCATCTAGCCCAGATTTGGCGGGTTTGCATGGCTCCAGATCTGGGCGGGCGGCCACGTCCTACGGCCTCTGTCGTGGATTTGTCACGGCAGATGTCCTAGTGTGAGGACTTAGTCGTGAGGCCAACGCATCTATGTGGTAGCTTGAGAGGGGTTGATCGGGACAAGAGACACAACACATAAGACAAGGATTTAGACAGCTCCGGGCCCCGGGAAACATCATCTGGTAATAGCCCTACATGATGTTTGCGGCTAGGTCTCATTATGCTCATGAGGGAGACGCCGTAAATCCGTCTCTCCTCTCTTTGTGTCTAGCCTTAATGATTCTTTTCTTGCCCCCCTCTCTTTGGGTGCCCCGCCCCTCCTTATATAAGTTGAATGGGCGGGTTACATGTAGAGTCAAACTCGTATTAGGACTTAACCTATTTTGACGTCTTACTATGGGCTTCTCACCATGGGCTTCTTAACGTCTTGGGCTTCTTAACGTAAGCCGGTTTACAATCCGGCTTACAATCTGGCTTACAATCCGGCTTACAATCTGGCTTACAATATGGCTTAACTGTCTGGCTTACATGAATGTGTCTGCCGGCTTACATGACTGTGTCTGCCGGCTTACATGACTGTGTCTGCCGGCTTACAATGCTTGACTGTGTCTGCCGGCTTACAATCTGCCGGGTCACCGATGAAACTCCAAGTCCCAGCCGGGTCATACCGCGGGGTATATCCCCGACAGCCTCCCTCCCGCCATCCTGCGCTTCTGCGCCGGTGGTGCCTGTTGCCGACTCCGGCTGGTCCAACTCATGTGAGGGTGGAGGTGGAGGGGGTCCCAGGCTTCATGGCGACGGCTCTTGCGACCCTCTTCTCATGGCGCAGTGGGGGTGCTCCTCTCCCCTCCCAGGCCCTGCTGTGGCGGACAGAGGTGACCCGGTCTTCGGATTTTGAGGCGAGACGTTCGTGTTTGGCTTCGACGAAAACCTTGCAGAGATCTCGGTCGATGCCGGTGACGCGCGATGCTTTTTGGTGTCGTTCTCCTCCCTGTAGGCGCGTTGCTGAGGAGTCTAGTTCACCCAAATCCCTCGAGTCTTGGGTCTCCGGACGAAAGTCCATGATCTGGTTTGCTAGCTCGGGCGACGACGGCGTCAACGCGTCGTGTATGTCGCTACCTCCTTGGAGGCGTCGTCTTGGAGACCTTGACTGTGGGTGGTAACCGACGGCTTATGTGGTTGGTTGACGGTGGTGTGTGGCTGATGGTGGTGGTGGTGCGGCCGGTTTGGGGCCGGCGGCGGTGTGTGGCTGATGATGGTGGTGGTGCGGCCGGTTTGGGGTCGACGGTGGTTTTGTGCTCTTCTTTGGTGGTGTTCGTGCTCGAGTGCTTCTTGGTGTGTCTCTGCTAGGCAATGCCCTGCGTCTACGCCGGTGGCACACAGGTGCCGTGGCGTCGTCTCGGTCTCACGTGACCCTTCGAATGTACCCCCGACACAGGTGGTGTCGTGGCGTTGTGCAGTCTAGGTTGCGTGGTGCCTTTCGATTGTGTCGACGGTGCAGTGTCATGGTTTGGTCTGCTTGGCGATGCTCTTTGACTATATCAGTGGCACACAGGTGTCGTGGCGCCGTCTCGGCCTCGTGTGACCCTTCGAATGTGCCCCACGACACAGGTGGTGCCGCGGCGTTGTGCAGTCTCGGATACGCGAAGCCTTTCGATTGCGTCAATGGTGCAGTGTCCTGGTTTGGTCTTGGCTGGCCAATGCCATTCGATTACGCTGGGAGTGCTCTTTGTTTGTTTTGTGTTGTGTTTTCCCTCTTTGTTCCCCCTTGTGTGGTGTTGGTGTCTGTTGTTTTTTGCTTGATCTCTTCTCCCTTGTGCCCCCTTGTACTTCTGGTTCACTTGAACCCTATCTTGCAAAAGGCTGCAAAGTCTTATAGGCAAAATGAATACAATTCAGGTGGGAAGGATTACTTCTTCCCCCGGGTGAAAATTCAAATATATATATATATATATATATATATATATATATATATATATATATATATATATATATAGAGAGAGAGAGAGAGAGAGAGAGAGAGAGAGGACACAATATAATATAAGCCTATTTGGCCACAACTTTATCCATACACTGGTAAATTAATCCTCTATTTATTTTTGGACCGGCGAGAGTACTTGAAAAATATAGCTCTCTTTTCTAGAAAATAAAGTACTCCTAAAACTCATACGTATTTCACAAGGAACGGCCATCAACGGGTTTCCAACATTTCGGCCTGTGAAATTACTTTGTATATAAGCGTAGATAAGCAGGGATACAACAAAAGAAAGTTGTTCACACCTTATTTGAACAGCCTCTTTTGCGAAAGAGATTCCTTCCCATTCGACAAGCATGCTTGCGCATTTGATTTGTCAATTGCAAAACCTGTCACACCCACACACACACACACACACACACAAATAATGGATGCGTAGCACACAGAATACTAAAAACAACATAATGGAAAAAGCCAAAAAGAAAGGCTCTATGAACAACCGAGGTGAATAGGGACACATTAATACCAAACCGGCTTGAATATCTCTTAATCTTGAGGCGGCACACCCCCAAAACCATAAATCAAATATATCATGCAGCAACTTTCCTGAAGTTTCCTCGGACAATCAACGGAAAAAGGAACGTTCAGTAGTATGCAGTGGAGTAGACCGAGCAAGGGAAAAACAAAAGGATCTCTTTTTTTTAGATAGAAGACGCTAGGAGCATCCGGCTTTAAGTTAATAAAGCCCATAGTGGAACAGGCAGAGTATCAGACAAACGGACACACACCGAAACACAACATCACGGCCCAACGAGAACGATAGTCTAGGATAGGGTCCAAAAGCCGGGCTACGAGCTGATTACAAGGCCGAAGCCCCTGAGCAGAAGCACGCAGGCTCGCGAAAACATAATGGATGCCCCACCGTCAAGGAGGCATCGCCGGCTCCCTAGCCCCCACAAACACTTGGTGCACCCGAAGTTGCGCTATCTTCATGAGATCAGTGTCCTTCCGCTTCGCCAACGGACTCCATTGCTGCAAGAGGATAGAGCATTTGGCGGGGTGCGACGGGAACGTTCCTTCTATGGTAAACTTGTTACGTGTGAGCCATATCGACCAAAGCATCGCTCCAATACCGGTCCAGAGCACCCGTTTTGCCTAACCCTGCACCGAATGTGGGAGATCTACGAGTTCGGAAGTGGATCGTGGGTCCCAGGCAATCCCCGCAGCCTCCCGCACGGCACTCCACGCAAACCGAGCAAGAGGGCAGAGGAAAAATGTGTGATTCGCGTTTTCAGGGTTACCACACAACGCACACGCTCCCGTTGTCGGGCCATTCCGTTTCGCTATGTTGACGGAAGTGGGTAACCGGTCCCGGAACATTTGCCAAAGAAAGACTTTGATCTTAAGCGAAACGCGAGCGTGCCATAGACCTTTCACCTCTCGCTGAGCCGACCCCTGGCACAGTTTGTGGTATAAGGATTTAACGGTAAACCTCCCGGAGGCGTTGAGGTGCCAGGACACCCTGTCCGGCACGTCTGTTAGCGTCACCGAGGTCGTCAGAGCCAGCAAAGCCTCCCACCTTGCTGATTCCTGCATGTTAAGGTTTCGGCGGCAAGCTACGGCCTGAGGAGCAGCCAGAGCCTCGGCCACCTTATGGTTTGGATGAACCGCTAGGGCATAGAGCTCTGGGAACTCTTCCCAGGGTGGTCGGTCGCCCACCCAGAAGTCTAACCAGAAACGGGCAGAGCGACCATCGCCGATCATAAACTTGGCCCCTAGATCGAAGGCCGGTCTGATGGCCTGCAGATCTTGCCAAAAGGGGGAGCCCCTTGCTTCCCGTTCGAAGAAATTCCCGTTTGGGAAGTACTTGGCCCGAAGGATGTCGGCCCATAAGCCCGTCGCCCCTTGCGATAGCTTCCAAATCCATTTACACATAAGCGCTAAGTTCTGTAGCCTAGTGTTAATGATACCTAATCCTCCCATGGATTTGGGTCTACACACCGCAGCCCACTTGACCAAGTGGTATTTGCGTTTTAGGCACGTCCCTTCCCAAAAGAACCGAGCCCGAGGCGTGTCCAGCTTGACGTGAACCCCTTCAGCCAACAAGAACAAGCCCATTGCAAACATGGGCAAGGAGGAGAGGCTTGAGTTTGTGAGGACAAGTCTCGTCGCGGAAGACATGAACTTGCCCCTCCAAGGGCTCACTTTCTTCCCTGCTTTCCCAGCTAACGGAGCCCACTCCTCTATCGTCACTCTGCGCGGCGCTAGGGGTAGGCCTAAGTACGTAAAGGGGAATTTTCCCACTTTACAGTTGAGGAGGTCCGCGATGCGCTGCCCCTCCTCGCTGTCTATCCCCATAGACAACATTTCGCACTTGTGGAAGTTGATTTTTAGCCCGGACATGAGTTCAAAGCTCAAAAGCAATGCTTTCACAGTGGCAATACTGTGGGCGTCCGGCTGAAACAGTAGCATGGTATCGTCTGCGTACTGCAAGTGCGAGATCCCCCCTGGGAAAAGGTGGCCAACCACTCCCTTGATGTGGCCAGCCGTGGTCGCCTTCCTAAGCATTGCCGCAAGGGCGTCGACCACAAAATTGAACAGGAGCGGTGACATGGGGTCACCCTGACGCAGTCCCAGCTTGTTCCGGAAGAAACTCCCTATCTCCCCGTTCACCGAGATCGCAGTCTGGCCACCCGTGACCAGTTGCATGACTCTGTGTACCCACACGGCCGAGAAACCTCTACTAAGGAGGACCTGACGCAAGAAGTTCCAGTTAACACGGTCGTATGCTTTCTCGAAGTCTAACTTAAGGATAACGGCCGGGTCCTTAGTTCGTCTAAGTTCATGGATGATCTCCTGCAACGCTAGCGCACCCTCCAAAATGTTCCGGCCATGAATAAAAGCTGTTTGAGTACGACTAATAGTGCATTGTGCGACCGGGACTAGGCGCGTGGTTGTGGCTTTGGAGCATATCTTGAAGGGGACGTTAATGAGCGCGATAGGCCTAAACTGACGGATATTATCCGCACCTGCCACCTTGGGAATCAATGACAGGATCCCAAAGTTTAGCTGGGATATGTCGACTTTCCCTCGCATGAAACCGTTGCACACCTCAAAAAGCGGCCCCTGAAGCAGCGACCAGAAGTGTTTGAACATGGCAACAGGCCAACCGTTTGGTCCTGGCGTTGTGTCTGCTTTCATGCCCCGCAGAGCGGCGTCGATCTCCTCGGGCAAAAATGCGAGCCCCAACTCCTCATTTTCCCGGTCGGTGACCAGCTGGGAAGGGTCCCATAGATCAGCGCGCACCCCTGCTCGCTGCTCCTCACTCGTCCCCATGAGCTGAATGTAAAAGTCGTAGACGTGACGCACGATCTCCGCCTGCGTTAGCAGAAACCCCTGATCTGACTGCAGACGAAGGATCGCGCACCTACGCCGTCTCCAGTTGGCGTAGGCGTGGAAGTACTTGGTGTTTGCGTCACCTTTTAGAACCCACTTGAGGCCTCCCCGGCGCCTCCAGTATTCCTCCTCCGCACAGAGGAGCGACTGCACCTGATTCTCTAGAGCGTATCGACGGGCCCATTCTTGTTTGGTAAAAGGTCGCGCATCCGCGTGAATATCGAGGCTCGCAATCTCGGCAACAATACCTTCCCTTAGCGATCTATCTTGACGGCCTAAATTGGCCCCCCAGCCTTTTAAGCTAGCTCGCAGGCGGCCACCAACCGCTATCCAGAAATCCATTGGGCCGCGTTGGTGGCCCACCTGACTGACACAATCGATCCACCTTGCCCTAAAGATGGAGTCAAATTCGGTTTTTTGAACCGCGCCGTTTCAAAGAAGAAACGAGGGTTGCGCCTGATCCTGTCCTCCCCTGAGGCTAGGATAAGAGGCACGTGATCGGAACCGATCTTGGTTTCTGCGATCAGCAAGCTCAAGGGGAACAACAACTCCCAGTCAGGTGATATGAACACCCTATCGAGCACCGATCGCATCGGGTCTAGCTGTTTGTTCGTCAACGTGTAACGAGCCCCGGACCTGGCCAACTCCCTGATAGCCATGGATGCAATGGCGTTGTTAAACATGGACACCCTAGCCCAGTTTATGTTGCCATTGTTTTCGTCCGCTCCCGAGCGAATAAGGTTAAAATCCCCCCAACCACGAAAGGGATCAGTGCAGAACTAACCGCGTGCACCTTCGCCTGTAGCTCGCCTAAAAACACCGCCGAGCGAGCGTGATCCGCTGGGCCATAGACCTAAATCACCACCAGCTCCCTCTGAGTCTGACGGTGGCGAATGTGCCCAGCTAGGAAGAAAACGCCCGCGTCCCAGGCTAACATCTCAAACACACCTTGATCAAATCCTAGAAGCATACCCCCTGAGTGCCCAGACGCAGCTAAATGATGCCAAGAGAAACGTTCCAAGGGATCGATAGCTAGCAGCTCGTGATGGCGAAAATCAAGCTTGATCGTCTCCTGTAGAGCTACGATGTCTATAGCCTCCGTACGCATGTACTCCTTCAACTGGGTCCGGCGCCCCGCGTGTCCGAACCCACGGATATTCCAGAAGATTGCACGCATTTAAATGATCCTGTTACGCAGGCGGATGCCCCACGAGGACACCGCTTTGGCCACTCGCCTCACCTTGGGCCTGCCAAGTGAGGGACGGGGGCAACCCCTGTTGCCTGAGCCCCCTCATCGGACCGGATCGCAAGTGGAAGAGAGGCCCCTGCCTCTTGCACCTGCTGATCCGCACGAGCCGCGACTGCAGCCGCGATCGCCGCTTGCGCCTGCTCTACCGCACGCAGTAGAGGAAGCAGTTCACGCGTGCCTCCTGAACACGACGCATCCACTCCACTCTCCTCCAGCACCTCCGCAAGATGATCATCGGTGAAAGTATGTAAAATCGAGAAGCGCGGGGGAGAATTACCTGAGATGTCGAGGTTCTTCTGGGCTTGGATGAGCTGGGCCCTTTGCATCACCGGCAGACTCGCCTTGGCACCCCTGGATCACGAGCTGGAGCAGACCGGCGCCGCAGCCACCACCTTGGATCGCTTGGCCTTCACGATTGGCGCCGCCATGGACGCCTCCTGGAACAGGGCATCGCCGAGCGGTTGAGCCAGAGGGGAGGCAAGCGCCATCACCGTCTGGCGCGGGGTTGGCAGCGCACCCAGCTGCTCCATGGGCCTGATACCCTTAGCCGCCGCCTTGCGCCCCGCCACCTTCTTCACTTGCCGAACGAAGCCGCTCTTACTGCCACCCTGACCACCCGAGGACGGCGACCTGGCCGGGGAAGGCAAAATGGTGCTGGAAGATAGCAATAGGGGCGTGCGCTCGCCAGCCGGCACCCCCGTGTCACACGACGCCGTCACCCCCTTGTCAAAGAGGGCGGCCGACGGGGGGGGGGGGGGGGACGCCATCGCCAGGTTGGAGCCATACTGGTTGGACACCTCCACCTCCATTGCCTCCGCCGCCGGCGAGTCGAGCCCCTGGCGCTTGTGGACCGCAGAGGAGCCCGCACCCCGGACACCCAGCTTCTCCCAGGCCGCCGTATCTATGGTGTCGTCGTCCATGCTCGCGTCGGGGTCCTTGTCATCTCCATTGTCTTGAGGCTTGTCCTTGTCACCCTTGTCCGGGCTCTTGTCGTTGCTGGGAGGAGGAGGGGGGAGGCAGCGCCGGAGCCCCGCAACAGGGGGGGGGGGTCGAGCTCCGGCTCGAGCGAGATGAGCAAACCTTCGCCATTGAACCAGACTTGCACCGAACCGTGCATCTTCTCTGGCTTGCGGCATGCAAAGCGCATCCTCACCGGGCCCGAATGAATCAGTGACAACTCATCCACCACCACCGGGCGACCGAGCATAGTCATCCCTGCCATCAGCCTGTCCACCTTGCGGTGCTTGGGGGGATGCCCCCAAGCTTGACCCACACCTCTGGCATGCGCTCCCCTTTAGGCGTGTCGGCCACTGCATCTCGAATGAGGGCAGTGATGTTGTTGATGGAGAGGAGGAGTTTGCCGCTGCGGGTCGCCATGCGGAGCATTGCCGGATCTGGGAAAACCACCGAGAACCTGTCGGAGTCGACTTGGGCCACCTGCCAATCCCATTCGCCTTCAAACAAATGCAGCAGCTCCACCTCCAAAATCTCCTTAGAGAGGACGCCCGGGGCCGCAGAGAGGATGGCCGCATTGACCCCGAACTCGCCCACTCCCTCGTCTTCCACCTCCGGAAACTGCAAGTAGAAGAAACCCCCACCAGGAATCGCCTATCCCATGGTCTGCAGCAGGAGAGGCTTGCCACGGGAAGGGCAGCAGGCGGAGACGTGGCCCTCCTGAGAGCAAGGATGCAGAGTGGCTTGAATTTGCAGGCACTCTGGAAGTGGCCCGCTCTGCCGCACTTGAAACACTCGCGCTCATCTGCCTCCTCCACCGAGATTGGCTCGGCCGCTGTGCCCTTGGAGGAGCCGGCCGGGGCCGGCGTCTTGGAGCCCACAGACTTGAACTTTTTCTTCTTCTGCTTCGTCGCATAGGGGTCCTCGACCCTATCGCCCTGGAAGTGCGACAAAAGGATCTCTTCAAGCAAGGAGGTACGTACCTATGCAAAAGAAGAAATAAACATGACTGCAAGGGTGATACAAAACAATCTATTTTGGTAGTTTTACCTCAAATCAGAGGAACACTAAGGACGTACGTTGATACAACTCACTGGATGAGTAGCATTCCCAAACTAATTGCACATTTGCACATGAGCACACAGCTCTGAGAAGCTACTGAATTTTGAATACAACAGACTGGTAGCAGAGGAACTAATTGATCAACTGTAGCCAACTGAGATTGACCTAATGGCACGAACGACAGTGTGAGGCAAGTTAAAAAATGACAGAACTGAAACACTTACCTCATAGGAGATCGGTTTTCTTGTTTGTTGGGGAGAGTGCGCGGATGGAGAGCGATGCGGCCCCGATCATTCTGTAGGTTCACCTCCTAGAGCCGCGCGCATGGTCCAGACTCCAGGAACGGTGAGAAATAATAGGGGCGGCGGGAGGGGGATGCAGAAGACAGCCGGGTGAGGCAGCCTCGACACGAAAAGGAGATGGGCACACATGAAACATTCGTCCACCATCACCACTACCGGCAAGAAAAGGAGACGAAGTCGAAAAGCTCGCACAATATAACGGCGGCACCCTGCCTTTTTTTTAGATGAACAGGGAGGCTCCCCTCCCCGGTTCCATTACTCAGCATGAAACCAGCGCACCAACTTGTTTTACAGCAGCTCTCTAAGAGGAGCAGTTCAGACAGAAATTAAGGAGTACTGAAAGGAAAGCTAAGAAAATTCTACATATCCTTAGATCATGCGGCACGCATGCCTGAAATCTCCGGAGCTGGGTCTATCTCCATCTCGCCAGACCTCCTGAACTTGAAAGGCGGTGTTGTTGCTGCTTGTGGTGACCAGCAAGCCAGGGTCGAAACCGGGCTGCTCAGCATGCTTTTGTTCTTCAGGTCTCCCCGCTTCTTTGTGGAATGGAAACTCCAGTCATCCTCCAAGAACTTCAGCTTATCCCATTGGTCCACCACTCCATCTCTCGCGAAACCTTTCAGCATTAGCCACCCGTTATCCTCAGCGGCTGCTGGGAGAACGCTGCTAGCACTGTCAGGAATCCCTCCAGTCCTGCCCTGCCATTGACCGGAGCCAGGATCACCCAGAACTTGAGTGTTCTGAGGATCAGTCTCCAAACCTGTATAATAGTAGTCGAAATGGTGTTGTTAAAGATTATAGAGTTCCTATACTTTCACAGACACCACAGGATTGCTGATAAAACAGAATTTGAGGTTGAATATCTCTTGTTAGAGATCCAAAATCTGGCTACAGATTCAGAGTTAGTTCCTATCGGGACCTTGAAGTGGTCAGCCACTAAAGACCAAATATTTTTTGCTACAATGCAATCAAAAAACAAGTGAGAGTTGGATTCATGCTCAGAGCAAAAAAACACACTCAAGGGGTTTAATGATGTGTCTCTTCCTCAGATTATCTCTAGTCATTAATTTGTCATAGGAGAAAAGCCACAGAAAAACATGAATTTTTGGGGGCACATAAAGTTTCCACACTGCAGGGATGAAAACCGGCTGCACCCCTCTGAAGTTGATCACATGGTACAGTGAGCTCGAAGAGTATACCCCTTTACTTTCTAGCTGCCATATTAGTGAGTCTATATCTTCACAAAGGGCAATGCTCCCAGTAATCTCAACTAGCTGGTACCATTGCTCCATGAGTTTACTATCAAAATTCCTTCTGAAAGTTGGTTTGAGGGTTTCCCCATCCCAAATCTCCTTAATAGTTTTAGTTTGCTCATTGCAAACCATGTAGACAGTCCAAAACTGGGTAGCCAGTGGAGATGTCCCAAACCAGGTATCTTCCCAGAATCTGATCCTCTCTCCATTGCCAACTTCCCATCTAAAGCCAAACCTCAGGGTTTGGATGATGGATTGAACTCCTTTCCAAAACCTTGAAGAGTTTGGGGTGGGGTTGACAGCAAACAGATTAGGTTTCCCATTCAAATAATTTTGCTCTATAATAGATTTCCAAGGTTTTCCCCTTCCTCATAGTATCTTTTAACCCAGGAGCCTAGTAGACAAGTATTCACCTCCTAGAGGTTTGGAATTCCTAGACCTCCAAAGTCTTTTTTCATACAGATTTTCTTCCAACTAGAAAGATGAAGTTTCCTATGCCCCTCAAAATCATTCCATAGGCAGTTAGCCATTTGGGAATTGATAATGGCCCATTTGGGGAATTTGAAGAAGGTGAGCAGATAGATTGGGATACTAGCTAGGCATGCTTGGATTAACACTAGTCTACCTTTGTATGAAAGCAGTTTCCCTCTCCATCCAGCAATCCTTTTCATAATCTTATCTATGAGGGGTTGTATATCTTCTCTTCTAAGTTTTTCATAGTGGAGAGGGATCCCCAGGTACTTTGATGGGGAAAGCACCTTCAGTGCATCCCAAAGTTTCAATGAAACAGGTTGTTTCATTTTCATCCATGTTAATAGGGATCAACTCACTTTTACTGTAGTTGATCCTCATCCCAGAAACTTGCTCAAAGCAGTTCAGGACCATTTTAAGATTGGCTGCATGTTGGATATTCTTATCTAGGAAGAGAATGGTGTCATCTGCATATTGTAGGCAGATGATCCCCCCAGGGCAGACTTCAGGGCAAAGCCCTGTAATCATATCCTGGTTTGCAGCTTTGATCAACATCCTAGTAAGGGCATCTACTACTAGGTTAAACAGAAGTGGGGAAATGGGGTCTCCTTGCCTGAGCCCTTTCTCAGTGAGAAAGAAGTCACTCTCACTATTGTTCACTTTGACACCAACTGATCCCCCATGGGTAATCTGCTTGATCCAATGGGTCCATCTCCCCCCGAACCCTCTAAATTTAAGGAGTTCCTCCAAGAATTCCAGGTTGACTTTGTCAAATGCTTTTTCATAATCTAAATTAAGGACCAGATCTTGTCTCTTGCTAGAATGGACTGAATGAAGCACCTCATGTGCTGTAACTACACTCTCCAGAATATATCTGCCTTTCAAGAAGGCAGATTGGTTGCTAGCTACCAGCCTTTGCAAGATTTTAGAGAGTCTATTGGTGAGTACTTTGGTGAAAATTTTAAAGCTACAATTCAAGAGGCTGATGGGTCTAAACTTCTTCATGGAAGAAGCATCAGCTTCTTTGGGAATCAAAGTTAGCATGGCAAAATTAAGCCTATGTATAGCAAACTCTCCTCTGTGGAAGTCTGAAAACATATCCATCAGGTCTTTTTTCACTAGTTCCCAAAAGTGTTGATAGAAAAAGAAAGGGATCCCATCAGGCCCTGGAGCTCCATCAGAGTAAGAATCAAAGACTGCTTTCTTGACTTCTTCTTCAGAAAAAGCAGCTTCTAGAGCTTCATTTTCTTCAGGAGTTACTTTTTCTCCCTCAGAGAAAAAGTTGGGGTTCAGTTTAAAGTCATTTCTGTCCTTTTTATTGAACAGGTTTTTATAAAAATCCTTAGCAATTTTAAGCATCTCTGCATTATCAGTGACAGGGCCCTCAGGGCCATCCAGAGAGTGGATAATTTTCTTCCTCCTTCTCTGGTTGGCCACTGCTTTAAAATATGCAGTGCTCCTGTCACCTTCCTTAATCTCTCTATCCCTAGCCCTCTGTTTTTCCTTAACCTCCTCTTGTGGCCATATGTTCTGAAGTTCAGAGTGGATGAATCTAAGTCTTGAGAATTCAGCTTCAGAGAGGGTTAAGGTTTCAGATTTAATATCTAGTTTATCATATTCCTCTAAGAGGGTTTTCTTATACCTTCTAAGTTGTGCTTCTTCATTGGCACTCCACCCTTTTGTGATTTTTCTGAGCTTTCTAATCTTAATTTGCCAGCTCTCTATATGGAAAGAGGCATGGGTGGGTTCATTCCAAATCTTGGTGACTAGATTGGAGAAGTCTTCCCTTAAGAGCCACCATTTCTCCATCTTGTAACCACTACATCTAAGGTTTTGGTTTAGACCAGATTCCCATATCATAGGAACATGGTCACTCCCACATCTAGGAAAAGCCCTACATGATGCTAGAGGAAAGATCTTATCCAACTCAGTATTACAAAAAAGCTTGTCTATAGTTGACATGATCAAGTCCACTTGGTTGTTAGCCTAGGTGAATTTTCTGTTGGATAACTTAATCTCAAGCAGGCTCCAGATCTCAATCCAGGCATTAAAGCTATCACTCCACCTATGGTTAATGTTACCATTACTTTTATCTCTGGCATATCTCACCAAATTAAAATCCCCCCTATCAGGGTGGGAAGGGGATCCTCTAGGAATAGGGAATGGAGTTCAGAAATGAAACTCTCCTTTCCTTCTTCATAGGGGGAACCATAGACAGTAATAACCCTGAAAGGTGTAACAGTATCTTTCATCTTCATTACACAACTAACTGATGACTCTAGATTTGACCATGAGAGAACTTCCAAAAATCTAAGTCTACTCCCATCAGGATGCCTCCAACAGAGCCCTGGGCTGGCAGGTGGTGCCAGGAAAAGTTTCTATTTCCTACCAAAGATTTCAAAAAGGAGTCAGAGAATTCCTCTTTCTTTGTTTCTTGGAAACCAACAATGGAAGCATGAGTCTTAGCCATGGTTTCCAAGATCTGGGTTTTCCTACCAGGGGCAACAATCCCTCTAACATTCCAGAACAAGGCATTCATGTTATAAGCCTAGTTTTGGGGTACTTGCCCCTTCTATTTTTACACACCAGATACCATAGTTCACTAGAGTTAGCCTCAACACTACCATAGTTGGACATTTTAGGGGGGTGATGAAATCTTAATCAGAACCTTCAGTTCTGTCAGGAATCAAACCCTCTCCACTAGCATTACTAATAGTATTGCTAGTGGGTTCAGCATCTACTCCTACTTCTAGATTTACATCTACACCAATTTTATTGGCCACGGAAAGGAAATTGGGATTATTGAAAAGAGAGAAGGGTTTGTTTTTCTTACCATCTCTGTTTGCCCCAGCATCATGTGTGCACTTGAACTGTTGAGCTTTCTGAAGGACTGTTCTGGTGTCTCCAGCCACTCTAGCACTCATCCTGGGGGCTTGGACTGGTCCCCAGTTTCTTGCTTTGTTACCTTGCTGCTGGATTGGGGGGAAATCCTCCTCATAGCTCAGGTGTCTATCATCAACAACAAGTAGCTGTAGGGTCTCCACTGACATGTCCTCTTCCCCATCTTCAGTGTTAATCTCATCATTATCCCAGCTTTCCATTTCTCTTAGCAGACTGGAGCCATCATCCAGGCCCCCATTTGTTAGGAGGAGATCAAGAGCACTTCTCTTAGGGTTTTGCAGAGAATTTGGCAACTTGTTCTTTAGGAGAGTAGTTGGAGAGGGAGGTTCCATGCCTTCCTGACAGGAGTCTTGTGTGGTCTTCTTGGTCATCCCACCACTAGAGCTAGTCTTAGAGTTATTTTCAGAGCTTTTAGAACTTTTACGCGAAGCAGTATCATCACCCTTTTTGCTGTTGTGGTTTTTGTTAGCTCCTCCTTTTTGCTGATCACTGGTGGCCTATTCCTGCCTCAGTTCCTCTACATCAGCACTTGGAGGCCCCACTTCCACTTGGATTCTATACAACTTTCCATGGATTTCAAACACTCTTTCTTTTGGTACCTTGTTATGATCCTTACATGCTATTTTGACCCTAACAGTCTCATAGAAACTCTGAAAGTTGTGCTGCCAGTCAACATCCAGCAACACTCCAAAAGTGGATGTGATTTGGTCAAGCAGTGACCATTCACACCACTTTGGGTTCATTTTCCTCAACTTGATCCAGACTTTCTGCAGCTCATCTTCAGCAGAAACCTCTCCTTGCCACACTTCCACATTCACAATAGTGTTATCCGCAGACAGTCCAAAGCAGGGGTATCCAGCTTCAACAGCAATTTCAGGTGGGAATTTGACTAGAAAAGTCCACTCGTCTAGTGCATTAATGGGCCATGGCCAATTTGTTTTGTAGATGCTGGCAAACTCTGTTGCTAGCTCCTGCTTCGTGACCTCGCCCGATTCCACAAACACCATCCCTACATTCTTCAACCACCCAGTGTGTTGGGCATTCACATCAGGGGCATCTAGGTGGTAGAACCCAAGCCCTGGCGCCGCGCTCCCAACAAACTTGGCTATTGAGTGAGGTTTCTGTTGGGGAACGTAGCAGAAATTCAAAATTTTCTACGCATCACCAAGATCAATCTATGGAGTAATCTAGCAACGAGGGGAAGGGGAGTGCATCTACATACCATTGTAGATCGCGATGCGGAAGCGTTGCCAGAACGCGGATGAAGGAGTCGTACTCGTAGCGATTCAGATCGCGGTTGATTCCAATCTAAGCGCCGAACCACGGCGCCTCCGCGTTCAACACACGTGCAGCCCGGTGACGTCTCCCACGCCTTGATCCAGCAAGGAGAGAGGGAGAGGTTGGGGAAGACTCCGTCCAGTAGCAGCACGACGGCGTGGTAGTGGTGGAGGAGCGTGGCAATCCCGCAATGCTTCGCCAAGCACCGCGGGAGAGGAGGAGGAGGGAGAGGGGTAGGGCTGCGCCGAAAGAGAGACGTTCTCGTGTCTTGGGCTGCCCCTTTGCCTCCACTATATATAGGGGGAGAGGGAGGGCTGCGCCCCCACCTAGGGTTCCCTCCCCAGGGGTGGCGGCAGCCCCAATCCCATCTAGGGTGGCGGCCAAGAGGGGGGAGAGGGGGGGGCGCCACTAGGGTGGGCCTTAAGGCCCATCTAGACCTAGGGTTTGCCCCCTCCCACTCTCCCATGCGCCTTGGGCCTTGGTGGGGGGGCGCACCAGCCCACCTGGGGCAGGTCCCCTCCCACACTTGGCCCACGCAGCCTTCTGGGGCTGGTGGCCCCACTTGGTGGACCCCCGGGACCCTCCCGGTGGTCCCGGTACATTACCGATATCACCCGAAACCTTTGCGGTGACCAAAACAGGACTTCCCATATATAAATCTTTACCTCCGGACCATTCCGGAACTCCTCGTGACGTCTGGGATCTCATCCGGGACTCCGAACAACATTCGGTAACCACGTACATACTTTCCCTATAACCCTAGCGTCATCGAACCTTAAGTGTGTAGACCCTACGAGTTCGGGAACCATGCAGACATGAGCGAGACGTTCTCCGGTCAATAACCAACAGCGGGATCTGGATACCCATGTTGGCTCCCACATGTTCCACGATGATCTCATCGGATGAACCACGATGTCGGGGATTCAATCAATCCCGTTTACAATTCCCTTTGTCTATCGATATGTTACTTGCCCGAGATTCGATCGTCGGTATCCCTATACCTTGTTCAATCTCGTTACCGGCAAGTCTCTTTACTCGTTCCGTAACTCACATCATCCCGTGATCAACTTCTTGGTCACATTGTGCACATTATGATGATGTCCTACCGAGTGGGCCCAGAGATACCTCTCTGTTTACACGGAGTGACAAATCCCAGTCTCGATTCGTGCCAACCCAACAGACACTTTCGGAGATACCTGTAGTGCACGTTTATAGCCACCCAGTTACGTTGTGACGTTTGGTACACCCAAAGCATTCCTACGGTATCCGGGAGTTGCACAATCTCATGGTCTAAGGAAATGATACTTGACATTAGAAAAGCTCTGAGCAAACGAACTACACGATCTTGTGCTAGGCTTAGGATTGGGTCTTGTCCATCACATCATTCTCCTAATGATGTGATCCCATTATCAACGACATCCAATGTCCATGGTCAGGAAACCGTAACCATCTATTGATCAACGAGTTAGTCAACTAGAGGCTTACTAGGGACATGGTGTTGTCTATGTATCCACACATGTATCTGAGTTTCCTATCAATACAATTCTAGCATGGATAATAAACGATTATCATGAACAAGGAAATATAATAATAACCTATTTATTATTGCCTCTAGGGCATATTTCCAACAGTCTCCCACTTGCACTAGAGTCAATAATCTAGTCCACATCACCATGTGATTAACACTCATAGGTCACATCACCATGTGACCAACATCCAAAGAGTTTACTAGAGTCACCAATCTAGTTCACATCACTATGTGATTAACACTCAATGAGTTCTGGTTTGATCATGTTATGCTTGTGAGAGAGGTTATTAGTCAACGGGTCTGAACCTTTCAGATCCGTGTGTGCTTTACGAATATCTATGTCATCTTGTGGATGCTACCACACGCTACTTGGAGCCATTTCAAGTATCTGCTCTACTATACGAATCCGGTTTACTACTCAGAGTTATCCGGATTAGTGTCAAAGTTCGCATCGACGTAACCCTTTACGACGAACTCCTTTTCACCTCCATAATCGAGAAAATTCCTTAGTCCACTAGATACTAAGGATAAGTTCGACCGCTGTCATGTGATCCTTTCCCGGATCGCTATTGTACCCCTTGACCAACTCATGGCAAGGCACACTTCATGTGCGGTACACAGCATAGCATACTGTAGAGCCTGCGTCTGAAGCATAGGGGACGACCTTCGTCCTTTCTCTCTCTTCTGCTGTGGTCAGGTCTTGAGTCTTACCCAATACTCACACCTTGTAACACAGCCAAGAACTCCTTCTTTGCTGATCTATTTTGAACTCTTTCAAAATCATGTCAAGGTGTGCGTTCTTTGAAAGTATCATCAGGCGTCTTGATCTATCTCTATAGATCTTGATGCCCAATATGTAAGCAGCTTTATCCAGGTCTTCCTTTGAAAAACTCCTTTCAAACAACCCTTTATGCTTTCCAGAAATTTTACATCATTTCGGATCAACAATATGTCATTCACATATACTTATCAGAAATGTTGTAGCGCTCCCACTCACTTTATTGTAAATACAAGTTTCTAACAAACTTTGATCACTCCATCAAAGCGTATATTCTGACTCCGAGATGCTTGCTCTAATCCATGGAAGGATCGCTGGAGCTAGCATACCTTTTAGCATCCTTAGGATCGACAAAACCTTTCTGATTGTATCACATACAACCTTTCCTTACGAAAACTGGTAAGGAAACTTGTTTTGACATCCATCTGCCAGATTTCTTAAATGCAGCTAATGCTAACATGATTCCGACGGACTTAAGCATCGCTACGGATGAGAAAAATCTCATCGTAGTCAACTCCTTGAACTTGTGGAAATACTCTTAGCCACAAGTCGAGCTTCATAGACGGTAACATTACCGTCCACATCCGTCTTCTTCTTAAAGATCCATTTATCTCGGATTTCATGGCTTCTAACCATTTGTCGGAATATGGGCCCGCCATCGCTTCTCCATAGCTCGTAGGTTCATTGTTGTCTAACAACATGACTTTCAAGACAGGATCACGTACCACTCTGAAGTAGCACGCATCCTCGTCGTCCTACGAGGTTTGGTAGTGACTTGATCCGAAGTTTCATGATCACTATCATAAGCTTCCACTTCAATTGGTGTAGGTGCCACAGGAAACAACTTCTTATGCCCTGCTATACACTAGTTGAAGTGACGGTTCAATAACCTTATCAAGTCTCCACCATCCTCCCACTCAATTCTTTCGAGAGAAACTTTTCCTCGAGAAAGGACCTGTCTCTGGAAGCAATTACTTTTGCTTCCAGATCTGAAATAGGAGGTATACCCAACTGTTTTGGGTTTTCTATGAAGATGCATTTATCCGCTTTAGGTTCGAGCTTATCAGCCTGAAACTTTTTCACATAAGCATCGCAACCCCAAACTTTTAAGAAACGACAACTTAGGTTTCTCTAAACGGTGTCATCTCAACGGAATTGCGTGGTGCCCCTTTTAAAGTGAATGCGGTTGTCTCTAATGCCTAACCCATAAACGATAGTGGTAATTCGATAAGAGACATCATGGTATGCACCATATCCAATAGGGTGCAGCTATGATGTCCGGACACACCATCACACTATGGTGTTCCAGGCGGTATCAATTGTGAAACACTTTCCACAATGTCTTAATTGTGTGCCAAACTCGTAACTCAGATACTCATCTCTATGATCATATCACAGACATTTTATCCTCTTGTCACGACGATCTTCAACTTCACTCTGAAATTACTTGAACCTTTCAATAATTCAGACTTGTGTTTTATCAAGTAAATACACTCAGCATCTACTCAAATCATCTGTGAAGTAAGAACATAACGATATCCACTGCATGCCTCGGCACTCATTGGACTGCATACATCAAAATTTATTACTTCCAATAAGTTGCTCTCTTGTTCCATCTTACTGAAAACGAGGCCTTTCAGTCATCTTGCCCATGTGGTATGATTTGCATGTCTCAAGTAATTCAAAATCAAGTGAGTCCAAACGATCCATCTGCATGGAGTTTCTTCATGCATATATACCAATAGACATGGTTCGCATGTCTCAATCTTTTCAAAAACGAGTGAGTCCAAAGATCCATCTACATGGAGCTTCTTCATGCGTTCTATACCAATATGACTCAAGTGGCAGTGCCACAAGTATGTGGTACTATCTTATATCTTTTGGCACGAACATGTGTATCACTGCGATCGAGATTCATTTTAGGTGCAAGACCATTGAAGGTATTATTCAAATAAATAGAGTAACCATTATTCTCCTTAAATGAATAACCGTATTGCGATAAACATAATCCAATCATGCTCAACGCAAACACCAAATCTCGATGGTAGAGGGAGCATGCGACGCTTGATCACATCAACCTTGGAAACACTTCCAACACATATCGTCATCTCACCTTTAGCTAGTCTCCGTTTATTCCGCAGCTTTTATTTCGAGTTACTAACACTTAGCAACCGAACCGGTATCTAATACCCTGGTGCTGCTAGGAGTACTAGTAAAGTACACATTCATATAATGTATATCCAATATACTTCTGTCGACCTTGTCTGCCTTCTCATCTACCAAGTATCTAGGGTAGTTCGGCTTCAGTGACCGTTCCCCTCATTACAGAAGCACTTAGTCTCGGGTTTGGGTTCAACCTTGGGATTCTTCACTAGAGCAGCAAATGACTTGCTGTTTCATGAAGTATCCCTTTTGCCCTTGCCCTTCTAGAAACTAGTGGTTTTACTAACCATCAACAATTGATGCTCCTTCTTGATTTCTACTTTCGCGGTGTCAAACATCGCGAATAGCTCAAGGATCATCATATCTATCCCTGATATGTTATAGTTCATCACGAAGCTCTACTAGCTTGGTGGCAGTGACTATGGAGAACCATCACTATCTCATCTGGGAGATTAACTCCCACTCGATTCAAGTGATTGTAGTACTCAGACAATCTGAGCACATGCTCAACGATTAAGCTTTTCTCCCTTAGTTTGCAGGCTTAAGAAACTTGTCAGAGGTCTCATACCTCTTGACGTGGGCACTAGTCTGAAATCCCAATTTCAGTGTTCGGAACATCTCATATGTTCTGCGACGTTTCAAAAACGTCTCTGGTGCCACAATTCTAAACCGTTAGCATTACGCACTGAACTATCACGTAGTCATCAAAACGTGTATGTCAGATGTTTCGTAACATCTACAGACGATGCTGAGGTTCAGCACACCGAGCGGTGCATTAAGGACATAAGCCTTCTGTGCAGCAATGAGGACAATCCTCAGTTTACGGACCCAGTCCGCATAATTGCTACTACCAACTTTCAACTAAATTTTCTCTAGGAACATATCTTAAACAGTAGAACTAAAGCGTATGACATAATTTGCAAAGACCTTTTGACTATGTTCATGATAATGAAGTTCATCTAATTATTTAATGAACTCCCACTCAGATAGACATCCCTCTAGTCATCTAAGTGATACATGATCCGAGTCAAACTAGGCCGTGCCCGATCATCACGTGAGACGGACTAGTCATCATCGGTGAACATCTCCATGTTGATCGTATCTGCTATACGACTCATGTTCGACCTTTCGGTCTCTTGTGTTCCGAGGCCATGTATGTACATGCTAGGCTCGTCAAGTCAACCTAAGTGTTTCGCATGTGTTCCGAGGCCATGTCTGTACATGCTAGGCTCGTCAACACCCGTTGTATTCGAACGTTAGAATCTATCACACCCGATCATCACGTGGTGCTTCGAAACAACGAACCTTCGCAACGGTGCACAGTTAGGGGGAACACTTCTCTTGAAATTTTAGTGAGGGATCATCTTACTTACTACCGTCGTTCTAAGCAAATAAGATGCATAACATGATAAACATCACATGCAATCAAATAGTGACATGATATGGCCAATATCATTTTGCTCCTTTGATCTCCATCTTCGGGGCACCATGATCATCTTTGTCACCGGCATGACACCATGATCTCCATCATTGTGTCTTCATGAAGTTGTCACGCCAACGATTACTTCTACTTCTATGGCTAACGCACTTAGCAATAAAGTAAAGTAATTTACATGGCGTTATTCAATGACACGCAGGTCATACAAAAAATAAAGACAACTCCTATGGCTCCTGCTGGTTGTCATACTCATCGACATGCAAGTCGTGATTCCTATTACAAGAATATGATCAATCTCATACATCACATATATCATTCATCACATCTTCTGGCCATATCACATCACATAGCACATGCTGCAAAAACAAGTTAGACGTCCTCTAATTGTTGTTGCAAGCTTTTACGTCGCTTGTATAGGTTTCTAGCAAGAACGTTTCTTACCTACGTAAAACCACAACGTGATATGCCAATTTCTATTTACCCTTCATAAGGACCCTTTTCATCGAATCCGTTCCGACTAAAGTGGGAGAGACAGACACCCGCTAGCCACCTTATGCAACTAGTGCATGTCAGTCGGTGGAACCTGTCTCACGTAAGCGTACGTGTAAGGTCGGTCCGGGCCGCTTCATCCCACAATGCCGCGAAACAAGATAAGACTAGTAGAGGCAAGAAGAATTGGCAACATCTACGCCCACAACTGCTTTGAGTTCTACTCGTGCATAGAAACTACGCATAGACCTAGCTCTGATACCACTGTTGGGGAACGTAGCAGAAATTCAAAATTTTCTACGCATCACCAAGATCAATCTATGGAGTAATCTAGCAACGAGGGGAAGGGGAGTGCATCTACATACCATTGTAGATCGCGATGCGGAAGCGTTGCAAGAACGCGGAAGAAGGAGTCGTACTCGTAGCGATTCAGATCGCGGTTGATTCCGATCTAAGCGCCGAACCACGGCGCCTCCGCGTTCAACACACGTGCAGCCCGGTGACGTCTCCCACGCCTTGATCCAGCAAGGAGAGAGGGAGAGGTTGGGGAAGACTCCGTCCAGCAGCAGCACGACGGCGTGGTGGTGGTGGAGGAGCGTGGCAATCCCGCAATGCTTCGCCAAGCACCGCGGGAGAGGAGGAGGAGGGAGAGGGGTAGGGCTGCGCCGAAAGAGAGACGTTCTCGTGTCTTGGGCTGCCCCTTTGCCTCCACTATATATAGGGGGAGAGGGAGGGCTGCGCCCCCACCTAGGGTTCCCTCCCCAGGGGTGGCGGCAGCCCCAATCCCATCTAGGGTGGCGGCCAAGAGGGGGGAGAGGGGGGGCGCCACTAGGGTGGGCCTTAAGGCCCATCTGGACCTAGGGTTTGCCCCCTCCCACTCTCCCATGCGCCTTGGGCCTTGGTGGGGGGCGCACCAGCCCACCTGGGGCTGGTCCCCTCCCACACTTGGCCCACGCAGCCTTCTGGGGCTGGTGGCCCCACTTGGTGGACCCCCGGGACCCTCCCGGTGGTCCCGGTACATTACCGATATCACCCGAAACCTTTGCGGTGACCAAAACAGGACTTCCCATATATAAATCTTTACCTCCGGACCATTCCGGAACTCCTCGTGACATCCGGGATCTCATCCGAGACTCCGAACAACATTCGGTAACCACGTACATACTTTCCCTATAACCCTAGCGTCATCGAACCTTAAGTGTGTAGACCCTACGGGTTCGGGAACCATGTAGACATGACCGAGATGTTCTCCGGTCAATAACCAACAGCGGGATCTGGATACCCATGTTGGCTACACATGTTCCACGATGATCTCATCGGATGAACCACGATGTCGGGGATTCAATCAATCCCGTTTACAATTCCCTTTGTCTATCGATATGTTACTTGCCCGAGATTCGATCGTCGGTATCCCTATACCTTGTTCAATCTCGTTACCGGCAAGTCTCTTTACTCGTTCCGTAACTCACATCATCCCGTGATCAACTCCTTGGTCACATTGTGCACATTATGATGATGTCCTACCGAGTGGGCCCAGAGATACCTCTCCGTTTACACGGAGTGACAAATCCCAGTCTCGATTCGTGCCAACCCAACAGACACTTTCGGAGATACCTGTAGTGCATGTTTATAGCCACCCAGTTACGTTGTGACGTTTGGTACACCCAAAGCATTCCTAGGGTATCCAGGAGTTGCACAATCTCATGGTCTAAGGAAATGATACTTGACATTAGAAAAGCTCTGAGCAAACGAACTACACGATCTTGTGCTAGGCTTAGGATTGGGTCTTGTCCATCACATCATTCTCCTAATGATGTGATCCCATTATCAACGACATCCAATGTCCATGGTCAGGAAACCATAACCATCTATTGATCAACGAGTTAGTCAACTAGAGGCTTACTAGGGACATGGTGTTGTCTATGTATCCACACATGTATCTGAGTTTCCTATCAATACAATTCTAGCATGGATAATAAACGATTATCATGAACAAGGAAATATAATAATAACCTATTTATTATTGCCTCTAGGGCATATTTCCAACAGTTTCTTCCTCAGAGGGCAGTCTTCCACCTTGTGGGTGATCATTTTGCAGATGAAACAACTTTTGGGCTTTGTACACTTGTCTTTGTGGTGCCCAGGTTCACCAAAATTGTAACAAGTGACCCCAGCATAGGACATCAGACCCGGATTAGCTGCTAGGTTTCTTTGATTTCCTTCCTTGCCCTTCTTCTGCTGGTTCTTGGCCTGAGATCTGATCTGTTGTTGGCCTCCACTATGGCCCTCGCCTTGATTTCCTCCCTGCCCACCGGACTGCCCTTTGCATCGGCTGCGGGGGAGCGAACCACTACTGCTGCGGGCCTCCCCATTGCGGAGGGTAAGGTCCGGGGAACTGACCTTGGAAGGCCCAAGGCGGCGGTGGACCTTGGAAACTGAAACCGAAGAACGGCTGTTGTGGCTGCATCCCGCTCCCCTGGTTAATCTGCTGCTGGTCCGGAGGCCAATTGCTTGATGGTTCTCCTCTTCCTCCTCGATTCTTGGCCCGGCCACGCCCTCGCCCTCCATCTGCCATGGTATCTGGATCGGCGGCGGCGGCACTCGCTGTGTGGTGGCTGGTTGGAGGATGCGGAACCCTAGTTTCCCCTTCCCCTCCCCCTCTTTTATAGGCTCCCACAGCTGACTGTATCTCTTCTCCGCCTCGTCACCATGAGCACCTGGCAGCTTGTTGGGTGCGCTGGCAGATGCGTCAGCCTTGGAGGAAATTTGAACTTTGGGGGCATTCCTCTTGCTCACGAACCTGAATCCACCCGAAGCTTCCATGATTATCAGAGGATCTGCTTCTGCGCATTGCCTTGTCCCCGAGTTAGCTACCGGAATGATGTCAAGCTCACTGCCAGAGCGAGGCTCTCCTACGGCTGGAGTCTCCAGAAAGCTTCCCAGCAGATCCGCCTCTCTCTTCGGGGTGAATCCCTTGCCGCCAGCGCCCAGGAGATCACCTCCCCTGCCAGCGTCAATCTGTTCGCCGTAATCAGCGACAGCTCGTGGTCTGCAGCAAATGTCATGATCCTCGTCACGAGCTTTTGAGCCGACTCGCGGCCCCTCATTGGGATTCTCATTGATGTTGACTCTCTCAGCATCAGCTCTGAAATCTCTTCTTCCTCTCAATTCAGAGCCCCAGAACCTGCCTCCCTTTCTCCCTCGCTCATGGTGGGTGGGTGTGTTCGGGGGCATGGGCTCCTCTTGCTGTGGCAGATCTTTCCAGTTCCCCTCAACTGAGAAAATACACTCCGCTGCTACACTATGCATCTCTTGACTGGCCCAGCAGTGTCCATGCGCAGCACAGTAACGACCCTCTGCAGTCGAATTTGGCAGATCTTCGAGATTCAGGCGCTGTAGCTGCAGCAGTCCAGATCTGGTGCTGGGGCCAGGTAAGGCCATGGATCCACCTCCTCTGCATCCGATGGTGGGCAGGAAGGCATCCGCCCCAGCACTCCCTCCCAGCAGCCTCGGCGGCGAGCGTCGCTACTCCTTGCTTCCGATTTCGCTCAATTCACAAAGGCTTCTGGCTGCGCTCTCGGTCCTGGCATCTGAGATTTCTCTACTTTGGTGCCCTCGAAATAGATCCGTCGAGCGAGGTTGAGTAGCTCTCGATCCGCCTGGATTTGGCAGGTTTGTGCGTACCTCAACCGGCAGAGCTTTTGAAATGGATCTGAAGTCCGCTCTGCTGCGAGATCCGCCTCCCGCCATTTCTTCACACACTACATCCACGAGATGGTGTCGTCGCGGATCCGTGTCACCCGCTCCGTCCACCTCCGCATCCTTGTTGCCTAGAGCGTCGCCGGCGAGACCGATCCAATCGGACGCAATTTCCCTGGGAACGACTGGTATACGAATGGCAGGGGCATCCGCATCACCGTTGAGCCCGGAGGGATCCGGGAGGGAGCAGGTGGATCTGGTTTGGCGAGTCAGGGACGCGTCTAGGGCTGGTAGCGGTGGTGACGGGGGGCGAACCGTCAGCGGCAGCGTTATGTGGGGGAGGGGGAGGAGCGGTTGCAGGGGCGGTCATGCGGGAGCGATCATGCGGCCTCTCAACTATCCGCCCTGTCTTTCCCAGCTGACGAAGAGAGAAGAAAAGGCACGAGGCGGACATCGCATACACGGCCCACTTAGCGTGTTTGTCAAATAGTCGGCCCAGTAAACGTGAGGAAACCCAGGTCAACCTGGGGAGCAGCAGCCCAGACACGGTTGTCCAGTCGTGCAGCGCGATTTGACGCAGGAAGTAACGCCCAAACGATCAGATACGTCCGTACATTTGATCCGACGGCCGAGGAGCTCAACTCCCTGAGAGGGCTCGTAGGTGGCTTTGTTATACTGTTTTTTAATAATAACAAACAAAAGTACACCAATCCTAGGCTAAGCCTTTTAAAGGAATCATCGCACATGCGTCGATGGTGACTAGTCTAACCATATCTAGACTTGGTATTTTCATCCCAAAAGCCAAGTTTCGATCTACCACCATTAGCAAGCACATGATGTAGACGCGCGTTGACATAGCCTGATCAGAGATCTTGGTTTCCATCGGAGTGCAAATACTCGTCATTGACCTCGCCTCTACCATCACGCCTTGTCCCGGTACCAATGCCTCAATAATTGGATACCTATGGAGGAGATTCCGAAGACAAAGACGTCCCATACCACCTCGCTTCCAGTCACTGGCGCACCATCTTTGATCCGACAGCACCAGGCATGACTAGTCGCCTTCAATAGGAGCCACTTTGCATAGCAATTGCCGGCAGCAGGCATGACTTGGTGCCTCCGCATGAGTCATTGTGCGTAGCACCTGCTAGCGGCGGGCATGACATGGTGCATCCGCAAGAGTCGTCGTGCGTAGCACATTCGGAGCCAGATCGGACCCAATCCGAAGATGGAGGCGCCTTACCATATGCACCAGCCTCAGAGAAGGCCATCACCATTTTGAGATCCGACTGTTGTGTCGTCCACACAGTCGTGGTCTCGCCGTCGTTGGAGAATCAGGGCTGCCGCCCTACCCCCAAACTCATGCAACGCCATCCGGTCGCCATGCAACTCATACGATAAAGACACACACCCGTCGCCACTAGGGCACCGCAGCGAGACCGCCGCCAAAGACACCAATAGATTTGGGAGCCACCCATTATCCACTGCAATCAATCCCCTTCCTCGTCTCCACCCATGGCCACCGGGGGGGGGGGGGGGGGGGAGGGGGTCATCACCCCTGACCGATTCGCCGCCACGGGAGTAGCAAGGGCACCCACATCCCTGCCCTCTTGCATCACCGCCCCCCTGTTGGAAATATGCCCTAGAGGCAATAATAAAATGGTTATTATTGTATTTCCTTGTTCATGATAATTGTCTATTGTTCATGCTATAATTGTATTAACTGGAAACCGTAATACATGTGTGAATACATAGACCACAACATGTCCCTAGTAAGCCTCTAGTTGACTAGCTCGTTGATCAATAGATGGTTATGGTTTCCTGACCATGGACATTGGATGTCATTGATAACGAGATCACATCATTAGGAGAATGATGTGATGGACAAGACCCAATCCTAAGCATAGCACAAGATCGTGTAGTTTGTTTGCTAAGAGCTTTTCTAATGTCAAGTATCTTTTCCTTAGACCATGAGATTGTGCAACTCCTGGATACTGTAGGAATGATTTGGGTGTACCAAACGTCACAATGTAACTGGGTGGTTATAAAGGTGCATTACAGGTATCTCTGGGCCCACTCGGTAATGCATCATCATAATGAGCTCAATGTGAGTAATGAGTTAGCCACGGAATCATGCGTTACGGAACGAGTAAAGAGACTTGCCAGTAACGAGATTGAACGAGGTATTGGGATACCGACGATCGAATCTCGGGCAAGTAACATACCGATAGACAAAGGGAATTGTATACGGGATTGATTGAATCCCCGACATCGTGGTTCATCCGATGAGATCATCGTGGAACATGTGGGAGCCAATATGGGTATCCAGATCCCGCTATTGGTTATTAGCCAGAGAGGTGTCTCGGTCATGTCTGCATGGTTCCCGAACCCGTAGGGTCTACACACTTAAGGTTCGGTGACGCTAGAGTTGTTATGGGAAATAGTATGTGGTTACCGAAGGTTGTTCGGAATCCCGGATGAGATCCCGGACATGACGAGGAGCTCCGGAATGGTCCAGAGGTGAAGATCGGTATATTGGACGAAGGGTATTGGAGTCCGGAATTGTTCCGGGGGTACCAGGCTATGGCCAGCATGTCCGAAAGGGGTTTCGGAGGCCCCGGCAAGCGTTGGGGGGCCTTATGGGCCAAGGGGAAGGGGCAAACCAGCCCACTAAGGGGCTTTGCGCCCCTCCCAACCCCTCTCATGTAACCAGGAGAAGTGGGGGCGCCACCCCTAGGGCAGCCGCCCCTCCCGGCTTGGGGGGCAAGTTTCCTAGGGGGTGGGGCGCCCAAACCCATCTAGGGTTTCCCCTGCCGCCGCCTCCTCCTCTAGATCCATCTAGACGGGCCGGCCCCCTCTCCCCTTCCCCCTATATATAGTGAGGGGGTGGGAGGGCAGCCGCACCCCTTGCCTGGCACAGCCCTCTCCTCCTCCAACTCCTCCTGCTCCTCCGTAGTGCTTAGCGAAGCTCTGCCGGAGAACCACGAGCTCCATTGCCACCACGCCGTCGTGCTGCTAGAGTTCTCCCTCAACTTCTCCTCTCCCCTTGCTGGATCAAGAAGGAGGAGACGTCCCCGGGCTGTACGTGTGTTGAACGCGGAGGCGCCGTCCGTTCGGCGCTAGATCGGATCTTCTGCGATTTGAATCGCCACGAGTACGACTCCATCAACCGCGTTCTTGTAACGCTTCCGCTTAGCGATCTTCAAGGGTATGAAGATGCACTCCCTCTCTCTTGTTGCTAGCATCTCCTAGATTGATCTTGGTGACACGTAGGAAAATTTTGAATTATTGCTACGTTCCCCAACAGTGGCATCATGAGCTAGGTCTATGCGTAGATTCTATGCACGAGTAGAACACAAAGTAGTTGTGGGCGATGATTTGTTCAATTTGCTTACCGTTACTAGTCTTATCTTGATTCGGCGGCATTGTGGGATGAAGCGGCCCGGACCGACCTTACACGTACACTTACGTGAGACAGGTTCCACCGACTGACATGCACTTGATGCATAAGGTGGCTAGCGGGTGTCTGTCTCTCCCACTTTAGTAGGATCGGATTCGATGAAGAGGGTCCTTATGAAGGGTAAATAGCAATTGGTATATCACCGTTGTGGCTTTTGCGTAAGTAAGAAACGTTCTTGCTAGAAACCCATAGCAGCCACGTAAAACATGCAACAATAATTAGAGGACGTCTAACTTGTTTTTGCAGGGTATGCTATGTGATGTGATATGGCCAAAAGGATGTGATGAATTATATATATATGTGATGTATGAGATTGATCATGTTCTTGTAATAGGAATCACGACTTGCATGTCGATGAGTATGACAACTGGCAGGAGCCATAGGAGTTGTCTTAATTTATTGTATGACCTGCGTGTCATTGAAAGCGCCATGTAATTACTTTACTTTATTGCTAACCGTTAGCCATAGTAGTAGAAGTAATAGTTGGCGAGACAACTTCATGAAGACACGATGATGGAGATCATGATGATGGAGATCATGGTGTCATGCCGGTGACGAAGGTGATCATGCCGCGCCTCAAAGATGGAGATCAAAAGGCGCAAGATGATACTGGCCATATCATGTCACTTTATGATTTGCATGTGATGTTTGTCATGTTTACATCTTATTTGCTTAGAACGACGGTAGCATAAATAAGATGATCCCTCACTAAAATTTCAAGAGATGTGTTCCCCCTAACTGTGCACCGTTGCAAAGGTTCGTTGTTTCGAAGCACCATATGATGATCGGGTGTGATAGATTCTAACGTTCGCATACAACGGGTGTAAGCCAGATTTACACATGCGAAACACTTAGGTTGACTTGACGAGCCTAGCATGTACAGACATGGCCTCGGAACACAAGAGACCGAAAGGTCGAACATGAGTCGTATAGTAGATACGATCAACATGGAGATGTTCACCGTTGATGACTAGTCCGTCTCACGTGATGATCGGACACGGTCTAGTCGATTCGGATCATGTATCACTTAGATGACTAGAGGGATGTCTATCTAAATGGGAGTTCATTAAATAATCAGATGAACTTAATTATCATGAACATAGTCAAAAGGTCTTTGCAAATTATGTCATAGCTTACGCTTTGGTTCTACTGTTTAAGATATGTTCCTAGAGAAAATTTAGTTGAAAGTTGATAGTAGAAATTATGCGGACTGGGTCCATAAACTGAGGATTATCCTCATTGCTGCGCAGAAGGCTTATGTCATTAATGCACCGCTCGGTGTGTGAACCTCGAGCGTCGTTTGTGGATGTTGCGAACATCTGACATACACGTTTTGATGACTACGTGATAGTTCAGTGCATAATGCTAACGGTTTAGAATTGAGGCGCCAAAGACGTTTTTGAAACGTCGCAGAACATATGAGATGTTCCAAAGACTGAAATTGGGATTTCAGACTAGTGCCCACGTCAAGAGGTATGAGACCTCTGACAAGTTTCTTAAGCCTGCAAACTAAGGGAGAGAAGCTCAATCGTTGAGCATGTGCTCAGATTGTGAGTACTACAATCGCTTGAATCGAGTGGGAGTTAATCTTCCAGATGAGATAGTGATGGTTCTCCATAGTCACTGCCACCAAGCTATTAGAGCTTCGTGATGAACTATAACATATCAGGGATAGACATGATGATCCTTGAGCAATTCGCGATGTTTGACACCGCGAAAGTAGAAATCAAGTAGGAGCATCAATTGTTGACGGTTAGTAAAACCACTAGTTTCAAGAAGGCAAGGGAAAGAAGGGATACTTCATGAAACGGCAAATCAGTTGCTGCTGTAGTAAAGAAACCCAAGGTTGAACCCAAACCCGAGACTAAGTGCTTCTGTAATGAGGGGAACGGTCACTGAAGCAGAACTACCCTAGATACTTGATAGATGATAAGGCAGGCAAGGTCGACAGAAGTATATTGGATATACATTATATTAATGTGTACTTTACTAGTACTCCTAGTAGCACCAGGGTATTAGATACCGGTTCGGTTGCTAAGTGTTAGTAACTCGAAATAAAAGGCTACGGAATAAACGGAGACTAGCTAAAGGTGAGATGACGATATGTGTTGGAAGTGTTTCCAAGGTTGATGTGATCAAGCATCACATGCTCCCTCTACCATCGAGATTGGTGTTAAACCTAAATAATTGTTATTTGGTGTTTGCGTTGAGCATAGACATGATTAGATTATGTTTATCGCAATACGGTTATTCATTTAAGGAGAATAATGGTTACTCTGTCTATTTGAATAATACCTTCAATGGTCTTGCACTTAAAATGAATGGTTTGTTGAATCTCGATCATAGTGATACACATGTTCATGCCAAAAGATATAAGATAGTACCACATACTTGTGGCACTGCCACTTGAGTCATATTGGTATAAAACGCATGAAGAAGCTCCATGTTGATGGATCTTTGGACTCACTCGTTTTTGAAAAGATTGAGATGCGAACCATGTCTATTGGTAGATATGCATGAAGAAACTTCATACAGATGGATCGTTTGGACTCACTTGATTTTGAATCACTTGAGACATGCAAATCATACCACATGGGCAAGATGACTGAAAGGCCTCGTTTTCAGTAAGATGGAACAAGAAAGCAACTCGTTGGAAGTAATACATTTTGATGTGTGCAGTCCAATGAGTGTTGAGGCACGCTGTGGATATCGTTATGTTCTTACTTCACAGATGATTTGAGTAGATGCTGAGTATATTTACTTGATGAAACACAAGTCTGAATTATTGAAAGGTTCAAGTAATTTCAGAGTGAAGTTGAAGATCGTCGTGACAAGAGGACAAAATGTCTGTGATATGATCATAGAGATGAATATCTGAGTTACGAGTTTGGCACACAATTAAGACATTGTGGAAATTGTTTCACAACTAATACCGCCTGGAACACCATAGTGTGATGGTGTGTCCGAACATCATAACTGCACCCTATTGGATATGGTGCATACCATGATGTCTCTTATCGAATTACGACTATCGTTTATGGGTTAGGCATTAGAGACAACCGCATTCACTTTAAATAGGGCACCACGCAATTCCGTTGAGACGACACTGTATGAACTATGGTTTAGAGAAACCTAAGCTGTCATTTCTTAAAAGTTTGGGGATGCGACGCTTATGTGAAAAAGTTTCAGGCTGATAAGCTCGAACCCAAAGCGGATAAATGCATCTTCATAGAATACCCAAAACAGTTGGGTATACCTCCTATTTCAGATCTGGAAGCAAAAGTGATTGTTTCTAGAAACGGGTCCTTTCTCGAGGAAAAGTTTCTCTCGAAAGAATTGAGTGGGAGGATGGTGGAGACTTGATGAGGTTATTGAACCGTCACTTCAACTAGTGTGTAGCAGGGCACAGGAAGTTGTTCATGTGGCACCTACACCAATTGAAGTGGAAGCTTATGAGAGTGATCATGAAACTTCGGATCAAGTCACTACCAAACCTCATAGGTCGACAAGGATGTGTACTACTTCAGAGTGGTACGTAATCCTGTCTTGGAAGTCATGTTGCTAGACAACAATGAACCTACGAGCTATGGAGAAGCGATGGTGGGCCCAGATTCCGACGAATGGCTCGAGGCCATAAAATCTGAGAGAGGATCCATGTATAAAAACAAAGTATAGACTTTGGAAGAACTACTTGATGGTCGTAAGGCTGTTGGGTGCAGATGGATTTTAAAAGGAAGACGGACAATGATGGTAAGTGTCACCATTAAGAAAGCTCGACTTGTCGTTAATATGTTTTCCGACAAGTTCAAGGAGTTGACTACGATGAGACTTTCTCACTCGTAGCGATACTAAGAGTCTGTTGGAATTATATTAGCAGTTACTGCATTATTTATGAAATCTTGCAGATGGGATGTCAAAACATTGTTTCCTCGACGATTTTATTGAGGAAAGGTTGTATGTGATACAACCAGAAGGTTTTGTCAATCCTGAAAGATGCTAACAAGTATGCAAAGCTCCAGCAATCCTTCTAAGGACTGGAGTAAGCATCTCGGAGTTGGAATGTACGCTTTGATGAGATGATCAAAGATTTTGGGTTTATACAAAGTTTATGAGAAACTTGTATTTCCAAAGAAGTGAGTGGGAGCACTATAGATTTTTGATGAGTATATGTTGTTAACATATTGTTGATCAGAAATGATGTAGAATTTCTGGAAAGCATACAGGGTTATTTGAAAAGTGTTTTTCAATGGAAAACCTGGATTAAGCTATTTGAACATTGAGCATCAAGATCTATAAGGATAGATCAAAAACGCTTAATAGTACTTTCAAATGAATACATACCGTGACAAGATTTTGAAGGAGTTCAAAATAGATCAGCAAAGAAGGAGTTCTTGGCTGTGTTACAAGGTGTGAGTATTGAGTAAGACTCAAGACCTGACCACGGCAGAAGAGAGAGAGAGGACGAAGGTCGTCCCCTATGCTTTAGACGTAGGCTCTACAGTATGCTATGCTATGTACCGCACCTGAAGTGTGCCTTGTCATGAGTTAGTCAAGGGGTACAATAGTGATCCAGGAATGGATCACATGACAGCGATTGAACTTATCCTTAGTATCTAGTGGACTAAGGAATTTTCTCCATTATGGAGGTGGAAAAGGAGTTCGTCGTAAAGGGTTACGTCGATGCAAACTTTGACACTAATCCGGATGACTCTGAGTAGTAAACCGGATTCGTATAGTAGAGCAGTTATTTGGAATAGCTCCAAGTAGCGCGTGGTAGCTGCATCTACAAGATGACATAGAGATTTGTAAAGCACACACGGATCTGAATGTTGCAGACCCGTTGACTAAAACCTCTCTCGTAAGCATAACATGATCAAACCATAGAACTCATTGAGTGTTAATCACATGGTGATGTGAACTAGATTATTGACTCTAGTAAACTCTTGGGTATTAGTCACGTGGCGATGTGAACTTTGAGGGTTAGTCACATGGTGATGTGAACTAGATTATTGACTCTAGTGCAAGTGGGAGACTGTTGGAAATATGCCCTAGAGGCAATAATAAAATGGTTATTATTGTATTTCCTTGTTCGTGATAATTGTCTATTGTTCATGCTATAATTGTATTAACTGGAAACCGTAATACATGTGTGAATACATAGACCACAACATGTCCCTAGTAAGCCTCTAGTTGACTAGCTAGTTGATCAATAGATGGTTATGGTTTCCTGACCATGGACATTGGATGTCATTGATAACGAGATCACATCATTAGGAGAATGATGTGATGGACAAGACCCAATCCTAAGCATAGCACAAGATCGTGTAGTTTGTTTGCTAAGAGCTTTTCTAATGTCAAGTATCGTTTCCTTAGACCATGAGATTGTGCAACTCCCGGATACCGTAGGAATGCTTTGGGTGTACCAAACGTCACAACGTATCTGGGTGGCTATAAAGGTGCATTACAGGTATCTCCGAAAGTGTCTGTTGGGTTGGCACGAATCGAGACTGGGATTTGTCACTCCATATGACGGAGAGGTATCTCTGGGCCCACTCGGTAATGCATCATCATAATGAGCTCAATGTGACTAATGAGTTAGCCACGGGATCATGCGTTACGGAACGAGTAAAGAGACTTGCCGGTAACGAGATTGAACGAGGTATTGGGATACTGACGATCGAATCTCGGGCAAGTAACATACCGATAGACAATGGGAATTGTATACGGGATTGATTGAATCCCCGACATCGTGGTTCATCCGATGAGATCATCGTGGAACATGTGGGAGCCAATATGGGTATCCAGATCCCACTATTGGTTATTGGCCAGAGAGGTGTCTCGGTCATGTCTGCATGGTTCCCGAACCCGTAGGGTCTACACACTTAAGGTTCGGTGACGCTAGAGTTGTTATGGGAAATAGTATGTGGTTACCGAAGGTTGTTCGGAGTCCCGGATGAGATCCCGGACATGACGAGGAGCTCCGGAATGGTCCAGAGGTGAAGATCGGTATATTGGACGAAGGGTATTGGAGTCCGGAATTGTTCCGGGGGTACCAGGCTATGGCCAGCACGTCCGAAAGGGGTTTAGGAGGCCCCGACAAGCGTTGGGGGGCCTTATGGGCCAAGGGGAAGGGGCAAACCAGCCCACTAAGGGGCTGTGCGCCCCTCCCAACCCCTCTCACGTAACCAGGAGAGGTGGGGGTGCCACCCCTAGGGCAGCCGCCCCTCCCGGCTTGGGGGGCAAGTTTCCTAGGGGGTGGGGGCGCCCAAACCCATCTAGGGTTTCCCCTGGCCGCCGCCTCCTCCTCTAGATCCATTTAGAGGGGCCGGCCCCCTCTCCCCTTCCCCCTATATATAGTGAGGGGGTGGGAGGGCAGCCGCACCCCTTGCCTGGCGCAGCCCTCTCCTCCTCCAACTCCTCCTGCTCCTCCGTAGTGCTTAGCGAAGCTCTGCCGAAGAACCACAAGCTCCATTGCCACCACGCCGTCGTGTTGCTGGAGTTCTCCCTCAACTTCTCCTCTCCCCTTGCTGGATCAAGAAGGAGGAGACGTCCCCGGGATGTACGTGTGTTGAACGCGGAGGCGCCGTCCGTTCGGCGCTAGATCGGATCTTCTGCGATTTGAATCGCCGCGAGTACGACTCCATCAACCGCGTTCTTGTAACACTTCCGCTTAACGATCTTCAAGGGTATGAAGATGCACTCCCTCTCTCTTGTTGCTAGCATCTCCTAGATTGATCTTGGTGACACGTAGGAAAATTTTGAATTATTGCGACGTTCCCCAACACCCCCATCGCGCCTTCCACAACAATCCAACTTCGGGAGATCAGGGCTGCCACCCTAACTCGGCGCATTGCAACCACCAATGAAGACACGAACAAGATCCCCTGTCAATGGACATGAGACCATTGGGGACCAGATCCCCGCCGCCCCCATCACAGGCGCCATGCGACCTTGTAGGCAGCGCCCTTCGGGAGCGCGAGGAGAGAGGAGGGTGGAAGTGGCGGTCGTCTAGGGTTCGCCCCCTTCTTTCTTTTCCGCCTCTAGAGGACAATATCATTTGCGATTTATGTACGTATGGTTGTTGTTCCAGCCGCATGTTGGCAAAAAAATTGGGGTGGGGGGGGGGGGGGTTGGGGACCAGCACACTTTTTTGAACACAGTACAATTGCAAATGTTCACATACATGTGCGTACACTTACTCGTATGAAGGCATGAACGCACACCCTACTCATATGAACACCTTCGGGATACTGAGCCAGCACAACATCTTGAGGCATCTTGTAGTCGGCGAGAACGTCTCCTCCCACTGACGAACATCGCCAAAAATCCTGAAATAAATCCATGCAAATGTGAGAACTAATGGCAAATCCATGAATTGAACCCTGGTAGTCTTCCTGTTTTCTGCCTGTTTATGATGTTGGTCCGAGTCGGGCTCTACGGGCGCTGCTGGGTTGTCCCTCTGATTCGGCGCCGATGACACGAACATGGTAGCGTTCGAGCATGCTCGGCGGTGGCCATCGATAGTCACTGTGTTATACCCGCCAGGTCCATCGAGACTGACGAGGGACGCAGGTGTAGGCACCGACCCATACTTGGTGGCCGATGCCAGGTTAGGAGTGAAATGAGGTGCCTTTCACTCCTCCTACTGTGGCTGGGTAGCCGTGACGTTGATGGTCGACGACGCCTAGGGGTATGTGTTGGAAATATGCCCTAGAGGCAATAATAAATTGGTTATTATCATATTTTCCTTATTCATGATAAAGGTTTATTATTTATGCTAGAATTGTATTGACCGGAAACTTAAATACAAGTGTGAATACATAAACAAATACTATGTCTCTAGTGAGCCTCTACTAGACTAGCTCGTTGATCAAATATGGTTAAGGTTTCCTAACCATACACATGAGTTGTCATTTGATAACAGGATCACATCATTAGGAGAATGATGTGATGGACAAGACCCAACCGTAAGCTTAGCATTCGATTGTATCAGTTGAGTTTATTGTTGTAGCTTTCTTCATGTCAAGTACCTATTCCTAAGACCATGAGATCATGCAACTCCCGGATACCAGAGGAATACCTTTTGTGCTATCAAACGTCAGTTCGTAACTGGGTGATCATAAAGATGCTCTGTAGGTATCTCCGAAGGTGTCTGTTGGGTTGGCATCGATCGAGACTGGGATTTGTCACTTCGTGTGCGGAGAGATATCTCTGGGCCCTCTCGTTAATACAACATCGTAAAGAGCTTGCAAGCAATGTGGCTAATGAGTTAGTCACAATATATTTTATTACGGAACGAGTAAAGAGACTTGTCCCCAACGAGATTGAAATAGGTATGGAGATACCGACGATCGAATCTCGGGCAAGTAACATATCGCCAAACAAAGGAAATTATATACGGGATTAACCGAATCCTTGACATCGGGGTTCAACCGACAAAAGATCTTCGTGGAATATGTAGTAACCAATATGGGCATCTAGGTTCTGCAATTGGTTATTGACTGGAGAGGTGTCTCAGTCATGTCTAGATGATTCTCGAACTCGTAGGGTCCGCATGCTTAATGTTCGGTGATGCTAGAGTAATATTGGGACATGCATGTTGGTGACCGGATGTTGTTCGGAGTGCCGGATGAGATCCCGGATGTCACGAGGAGATCCGGAATGGTCTGGAGGTAAAGATTTATATATGGAAATTTGTTTTCAGGGTTCCGAAAAAAGTTTCACTTTTTTCGGTATTGTACCGGGAAGCTTCCAGAGGAGTCCGGAAGTCCACCAAGGGTTCCACCATGTCCCAAGGCCAGCATGGGCCGAGGGGAGGCGCCCTGGCCTTATTCGGCCAGGCGCACAAGTCCCTCAAGGCCCATGTGGCTTGGGAGAGGTGGAAAGTCCACCTGTGTATGGAAAAGGAGGGAATTGGACTAGGAGTCCAACTCCTCTCCCTTGGTGCGCCCCTAGGGCTTGGAGGGCTGACCACCACGCCCCTCCACCTATATATAGAGGGGAGAGGGCGCCCCCAAGAGGACACACAAACCCTTGGCCCCCTCTCTCTCCTATTATCGTAACTCCTCCGTTTTTGTTGTTTCAGGAGCGCTTGGCGTAGCCCTGCCGGAATCACTCCACCACCATCACCATCACCGTCATGCTATCGGTGACCCCATATACTTCTCCTCCCTCGCTTGCTGGATCAAAGAGGAGGAGACGTCATCGAGCCGTACGTGTGCTGAACGCGGAGGTGTCGTCCGTTCGACACTTCATCGGTTTGGATCGCGATTGGATCGTAACGAGTACGACTACATGAATCATGTGATATACGCTTCCGCTTAACGGTCTATGAGGGTACGTAGACACACTCTCCCCTCTCGTTGCTATGCTTCTCCTAGATAGATCTTGGGTGTTCGTAGGATTTTTTTGATTTTCGTGCAACATTCTCCAACAGTGGCATCATGAGCTAGGTCTATGCATAGATGTATATGCACGAGTAGAACACAAAGAGTTGTGGGCGTTGATGCTCAAATTGCTTACCTCGGCAGCGACATCGCGCCACCGCCTCCGACGTCGTACGGGACAAGGGACATGGCCGCCGGCAGGATCTTCTCGAAGCTTTGTTGCCAAATTTGGTGCTAGACCCTAAACCCTAGCTAGCCCTAGCTCGCCCTCTCTCTCTCTCTCTCTCTGTGTGTGTGTGTGTGTGTGTGTGCACACCTCTCTTGTCTTATTTGGATTCAACGATATTGTGGGATGAAGCGGCTCGCACCAACTTTACATGTCCTCGACATGAGACTGGTTCCATCGACTAGCATGCAACTTGTTTTGCATAAGGTGGCTAGCGGGTGTCTGTCTCTCCTACTTTAATTGAATCTAATTTGACAAAGGCGGTTGAAAGATCGAGGATGTCGCCTAGAGGGGGGGTGAATAGGCGCTTTAAAATAATTATGGTTTAGGCTTGAACAAATGCGGAATAAACCTAGCGGTTAATTTGCCAAGCACAAAACCTACAACAACTAGGCTCACCTATGTGCACCAACAACTTATGCTAAGCAAGATAAACAACTAATTGATAGCAAGATATATGACAAGAAACAATATGGCTATCACAAAGTAAAGTGCATAAGTAAAGGGCTCAGGTAAGAGATAACCGAGGCACGCGGAGACGGTGATGTATCCCGAAGTTCACACCCTTGTAGATGCTAATCTCCGTTTGGAGCGGTGTGGAGGCACAATGCTCCCCAAGAAGCCACTAGGGCCACTGTAATCTCCTCACGCCCTCGCACAATGCAAGATGTCGTGATTCGACTAAGGGACCCTTGAGGGCGGTCACCGAACCCGTGCAAATCGCAACCATTGGGGCGGTCACCGAACCCGTACACTTTGGCAACCCTTGGGGGCGGTCACCGGAACCCGTCAAATTGCTCGGGGCGATCTCCACAACCTAATTGCAGACCCCGATGCTTGCCCGGAGCTTTACACCACAATGATTGAGCTCCGAACACCACCAACCATCTAGGGCGCCCAAGCACCCAAGAGGAACAAGCTCAAGGGTACCAAGCACCCAAGAGTAATAAGATTCTCAACTTGTAACTTCCACGTATCACCGTGGATAACTCAAACTGATGCACCAAATGCAATGGCAAGGGCACACGGAGTGCCCAAGTCCTTCTCTCTCAAATCCCACCAAAGCAACTAATACTAGGGAAGAAAATGAGAGGAAGAACGAATAAGAGAACACAAAGAACTCCAAGATCTAGATCCAAAGGGTTCCCCTCACAAAGAGGAGAAAGTGATTGGTGGAAATGTGGATCTAGATCTCCTCTCTCTTTTCCCTCAAAAACTAACAAGAATCCATGGAGGGATTGAGAGTTAGCAAGCTCGAAGAAGGTCAACAATGGGGGAAGAACACGAGCTCAAAGGATAAGGCTCAATGGGAAAGAAGAACCCCTTTTATAGGTGGGGAAAAATCCAACCGTTATCCCACATCTCAGCCTGCACAGAGCGGTACTACCGCACTAGGCACCGGTACTACCGCTAGGCCCAGCGGTAGTACCGCTGGAGCTTTGCACAGAGGCTGGAAAGAAGGGGCAAGGAGGAGGAGGCCCCCGAGCGGTACTAGTAGCGGAGGTAGAGCGGTACTACCGCGTCTACTTCCGCTCCTACTACCGCCCAACCCGACACGAGAGGCGACGCCCTAGAATCGAGGCGGTACCAGTGCAGAACATGAGCAGTACTACCACTAATGGCCACGAGCGTTACTACCGCTTGAGGTTGTCAGCGGTACTGCCGCTCTGGCCCGGCGGTACTGCCGCAGACTCCTCCCAAGTGTCACTTCCACGAAAACAAATATACTCCAAGGAAAACCAGAACTGCCACAACTTCTGCAAATGAGCTCCGAATTGAGCAAACTCAAGCTTGTTGGCTAGATGACGATGAGTAGCATCCAAACTCAAGCTTGTTGGAGGTATTCCTAACAAAAAGAGGAGTGAACCTCCAATAGAGAAGAACCGGCATAACCTCCAACATCGAAAACATCATAGAAGATGCATGTAAACTCCATTTTCGATGAACTCGAGCTTGTCATCAAAATGACCATAAGCTCTAAGACTCACAAAGAGAACCAAACAAGAACCAAGAAAGATGATGCAAGCATGCAATGGTTTGAGATCTCTACGACGATATGATCAAGCTACCACATAGACAAACACTATGTCCCTAGTGAGCCTCTACTTGACTAGCTCGTTGATCAAAAGATGGTTAAGGTTTTCTAACCATGGACATGAGTTGTCATTTGATAATGGGATCACATAATTAGGAGAATGATGTGATGGACAAGACCCATCCGTTAGCTTAGCATAACGATCGTTCAGTTTTATTGCTATTACTTTCTTCATGTCAAATACATATTCCTTCGACTATGAGATTATGCAACTCCCGGATACCGAAGGAATACCTTGTGTGCTATCAAATGTCACAACGTAACTGGGTGATTATAAAGATGCTCTACAGGTATCTCCGAAGGTGTTTGTTGAGTTGGCATAGATCGAGATTAGGATTTGTCACTCCGAGTATCGGAGAGGTATCTCTTGGCCCTCTCGGTAATACACATCATAAGAAGCCTTGCAAGCAAAGTGACTAATGAGTTAGTTCCAGGATGATGTATTACGGAGCGAGTAAAGAGACTTGCCGATAACGAGATTGAACTAGGTATGAAGATACCGACGATCGAATCTCGGGCAAGTAACATACCGATAGACAAAGGGAATAACGTATGTTGTCATAATGGTTCGGCCGATAAAATATCTTCGTAGAATATGTAGGATCCAATATGAGCATCCAGATTCCACTATTGATATTTGACCGAAGAGGTGTCTCGGTCATGTCTACATAGTTCTCGAACCCGTAGGGTCCGCATGCTTAACGTTCGATGACGATTTAGTATTATATGAGCTATGTGATTTGGTGACCGAATGTTTTTAGGAGTCCCGATGAGATCACGGACATGACGAGGAATCTCGAAATGGTCGAGAGGTAAAGATTGATATATAGGATGACAGTATTCGAACACTGGAAGTGTTCCGGAGTGTATCGGGTATTTATCGGAGTACCCGGGGGGGTTACCGGAATCCCCGGGGGGGATATTGGGCCATATGGGCCATGAGAGGGGAGCACACCAGCCCACAAGGGGTGGCGCCCCCCCCTATGGCAGGAGGCCGAATAGGAGAAGGAGAAGAGGGGGTTCGGCTCCCCCTTCCTTCTCTTCTTCCCCCTTCCTGTCTTCTTCCGGCAATTATGGAAGGGGGAGGCCGAATTGGGGAAGACTCCAAGTAGGATTCCTCCTACTTGGGGCGCACCCTTGCTGCTCCCCTCCCCCTCCCACCTATATATATGTGGGGAGGGGCGCGTAGAACACACAAGATCAATTGTTAGCCATGTGCGGTGCCCCCCTCCACGGTTTACATCCCTGGTCATATTTTCGTAGTCCTTAGGCGAAGCCCTGCGAGGATCACTTCGCCATCACCGCCACCACGCCGTCGTGCTGACGGAACTCATCTACTACCTCGACGCCTTGCTGGATCAAGAAGACGAGGAACGTCACCGAGCTGAACGTGTGCAGAACTCGAAGGTGTCGTACGTTCGGTACTTGATCGGTCGGAGCTAGAAGAAGTTTGGCTACATCAACCGCGTTGTCAAACGCTTCCGCTTACGGTCTACAAGGGTATCTAGACACACTCTCCCCATCTCGTTGCTATGCATCTCCTAGATAGATCTTGCGTGGGCGTAGGAATTTTTTTTTTCATGCAACATTCCCAACACCAACCCCCTTCGTCTTCGTCCGGCACCATCCCGTCGCCAGTGTTCCGTCATCTACTCCATCAACCGCGAGTGACATCGGCCCCGCGCCAATTGACGCCGCTACTGTCGTCGAGTCTTCTTCTCTGCTGGCCTCCGACTCCTCGACATGGCGTACAGCTTGTGCAGGTCCCAGTCTACGCATGCCCGGTGCTAGCAACACCGATGCGTGCCTTCGTCCACGATGTGTCCCCGAGCCTGGCAAGCCTGGTGCGGCGCTTCGTCCACTTCGTCTTCGTCCGTCTATGCATGCCCAGTGCTGGCAACACCGACGTGTGCCTTCGTCTACGACGTGTCCCTAGGTTTGGCAAACCTGGCGCGACGCTTCGTCAACACCATCTTCTTCCCGGCGCACCACTACTTCGACACCATTGCGCCTCTGACTAACACGGCGCCTCCTTGCGCCTGCGGCTCCACGGCGACTTCCTCGACACCGGCCACCCCGACTCGACATCGACCACGGCATTCTTCGCACGGCCACCTTGACCATGGCTACACCACCCTCGCTCTTGGCTACCTCTACCAATGGCACAAAGGACTACCGCGATGCATCGACCGTTACGACTGTGGGGGGGAGGGGGGTCTGTCGGCTTACCTTCGGATTCTTCTTCAGTCTCACCGTCTGCGTCGCTAACTTTGTGACTGCCGGGGGATGTTGAGTATAATGATTAGATTGAAAACATATGATAGACTAGAAATTATTCTAGCTTGTCTTGTACTCCAAGTAGATCATGTACTCCTGTATATATGCCCACGAAGCTCAAGCAATACAACAACGATTCCACAAAATCCTTCTCTATCCCTTCTAACACATCTCTCACTTTCTTCTTCGTTCGTTCCAAGATGAATGTGAACTTGTGAATATGGTAAGGCGGAGGAAACTTGAATCAAACATTTGAGGAATCCTCATGAAAACAATTTATGGCACAACTGATAGGTATTGTTATACTGTGGATATCTAAGGCTCTTGCATTCCAATTTCTTCACGATTTTCTCTTGCATTATTGATACATGTTGTTTTCAAATGCACGGGCACTTATTTTCTCTTCAAAATGGAGGTTAAAACCAATGTTGAGGATATCGCTTATCGTTATCGTCTCGGTCAGCTAGGGATTAGAGATTAATCGGAAATCGGCCGATTAATCGATTTTATCAGTCGACTATTAATAGGTTTTTGTTGTTGCAAATATCAGGTTCCCAACACTAAAATATGCTATATTCAACACCAAAACAATATTTGATACAAATGTTACCTTGATTTCTAGCCTTTGAATCCTCGTATAATGGCAAACAAAATAGGACAATAGTACATATTCTGTAACAAGGTCCAAAAAAACATAAATAAACATAGTTTTTGCAAACATCATGCTATGAATAGGTCTGATTTATCGATAGATTTCCGATAAATCGCTTGTCAGAACGATAAATCGGTCCAAAAGATAAATGACAAAGATAAGGCATGATCTTATTAATCACCCCTACGATTAGTGATAAATCGGAAGATTAATCGGTGAACCAGAAGATTTCTTAAACAGTGGTTAAAACCCCCAGTTGCAGAGGCAAGAGATAGGATAACTGTATTCCTTTACATGAAGCACAACGAACCAGCGACTGGAGAGCAACTGAGATGTAGTAACCGTTTTATTCCCACGATGTATCAGCAGTCAACTATATAAGAGGGGGCAAAAGCAACCTATCAAAAGTCTGTTATTCCTATGCAGCAAGGATATACTCTCTCTTCTACAGTAACTTTTAAGGATACTTGAACCTATCACACAGTGTAAGACTGCTGAATGGTGTCGATGTCGAGGCCCTTCAGCTTCACAACTGACTCCACATGCCCCTTGAGAGTGTGGAGCTCCCTGAGCCTGCCATGCACAATCAACAAGCACATAGTTAGATTCATACTCCCTCCACCCCATAATATAAGAGCGTTTTTTAAGCTAACATAGGGAGTAGTTGTCAAAGAATATGGAAGATGGGATTCTCTAATTTGCAAGTGCCTGCTGGGTATCTAGCCCTACATACCTTGCAATCTCGGCCCTCCGTTTCGCCTCGTCGGCCATCTGACAGAGCTCGTTGTAGCCCGCCTTCTCAGGGAACAGCTTGGCATTCGGTGGCTGCAACCCATGGAGCGTCCTCTGTGCATGGGCCCACTTGAGCTCCCTCTCTTCCTTACCAAAGTGCTTCTTCCTTGTAAACGCGATCTATAAAGAAAATGGACAAATGAACCGTCATTTACAAGATGCATCGAATGTAGTGGGTTCTCAATAGCTAAAAAGAGAAGGAAAAATATGGTGGTGCAATTTGAATTACTCTTTGGTCAATGACAAGATCCCATGCTTTGCCACTCAGAGCGTATCGGATGAAGAACTTGATGATGTCAAGCGGGAAGTAGAAGACGATGTTGTAGAGCCACACGATGCCAGCCCAGCCCCATCCGATGCCTTTGATCGAAGTGAATCCCCAGTCGGCGTATACAGCGATCAGTGTAGCTATCTGCATTTTTTGGAGGTGGTGAAACTTGCTACTGGAACTTGACTTGTAAATTTACATACATGTAAAGCAAAGAGAGGAGGGCGAGGCCGTGAGAAAAAAAAATACCAGCTGTGCGACCAAGAAAGCAAAGACCAGGAGAAAGCCGGGGCGCTCGACGAACGACCAGCTTCGAGACCTTGTAACGAAGATGAGAGCTTGGCTGATGGTGCTGACTTGAAGGTATACAGCAGAGGCAAGCATTTTGAAGTCATCTTGAGCGGTCTTCTCAAGGCTTTTTACATGAAAGACCCTCTGAAAATTTATTGAACAACAAGTGTCAATGCATGTCTGAGGATCAGATCACAAGGGAAGATATCTGGTGCTCCGGGAGCACCTAAACTTAGGTGCTCTGGGAGCTTCTCAGCCGTTGGATCTAAAATCCAAAGGCCAAGGAAAGAGCTCGCGCATTTATTCAAAAAAATACCCCTAGAAGTCCGTTATTACAACCAAATCCAGCGCATCCCTAGATGACCGTTAGATTATAGATCCAACGGCTGAGGAGCTCCAGGAGCACCTAAACTTAGGTGCTCCCGTAGCACCTGATATTTTCCCCACATCACAAACTAGTATAATGGTCCTAATAGTTGGTAGCTTGGTGAACAACATATCAAGCGATTTTCATTTAGGTACTCCTTACAGAAAAAAAACAGAATTTAGTTTCATTTAGGTACTCCTTACAGGGAAAAAGTTAGTCTTGTATGCAGCCCAGAAGAAAATGACAGTCATCATTGCCAAGTATCCGCCAAGAACCACCCCAGTTGTAAAAATTTCAGCCAACTTCCAGCTGTCAGGTAGTGGAGAAGGCTTTACTCGATCCTTCGATATTGTCATTATGGTACCTGTTCATGCCACAAAATGGTTAAGGGTGAGCACTACAATATAATTTTGTACTTAATACGGTGATATTGTGAGGCGCGGGAAGCGCCGGAGGAATGGAAGGAAAAGAAAGTAATGTACCATCATTCAAAATTGCTATGATCAGGACCATAAATGGCGGGAAATCAAACTCCCATATGAGGGCAAGTAGCATAAATCCAAGCTGGTGGGGGGTAAAGAGGAATCAGATGCATAATCAGAAAATAAAAAAAATGTTAGCTTCATGGACATAATTTCACAGATCAAGATGAAAACATCATATACTGGAACATCAGTGTTAAAAGAAAAAATTCATTAAACGAATAGTTATAATTGACACCTAAGAGAATCATCAACTATGTAAAACAGAGCATGAGCCAATGCACTTTGGCAAACTTATAGTGTCAATCAAACATACCACAATACGTATCGTAATTGAAACCGCATAGATCTGCAAGCATGAAGGTGGATTAGCATATGGGCTAAATGACACAAGCATAAATGTAGGAATAACTCTTCAAATAAATGGGGGCAAAGAAAATTCTCATCCACTGGGTTCAATCTGACATACAGTGTAGTTCTTCATCCGCTGGAAAATCGCTCGACTGGTAAGGACGGCACTAATGATCACACTTAGACCAGGTTCGGTTAGTACGATATCAGAAGCACTCCTCGCTGCATCTGTCGCATCGGCAACCGCTATACCAATATCAGCTTTCTTTAGGGCTGGTGCATCGTTTACGCCATCGCCAGTCATTCCACAAATGTGCTTCCGTGCTTGTAGGCGTTTCACAATCTCATATTTGTGTTCTGAGCAAAGAAAAAATGTTACCATTATATTATTATTGTTATGTTCCTTTTTCATTTCTTTGATTTTATTTTCTTCTAACTGGTTACAACACATACCTGGGAATACGCCAGCAAAACCATCGGCTTTCTCAATTAGATCATCGACTGGTAAATCAGCAATAGACTCATCCTTGTTCTGCCCCAGCAAAGCAGATGAAGGGTACATGTTTGTACCCATTCCTAGACGACGCCCTGTTTCCTTCCCAATCGCTAGCTGGTCGCCTAAGGAAAAACAAAACAAAAAAAGCACAATGAGATGTATTACCAAAATTATTGAAACTGAAATTATAAATAAAACAAGATAAGATACGGCATATGGTTCAATGTTCCAACTCTACTTATGGCACAGCTTTTTAAGGGATACTTACATGACATCACAAATCAAAAATAGTAAACATCAAAGACATGGTGCTCATAAAAATTGGGAGATTTAAGAATAGAGAAGAGAACAAAATAGAATTCAACCGGTAGTGCATTTACTTGTGATCATCTTCATCGAATTGAATATTTAAGAACAGAGCAGAAAAGTAGTAACAACCCAATTGGTAGTGTACCTGTGATCATCTTCACATTCACACCAAGGTTAAGTGCCCTTTGAATTGTTTCTGCGCTGTCGTGCCTCGGTGGATCAAAGAGTGGCAAGAGAGCAACAAAATGCCACGGGCTACCCGGGCTCTCTTTCCTTCCGTCTGGCACGTCCTACAAGGCAGAAAAGAATGACCACCACTAAGTTCCTGCCTTGCAAGCTTCAACTGCATTGTGAAGGGGCACCCCCAGAACCTTTCTCACCTGATATGCTACACCAAGTGACCGAAATCCACGTTCCGCGAACTTGTCGATGACAATGTGGACTTTTTGTGCGATCTCTGACTTGTTGTAGGCCAGGTTAAGAATCTGCAGGTCAATTTGTGAAATCAATTTACTCATTATGCAAATGTTTTTTAAGCTTTTTGCAGTAAAAAATATTATACCTGCTCTGGTGCACCTTTGCTAACTCGGTACATCTTTCCATCGCTATCAATGTATGTCAACGCAGTTCTTTTGTCGGTAGGATTGAACGGAAGAAAATGGATCTCTTGAATACCGGCCCGTGCCTATGGGAAGCGTTGATAGATGTCTATTTAGCAAATAAACATGACAGGTGTACATCTCACTATTCGACAAATCAATGTACCTCTTTTGGATCACCTAGCATGCCAACTATTGCCGTATCAATGGCATCTTGATTTTCTATCCGGGATGCTCTAGCAGCCATCAGAATCACCTGGTCCTGAGTCACTCCTTTTTCAAAAACCTGGACCAAAAAAAGTATGTAGGTGCTTTGAGGTAACATGTGGGATAATACAAAGCTAGTGTTCAAGTGAACCTCAATAAGGTTCTTGTCCACGCTGAGCTTATTTAGAGTCAGGGTTCCAGTCTTATCACTGCAAAGAACATCCATGCCGGCCATCTCTTCGATTGCAGTCATTCTCTTTGTTATAGCTCCCTGCAGGAAGAGAACTCAGGAATTGATTGCTTAGTGCAGAAGTTCAGGTCTAGTCACAATATGGTTAAGAGACACTGTCCCTGGAATGATGCATACCTGTTGAGACAAGCGATGAGACCCAATCGCCATGGTGACCGACAAGACTGTGGGCATCGCTATGGGAATGCCTCCAATGAGAAGCACCAAAAGGTTGTCGATCCCAGGGCGGTACGCCCTGTGCTGGATAGGATACATGACAATGATCTCTATGAACATCCCCACAGCAATCGAGCAAATGCAAAAGTTCCCGATGGCTGTCAACACCTGCATCAATCGCTTGATAATGAAAACATCAATGTAGCGATGATACAATTCGATAAAAGTATCCGAGGCCTGTCAAGCTTGCCTGTTGGAAATGGCCAACTTGGTTGGTGGAGTCGACGAGATGTGCAGCCTTTCCAAAGAAAGTGTGCACACCAGTTGCTATGACAACAGCCTCGATCTCGCCCTGCTTGACCGTCGAACCAGAGTAGACGCCGTCACCAGGACCTTTGGTGGCTGGCAGCGATTCTCCGGTCAGGGCAGACTATAAATAAGAGACCAAGTAGTGAGACGAGGAAATCTAAATAAGTAAAAGCAAAGCTGAAGGTGACTTGAATGTGAAGGACAGAAAGAACCTGATCAATCTTCAAAGGGTCGCCGTCTAGGAGGCGGGCGTCGGCAGGAATGATATCTCCAAGTTTGATACTGACGATGTCCCCAGGCACAAGGACGGCTGCCTCCTCCTCGGTCCAACGACCATCACGGAGGACCTACTTAGCAACATAAGAATTGAGTTTCACTGTTCAAATGGACTCCGACAAGGTGACACGTACATCCAGAAACAGGGGACAGAAAACCCCCACAAATTAAACTGAATATAGACCTTGGCTTTTGGTGCAAGACGGGCCATAAGCGCGGCGGCGGCATTTCCGGCATTGTTCTCCTCGATGAAACTGATGGTGGAGTTTATAAGCAGCAGCGTGATGATACCGACAAAGTCTTGCCAATCTGGTGGCTTCCCCTGATTACAGAACACACATCTTCTCACATGTTGAGAACAGAGCAAGACGTGCACTCCACTCAGCACCCAACTAAAACATCACCACAAATTCTGCTGCATACGTGTTAGGTCTTACCCCTCCGTTGGCCAACGCGATGGCCATGATCGCCGCAGCCTCCATGACCCATGAGAGTGGGTTCCACATGAACCCCAGAAACTTGAGGAACTTGCTCTCCTGCAGCATCAAACGCTCCAACTTAATCAAGTGCATAACATCAATGAGAAGAACATTATTGCTCTGAAGAACAGCAAGGAAAAAATCTTCCCCACAATCAAATGGGCCGAATGAACCTGACCTCCTTCTCCTCGAGCTTGTTCGGGCCGAAGATCTGCAGCCGCTGCTGCGCCTGCTCGGAAGTGAGCCCCTGGTGGCTGCACCGAAGGTTCTCGAACACTTCATCGATCGGGATGTGCTCCTGAAATTTTGTTGCGACGATCGCTTTTAGCAATCCAAACAAGTACCATTACCATGAGCAAATATGAACGTGCAAGCATGCTAGCTGCAGCCTACTACTCCAAGGAACCCAGAAGAGAGAACCAAGCTAAGAGGCCAAAAAACAATCAGAAGTTCTAGTGTGAGATTCTGAGGAACTAATGTGAGTAAACCAACGAGGCAGGGGATCCTCTGTTGGCAACAAAACAGAGCAGGCCTAGAAGATGGTGATCTGGAGTTGCGGGATTCGTAATAATTAGTAACAAAACAAAGGGCGATGCATGCCGAACAAGAATTGACCTAGACCTAGAAGAACACTGCTAAGCCCCGGTAAAAAAAGCCCAGCTGCGCGCAACGGCAACCCATCCACATCCAAGCACAGCGGCCACTAGAAACCACAGGAAGCGCCACCCCAAGAGCAGGGCGTTGGTTAATTACCAGGTCGACGGCCTCCTTGAGGACGGCGTCGAGGTTCCCCTCCTGCCTGCTGGCCATGGCCGTGGAGGCAGGCGGGCGGGCAGGCAGTGCGCAACCTCTGGATCTTCCCACCGCCAACTACCCTTCTGGACCCTCCTCCTCTGCTCTTCTTCTTCTTCTTCTTCTTTAGGATTTACTGATTGTTTATATGTATGTATGGTCTTTGTTTTAGTGCGGGCGAGGGAGAGGGGAGGGCAGTGATGAATCGTCCGAACCTGAAATGGATAGAGAGGTGGTGGGGTGCAGGAGGGGGTGGCTTCCCACGTGTCGCGCGCAAGAGACAGCGGGAGGAGGGAAGGTGGTGGAAGAAACAAGAAACCAACAAGGAACGGAAACGGAAGGTTGAAGATGAGAGGAGTACGTAGCAATGAAAGAGTGTAGGTGGGTGGGTAAAAGGCCGGTGGCAGGCAGGGGATGAGCTTTTTACATTTTAGTACATGGTGAAAAGGAATAGCTAGATCCTCAAGGAAAAAAAAAAAGGAATACCTGGGTCAGGGGGGGAAGTAAAGTGGATTATGTTGTGGCGTCAAGGTTCCGGCTCCAAACAATTTATTTTGGGGAAACTAGCACACGTTCTGCCATTCAATTAAAAAGAGCAGCAAAATGTACAAAAAGATTCAGATTATTTTGAAACCAGAATTTTTAATTTAAAATAAAAAAATCGGCCTCCATGGAGGCCAAGAGCCAAAACGCCGTTCTCGCCCAATTCCAGCTACTTTTCCTGCGTTGGAGCCCAAGCTCTATATTAATCAAACACCAGCATTACACGAAAACCCCTAAAAGAAAAGAAAAATCGATCCAAACTTGGAGGAATTTTCCACCCTTTCCATGTCGCACATGCTGAGAGCAGCCGCTGGTCTCAAATCCTTGGCTCTCCGCTGGTCGCCGATGCTGCCTCCATCACCGCCGGACCTGGACTGGCTTCATGATCGTCTATGCGGCTTCGGTTGTGTTTATTTATTCGGTTAGGGCTTGTTCAGCTGGTGCCCTCAGCAGAACCCATTTGTGTACCATGTTTTGTGTGCCTTGTTGTTTCGTGCGTTGTCTTGGACTTGTGTGTTGGTACTTTGATGTTTGTGGCGGTTTGCTTTATCTATAAAGCGGGGCGAAAACTATTTTTGGTATATCGCGCATGTTGATGGCGTGCCGATGTTGGTGTCGCTGGAACAAAAGAGTAGTATCCACACATTCGGTCGGGAAATACGAACGGCGTCAACTCCAAAGGATTCACGGCCCGACAAAGAAGATGATGCTTGGTTTATCATGCCTAGATATCTGTTTGACTCGATCGAATAACTAGATCAGTGATTTTTTCCCAAAGCAGCCCCTTCCCAACGAAGACACAAACCAAACCCCATGTTTCCACAGAGATTAAGGCAACCTTTTCCACCCGGCCAAGTTGCTAGATCCAATGGCGCATGCACTACTGAAGCGGAAGAAGGCCTTATTGAACACCACTGTCACCATCGCCGGAAGGGCCAAAGTTGTGGACAATGAAGACCTACTTGTCGACCCCATCTCATCGATGGATCCGATGGCGCACACATACCACAGGGACGAGGACCCAATATTGAACACATCTGCCACCACCGTTGGAAGGGCTAGAGTGACGAACAAATGAAGGCATACGTAGTGCCCCAAGGTGGAGGAAACTACAACTCCCAATGGTAGATCGGGACCTCCTTGTCCACCGCCACCCGTGGAGCCGGCGGAGGAGAAGTGGGATGGCGATCTACCAGCGAAGGAGTGTGGCGGCGAAGGAGGAACCCTAGATCGCCCTTGGGGCTAGGGGACCAAGTCCTACTATAAATAACAAAGGGTGGTTGCCTCACTATTTGAAATGGACCTTCCTCACTTTAAGCTAAAGTAATCGTTGTCGTAATGTAACCGAGCAATTAGATTTTGAATTCATCTCATAATTTATTTTGAAATTTACTTTTACAATTAACAATGAAAAATCATAGTACTGCAACGATGTTGGTGGCGCCATAATTATCTTCTTAAAAAGGGAACACATCAGCGACGGGGGTACGTAGAGAATACAAATCATGTGAGGACTACCAACTTTTTCTAGTTGACATGAACCCATAGGCAACAGAAGGAGCACTACAATACTCTAGGTCACTGGACAGTGACAGCCATTTTGGCATGCTTTGTATGTTTGTAAGTACAGAATACTCTAGGCCGCATGATTGTGACGTCCATTTTGGCATAGATACAATATTGACCTACCAACCGGGAATGAGTTGCACTTTTGGTGTTTGGTCTAGACAACCATTTCATTTCATTTTGCTTTTGAAAATGAGACACCCCCTTCAAATCTAACCTCGTTCCGATATAAGAGTATGTTACCATAATTTAAACTTCTTGTTTGTTAGAAGTTGATCTCATGTATTGGAAAATATAATCCTACAAAGTGTTGCGCATATCACATCATGTTATGGAATGCAAATTTCGAAACGAATGGTGGGCAGCAATTCATATGGCTCCTAAGCTCGCGTGCTCCCGTATGGAAATAAAAATAGCATTTGCAAGTAAAAATAAAAATGAAAGGATGCGCGCATGTAAGTGTTTGGGTACTTTTTCCCGCAAAAGAAATATGTGTTTGGGTACTGTGTTTCTACGCGCATGTAAAACGTAGAAAAATAAATACTTAAACATTAGCACACATGATTTTATTTAAAACGTTTTTAAAAACTCAAGATCGTTTGCTTTCCGGTACACCTTTGAAATTATAGGCATGAGCATGAAGCAACAGTATGGCTCCAATCCAAAGCTCATATCAGTTCCACTCTTCCTTGGACAAGTGTAGCCTGGTTCTCCATTTTTCCTTTTGGTGCCATCACCGGAGAATCGCTTCTCTGCTCACGCTTGATCGACTGGTGGCCATACTAAAAGTTATACAGAAGCTTTCGGATTCGACTCTTGGTAGGAAGCGGCGAGCCTGGACACGTACGTGGTATTCGCACTGACCGAGTGGTCAAGATCATCGTTGGATTATGCGACACCCAAGCAAGTGATAAGCTCCAAAGATCCTCATGTAACAAAATGAACAAAATCATGTCTCCAAACAGAGAACACGGCAAATGCACGTACGTCTCAGGATTATGTGACACCCAAGCAAGCGACGCTGCAGTCTCTTTCTATCCATGGTTCAAACTTTTGTTTTATTTTATTTTGAAACCGAATCCATGGTTAAAACTAGACGCTCTAGTATTCTAGAAATGGGCTCTGGCCACCAAAATCGATGACGGTGTCGAGAACCAATTTGATGGTTAGCGGGATCAAACCCCTGGTTTCACACTTGTGTATGTTCACGTCAATAGTGAGTCGCTGCGGTAACTTGTCAACCTCAATATTTGCCGGCTCGGTCTTCTGAAGATGCTCATAGGGGTAGAGTGCACGCGCATGTGTTCATAGAGGTGAGAATGTGAATGTGTTATATAAGCGTCTGCGCCTGCGTTATGTCTCTGGAAAAAAAAAACAAAACAAGGTGAGAGGGCTTCGAGACCGCCCAGGTGGGCAAAGCGCACAAGGCTGCAGTAACTAGGCAATAAGTGAACGGTGAACATTCGCGCCATTGTGCACAAAACCAATTGAGTGTTAAAATGACGATTGCTCTGAGCAAGAGGGGCATGAAAGGCGCAGTTTGTTATTCTTGTTGAAAAGTCACAAAAAATAATAGTGCCCAAGATACACATAAGTCTATCACCATGAGAAGGCAGAAAGAGACCCCTTGCCCCGTGTGTCATTTTTTTTTTTTGCGGGAACCTGTGCATCATATTTTATCTTGCTGGCCAAAAATACTCGGCATGAAGCACCAGATGCTTCCAGGCCAAAATGCAAGCAAGCAACTCCTGCTCTGCAACTTTAAGTGAAGTTGCCCTCCACTTCTCATACATATCCACTTTTTATGTTTAATTTTTAATTTCCAGAGAGCTGCTACGTGTGCAGACCACACATGTACTCTCTTGGTTCCTAAATGTAAGACATTTTAAAGATGTTAATGTTGGAAATATGAGCAATTTATCAAATGATTTTATTAACAGAAATACTAGATAAAGCATGACTAATATAGCCGCGATAAAGCAAGTAATGAAATCTGACGGAGAGAAAGTAAATAGCATCTGCATATATGAACTTGAACTAAACACATCTAGAACAGACACTAGATGAAGTTGCATATATGAAGTAGAACCTATCATATGTAGGGCAGAAACTAGAGCAAAGAACTGTGTCATGACATCTAACAGAAAGAGCAAGAACACGTACGGGACAGCAGCAGCAGAAGCACTGGACTTGGGGTCGACATCCTCTCCAGCCATGTCGTTGCTGAGGTAGTCGACGTCGGGGAAGAAGTCGTCGTCGGGGAAGTAGTCGTCGGAGTCCGTGATGAAGAAGCCAGTAGTCGCGCAGAGCGCTTCCCAAAAACCTTATCACCCTTCTCCCGTACAGGACTCAAAAGGTGCGGTTCCGGAGGCCTACTGTCCCGACCTGCGGTGCACGCTGCAAGCCGGGATGGGGAAGAACGTAGCAGCAGTGCAGTGCTCGGAACTTTGTGGCGAGAGGAAGAGGAGCTTCTGGTGTGTCTCTCTCGAGAGGAGCGACCTCTCCCTCTCTTATATAGGCACGGGAGAAGGACGCGAACAGGCTGCGGCAGGAGGTGAAGCAACGGAGGGAGACGGAACGAACAGGCAGCGGCCGAAGAGTCCACTACAGAAAACGTTTCAGCTCCCGCGTGACCTTTCGTATACCTGTCGTGCGTGGCAAAAATTTAGACATCGGCTCGGCTCATTCCCGCAACCCGTGGCGAGGCGGGCGGCCGAGGAGGAGCGCGCGTGGATGTCCCTCTTGTTCTCATGCTCATACAAGTGGGAAAAGAACCTTCCTTATAAAGAGGTCCAACTCCCTCTAAACTAGCAATGTGGGACTAAACTTTTGTTCCACCTCTTGCCTTGCACGAATGGGCTGCGTGGGCCTCTAGAATTTATTAAAAATTTCTGAAACTGCTATTGGGCTAGGGCCAAAATAGACAAAATTCCAGCAGTTAATACAAACTATATACGAAGCAAAATAAGTGAATCTATATTTTAAAATATGTCTATATCTCTAAAAATACTTATATTTAGAAACGGATGGAGTATAATGAACCTGTGGGAAGGATGTGCTCTCTTCTCCCTACACATCCACTTTTTTTATATACAACAAAGAAGAGACGTGGATCTTTGGAACATGGTGGCCAATGCATCCAATTGGAAAATATATTTATTAAATAAAATAAAATAGAGTTCAAAATTTCAGAAACTATTTTTTAACTAACATGGCCTAGCGTGATACTCCTTTGAAAAGTTTCGCCAAGGAATGGCTTGTGATATTCTCAGCAAAAAAGAAATTGCAAGTCCGAAAATGTGAATAGTAACTTTTATATTTCACGTGAGTATTACGTTAAGTCGTGTTTGTTAAAAAAATCAGGTATATTTTATTCTATATTTTTAGTTTTTTTTTAATTCGAGTGCAATGGGTCCCGAGACCCATTGGCTAATTCCGACAAAGAAGGGGATAAGAGCATCCACAACCGGCCCCCTCATATCGTCCCCAAACGTCCGGGTGGACATCCCAACCATTACACGGACCCAAAAAACCCACCCAACCGCACCCCCCCCCCCCCCCCCCAAACCAACAATAAACGTCCAGGTCCAGGTTGTCCGGCATCCCCAAGACCCAGCTCATAATTGGGACGGATACGACTCACGCTGGCCCACGTGGACCTATCCCGGCCCCACAACCCCCCACCCCCCCCCCCCCCCCCCCCCCCCACCACACCCTAGTCCACACTCTCTCACTCTCCACTCAGCTTCACTGCCTGTCCGCTCCCCTAACCTCCCCATGGAAGGCTCCGGCAATGAGGCGGACCCCATCAAGTGGGACACCTTGTTGTGCTAGGAGGAGGATAACGACGACCTCGCCCTCCGTGTCGCGCTCGAACGCTCGCATGTGGACTATAAATAAAGAGAAACAAAGTAAGTAGTGTTACCATTTGTTGAAAAGCATTGCAGACATCTCTTGCCATTTGTTTCTCCTTAGGGGTCAAAAGAACAGGGATAACATACCTGCAAATAATAACATACGAAAATAAAAGCAAAATAAGAAAATCAGTTGGAGAATAAAATTGGATTCATTTAAGAAGCTGAACAGAATGGGACACCAGGGTCCATTGGATGGAAGTAGATTATGTCAAAAAGGTCGGTTTTCGACAACCATGTGCATCTCCTGGTTTGTGTGCTGCTTAACAAATGTGATTTGTAGAACATAACCTCAGCACTATTAACCGATGTGCTGCTTAACAGATGGAGTGGACAGGGGACAGACGAGAGATCAGAATGGAACATCCACGGGAGAAAACAAACGATCGACGGCCGTCCATCTAGGATCGCACGTCACATCGTATAGGAGAATGAGAGGCCTCGGTCTTGGTTTCGGAGTAGCTACCCGGTGGACAGTTTGAACCAGAATGGTGAGCGTGAGTTTTGGCAACCTCCACACAAGCGCACCCTAAGATTCCTCAGACGTCTTAATCGCCCCAGGACCCCCCAAACAGTGAGCCATGTGAAACGTGACCGATCGTGAGCAATATCCGGACCAACAGCATAAGCGGGGTTGCCTCGATAGCAGTAAGCACATTACATGGCAGTGCTACAAGGCAACACGGCAAGCGCTATTTGATCGCAGCAGCACATCCACCATAAGGCAACAATTTTACGAAGCACCACTTCCCAAGGTTGGATACACGCAGGCACTTCCTAATCCAGCGAGTTTTGGCAACCTCCTCGCAAGCGCACACGAAGGTTCCCCAAACGAAGAAATCTTTTCGAGACCCCAAAAGGTAGTTAAGAGACCCGATCTTGCTGGCCAAAAATACTTGGCATGAAGCCCCAGATGCTTCCAGGCCAAAATGCAAACGTGCTTTCTCTTGCATATCCACCCTTTTTATTATACAAAAAAGGGGATAATATGTTACTTGAGAGAAAGCATCGTAGCACGTCAGCAATCAGGGCCTAAATACTTGTCCAAACTAGTTTGTAATGACAAGCAGAAAAAGAATTGAGCAGGTTTCACAAGTCACTATACCTTTGGCCCTCTTTTTACCACGTCAACTTTTTGTTTTTAAGATAAAATTGTTCTTTTATCAACGTTATACTTCATTCAGTTTGCATGTTCAAACAGCCAACTCTGCTATTAATGTTAGATTCCTCCTCTGAGAATTATCGCAATAGTATTACATTAGGAATGGTACTTTTTTTGGACGGGAAGCTTACTTCATGATCCTGGAAAGATGGCAGAAAACAAGATGCAAGTTCCTCATCATCACCTATCAGACAAATATCTTTGAAGATTTGCCTACAATCATGCTCAAGATAAAGATGCCCGGCAAAAGTACACATGAGATTCATCAGTTTCTAAAGACGTTACCAAAATTGCGCAAATGGTGTTGCCACCAAATGTTAACAAAGAGGAATGAATATTCACATGAAGTTATTTCTGGCAATTCGCAGCCTTTTCAGTTATTTTGCCGTTAGCTGCGCCCTTGTGAAAAGGCCAGAAACTAGCCAGCCGTTCAAGCACCCCAGCGCCCTTGGAGAAGTATCCTAAGGCTTGTGGAGTAGCCGGGGGAAAGTCCTCGGGGGGCATGGCGAATGGCCGCACCATCTTCTCAAACTTGTCCAGTGTCAGGCAAGAGCCAACTTCCTGCAGTCTCTCAGGCCCCATTATCGGCAGGGTGTGCTCCTGGAGCAATGAAGATGTTTCACTGGTTTTGTCCTGGACCAACCATACGCTCTGTTAGTAACCTCGAATGCGTGGAGTACGAAGCAAGCAGAGACTTCTGGATTGTGAATAGAGAGACGTGGGTGAGTACCTCGAGAGGGCTGAGATCAGCGCCACGACTGAATGTCATTTCGATTCGGAACCTTTTCTCATCTTCTAAAGGAACCTGTAAATAGTAGATTTGGTGAGCATCAGAAGTTTCAAAGTACACGGATAATACCAATATTGGCAAAGAGCACCTATATGGATATTCTGTGGAAATTACGACATAAAGTATGATGCACATATGTACATGCTACAAAATCCGATGAAAGTTACAACCAACTTTCCATGTATAGTAGTAACATTATGATAGGCATGCTGGACGTATAGCTAGAGGCAGTAGGGAAAAAAATACTCAAAAAGAAAGTGCACTTTTATTGCTTATCACTTTGTGAAGAATATAGTGAAACACTTGAGAGAACTGACACCAATACCATTTCAACTAACATTGATCTCCCTCACATCACACAATTCCATCCTTGCAGACACTACACATGACGTACAGGATAGGAATATTTGGATGGAAAGTAGGTTTGCCATCAATGCAAGATCAGATAAACAGCTGAGCTACCAGCAATCCTATTCTCAACTTCATTACACGAGCAATTGAATGGTTCTAGAGCGTCCATGCATCCATAAGTAGGCTAAGGCTTTTCCCGGCAAAAAGGGTCAGACTACAAGGATAGGCCACTGCTTAGTCACATACTCACATAACACCTTATTGATCGGAAATGACCCTATCATAAAGTATTATCAAATAACCATTTTCATGACATTTCAAAAATAACAAAATCCTAACTCATTTGGAAAAATGACTTGCCTACTATGCCATCCCTGGTAAATGGTAACCAGAAATACAGAAATACGAACAAAAACTAAGACACTTGGATACATACCCTGTAGAGAAGACAAACAAGTTCAAAGTACAAGATTCAGGAATCAGGACACACCAGTTCAGTGTGAGAAATAACAAATATTGAAGAGATTATGTCACTTGGCAAAATCAATAGATGATTTGATGCCCAATTTCATATAATGATGAAATACAGAGATCCCAACATAGCAAATGGAGATGGTATATTAGGTTGTAGTTTTTCCCATGACTGAGGAATGAAGAAATATCTAATTGCATTGGATGCTATATAAAATCACCCCTCAGTCCATCAGTGAAATGACACTGCACCAGACAATTGGCAAGCAACACTCCATACTGCATACATAACTAGCAATAGTGACAGCCCCCCCACACAACCGAGTTATTTTGACGGAAAGCAAAACAGCTAGTTTAGCACCAAAGTTCCCCTCAATTGTAATTAATACAGGTTTACATGAGTACTGCAAGTAGGGCATTTGAGCACTGAAGATAGCTTTCTGAAGAAAAAGGATCAACAATACTTCATTCCCACGAGAGTATTTGAGTAAGTAAGATAGCTTTTTCAAGAAAAGGATCAACAATACTTGATTCTAGTATAAGGTTAGCAAACTTTCAGCTCAAAATCTTTTGAAAATGCTAACAAATATAAATAGTAGAAATATGCAGGATTATTTATAATTATAATATAATAAAGGTGAAGACTGTTGATAGACATATTGAGAAATATCCTTACCTCTGTATTTTCGAACATTCTAAGCACGATATTGCTCATGTAATCAAGTTCCCTGGTTCTATGTAGTCGGTCCAAAGTACTTTGGCAGACAAGGCTATCCTCTCCATGTAGAGACTCATCCAAGTTGCAATACCGAAGGACATTCATCAATGAGTGTATATGGGATTCCTGGTGGAGAATTGCACATGTCAACACTTGGATTTCCAAAATGATGATAAGAACAAAGTACAGAAGTGCTCTGGTGTACCGATGTGAAATAAAGCCTTGTGCGGACATGTCGGTCTGGTGTCTTCACATTTGCATACCTGAAATGAAGTATATTGGAACAATAAAATTGTATGCAAATCAGTACAAACTTAATGTCGCAATAATCTGAAAAAACATGCACGCACTTAGGATCTAAGCGGTATTTAGTTTCTCTATCGTCTTCGTCTTCTTGGTCCATTGACTTTTCACTCGTGGTGCTAGATCTTCTTCCATCCTCATTTCTTACTTGAATCTTTTGCTGGTGCTCTACTTCTTTTGTTGGTAGGAACAAAGCTTCATCTTCAGTAAACTTCGGGTCAGCAACACAAATAGCTTCTTCACGAGTGTTCCGTAAATCAATTAGAACTTTTCCCATTAACCGGCGTGCTATCTAGGAAAGTCAATAAAAGTGAAGAACACATAAATAATTCATCAGCTGGAGATACCGCATGCATAGTATGCATACGATGTTCTACAACGACGAAAAAAGACAGTGCACGTCTAGCTTGACAACAAACCTTCGATCCAATTTTTAGTTTTTGCTTTGGGTTGATCCCGTACTCATTTGGAATAACACCATCAGCAAGTAGCTACAAAAATCAGTGTTAGATAAGGTTTGAAGAAAATGTAAAACACTTCAGAGAACTTATCAACGTCAATGAACTATCAGCAAGTTTGAAGCTACAATGGATCGTAGAGCCTGGGCAAATAATTAAGGCACTGAGCTAGCTTCCGTTTGCCCATTAAACTACCAACAAAATTTGCACGATTTGCTCAAATTCGTATGGAGCTTCCTTGGCTGAGCCCGGGCAGCTGCCCAGGGTCGCCGGGAGCTAGCTCCGCCACTGAAACTGAATGTCCTACAAAGGATCTAAGAAAGAGAAGGAATGTTAAAACACATATTTACGTAGTCTCCCTCACAGATCACTTCAACTTAAGAATTGTATAAAGGGCAGCCGGTGCATGTAGCTCCCGCTTGCGCTGGGTCCGGGGAAGGGTCCGACCACTTTGGGTCTATTGTACGCAGCCTTTCCCTACATTTCTGTAAAAGGCTGTTTCCAGGACTTGAACCCGTGACCTCATGGTCACAAGGCAGCAGCTTTTACCACTGCGCCAAGGCTCCCCTTCAACTTAAGAATTGTATAATCCGTTAAATTGAAATGAAATGGTCATAATAGTCCAATGATTATGGTTACTTTAAAGATTCAACATATGTGCCTCCAGTAAGCAGGCAAGGTTCTATCCAATACAATGATACAATAGGGTGCCTATCCAAACTTGTGGCTAAAAATCAATGAATTCACAGCTTTGGTGAAATGATATCCCCAAAGCTTTGCTTTTCATACGTACTCAGTTGCTTCCATCAAAATAATGTGGCTATATGAGGTAAATACAAAATATATGCTTAATCAATATAACTTCCATATAGAAACAAAAGAAATATCAAACAGAAGAGTACGAAATGTAAACTTGCTTACTTGAGCAACTTTGTAAAGCTCTTCCAAACCCTTAAGATTGAGATGAGCATTATGCACGAGGTCATATCTGCCATGGCATTCAGTAATTCAGTTGTAAGTCTTCGTGTTACGCCAATTACAGATTGTTGTATTACGATGATGGTGTAATTATTCTCAAGGTGAGCATATTATGTATAAGGTGAACAACTGCACACACATCAATTTCTAACTTTCTGAAGTTTGTTGAGCTAGTTTTGTTTCTATGTTTTGGAACTTTAAACCATGGATATCTTCATGTCATATTAAGCATTTATACACCGAAGGGGCATTGATTGTTTCAAATGGATGACAAGAATTAGGATGCAAGCTAGTATATGGGAAAAAGTTAATTTGCCCTCCTTCAATACGGAGATCACTTACTTGCACGAGTCATAGACATCTGGAATCTGTGTAATGTCAAATCGGCTGCACAGTGATTTAAAAAGCACCATGAGTGAAATAAGCTCAAAAGAAAACTCAAAAAATTGATTTACAACATCAAGAAAAATTCTGAAGGTGAAGCACTTTACTCACTCCTTTCTTTCATTATATAAATCTCTCTCAAGTTTTTTCCACCGAGCAAACATCAAGAGGAAGCTTTCACTACCACAAGGTAAACCAGCAGCAATACGAGCAGCGTCAATTGTTGTTTTCCCAAGAGCTTTTGCTTGGTCGTATCTAGAAAATGAGCTTGTCAGCGCAAGCTTCTCATCTTCGCCTTCAGCAAGCAGCTTGACTTGTGCAGTAACTTGTTTCGTCAACGTGGCCTAATCAATGTACAATAAGGAGACAGAATTATGTAGTCATTAGTTGCAACGTAAAATAAAAGTACGCAGCTTAGAAATTTTATCTAGGACTGACACCAAACATTTTTTGTACTGAAACCCTACAGGAATCGACTATAACAGACAAACACAAAGACAGGAACTAACAAATTTAATTATGTGCAAGAATTTTCGAAATAATTGTCTGATGTTGATGCAACTAAGGCAGAAGTTGTGTGTGCATCCCTAACTCCATATGACAGCACACCCTGCACTTAGGCAACAGACTCTGATAATAGACCTACATGCCAACTCACCAGCAGACAGCTGTTACATAGTGCACCGCCACAAATTCTCAACTTTCATTTGCTTAGCTTAGACTGGTTATCTTCATGATCCCACCAAAGAGTTGGCACATTGGGTGCGATGAATCTATAGTAGTGAGCTTTGGGTGTCACCAAACAAATTTTCTTAAAATTATTTGAATGGCAAAAGACCTACCCAGACTTCTTGATATCTTATTGAGGCAACTCATAAAAATATTGTTTGCATCATTATGACTTGAAGTACAATTAAAAAAGTGACAAAAATATTTTTCATCATGAATTATTCAAAACAGTAACTGCAAGTGCATCATTGATAAATATTGTGAATAATGCTAGATATGCTTAAAACAAAAGATTTATCTTAGATCCAATCAATATACTTTACCATCTTAGGAAGAAGTTCAGAAGCATTTGGAGGCAATCCTGCACCATCAACCATCCATGGAAACTCCACCGATCCATTGGTATTCTTTGCTTTAGCATTTGAAATGATGATTTCATGCAATCTAGCCTGAAAAGCAAATTAGTTTACTGAACACTAGCTAACAATAAACGATGAACTAAACTCACATGATATTTAAGACAAGTAAGAGGCAGCGGGAACTGGGAAGATGCTAGCTCTTCAAAGATATACGAGTTTAATATACAGTGGAATTTAGGATTTTCCTATAACTACTGACTGAATATCACATCACAAAGCTTCTGAAGATTGCCAAACGACAGTAAGAATTATTGAGGTAGTAGTTAGATTCAACATTCATGGGTGTGAAAATTTAACAGAACTGCTTGTGGACACAGCAGTTCATAGAAGCTACATACTTAAGAGGCAACATTATCATCTCCTATATGTTCCAAGGCCTAAACAATGTGGAAACTTTGGCATGGTGGGATCTGCCTTGAGCTAAAAACAAATAGTGACATAACTGTGCATGTGCTGCCTTTTCCCGGGAACTTTAGACACCCACTTGAACCCAAGTGAAAAATACAGTGTTTTTATCAAATTTTGAAAGCAAACCTTAGCTTCATCCATCTCAATGCTAGCATCTTCCAATCCATCTAGCATAGATGAGTCTTTACTTACTAGAGAGACCTGAAAAAGTTAATACAAAAGACAAATTTGTGAGAGAGGTGAAATTAAGGAACAAATGAATCTGCTAGAAAACAAGCAACAGACCAGTATGGGAGTTAGTTGTCCTTCCAAATCAAGAAGACCTTTCGCAAATGCTGCAGCAGACATCTGACATGTACACCATCAGAAACAAATGAATCAGGATTGACTATTAGCATATGAGAAAAAATTATGCATGCTGTATTTTGAAATGAGTTGCTCAAACCCCAGTCCTAGACAGAAGATACACTTAACATAAGCGAAAGAAAATAAGGACAAGATCGAAAGAGGAAAAGGAGCTGCTCGGCAGAAGGATCCATGACGGGATCTGCTCAGTCTTCCTCCTGCCCCGACACCCTAGCCTTCTTCACCAACATCGGCACCCCAAATAGCATAACATGCCTACTATTATCAGGGCATCTCATGCTGCCATGGATGTTACTGAAAATATCAGGAATAAGAAATAAAAAAATCAAGGTTTTCCCATGCTCTCTTCACTATTGTCACCAGTGAAAACATCAGCTTTGGCACACTCAACATTTTGCTCGAGGCAAACTTCCTCCAGGAGAGCAACCCAGGAGGCCCAAAGTTCCTTTTCTAGATACCTGACTGCTCAAGTCTCACCTTAAGATTTAAAACGAGACCACCCAGGGACCAGCCCCAAGTAGCATTTTATTACAGAACAAACTACAAAGACAACATCATGAACCCTGCTAAGGTCTCAACTGCGCGGGTGGACAGCAAGCGCACTCACACTGCTAGCCAGCCGAGCGATGCTCGGATCTCCATATTGTCCTACGCTTTTCGTAGTTTAAACATACACAGATATCGAGCTAGTTACCACAGCACAAAGTATTTGATTTCTCACTAATCACCATTACATAGCAAGAAGCATGAACTTTTGCAACCTAAGTTGAAAATATCTAAAAGGATTTCAAAGGTGTTATGGATTGAAAAGGACGACTAAAAGAATTACCTGAACACGTCCTTCATCTGAACTGTATATTTTCAAATCGTGTCTGTACGTGCTATGAAGGCGAAGCAAACCTGTTCCTTCCCCTGATTCAGGATTCCATGCTAGTCAGAATAACATTTTCAAGTGCAAGACAAAAGAAGTTTCATAAGTACTAAAACAAGTGGAAAATATAATAAGCCGAATGGAGTTTTATGATCGTTTATCCGTTTTACGTTCATTATAAGCTGCATGACATCTAATGACCCCAACAAAGCACTAACCACACTTAATTCCAAGTTCCCACCTTCGTCGCCTATATCTAACTTGCTTGGCATATTAGAATATTTTATAACTAAAATTGTTGGAGCTATAAAGGGGAGCCTTGGCGCAGCTGTAAAGCTGTTGCCTTATGACCATGAGGTCACGGGTTCGAGCCCTGGAAACAGCCTCTTGCAGAAATGCAGGGAAAGGCTGCGTACAAAAGACTGAAAGTGATCGGACCCTTCCCCGGACCCTGCGCAAGCGGGAGCTACGTGCACTGAGCTGCCCTATTTAAAAAAAATGTTGGAGGCTTGGAGCTATCTAAGTGGCATGAAGTTAAAGGTTAGGGTTTGGTTGTTGATCCATTAATCAAATAAATTAGGTCGTAAGATCAAATCAAGAATTTCATTATATCCATTTCTTATACCTTCTATTTTATATGATATTTCATAAGAATAAACCATAGGGATAGGGTCTAGAATAGAAGTAATAAAGTGAATAAAAGGGGGGGGGGGGATCTAAATATTGCTAATATATTAGGACCATCTTATTAATAATTCTAATGAGTTATCTTGGAATTTAGAATCAAATAAAAAAACCTATATTATATTATGCTCAAGGAAAGTAGATAGAGATGACCATCTTATGCCCTCAAAAACAATATTGCTAATATATTAGGACCATATTATGCCCTCAAAAACAATACACTAGTTTCTTAAATTTAAAATTAAAAAAAATCCTTACGTCGAGAAATATTTGTTTTTCAAGATAAACACATTATGGTGAATTGGTGATTTTTAAGTTTAGGGAGCAGACAGGAACACATTATTAGGAACACTCAGCTATCACCATCACTTCTCAAATTCCAGATCTTCAACGCAATTTTCTCTTGAGAACATCGTTAGAGATCACACAAAATTGAACCAAAATAAATATTTTCTCTCAAGAAATCCAATACTTTACTTTTTCATGAGATAATAGAAACAACAAGAATGTGAACAATAACCTGGATAAATGTTGTTTCTGAAAAATCTTCCGAGTTCTTCTGCCTGAACAAAAATCATTAAAAAAATGCCATTACAATAGATGTATGTTGATTACTAAATACTAATATAGATGCATGAAATTTGTTCTTCCATCATGTCAAAAATTGACAAGTAGCTTGCCTCACTGAACATAAGAATATTTGAAAATTGAAATGACAGAAATGGCGGTTGATAAGAGTAATATTATTTAAAGATCCTGGTCACATACACTATTGACTACTATAGTGATTGTGAAAGACAAAAAGTAGTCTTTGTGCTAGACTGGCAACAGTTTTTGCTGCCCTATCTACCAAACAAGAAGCTATGGACCAAAATGTACTACTACTTCAAGTAACAATGGAAAAGAACTTCTCTAACTCATAGATTACGTCAATCTACACAAAGATGATGACTATGCTTGCATATGCTAACATATGGCAGGTACTGAGAATGCTTTGAAGTTATTTCCTAGGCCCAGCATGCAGGAGGGCGTGGAACCATTACAATAGTTGCTCCTTTACTTTAAAGCAATCATGGATTTGCAGTTCTCAACACTAGAGCTTGTATTTACATAACGTGTATCCAAATATCATTGATTGTGGTTCTCTGCACTCTGCAGAGAAGAGACCCTGTGGTCAGTCACTTGGCTTGCATTGTGCCCAGGCTTTACAAAACATTTAGCTCTGCCACTGGTAACCGAGCATAGGAAAAGGCAAAAAAGTTGCCAATGTAGTATTCCTCTAAACATCTGCACTTCATGACTGGGTGTTACTATGCTAGTTATAATAAATTACATTTGGAAATGAATAGCTCGAACGAATTATCAGAAAAGGTTGACATAACAAAGTAAAAAATTAGAAGTACAAACCTGCTTTCTCCCAGCATGAGTGAGTACACCACCATATTTCAGAATCATCAGGGCTTCTATTGGCCGATCCTCTTCACCATCACCATTGTGCTCTGGAACTTTAATCCATTTAAGTGGCTTTAGCTGCACTTTCCGATAAATACCCGAGAAATGCCCACCCTAGAATTGCAAAAAATAGTACAAGTAATTAGTTCTGGCGTTCATTAAAAGATCAGTGCAACGTCTCAATGGCATATGTCAGCATCCATTAGAAGACTGAGTGGATACATATATATAGTACAAGCAGTTGTGTTCTTTTTCCAGTAAGCTTGTTATGGTACTAGATAAAGATATGCAAGACAATTTAAAAGGTTGTATTCATTCATTTACAACAGGGAAATAATAGGTGAACAGATTGGCACGTATAGTTCTTGCAACAGCATGCAAGTCATACGGAGAGACAGAAAGGAAGAAATGATCAAAACATTCGACAACTTTGTTGATTAAATGTTTAAAAGTAGCAGCAGTATACAGCATTCATGCCTGCCAGTATGAGTGAATATCCTGAATTGGCAGCAAAGACTACTAGTGCACTCCTGCAGTTAGCTAACAGGAAGCACACTGGATATATCCTGATATCCATTTGCTAATACCATAATAATGAAAACCGTCTAAAGGGGCATACCTAGTACAAAGCAACAGCTAGGAACAACAAACTACTTTGGATAAAAAAAATGTAACTTAAAACATAAGTTTGTCCAAGCACATAGGGAATTTGAACTTGAAACATTTTACTGATGTACTCCCTCCGTCCCAAAATTCTTGTCTTAGATTTGTCTACATACTGATGTATCTAATATTAAAACGTGACTTGATACATCCGTATCTAGACAAACCTAAGACAAGAATTTTGGGACGGAGGGAGTATATAAAATAAAGGGAATATCCTTTTATCAAATTTCCGGGTTTTTTTCTTATCTCATACCAAACTGAAGTGGTTTGTATGGTTGCACTAGCATAGATATCCAACATTTAACATGTCACATGACCATAGCAAATGTGATGGACAGGAAGATTTGAATAAACAGACATCACCTCCTCCAGTACTGCTTTGACTTGACGAAGCTTTTCAATATGCTCCAAATCTTCAGCATCACTATCACTCTCCTGACCTGACCTAAAAGATACACAAAACAATTCCAGATTTTGTCATGAAAGTGCAGTAGAACAAACAAAAAGATCGAACTTACGTTGGGAAGCATGTTAGATTTAAGTAATTTAGCCATTTAGTAAATACACAAATTATTTACTTCTTCCAGCACATGATACCTAGTTGGTGGAACAAGTTGTCTTGTGGCATCTAGCAAGTCTTGTAATTGTACTGCACTTTTCAGTTTTGTCTGCCAGGAAAGCACAAAACTGTCATACAATTTGAGCACCAACAGGTTAAGACTATTATTTTTCTAACATCACCAACAGGTTAAGATTTTTTTTTCTAACATCACCAACAGGTTAAATTAAAACTTGAGATTAAACAAAGAGGATACCTCAGCTCTTGGCTTTCCACCATTGTACTTCAACATCAAATTGAGAAGCTTTTCCTCTGTAACTTTCAGTTTCACCTTCTGCTTTGGTGTCCGATCACCACTAAACAGGTATGTGATGTAAGGATATAGCACTAACTCGCTAACAGCAACCATTCATAACAGTAAAACAGCGGTAAAAGCCTTACTGGCGTATCACAACAACGACGCAGCGTAGTTCTTCTGACTGACCGAATGTACCAATGATCCCACTTCCCTGTCGTGTAAGGCCTTCTGGTGCTTTAGATTTCCAAGGAAGGGTTGGAGGAATGGTTGATGAAAGATGAGGAGCTTTTGCATCAAGAAATATTTTTCGCATGATGCATGCAGCATCGTCATAATACCTGAATCATAGAAAAGTTTGTCCAAACATTTCAGCGCACATTATCATACACATTCTTCAAAAGTAAAGAAAATGAGAATCAAGGAAATCACTTGTAAGAGTTTTTTACAAAGCTCCATCCATTAACATCACAAACGTATGATCTTCCATCGCACCTTAAGAGATCAAAACCACAAACCTATAGAAAACAACACAATAACTCAGCGGACAAATAATTAAGAACTAATATGACAATGAGAAACGGTTATCAGAAGAAGAAAACAGCATACATCATGCTTAGAAAACATCATCATATACTATATGAACATAATCTAATACTCCATATTGACTTTCCAAAAGATGGCATGTAAGGTTTGTATACGAGATTCAACCAACTTGCATCGCTATCTCAAAGTGTCGTATTTGGTTTGTTGTTTATTGTCAAAAGCTCCAAACATGAAACTGGTTATTTAGTTTAACCATGATTGCCTATTGCATAAGGGGAAAAGCCAAATTTCAATCATGAACTCTAGCAGAAGTTCACTTTTGAACCCTAAATCCTATAACTGTGTGAAAGCAACCATTAACTATTGAAACAGTCTATTTTTCAACCTCAAGTGGTTCCACAAGTGGTTTTCGCTGACGTGGATGCCGTGAGTCTACAAACTCATTGCCACATCACTGAAATGTCATGGCATTTTTTCTCAGTTTCCCCTTTTTCTTCCATCCCTGGTATTTTTTGTGAAAAGATTTTATCCTAATGCTGTAATTTTTTAGACTGCTTGTTCCATAGTGTTTGTTTTCATAACAACCGAGAAACCACAATCCCATGTTTCCAAGCACTCTCTCTCTCTCTCTCTCTCGGTCTCTCCCTATCAATGGCACTGACAAGGAGGACACGTGGCATCCACGTCACCAAAACTAGAACCACTTAAGGGTGAAAAGTGGACTACTTCAATAGTTCAAGGTTGCAGTTCAAACGGTTTTAGAGTTTAGGACTGATGAAAAGTGAACTTGTGCTAGAATTTAGGGGGAAGTAGATTTTTTCCTTTCCTAAATGGCCTACAGTTGACAAGATCAGTTGATCAGGAAAAAATATAGCCATTTTTGAAATAAGAGAGAACCACAAAAAAGATGAAACAAAATGCTTTCTGACAGTCCAATGCCCAGCAACATGTCAGGCAAAAAGGATAACAGATGATAAAATTAGTGGGAATAAGAAAGGAAATGCTAAAGGTACAACCAACAAGAATGAAAAATGAAAACAGGAGATAAGAGACACCTACTTAAGTAGGAAATGTATAGAATGGTATGAACAAGCATTAAAACTCTCAAAACAATGTACGGCACACATGTACATTTAAAAAACAGTACTCCCGCCGATCCAAAATAAGTGTCATGGTCTTAGTTCAAATTTAAACTAAAACCACGACACTTATTTTGGATTGGAGGGAGTATTAGATTAAGAGCACAATATTTGGCACCATTAATTAGTTGTTGAATTATTATAAAATTGAAGTATTATGAAACTGAAATCAAGTATAAGACTTTAGGTGGAGTAGATGGTTTTTCTTTTCTGTAGAAAGTGAAAAGTACAAGTCAAGTTATATAGCCATGTATTTTGATTGTCGAGTTATAAACAACTGGAGAAATATTGTACAAAAAATATTAGGAAACTAATAAGATTATAAGCCCATTACAGCATGATTTCAATAATTCACTATCAGACAAAATAAAATAATAATTGAGGTTAAACTATTCATTCCAGGGACAACTATAAATAAAGAGAAACAAAGTAAGCGGTGTTACCATCTGTCTAAAAGCATTGCAGACATCTCTTGCCATTTGTTTCTCCATAGGGGTTAAAAGAACAGGATAGCGTACCTTCAAATAATAACATAGGAAAATAAAAACAAAAAAGATCAGTTGGAAAGTGAAAATTGGATCATTTAAGAAGCTGTACGGAATGGGACCAGGGTCCATGGGATGGAAGAAGTAGATTATGTCAAAAAGGTCGACCTAATGGTTAAGAAATAGCATCCAATAAACACACACAAAAATACAGTTTTCAACAACCATGTGCCACAAAACGCAGGCCAGGCTGGATAATCTTTTTTTGGAAGATAACTGTAAGAGAAACCCTGACAGTGTAAATAGGACCTAAGTTCGCATCCGTGAGGACTTGAACCTGAGTTGTGGGATTGTACATCCACTCTCCCCATGCAGTGAGCTAGGCTTACTTCCTGACATATGTACATCTCAGCAAAGACCTATTAGTTTGAACTTTACATGTGTTATATTATCCACTGTTTGTAAAGCGTCACTTAAGCGTCAGAGCGCCCTCCAGGCTCAAAGCGTCCAACTCGCTTTAGACATGTGTCTAAGGCATCCTCCTTAGACATTAAAGCGTCTGAAGCGCCCGCTTAGGCGTCCTGATTGGCGCTTTAGTGCAGAGAGGACACCTTAGACTTGCCAGGCAGGGGAACAGAGATTTCTGGCGGGGGAAAAGGGCTGGGCGGGAACACAAGGGCGGGAAAACTGGGCTCACAGTGGAACAGTACAGGAGGGGGAAGAAAGAGAGAGAACCAAAACCAGTGTGTGCAAATCTCCAGGCTTTCAGCTCTCTCCTCCCTCCTCTTTCCTCTGGCAGCAGCTTCCTCAGATCTGCACCAGCTTCTTCCTCTCCGGCCACAGATCCTCCCCCTCCTCCTATCCGGCTGTAGCTCCTCCCCCCTCCTCTTGCGCAACCACAATGTATGGCGCCTGCCCTCTCTTCTCCACCTTCCCCTCCCTTTGCTCTTTCTTCCATGCTCAGATCTGCACCAGCTTGTCATGCCTTTCCTGCTCTGTTATGTGTTATGCTCTATGTTTTTAAGGCGTCCATAAGGCGACGCCTACCCCCCCCCCCCCCCCAGCGCCTTAAAGCGAAGCGTCGCCTTAAAAACATAGGTTATGCTATGCACAGCTCCTCTGCTGTTAGGTGCTGCTACTGCCTCTCTTATAGTAGTTGGCTAGTTGCTTACAGCTTAGTGAATGGATTAGAATAATGGCTACTAATGCATATGTGCTCACTGGTGGATTAGAATCAATGTACTGTATGTCTCACTAAATGGTACTCTATTCTACTGCCCATCAGGTTCAGAGTCTGTCTAAAGAGCCGCCTCGGTTTACGCTGTAGCGCTTAAGCAGTAAGCCCCCCCCCCCCCCCCCCCAGCGCCTCGCTTCGTTTTACCGCTTTAAAAACATTTATATTATCATTCACTGGGCTAAGTGGCAAACATAGCAACATCTATGGGAAAGTTTCCATACAGAAATGTACATTAAATTGGAGTTTTACATCAGTATTCACATATAATCATATAAAGAAACATTCCATGGATAGTCAAAAGATAAACTAGGGAGTATCTGAATCGTTGTTGAAAACAAGAGTATCTGAATCTGGACTATGCAAAGAATATGGAAGAGTGTAATATCCAGACTATATGAAGGATATGGAAGTGTAATGTATTACTTCTTTCCCGTCAGGATTCCTCATAACAACACCATCAACAACTGGTGATTTGCGTGCCTCGGCATGCGCATATCCTGGGCCAACTGTGTAAACCTGAAAAGGCGCGTTTTAATACTTCTAGCTAGATAAAGAACAATTTGTAGAGTAAATATTGCATGACACAATTTACGTCATGAAAGACTGTCTAGCAACTAGACAAAGCATACCATGCAAGGATTAAGCAGTGACAGCGTGCATGTCATTGAAGTATACATTAATAAGCACAAGAACCAAGTAGTGACAGCGAGCATGTCTTTAAAATATACGTAAATAAACACAAGAACTTCAGAAAGGCATCTTACTTTCACATCTGTCCCACCGGTAGGCATGAATTCCTCGTAAATGTAAGATCCCTCACGCCTAACTCTCCTGACATCAGGATGAAATTCACTAGATCGGTTACCAACCTACATTTATTCAGCAATATAAAGAAGTTTAGATTTGCATCCCAATAAAAGAAATGTTTATAAAAAAATACATAAGGCATAAGGAATTTTCTCAGTTTCCTGTTCTGCTTTGTTAAGTACTTAAAATGACAAAAGATGAGCTAACACTTCAGTTCTACACAGGGAAATTGCTTATCTATATAGAAATATTTTCGTCAAGGAGGGAGTGTCAAGAGGATTGTGTTTAAGCCCTTTACTGACCAAACACTTCGACTTTCTACCTATTTCGCATAAATTTAAATTGCAGTACTTATGAATGGTAACCGACCAGACAATGGCTCTGATACCCAAATAGATAATTTTTAAAACCAGTAATCTAGCTCACTCATTCACTCAAATCCTCCAAAATTCATGTGTTTATTTGCTGTGCACCATCCAAAGGCATCACCTGCAAAGCCCCTATGTTTTGAAATCATGTATCCGTTTCAAAAACAAAACATGTAGGAATCTACAGTGACATCTCAACCCCTGCATTTTTCATATTCCAAAGGACCCAAATTTTGATATGCTCCCAACTCCCATCACATAGATAAATTGGGTAAATAAAGGTCCCAAGTGTCCCAAATTAAAGAAAACCAAAGCCCAAACCAACAACTTCAAGATTGAAGTCCAAAGTATTATTGTCTTATTACGTTATTTTATTTCCATAGTTCAAAGCATCTAAAACATGGATAGACAGCCCTGGGAAACAGATTATCGTAATAAGCAACCTACGTCCAAATGACATGCTGATTTAAAAGTTTACCTTACGGAATAGTTCTTTCATTCCACCACCAGCAGAATTAGGATAATAAATCATTATTCTATGATCATCGCCTGGATTAAAAACAAAAACAAACGAAATCAGTGGCATATAAGTATATAACTAGTCATTTCAAGTGAATATAACCTCATAATATGTGTATAATCAAGAGGCTAATAAATTGTAGTCCTACGGACAGACCCTGAATAAAAACACAATAATAAAAGAATCACATGGCATATAACTCTATAACTGAACTTGTTATAAGAAAATGATAACCTCATAATGTGTATTATAATAAAGAGACTGAATATAGTTCTTTGTTCACTCTCAAACTTCTTCTGGCATGCAGCAAAATCAGCACACTACTACACCAGTACCATTAAGAACTAATTCAGGACAAAGAGGCAAATATCAGTGTAGAGAATGAAATTGATTTGATAAATATTGAAACATTACCATTAGCAGGTTTCTCCACAAAGGGCTTAAGAAATCGCTTTCCATGGATCTCCACAAAATCTTCTTGCTCAATGAAGTGGTCTAGCTCTTGGTATGGATACTCTCTATTGACAAGAGCATAATTCGGTACAGGAATTCCATACTTCTCAAGATGCTTATGCATAAAAGTGATGGCAGTTAGGTCAGTTTTTCCACAGAAAAAGACACAAGAGTAAATAAGAAAACATGAATAATATTCAGCAGACTGTTAAAAATCGGTTACCGAATGAAAGGGGTAACATGCAATATAACAGTGGCTATCAATATTTAGAATGTTATGGTATGTGATAGCCATATAACATACAATATTTAGGCGTTAAAAAGAAACATACAATATTTAGAATGCTATGGTAAGGTCAGTGGCTATCAAAATTAAACAGCTGTTACATAGCCAAGCTGAAACTGATTTAGGTCAAAACTCAACAGAAACAACTGTCAGTATTCTTGACGCTTCAACACAAGCATGTTCATGTGCTTCAAATGTACAAAGAACATGTTCGCTAATAATATACTATTGCTGACTTTCAGATGAATATCTGACATATCACAACCACAGGGCACACAAACAAATGATAAGGCTTTGTTGCATGTTGTCAAATACTACTTGAATCCAGAAAACAGAGTTTTCATGTCGCTGACACATGGAGACAGTGAAGGTCAGAAGGCTCTTTACAGGACAATTGTGCAAACTGAAGATGAGGGTTTCCAGAAAGTTTATATCCTAAAGGAAATATAGCCATAAGTTGGAAAAAAATACAGTTATTTCCCAAACTATAGTAAATAGCTGATTTGATAACATGCAGAAAAATATCTCCATTGAACACAAGGCATATACAGAAAAAATACAAAAGTTGTGCTGGAGTGTATTTGATCACAGAATGAAGACTCTGATCTACTGTGTGCCAAAGAAGGTATTGAATGAATTCTCCAGTGGGAATAGTACCTCGTATACTTTTCTACGGTCATGAAGGAGGTATTGCGGCTCAAGTTCATTCACTAAAAATGGTCTAGCAATCAAACAAAACAAAACTGGTGTTAGAGAATACAAGTTAACTGGAAGATATGAACAAACTAACCTTAAGAATATTAAACAGAGAAGGTAACCTCTGTCCACTTCAGAGATAAGGTTTTGCCATTTACAACGTGAGGTAGTACTTATTCAAGTTCTATTTTCATAACTTAGTAGCAAAAATATTGCAGTGATTGCACGAATAAGTGAAAGTCCCACTTTCTCGTTGCTTTCTTTTGATCAACTCACATTCACTGAGCATGGCTCCTACAGGATCAATAATGTAATTGTTTGTTGTGTGTTTTGACTGACAGTGTCAAGATATATACAGAAATTTTAAAAAGACATTAGAAGCCACAACATTCTTGAAGATTGATTAGCAAAACTTTGAACATAAGCCCTTCACTTAAGCATGTATGTATGTATGTATAAACATTAATCAGAACATAAGGTTAAGAACTGAAAAATGAGCGAAATACCAAATAGTTTGAATATGCTCTGCTCTTATGTTCCTAGTGCTAGATGTTCAAACCAGCATAAATATTTGCGAGAACAACATTAAGACAAGATACATTAAGATTAACATGAGACACTAGCCTTCAGACACGTTATCCCTTGAAACAAAGGTGTTTGATAAAACATGAAGATATGCCTGGACCTACAGAACAAGCGTGGAGAGAAAGTCCAACCATACCTTCGTAAAGCTGCATAAGCCTGAGCTTTCTGAAGAGGAAACCCAGACGAACAGAAGGCAATCAAGCAGTCACATTTTGGCCAACTGAAAATCAATTGTAGCTAAGTGAGATGTTGCTAGTAAACATACAGGCTCACATGCATTAGGTTTTATGGCCTTCAGTTAAAAGGTGTACTGAAGTAATATGGATAGACCTCTACTAAAAATGAACAATGATTAAGCTATCAATAACCTGAGTTCTCATTACATACATCTCAATAGGATCCTCGAGAATAACCTTATCTCCAAATATTATGATCTGCAAAATAGTTAAATGAAATGCAGAGTGATAACTGGTCTGATCTCTGAAAGGCTCCAGCAACAGGCAAGGTTACCCTTACCCCTGAAGTAGAACCAGAACTTTAAATTTGGCAAAAAAAAATGATAAATTAATTAAAAGTGAAGTTCGTTAAAACTAATACGTTAGACAGTACAGTGATACTGAGATAGCACTAGATGAAATTAATTAGAAGACCAAAATAATACAGTGTGGATGTGTCAACAAGTTTCATAAAATTATTTAAGATTTCTGTTAAAAAAATAGCACTAACAAGTTTCATAAAATCTTCACAATACAGGAGAAGCATCAAAGAGGAATAGTTCGATATTTCTGTTAAAAAAAGAGTTCGACAGCAGTGTCACGGAGGTGCTAGTAAGTAGTAACCATGCACCTTCCATAGATGGACATGAGAATATGAGACATATCGATGGACGGATCAAAGCAAGAAAGAATGAGTGAAGCATGTGCTGCTGCTTGAATTATTATACTACTAGTAACAAAGCATAAAACATGACGAACTATTCCTACTAGTACTAGGCCAGGGCCAGCCTTGGAATAAAGTGGATGGTCAATGACGTGGTCCCCCCCTAGGAAGTTGAGATACCAATGCATCAAATGAACTAATATAACGTGGTAGTAGACCAGATCTGACCAAAAGTTGAAATTCCCATTGCATTCTAGGCATTATTTATTGGCAAGGAATCCTGAGGAGCCATATCCAGCCATCACTGCGTAGCTTATAGTACGCCCGTACCATGAGTCAACATTTGGTGCAAAAATTATAAGAATGTCGAGCACTGAAGCGCGAATATTCAGTTTTGCCGACTACGGTGCTTAAAGTAATAGTCCAAATAAAGCACTCCACCACACAAGAAAATTTGTCAAGATTCATCATGTCCTGCAGTGATCAATTATATCAAGTGCGTGTTCAGGGGCCTATTTGCCATAACCCGGAAATTCGGGGACAGACCGCAAAAGCAACGACCACCACATATGACATGATGGGGACCGCGTGTATATTATTCAAACAAAAGATGCAGAATAAATTGGTATCCACAGAGATTCACGGATGTCTCGCAATAAGATATTTCGGAAAATCTGAGAAAAAGAAACCACATCACATGCGATTCTCCGCCGTCCACTCAATCTCCGTGGCTGGCTGGCTAACTTGCTTCAATCGCAGTACACTCGTTTCCGCTTTTTTCGCAAACTGATGGCGCTGAGAAAGAGAGGGGGGAATGCGGGCGTGGGGAAGGGGAATCACTCGGACGTACCTCGAATTCTCCAAACGCGCGGAGCCGCTCGAGAATCTGCTCCATCGGGGAGCAGAACACCTGGGGGTAGGTAAATCGGAACGGCGGTCAGAACAAAAACTGTGGAGCTTCGCGTGGGAACATCGAGAACACGGAGCGATTTAACGGCGGATCGGAGGGGCGGAGCGACGGGGGGGTGGAGAGACGGTGGAACGCCGAGAAGGGAAGAGAGAGGGGAGATCCTGACCTTCTTCTCCATGACGCAGACGCCAATGGCGACCCTGTCGGCGGCCCCAGGCGCCATTGCCGCCGCCTCCAACCCGATCTGCCCACGGGGCGTGCGCGCGCGCGAGCCCGGAGGGCTCCGCGGGGTCCGAGGTCGGGGCGGGGAGGCGTGCGTGCGTGTCCCGGCGAGATTTGAATTCGCCTCGCGGGGTCTGGGGTGTTGGGGGCTCGTCGCAGGCGGCGGTGGCGGCTTCGAGTCAGAGGGGGGTGGTCGGGCAAGGCGGGCGGCTCTTATCTATCGGTTGCGCACACAGTGGGGTTGGGGTGGTGGTGGTGGTGCCCAGCCGAATTGGGTAATTGGGTATTGTTCATGCTGTGGGCACCCCGTTATATCCACACAAGGGCACCTCTTCGGTTTCGGTTTTTTTAAAGAAAGTTTTCAGGGGTTTTTTTGTTACCTAACTGAAAATTAATAATGTAATTATGACACACAACAATGATTACAAAGTGTAATCCAATCACACACTACAATTGATGAGGAGTGGTGGCGATACTCTAATTGCGGAAGCTGAAATCGACGGAAGCGTTACCGCCTCCTCAGAGAAAGGGGTGGCGCCGAGATTAAGATAAGTGATCGATGGACCTGGAAACAACACAACGCACATGTTTTCGAAGGGAGGAAGCCGGAAAGCCGAAGTCTCTTCGCTTTCATCTGGTCGAAGGCACGTTTTTAGATCTCTACCGAACATATCCTGCTCCGGCTGGTGGTGCCACAAGCCTGGTTTTCTATTTCGTGCGTTGTGAGATGAGGTGCTGATGAAACCATCTTTAAGTCATGTGCACATTTCTCAACAAAAAAATGAGTATCACTAAATTAAAGCATTTTGATTTCCAAAGAGATGTTGCATGCACTTTGGCGACAGGGAGCATAATTTGTTTTATCCAGAAAAATGCAAAAAAAAAATACTACTTTGCCATCATGAACATTCTGGTGACACAAATAAAAATATGAATTTTACTATATTAGTTTAAATAAAATATGTATGCACAAACACTGGCTAGTGCATGCCTAGGTAGCAAAAGTTGGAGAAGTTTTCTAGATGCTCACCAAAACATTGTCCAATTATCATGAAAACATTAACAATAAATATACTTTTTTACCGGGTGTTAACAATAAATGTTGAAGTAATACCTATCCGAGGCCATGCATTTGGCAGGACTTATCTATAATGTAATGTGAAGCCATTGTGTCGATGCAAAGCAAGTACATACACCACGCATGACCCGTGTCAAACATAATGCGGTGACACCAAGTGTACAACAGCCAGGATGCCGCCATCTAAAAAAACTTGGTATTAACCTGCTAAAGCTAAGAAAGCTTTACATGTTTTTGTTTGACTATATTTCAAACTTGTGGCTTTAACTGGCTTAGGCCAACCAATTGAAGTAACCCTGATCTACGGTCTAGACTATCAGAAGAAGAGACCACTAGTACTATAATAAGGTAACCGCAATATTCCTAACTAAGCTTGTTTGTTTGGACACGACATAGCGGAAAAGACTAATCACAATCTAGTCAATCTGACTGAAGTACTCATCCTTAGCCATTGCTTACAATAAGGCAACCACGGTATGCTTTAATTGACTAGATTAGTCTAACCAATCTTATTCGCAACTCAGCATCCTTAGCTGACGAAACCGTAACCTATCAAAGCAACAATGCTTCTGAACCACTAGAGATAAAAACATTGAGCCTAGCCAACAAAAATGGGAAATTTTGTGAACAAGGTTTGGAGAGAACATAAAAGAGAAAATGTAGGTAATCTATTCAATTCACACCGCAAAAGTTAGTGAAACAGTTAACATGTGAACATTTTATCTTTTTCTTTTTAAAGTTTGTATTGTATGGATTAAATGGATTCCGTATGGCCATTCATGACCAAAGGAACCAACACAAATATGGACAATAAATGAGTAACCCTATAGGCAAGCCGATTTGCCTTTACAACTTTTTCCTCGAGTGCATATTTTTCCAAATCTTTATTTTTAATAATACATCTTTAACATTTGTCAATATCCTAAACTTTTAATTATAATTTTTACTTTTAAAATTTTACGTTAAAACCCAGGCTTAGGTAAGTAAGCAGAATCAATATCAAACGTGCAATGCACACATATTATGTCGTAATATTTGTTCAACAGTGTGTATGCTTATCTTTTGTTTTCAATTAATTAATAAGAAAAAATATAATACATCTTTTTTTCTTGAAAGAAAGAACCCCGATCTCTACATTGATTGATATGCATTGCGATATTTTAACAAATAAATAAATAAAAGCAATGCCAAACAAACCAGCTTAGAAAAATTAACATGTTATCACCAAATCGTTCATTGAAAGAATCAAGAGAACTTTTGAAATTTTGAGCTAAAGATGGATCAAGAAAAGTATTTAAGTTTTTATTTGAGTATTATATTGTGATAATTGAACATCTAATTAAATTATTGCTATTTTTGGGTATATTTAAAGATAATACTATGATATCTAGTAGTTGCACACGTTGTAACTTTATGTAAATAGACATACACTGCTATGGAATTAACATGTGGCGCTAGTTATGATGTGGAGTCCACATTTTCCTCGCGCATGGCTATGATGATATGCACCTATTATTTGTCATAAGTATCATGACAAATTTAATGTTCAATGACATTGAACTATCATTGCATACTTTTTTTTTCTTTACGAATGACCATCTTTCCATTAATTTTGTTGAAGTGCTATGCCTGCACAGATAAGGGCATCTTCAACGGTGTACCTCAAATCAGTTAAGGGCATCACTAATGAGAGCGAAGTTTTGGTGGACAGGGCATCGGAGGACTTTGTTTCAAACGATTAAAAAATAATGTTTCCAAAAAAATAAAAATCGAAAAAAAATCTGTGAATACTTATACATATTCACGACTAATTTGTAAAATTTTGTTTAAAAATATTATGATTTGCAAGATGCACAAAAGACAAAATCCCAACCCAACAACAAAAAATGGCCATTTTCATGTATGAATTTGTTTGTTTTTTGTCTACGCCACGTATGAAAGTATATTGTTATGAAAATTTACATGAACGTGTTATATATGTATTTGTGTATGTATACAATTTTTTTGAATTTTTTGGTGATGTAACGATGTTTTTTTAAGTCCTCTAATGGCCTATTTTTTCACATCTCCAACGGCTTATCTCAAATCAGACACATTAAACGTCTGCTAACATGGACACGTCCGTGAACACGGATATGAGACATGGTCATCCAACTTGGTGCATCAAATAAAATCACAGAAGACATTTCCATTAATATAGGAAAAAAATTACATAGGAAAAGATACCCTAGTCTAAATCTTCGCCGTCCGTGGGCACGTCATTGTCCCACGTCCTGCGCGGTTTTTACCGTGTGTAGTTGTACTTACATATCAGGTGCCGGTTGCAGGCGTCCGGGTGGGTTTCTTATCCGCAGCGCCTGTTCAATGCAGGGCAGACGGAAGCACGGGCAGCCGACTTCAATATAGTAGGAATCCACCCCACGCTCAGTCTAGTCATGTCCCTCTGAGTTGGCACTAACGCGGGGTATCGCTCTTAGCCGACACATGTCGTGGCACAAGTCTGGAGGAGCGCAAATCTCCCCCGATTTGATGCCGGTTTGCGGGATTTTGGACGCCGGGACACGTCCGTCAACATTCGACGTTGGGTGCCAAAAAAAATCTAGACACCACGGTCAGGACGCCTAGAGACGATTTGCGGTATAGCGTTTGAGATGCCATGGCATCAAGGATTGTGACCACCACTCTTTTATTCGCAAAAAAATAAAAAGGATTGTGAGCGAAATTTGATCTTTGGGGTCCCCTAGCAATTCAACCCAGACCATACGAGATTGTACTCCCTCCGTCCGGGTTTATTAGGCCTCTCAACATCACAAGCATGTCCCTTTTTATAAGGCCTCTCTCCGGAAAGGTGCATGCATGCAATCATTTCATTGGATGGTTGCATTGAAAGCCATTGTTGGTGGTGTCATGGCTGAAAAATTTATACACTTCATGCGTGCTTTTTTATTGATTGCATGCATGTGAGAGAGTGCATTGGAAGTGGAATGGAAGAATTAATGTGAGCAAATTACTATGTGTTTTGGTCCAAGAGAAGTTGTCTTTAGGCCTAATAGCCGGACGGAGGAAGTACTATATTATTGGACGGCAACCAGGGGGGCCACGTGAAGGCAAGATTCAGGAATCCGACCCTAGTCTATGGCCATGTGGACCCTGAGATTCCGTCCGACAGGCGGGCCCACCACCCAGAAGCAGCGGCACCGTCGCCTCCCTCCTTGCAAACTGTTCACCACCAGTGGTAATCCACTATGGTTCACTCGTGATTAAAGCTGGGAAACACCATCATGTGCCTGCCATGCCGTGGTTCTGCTAGGATAAACAGCCATGGTTTTGAAATGTCGTCTGTCGATCTCCGTGATCCAACACCGAGAACCTGCCTTGCACGAGACAAACCCCAAGTTGTGCTCCCCCGACGCCTAGCTTATCTTATCTATCCATCCGGTAGTGTGTTCTGTGTTGTACATCTGCGCATGGCGACGCTGACGTGACGTGATGCTGGCGGCGTGCGGCGAGGTGGGCTCCAGCGTTTGGCTCCTCCGGCGCGTCCGCGTCTGCGTGCGTGCGCGCGCAGCTCTCGGTCGGCAGAAAAGATCATGGAACGCATTAAAACAATTGGCAACAAGGAATGTATTGTTAACGAAACCGCCGAAAAGACCAAAGCTATGACAACATATGGTATTGTTGAGAATTGGCACACACTTACCATCTAAGAACGCATTTGTTTCGTCCATAAAAATGCACGAGTATTTACCTAGTTTAGCATCATGAAATATTCTCATGGCACAAATAAAAAATATGAATTTACTATATTAGTTTAAATAATGTATGCATACACAAAAAATTAGCCGGTACATGCCTAGGTAGCAAATTTTAGAGAAGTTTTCTACATGCTCACGAAACAATGTCCAATTATCATGGAAACATTAACAATACATGTCGAAGTAATAGCTATCTGGGGCCATGAATTTGGCTGGACTTACCAATAATGTAATGTGATACATACGCCACGCCTGACCTTGAGTCAAAGATAATGTGATGATGCCAAGTGTGCAGCAACTAGATGTTATCTAAGAAAACTTGATAATGACTTGCTAAAGCTAATTCTAGCTTGTGGCTTCACACGGTTTTGTTTGACCATTTCTAGCGTGTGCTTCAAATGGTCGTAAGTTGTAAAGCATCACTACACGAGTCTAGACTATCGTAAGAGACTACTAGCATCATTATAAGTTTACAACTAAATTCCTAACTAAGCTTGTTCATTTGGACACGACATTAGCGAAAAAGACTAATCACAACCTCTCTACTCAATCTAACTTACTCGTCCTTAGCCAACCATCTGCCTTTTTTGAATCCAGGGCCAACCATCTGCTTACATTAAGCTAGGGATGTAATGCTTTAATTGACTGGATTAGTCTTATCAATTACACATCATCCGCAGCCGGCCAAACCATAACCTAGCAAAGCAGCAATGCATCTGGATCACAGGAAAGAAAAAAAAACGAAAATAATTCCTTGCCAAAAATGAGAAAAATTGAGGAATGGGTTCTAGAAATAAAATCAGAGAAAAAAATATGGTAATATATTCATTCTGTATCACAAAAGTTAGTGAGAATGGTTAACCTGTAAGCATTTTTCCTTGCTTTCGAAAGCCTATATTATGAATTAAATATATTTCATGCGCCCATCCATGACCAATTTTTTTTTGATACAAAAGAAGCAAGACACCCACAGCAGTCACGCCATGACAAAGAGTAAGCCCTTAAGCAAGGCGCTTTGCTTTTTTCCCCGCAAAAAAAAGGTGTTTTGCTTTTATAAGTTTTACACTGGGTACGTATTTTTTTCTCCAGGCCTTCATTTTTAATAATTCATCTTGAATAAATACCAACACCCTAAACTTTTGTTATCATGGCACCAGTAAAAATATGAAATTACTATTATTTATACACAAGCACCAGTCAGCTAGTATATCTCTATTTGTGATGAGGAGTAAACATAAAAAAGAAACCATATTTGATCCTGAAGAGCCAGTTAACATGAAGACTGCCCCCCGCAAAAGTAAGTAAAAGAACATCAAGACTGTCACCAGCGTTGGGGCGCAAAGGGAAATCTGGAGCCGCCCATCGTGATCTCCGGGGCCCCATAGCATAGCAGTTCATACGTGAGGACGGCACGGAGGGGGCCGCGTGAAGGCGAGATTCAGGAATCCGACCCTGGTCTATGCCCGCCCATGTGGACCCTTGGATTCTGTCCCACCGGCGGGGCCCACCACCCAGAAGCAGCGCACCGTCCCCTCCAGCTCCATCCCTCCGACGTCCCGTCCTCTTTGCAAACCGATTTTTTAACCACTAATCCACTGTGGTTCACTCGTGATTAAAGATGAGAACACATCATCAGCCGTGATTTAGAAAAACGCCCTATCAATCTCTAAGAGAATTCCAACGGGGCGACCCAAACGGATGCGTGCTTTCTTCGCTTTTTGTCCGTTTGGATCGGCCAGGCGGACGTGCGCGTCCGCATTTTAAAATGGGTCGTCTTGACCGCCCAATAGGGAGGCCGACCCAAATGTGCCGCCGTGAAAAAAAAATAACATGTTGCACGAAATAAACATAAATGTGCCACCGGTGGGCCGCCTCCTCCTCTGGCGTCGCGGCGAAGTGGACGGGAGGCGCGCTCACCCACTAACGGTATTGGCCCGTCCACGAGTAGGCCTCCTCCGGCCAAGTGGGTGGAGGCGGGGAGCGCTTACGCGTCGGCTCCGGCTCCAGCTCCGGCTTGGGCTGGACGGGCGGCGACGGTGACGGTGGCGGCATGAAGAGCGGGGTGTGGACGGAGTCCCCCGCCGCCGACAGGGCAAGGGCTTGCTCCAGCCCATCCCAGTGCGCGTCCTCCTCGAGGCGGCTAGCCTCCAACGCGTGCTGCAGGGCCTCCTCGAGGGCGGCTTGGTACTCCGCCTCCGCCTCCATGTCCTCCAGCTCTACCTGCGGGGGCGGCGGTGGGCCACGTGAAGTTTGGACGGCACAGAGGTGAAGTTTGCAGTGGTGGAACTGACTGTGCCGCTTCAAAAAAAAAAACTAGCCGCCGCCGGGGCCGCAGGGCGGAGGAGGTCCCTCTCTGGCGATGTTTCCTTCATTGTGAAATATTTGTGTTCATATCTTGAGCTGGCGGATCTCGACTGTGCCGCGCTCCCTATGGCTCTCCAGGGGCGCCTCTGCTCACACCTTGCTGCTTCTCTGCTGCCGGCACCTCTGGAAGCAGCGCAATGCGGAGGTGTTCGAGAGTCTTCCGCCCGTCCCTATGGAAGCGCCGCCTCCCCCTTCTTCACCGCGGCGCGCCGACGCCCGATGCATATGGCTGCACTGTATTCTCCAGCTCCGCTCGTAACTCTGTAACACACTCTCTCTGCCCCCTGTTTGTATTGCTGAACAATCTGGCTTTAGGCCAAATTTCAATGAAAATTCAGTTGGGGAAGCAGTCAGTTCCGCCACCGCAAATTTCAATGAAAATTTCAATCGCGATCTCCGGGGTCCCGTAGCAGTCAGTTCATACATGAGGCCGAGGGAAGCGAGATGTTATTGGACGGCACAGAGGGGGCCACGTGAAGGCGAGATTCAGGAATCTGCCCCCAGTCTATGCCCATGTGGGCCCTGAGATCCTGTCCCACCGGCGGGCCCGCCACCCCACCCAGAAGCAGCGGCAGCGCTCTCTCCAGCTCCGTCCGACGTCCTTGCAAACGGTGAACCACTCCATGATCCACTCGTGATTAAAGGTAAGAAAGCACCATCATCCATGATTATTACTCCGTAGAAAATTGTCCCATCGATCGGTCTCTATCCACCAACACACAGAACCTGCTTAAGTAAATGAACAAACTTAAAGATGGGGTTGTGTTGTTTGCACAAGACAAATTAAACCGGAAGTTGTGCTCCCGTATCTTATAAGCCCCGATGTCTGACGCGAATCAATTCTGTGATTAGATGATTAAAAGGACACTAACAAAATGGCATGTGCGTTGCAAGACTTCAATAGATCCATGTCCTTTATTTCAACACATGGCGTTCCATCTCAGTTGCCATTTATCGTCCTTCCCAACCATGCAGATGGCGGCCTCAGTGTGGACACAATCACAACGCGTTTGAATATTGTTAATCCTAAGACATCTCGCTCGTCATAAGATGAGAAATCTGCTCTCTTTTTTCCCGTGAGATTTTGACAAGGCATGCATGTGTGGCTATAGATGGTTTGTTTGTCCCCAATCCTGGTTTGCTAAGGTGTTCATTTCTAATTCGGATCGGCACCGGTATGAAAGAAAGACAGATCATGCGCTGTTGATTAAGATTGCATCCTAAATAACATTCTTAAAATGGCTAACAGGTAAAAATGACATCATATCCAGATTATACACACTTTTCTAATCAAATTTCATACTCCCTCCGTCCCAAAATAAGTGCAAACTTGAGTCAGTTATTTTGGGACGGAGGAAGTATATAATAACATGTTAAATTTGAGATCTGCACTGTGGGTTGATTAACCCAAACATCAGAGGGTTTTATGCAATAAAAAAAATCTGACTTAAAATTGGCCCATGGCTAGATGAAGAGAAAAAGCAAAAAAGTAATAATTGCAAAAGCGAAAATCTGACTGAAATATGGACTTGGGTTGCTAGAAACATCGGGGGATTTTCCGTAAAAAAATATCATGACGAACCAATAACACATATTTCCTTTATTAGTAAGGTACGAATTGATATCCACAACACTTCAGGGTTTAAGTCCTAAATTTGGCATGATGCGCATTTTCCCGAATATTATTGGAGTTCAGAAAATTAATGCCTTCTTATTTTTTTTTGGGGGAAAACACCATCACAAGAGTAGTCACTCACGGTTCGCTTTGATGATCATCTTTGTGCTATTCGATTGTTGTGATGGCTATATAAAACATACCATGCGTGGGTTCCGTCATCATCATGATGTTTTAGAAATGGCATGCTCCGCCGAGGTATATCCGACTCCACTGTGTACCACCGAGAAGCACCTTGCGCCTGCGCTGCACAAGACAAAGCTGAAGTTGTACTCCTGTTTCTTATCTTTTCGTGGAGCTGGCAGTGTGTGGCGAGCTGGACTGCTGGCTCCTCCAGCGTGCAGCTTGGGGGTGAAGTCTGTTTTAAACCTTAAACTCGTATATCTCGTCGGAACCGAACCTCCATCTTTGAATCCTTGAAATCGGTACCCTAACCTCTATGATCCCGGTCAATATCAACCCTCGTCCTGTTTGGTGCACCGGGAAAACATCCATCCCGCTCGGGATTACAGCCTACACTCGCTGACATAACTACCCCACATGTCATTTCCATCTTCTATCCCAATCCCCTTCGCTGTCCCTCCTGAAATCATAAGAACCTGCGGCTGTACCGCCCGAAGGCGCGGATGGAGGGCTCCCGGTTCTGGCACTTTCTTGGTTCGCAAGGCCTTCACGGGCCACGGGGGCATCCATGGTGGTCCGCTCCACACAGAGGATGATGTGGTCGGCGCTAGCGTTGGCGATGAGACGTGGGAGGAAGAACCGAAGCTGCGAGGTGAAGGCCCGCGATGGTCGCACATGGCGTGAAGGTCCGCGATGGTCGCACATGGCAATGGTCCACGTAGAAGCTGGCTTTGAAGCAGCAAGCAGGGGATGGATTTTTCATGAGCTAGCTCACACGTACAGTACGTAGCAACTTGCACGCCACTAGCTTGATCGATCTGTGCCAGCAAGAGTGCACAACGCACATAAGAGATGCTGGGGCATGCCGTTGATTTTGCCACACACCGCAGTGTCGGTTGCTTCAGGTGCTGGTGCTCACAACGAGGCAAGCATCATCGCTCGGGCAGCTTGAAAAAACAGTAACAAGGAAGAAGATGGATATGACGTGTAGGGCCGCTGAGTCAGTGAGAGAAACTAGAATCCCGTCCGGGATTATCTCTTTTCAATGCCACAAACAGGGCTAAGGTGGATGTAGGGTTGATATTGACCGGGATCTGAGAGTTCGGGGTACCGATTTAAGGAATTTAGACGTGAGGGTTTGATTCCGACGAGCTCTTTGACTTTAATGTTTAAAACAGACATCACTCCAACTTGGGTTCCGGTCGGTCGGTCGGCCGGCAGAAAAGAACATGAAATTTGCTAACTATAAACCATGAAAATAACCAAAGCTATGACGACGGCGCGCGACGTGCATGGCAGCATGGGCGTTATTCTGGCCAAGCACGGCGCAGGAGATTGGGTGCGTGATGTCAGAGAAAGAAGATGAAAATAGTGTGAACTCCGAAGAGGAGGAAGCGGCACATCAGTCCGGCCGCCGAGCACACATCCTTTCGGAAGCGTCTGTGCTTGAAATATTTCTGGCATCATCGCTGTCACCTGTTGGAGGCTGCCAAACACGTAGGGCTAAACGGCGGAATCTCTGCCCTGTTACTTCACGATTTGTCACGTTCCGCGGCGAAAGCAACCGGCGCTGGATTCCAGAAGTATCTGCGTCAGTGACTGTGCTGGACAATAACCGGATCTGGATAAACATAATCATAATGGCGCCATGTAAATCCGAAATGCCACGCACATGAACGCGATGGAATTGTTTGGTTGCATGTAGTGTGTCTGGTAGTACGTACCGTGGGCGCAATTCCCAGACACTCTATTTTTTGCGGGGTCTCTACACTTATTTCTGATGCCATGTGGAGCGACCCGACCCGACTGGCTTCAGGCTGTTGCCCAGAGTCTTCAGCTGCTCGGTACACTGCCACAGCGCCTTCCTGCAGCCGTTCCCAGATCTCACCATCCTGCATTGCCATCGGCAACCACGGATTCATCACAACTTGAGAACGCATGGAGTACAACAATCTGCCGCACAAGGCCCTTGGTGCCGGCGGATATCCACCGTGCCGTCCAAGGATTGAATGCGCCGCACCCCGCGCCGTCTCTGCAATCGATCTCAAACCATGCCCTGATGAGAAAGGTGAATGCAAACTAGTTAGTAGTACGAACTACGGACCCAACAATCTTGCAGTACAAAGCTTCGCAAGTACCTGGCCAGGTGAATGAAGAAACAGTTCATCATCTTCCCGACTTCCCGCCAAAACGCACCAGTTCTCCGCAGCTCAACAGGGGTTCCCGGAATCTCGGATCTGGAGGACAGGTATTGTTTGATATCAAAGAGAGACAATGCAATGCAAACCAGATCCCCATACAAGTAAGCACAAATGCTATGAGCCAGATTGATAAAACCACTGCAGAAAGCGTTCCGTGTCACACCATATTCAAGCCTGACAACACAATACATATGTGCCAATCCACCCAAATGTACGAAAACATGATTATAGAATATATTTTACTTTGGGTATTCCTCCTAAATTGGTAATAAATAGATAACTGTACCTCACAAGATCGTGAATGTGATCGGTATAATGTTATCTTCTCACTGATGGTAACTCGTGAACTGCACCCTTAGCGGCACTTGATTTATTACTTTGTGCAGCTGACGTTGCAAATAAGCCATATTGATGGTGCTCCATGTAAAAGGAAAAAGGCCTTACAAATGTATTCATGGCTGGATGCAAGTGAAATTTTGTAGAGCTGATTAAAGAAACTGTCAAACCTCTTTGCTTTGGCCGGAAGATCATGAGGATCGCATTGTTCAATGCATGAAAACGTCAACCAGATGGGACGGTATACAATCAGATCTTGGTGGCTCCATAAAAGCCAAAAGATATTGCGAAACGAATAATCTGGCAATCTACGTCGTATAGTGTAGCTTGGAACCAAATGCTCATATAATTGTCCTGCAGTGTTAACCTGTAAACAATGGAAAAGGTAAGAACAAAAGATCACTTGGATCTTCTTAAGTCGCAAGAGAAAAGTTATAGACATTTGCTCTCCCATCACAACTAAGTTTCTATTTGAAGAGTATGCTTACACCAAATTCCGTGAGTTCCAATAATTATTACACACTCTGGGATCCAAAAGCATACAACAACAAATGTGAATCAAACAAAATGATACAAACCTACATTCCTGAACTTTAACTTCGGACAATACATTCCCAATCTTAGGTGATAATATTTTCATCTAAAAGTAAGTATCTCTTAAACATCAAATATGCAGCTTTGATGTATGTATCCTAAATTTAGTGAGCTTCAATATTCACACCTGGTTAACTTTTCAAAACTTCAGCACTAACCAGGAAAACAAATTGAAGGTGTCATTCTACTGCCCGTTGAGATGTACAATGGTGTTCAGTTCGCTGATCCATTTCAGGATACCCAAGAAAATCGTCGATAAAGGCAGTATCCGCAGTTTGCCAACTAAATCCCTGTCCTCAGGAGAAAGATGAAATGTTCTAACCTCTTTTGATATCATAGCCAAAACAACCCTCTCTCTTTAATCTTCATTGACAATGACAAGGCAATTTCATGATCAGAGGGTTTCACAAGAAACCACACAAAACATGATGTTTTCTGTATCCTTCGATGTACCATTCTGGAGAGGGCTGTCAGGTTTAATCAGGGATGAGGCACGCCATTCGGCTCGTGCAGGTGCTCTGCAGTTGCGTGTTCTAATCCCAGTTGATTGGGATGCGCACTAATCTTTCTCCCTCTCTCTTTTTCTACTGTGCGTTTATGTTGCCCTCCTGCGCTTTACTATCCTTTCTACCTTTTCAATACATCGAGACGGAAGCCTTTTGCATTTTCTCTAAAGGAACACATTCTGGCGAAGGTGCATATACATCACAATGAGATATGTTCATGAAAAAAACGTTGGATCTATTGCATGTTTACCTTTGCCAAGTCCAATCAAGCAAGCATTTTTTTGGTTTTGCAAACTACCCTGCTGATTGATGCCAACCTAGCACATTAAAGTAGAATTGATGAACACAAATGTCACTGAGAGATCAATTCAGAATTAGAGTTCACAAAGTGTACCTGGTACATGATTCGGCTGAACGAAGAGTGCCTTTTATGTCCAGCGAATGGCGTCCTTACCCACGATGCCATCAAACAGGTGCCTTGCGTCACCGACAGCCCCGCACATGGAGTAGGCGTCGACCAGCGAAGGCGTTCCGGTCATGGCCCAGCCTGCACGCGCAGGCGAGCCCCAGAGCGTCGTCCATGGCGACGACGGGCTTGAGCACCGAGGTGAGCACGAACTGGTTCACCTCGTGCCCCTCCCGCCGCAGCCTCCGGAACAGCGCCGCGGCGGCCTCGAGCTCCCCGCGCAGCGCGTGGGCCTGGAGGAGCGTGACGAAGGACGCCGTGTTCCGCTCGGGCAAGGCGTCGAACACCCTGCGCGCGCCGGCCAAGGGCCCCAGCTTGGCGTACAGGTTGATCAGGACGTTGGCGCAGAAGAGGTCGAGGTCCAGGCCGCCGCCCCGTAGGACGTGGACGTGGCCCCGTAGGGACGGCCGGGAGGAGGCGGCGGCTCGCTCGCCGGATCATCGGCCGTGGCCGTCGAAAGCTGCGAATTTGCCGCTTGCCCAAATACAGTACAGTATACGTAGTAAATAAAAGTGTACCCAGTTTTGTCGCTGTTATTACAGGCCAAATGCCACTCCATTGCTATTTCTATTTTGATTCCAATTTGGTACTTCAGTACACTTCTGGTCTACTACCATCATTATGCTATTTCTAAATTATAATTAGGTAACTCATGTCACTTAAGCGCACCCATAATGTGTGTTCCAAATATACGAGTTTTTGTTTCGTCTGTTTGCCATGTCCTTTTGTATTTCCTGAAAACAGCACGAAACTTAAATCGTCAAAGACAGTGAACCTTGTAACTCTAACCACCTTCTCAGAGCTTTGGAGGTGTTCCACCTGCCGCAACTTGCGATCATCATGTGCTGAATGGTAATGTTAATTATAGTATTCTAAAGTCTAATACTACTTGTACTATGCTTTTGTGGTCATTAATTGGAACAGTGTACCTGATGTGCAGAACAAGTACTGCCTGATCCTGGACATGTTTAGACCTCAACTGACTCTGGCTATAGCATATTATCTGGCTGCCATCTAACCAAAGCACAAGATGAGAAAGTATGTGAAATAGCTTGCACCGTGAGATCTCAAGTTCCCCTTTATGTGGCAGCCATGAACAAAAGCAATGTCAACTTGAAGGGTTGCTCTGTTGTAAGTTGGATCTTTTCCCTAACAATTTCTTGGTTATGTTATTAACCCCATTAATAGGACCCATTCCTACTGCTACTGGTCAAGATTCCATCGTTGCACTAATGTCTTTTTATTTGGGTTACTGCAGAACCTACCGTTAAAGCTTGTGGAACATTTCAAGGAGGACACATCTAAAGCTACTATTCAACTAGAAGCCCCTAATGACAATATATATGGTGTTGAAGCTTGCAAGCACGGTGATGACCAAACAGTCCTCCAATATGGGTGGAATAATCTTGTAGATGCTAATCGCATACAAGAGAATGACCTCCTTGTTTTTATAATCAAGGGTAAGAAACGCCTTGAAGTTCGTATTCTTGGCACAAGTGTTCATCAGAGAACCTCTTCATGCTTTGGCACGGGAAATATTTCTAGTACTCAAGAAATTCGTGAAGATTCTCTTGAAATAACTGATCCACCCCCTCATACAGACTACTATGTGAGTAGTTCTGATGATGATCACATTATGGAAGAAGGATACTATGTGAGTAGTTCTGATGATGATCGCATTGCGGAAGAAGACTATGTGAGTAGTTCTGATGGTGATCACATTGTGGAAGAAGGCACTAGAAAATCATGTAGGCGGCAGAAGCAGGCACCTAGTTGCCATGCAAAAGCTCAAAAGGTGGCTTCAACGTCCTCCCCATCTGCTGCTAAATCAGGTTATAGTGCTATATATACGTGTGTGTTTTCCTTTTATCAACTTTCAAATTGCTTCTGGTTATGCTATGCTTATCTTATGAGGGTTGTGCAAGCTTTTCAGGATATGAAGCTCACAAGCTGAATGAGCGAGCATCTGTGGAGTTTGGGGTCAATTTGGAACCTCATAGCTCCACCAGCAATCTCGAGGGGCCTTCCCAGTATCCCTACATTCTATCTGAAGGAAGGGCAAGTCTAAGTAGTGCGGAGAAGAAGAAAGTTGAGGAGAAAGTTCAAGCAATTCAATCTGAACTTCCTATCTATGTGGTAGTAATGACCAAAAGCCGGATTAATGCCGATCAATTGGTGAGCTCAATTACATACTCTTTGACCTGTTGTTTGTAGATAGATTGCGTTAATTTGTCAAGGAAATCTTGAGCCCACTTGTGCAATTACTACATTACAAAACCCTGTGCATATATAACCAATTAATTTCTCATCTAAAAACGCATCAAAATCCATCTATTATTAATACGTAGACACCGACTGTACTGTACGTGTGAATCATTCATTCCACTGAAGTAGCAGACATTGATCTGACATTTTGATTTCTCATGCAACGCTCGTGCATGTCTGATCAGGGCATCCGCATGGAATACGGTGCAAGACATATTCCACACATAAACAGAAAAACGGATCTCATGCTTCAGGCAGAGGGAAGTACCGAGCAGCACACCTGCAGATTGGTAATAGATCAGAGCGGAAAGAGGTGGATTCGTCGTGGCTGGAAGGATTTCGTCACCGAGAATAAAGTGCGGGAGGGGGATATCTGCCTCTTTGAACGGGGAGAGAGCACGAAAAAGCTCAGGATGATGGTCTATTTCATCCGCAGGTCAAGTCAGACATAGAGATCGATGTAGCTCAAGGCCTAGTATTCTATGTACTGCTAGTTAATGCGTTGTCCGTATGGTTCTAACCATGGTGCCCTGCCATGACATGACAGTGAATGAACTTGTCTCTAATTTGGGATAGGTTGGAGTCTAGTTTGTCTCTAGTTAGCAGTACTGTCTGATGCTCATATGTACTTATATTATTTCTGGTTAGGAGGATGTCTCCAGGTGATGTGATAACCTGTTCTCCCATGAGACATGATGTAAACTTTAAACACCACTATGCTACGTACGTGTTAGTGTGTTACCTACTGTACTTGCATGCTCTGTTGATGACAGTTGGAATCCCAGATTTGAAAACTTTACAAATAGATGTCAATTCAGATGCCTGCTACCAATCCCGGATACCCAATCCACCGAAATCTCTGGGCAAGATCAGCTAGAGTCCCAAGCAATCAGGCAGTGACTGCCATGTACCCCGCCAGAGTTTTTCCAGAAGAAAGCACTTTGCCTAATTTTATTTTGTCAATTTTCGTCTGGCAGAAACACACAGGACATGAGGTATGCTGGTATGACTGAGATAACTGCATTTACCATCTGCACTATAACAAGTAGTATCTTCTGTCAATTTTCTGGATAATATAGGCTGTAAAAGGTTCTCCGACAACTTGTGCACGGACAAACATCTAAGCCAGTTCTCATGAAAATTCCCCTGATGAAGAATGTCCAATAAACATGGGGCGTGCTACGTATTCGTTGTCTGATCTTTCTAAAAGATCGGCCGGGTCGCGAACCCTTAGATCCGGCTTCCATCATTGCAATGATGGCTTTGTTGCAGAACTTTTTTGCAACAGTGGACTTTTGCTGGAGGTAAGCTGACCATTGCATGCTGCAGAGAATGAGATGGTAAGTTTTGCTTTCTCTTGCTCAACTTTTTGATTGTTTCGTTCACTCAATGTTAGTGTACACATTACGTAGCCCGCACCCGCTGCCATGATGTACCGCAGGACAGAGGGACGGCCATTTACGTACACACACTGTTGGATGAAACTGAATGGGGAGTATGTGTGGGAGGGCATGATCCTTTAATGAAAGCTTGTAGGACATCCAGTTAATCTAGTCGAATTTGAGACATTGTTGTACTAGACTTAATTTACATGCTATGTATGAATGATTTGTGCTATTTTCTATCTGAACTTTAATGAATATTGGCCGACTTGCATTAATTTCATCCGATTGGTTCATAAAGTATTTGAAATGTATGCAGACAGTGTTGGATGGTGGCCTCCCGCATCTGTATCCGTAGATTGGTCTCTTTGTCCGTGGATCGGATGTGATAGAAAATTTGCGTTCGCCGTTCAAGATGCCCTAACGTATAACTAATTGATGGATCATGGATGCATGCCACACATCGAGGGACGTAGCTAGTCACGGGAGGACGCATCAAATAGCTTCTTTTTTTTGAGGATAGGACGCATCAAATAGCTACTCCCTACGTTCGGAATTACTTGTCTTGAAAATGAATGTATCTAGAACTAAAATACGTGTAGATACATCCATTTCTGCAACAAGTAATTCCGAACGGAGGGAGTACTATGGAAAGGAGGGAGTATTATAATTCACGCGCGTGTAGTTAAAAAAAAATCACGCGCGTGTCCTCGCCGACGCGTTGATCGGGGGCGCAGCCGAGCCACCTCGCAACCCACCCAGGTCAGTACAATCTATCTCAAAACTAGCCTTTTGCCCCGACCCCATCGATCTGTCTCGCTCCTTGGATCCTTCCCTTTGAGAGATCGATCTCTTTCTCTCTCATGCCTCCGCCTCGCTAGGGTTCGGCTCCACTCCGACCTGCCTTCTTCGTCCTCCGTCCCGTGTTGCCACGGCCACGCCATCCGCCGCCTTCCACGATCCACATCTCCATCGGCGCCGTCCCTCTCCTCCGTCTCCCGTCATGCCAGCAGACAACCCTTCCTCTCCCTGCGATCGCCGCCACCCCCACATCCTCTTGGACAAGAAGTGCCTAATCGGCTTTTCGGAAAATTCCACCGCTGCAAAAACCAAGAACAGCCAAGGGCTCGACGTCGAGGTCTCTCTGAAAACAGCCGATCCCCCGGCCATCTCACTGTGCTTTGCCCGCTGCGTCGATCATCAGGCCACCGGGAACAATCGCTTGGCCGGAGAGCCTTTTATACATGGTATAGCTGGAGGGTTCATACTGCTGGCTATCGCTTTCTTGGACAGTGTCAACCATTATTTGCGGTACATCGACTACTTCGTTTACAAAGCAGGAGGGCCACGTCCCGCCTCTCTCCATCTTCTCCCAAGGCCCTATCCGTCTTCTTTTTCACGAAATTTGGTTGCAGTCTTGCCTATCAGTGACGACGACAGCGAAGAAGACTTTGCTGTCGTTTTCCCTCGTGTTGAATATCTCGTGCTCGAGTCTCGCAGGCATTACACACTACTCGTCTATCGCTCCGACACGAATGCTTGGCGCTCTCAGGTGGCTTACATCGCCGACGAGGATAGTGAAACAATGAATGCTAAGCATAAGATATCGGTTCATCGTGCCATGAGCGTGGCGTATGCAGAAAAGGGTGTCATAGGCTGGATCGATCTTTGGTGGGGAATTCTCTTGTGCAATGTTTTGGACAGCAAGCCTATCATCCGTTTTGTTCCGTTGCCAATATCGGAACCGTGTGATCCCTCTGAGTTCCACCTGACGTTTGAGGATCTCACCCCGAGACCGCACCGTCATGTCACGATATGCAATGGTTTGATCAAATTTGTTGGATTAAATTTCCATGCAGACAATGCCATTCGCAGCATGAAGCAAGCACGAGATCATGGTTGGACGGCTAGAACATGGACCAGATCAATCTATTCAGATGATGTTTGGCATGATGGCATGACGATTGATACGTCTGAGATATATTTCACTGACTCAAGTTTGCCGAGTCTCTTGCCCGGGATGTTTGATGAGGAAAACAATTTGACATGGGGGAAATTCACCACTGCCGGCCCTACATTAAGTTTGCTCGATGACGATATTGTTTACATTATGGCGAAGGAGAGCGTGTGCCATCGGACAGCATATGTACTCGCTGTCAACACTAAAAGTTCAAAGCTCGAATCTGGTGCGCAATGTTCTGCTCAAAAGATGAGGTGGTTCGAACCCACCTATGAGCCGTGTCTTCTTTTTAGCTCTTTCGGCACAACTTCAGGTACTCGTCCCTAATAAATTTATGTAGCTAACAAAACATTGTAATAATAACCTGAAAAGCACTAGTTAATATGGTAGTCTGATAACACATGTAGTAGTTAGCTGCTTTTGTATTGTTGAACGATTTTATTACTGTTGATATACTTTATGCTTTGCAATTATTATTTTTTGTAGAGTTGGTTAAAGAATTTGAAACCAAAGCGGCAGTTATGGAAATCAAGGAGGGACCGATCCTCTCTGTGTTGTCGGAGCGTCTCCACGCGCTGCGGAAGCAGCAGAATCGCGTCGCGCGGACGGAAGAGTCCGTCGCCGCCGGCAAGACGCTTAGCCAGGAGCAGAAAGAGGCGATGCGCTCCAAGCCTATCCTCGCCGCCGTCATCGACGAGCTCGAGCGCCTCCGCGCGCCGCTCGCCGCCGCCCTCGCCGAGGAGCTCTCCACTATCTCCGCCCCTGCTGCCGGTTCCTCGTCCATCTAGGACCTCCTCGTTCTTCAGCTGCACTATTTCCATTCTGTCTTTCACTAGAATCCTTGTGAGTTTTTCTATGCTAGGTGCTGGGAGTCACTGGAGCAGATGACGTAGAGTTGCGGCTAGGTTGGCAGCTTAAAAAAATAAGCCACCTTCTCCTCAGCTTATCCCATAAGACATCTCTCTTATTGATTGATTGGGGCTTCTAAATTAGTTATGAGATAACTAATTTAGAAGTCTCAACAAATTTGAAGAACGGCTTATTTTTTTAGCTGAAGAGAGGCAGCTTATTTTTTAAGCCGCCCAAAAGAACTGGCCCCTAATAAAATGTTTCTCCTTGCGCGTGATCTACTTGCCTGGTTTGTTTAGCGTTGGGAAGGTTCTGCTGGTAGGATTTGGTCAGACAACTGACATAGAGAACAATTCTGGTTTCTTGTGTTCCCAGACGAAGACTTGTCCAGCTCGATCCTCCGCTCGTTTGATTGATTCAAAAGGGTATGAGAGCATACGTAGCAACCAGCAAGCCCTATGGGTGGCTTCATATATTTCCGGTTGTTTTGTTAGCTCCGGTAGTTCTTTCCGGACTCGTTGGATATATGGTCGCTTTACATTGTTCATGTTTCCTTTGCTTGTTTAGTGTTAGGAAAAGATTCTGGTAGGACTTTGTCAAACGGCTGACCTGAAGAATAATTCTGGTTTCTTGTGTTCTGAGAACTCTCCAGCGCCGTGTTAATGCATTTGCTTCTTTGATGCTAGGGTGTGAGAATTTGATTAATAATAATAAACCTAGTAGCAATGGGCCGGGCTCTTGCTTTGGAATGGAAGGGAATCATGGATGGCTGGATGCATCCTTTTGCCATGCTGCACGGCGCCTCATGTCTTAATCATGTTTGACCGCTGCTTTCCCCGTTGTTTAATCGATCATTATTTTTCACGGAATAAATCCTACAAGCTGATGTGGCAATGCTCTGATAGGAAATGGGGTGGCCCCACAGCTGAATCACAGCAGCCGTAGTCCTGGCCATGGGCAGCCCGGCCTGAACGCCCTGGCCCGACGCTGCACCCGGGCCGGGCCCAGGCCCGTCCTTTTCATGATTTACTAAAGGGGCCCAGCCCGAGGCCTGTCGGGCTTTCACACATGCGGGCTGGGCTTGGGCCTGAATTTCTAGGCCCGACTCCCGGGCCGGGCCGGGCCTGGGTTTTCTTCGTCGGGCTTGGCTAGGCCCGGCCCGAGGGATGGCCAGGTATAATCACAGGGAAAGGGAGCGATTTATCAGAGGACACCTCTGCCCGTAGACGGTTCGCACAGTCCGTAGGTGTAGGATTTTTGTTATTTTTCTCTTAAGCACGCACCCCCAAAGCGGAAACGGGAAAGAGCAAAAGCCCTCTGCTTTAGATGTCTGTCCCCATCCTTTGTTGCTCATTCTATCATTTGGCTACTTTAGATGTCTCTTCTAGCACACATAATTAAAGGCATGATCTAACGCCCGACCAAAAACATTTCCGCATCAATTTTGCGGATGATCCAAACAGTCTACGACAAACATATGAACAAACAACGGGATCGGGAATAAATCGAATACTACAATTCAATTGATGTATGCATACAAAACCAAGCATCACAACGATCATCCTATGTATGTGTGATGGATGATCAGTGCGCCATGGAGATGGAGCCGTCCTTGATGAGGCTGTTGCTGAGGGACTTGAAGCGCTGCTTGGAGTACTGGCGCGATGCTTTCCGCCAGTCCGTCCCGGCTTTCATCATCGCCACGAACTCCACGAAGCTGACCCGGCCATCCTGCATTCCATCGGCGATCGACGACCATGGATTCTGAATGAACATGGAAATGCATGCATGGCCATAACAATTTGTGAGGTTCGGAGCGAACGTACCTTGTCGGTGTCGACCTCCTGCAGGACGTGGTCGACGACGGCGTCGTCGGCTCTACCGGAGTCGTCGGCGAGCGCGTCGGCGAGCTCGGCGCGCTCGATGTAGCCGCTGCTGTCGCGGTCGAAGAAGAGGAAGGCCTTGCGGAGGTGCTGGTCGTTGGAGAGGCGCTGCAGGTGGATGGTGATGGCGACGAACTCGGCGTAGTCGAGGTAGCCGTCGCCGTCCACGTCGGCGGCCTCCATGAGCAGCTCCATCTCGGGCTCGGCGAGCTTGGAGCCCACCCGGGCGAGGCCGGCCTTGAGCTCCTCCAGCGTGACCCGACCGTTGTTGTCCGTGTCCATGAGAGCGAACATCTCCTTGATCACCTCCACCTCCTCCGCCGACAGGTGCTCCGCGATGACCCGCATCGCCTTCTTCTTGAAGCGGTTCATGACGGAGAACTGCTTCAGCCGCGCCCGCACCACGTCCCCCAGCGGCACGTTCGGCGCCTTCTTCGCATCCTGCAGCCACGGGTGCGCTGCATGCATGCATGCATACGTAGATAGATCACCAGCCGCGCGCCATTGATGATGCATGTTTGAGTGGAGATCGAGCAGGTAGTTACCGACCGAGGACTTGGCGGGCGGTGAGGCGCTTGCGGGGGTCCATCTCGAGCATCTGGCGCACGAGGCTCTTGGCGCTGTCGGAGATCCGCGGCCAAGGCTCCCGGTCGAAGTCAAGCACGCCGCGGAGGATGGAGCGCGCCACGCCCTGCTCCGTCTCGGCCCAGAAGGGAGGGACGCCGCAGAGGAGGATGTAGAGGATGACGCCGGCGCTCCAGATGTCCACCTCCGGGCCGTAGCTGCGGCGGAGCACCTCCGGCGCCATGTAGTACGGGCTGCCCACGATCTCCGAGAACCGCTCGCCTGCACCACAGCAGATTTTACCCAGTCAACATCGTACTAGCAGCATTTACCATTGACTGATTAGTGTCATTAGCTTTTCAGGTGAAAAAAAAAATATGAAAACAGAAATTCCAGATTTTGCAAGTGCAGAACAGGCGTGCAAGATTATGGATTTTTTTTTCAAAGGGTCAGTCGGTTTCTCTTCTTCTATCTCAACCGTCGGATGGTGCTTCATCTTCAGCGACGTTCACCCACCACCGATCTCCTATGTGCTGGCGTAAGCCCCGGTGATCCCTCTAAATAAGCGCACCACCAGATTTTTCGGTGAGCCTAAACCATCAACCTTCTAGTTCCTAGCCGAGGCCTTGCCGGCATACCCAGACCTCGCTTCGCTACGCTCGCCCCACCGTCGGTGGCCTCGGTGCTTAGACTCATTTCCTCCTTCCTTTTTTTTTGAACAAACATTTCCTCCTTCCTTCTCCCATGAATTGACTGGTCCAAATTTAAAAATTAGGCAGCTCGATCACCTTTAGCCATGCCGGCAAAATCAACGGGGCCTTTCGTTGGGGTGCGCATGTATGTGAGGTGAGCTGGACCGTGTCAAGAAGTGTGGACGCAATTATGTGAAGCAGAAAGAGGTTGTCTTTAGAAAAAAAAAGTTTATTCAGAACTGTTCATCCCCTATTATGTCTTTTGACTTTGGACGTGGCACGCAGTCCATTGATACAAATGCACTCAACCACCACGTACAGCGGAGCAAGGAGGCGGAAACGTTCACTAAGATGTAAGCTTGGTTGACCAAGTTTACTCACTACGCAAGAGGTGGGCCGCAAGAGGCGGAAACGTTCACTAAGATAAAATTAGGCAGCTCGATCACCTTGGAGTCTAAATTTCTTTCGTGCAAAGATTGCAAAGGTGGGCCGCAAAACTCTTGATGCCACTCCGGCAAACTACTACTCCCTTCGTTTCATAATGCAGTGCATATAGATTTTCTGAAAAGTCAAATTTTACAAATTACTACTAGTATTTATATAAAAATCAGTTTGTAAAAATGGCATAAACATTATACACCCACTAACCACAACATGAAAAACCAAAAGGTACTATGTAAGCCTACAACAGCTACGCCTTGGTTTGGCATTGCTTTAATTAATTCATACTAATCCTCTGTTTTATTTTACTTGCACGAGATTTTCTCTGTAAACAGCTTGGTACTACAACGAATTGAAAAATGGAAGGAGGAAGAATTGTGCAAGCAGACCTCTTTATCAAAAAATAATAATTACAGCAGGAAGGCAGACCTGGCCGGAAGAAGACGGAGAGGCCGAAGTCGATGGCCTTGAGCTGCGCGTCCTCTTCCTTGCCGGCGTAGAGGAAGTTCTCGGGCTTGAGGTCCCGGTGCATCACCCCGTGCGCGTGGCACGCCCGCACCACCTCCGCCACCGTCCTGGCCGCCGCCGCCGCGGCGCGCTCCGTGTACCGCCCGCGCGCCACGATCCGGTCGAACAGCTCGCCGCCGTCGCAGAGCTCCATGACCAGGTGCACGGCCTCGTCGTCCTCGTAGGCGGCGCGCAGCCGCACGAGCGCCGGGTGGTCCGGCAGCGACGCCATGATGGCCACCTCGCGGCGCACGTCGGCCACGTCCACCGCCGTCCGCAGCCGCGCCTTGGGGATGGACTTGCACGCCAGCCGCTCCCGCGCCGCGCCGCGGTCCGTGGCCAGCCGCGTGACGCCGAACTCGCCGCGCCCCAGCTCGCGCCCCAGGTGGTACTTGTCCGTCACGCGCAGCCGCGGGTGGTGCGGCACCACGCCGTCCAGCACGCGCGCCAGCGCCGCCGAGCCGCCGCCGCGGTGGGCGTACGGGTTGGGCTTGGCCTTGGCCCGGGGCCGGGGCCGGGGTTTGGGGCTCGCCCTGGCGGCGGCGGGGTTCGGCTCGCTGCTGCCGCTCGGTCTCGGGGGCGTCGCCGGCCTCTTCCGGTGCTGCGGCCGTGCTCCCGCCGCGTCGAGCTCTGGCTGAGACGAGGCGGCGCAGCAGGACAAGCAGGCGTTGCCCATCGTATCACCCTCCTCGCCTTGTAGAAGCTACTGGATGCTTCCGCACCGCTGTCTTCTTCGTCTACCTAGTGCACGGATGGCGCAGACGACATGCGGCAGAGTAGACGCGGCTAGCTAGCTGTGTGTCTCTCGGGGCCTCCGATCGACGACCGAGCCGGCCTCTATTCTCTCTAGTCTCTATCTATCTACAGACTAGAGCTAGTGCACGCGCGGCATTTCTCGAGAGAAGGCGCGGGGAGAGGGTGGAAGGGGTCCATGCATACCACGCGTGCATGCACTCCACACAGAGCACGGGGGAAGCTAGGCATCAGCTGGCGATCATATTCAATTATGGAGCTGTCCGCTTCTACTTCTACAGCTCGCTCGCTCGATGGATTAACAAAGCCGGGGGTGTCGAGAGGAAAGCGGGAGCTTTGCTTGGTGCCGACGTCCTCTCGATCGATTGGGCCGGCGTATAGGGAAGAAGAAGAAGAAGAAGAAGGGACCGGACAGCTTTCCGAGGATCCGTTACTGCAGCTTGCTGGGTCGATCGACGCAATGAGTCGGTCGGTGTGCGTCGCTGGATCCATGCAATGGCTTGTCCCCTCGATCTGGGGCCGTTGAGCTGCAGGATCTCTTCTCAGCTGCCGCCGTCATGTGGGAAAGCTGGCGAGCATAAGAGGAGAGAGTGACCCGGCGTGAAGGCGTGAGGGTGAAGGCAGGACGTTGACGGGGAAATAATGGCGCAGGTAGAATGATGGATTAACAAAGTCGGAGGTGTCAACGATCGCCCTCCTCCATAGCTTGCAAAGTATAGTACTCTCTCCACTGCATAATGTAGCGCGTCCGTGCTTCACGAGATTCAACTTTAACCGTAAATTTAGCTATGGAGACCGATTGCGACGGGGCAAAAATTATACCACTGAATTCGTATTTTCAATATGAATTCAGTGATATAATTTTTGTCCCCGAGCAATCGGTCTTATTGGTTAATTTTCAATATGAATTTAGTGATATAATTTTTGTCCCCGAGCAATTGGTCTTATTGGTTAAATTTACGGTTAAATTTGGATTTCGAAAAATGCAGGCGCACTATATCGTGAAATGGAGGGAGGAGCGGATAAGCAGACGCCACCATGAGTATCTGTATCTTCATTGGACAAGGACATCGCGGACTGGCAATAATGGTATTTCTGAGCAAGATAATGATAGAATGGGCACCAAAGGAAGGGGACAGAGATGGAAAGGAGGGCGCTTTTGCCCTTTCCCGTTTCCGCTTTGGGGGTGCTCAAGGTTAAGATAATGGATTAAACAACGGGGAAAGCAGTGGTCAAACAGCCTAAACACACATGATTAGGGCATGAGGCGCCATGCAGCAGGGCAATATGATGCATCCAGCCATCCATGACTCCCCTTCCATTCCATTCAAAACCAAGAAAGAGGCCGGCCGATTGCTACTAGCTTTATTATTAGTATCATTTTTCAAATTCTCACACCCTAGCATCAAAGAAACAAATGTGTTAACACGGCACCAGAGAGTTCTTAGAACACAAGAAACCAGAATTGTTCTCTAGATCAGCTGTCTGACAAAGTCATACCGGGATCTTCTTCCTAACACTAAACAAACCAGATGCCACGCCTAAAGATAAACATTTTATTGGTCCAGTTACGCTCATGGGCATAGAAAACTTAGCCGCATCTCTTCATTATCGGCTACAGCGACACCCAACACGTCACACAGAACTAATTCACCTGTGAAAGACAAAGCCAGCATCCGTCGAAACAAACAGAAAAATAGAAGTACACAAATATTTGGAAGCGACGATGACGACCAAAACAAACAAACAACCCAAATACTTATTAATGTAGCTGCACTAATTGCGCTTCCCGAGCGCACGCGCTATGCGACAAAAAACTCACACGGTACGGGTTTCATCTGAGCAGATCGACCTGCCATAAAGGGTGTGTCATCATTACAGTATAACAAAGATAGTGTCTGGTCCTCATCCCATCCGAACACAACTCAAGAAAGGAAAAATACGTGCATTTATTAAGGTTTTACAAAATTTAAAAATCCATAACTTTTGATTCGAGAATCAAAATTTAGATTTGTTTTCGCCATTGGGTTTTCACGGCGAGATCTTCAAAACTAGATCCCATATTGGTATATTTCGACGAACTTTTTTTTGAGCAACTTTGGATGGTGTAGAGCAGTAGAGGCAAATTTAGTGCTATAGGAAAGCAACTTCTTCTTAGTTTGCGTATTATATGAAGGAAATATGCCCTAGAGGCAATAATAAAGTTATTATTTATTTCCTCATATCGTGATAGATGTTTATTATTCACGCTAGAATTGTATTAACCGGAAACATAATACATGTGTGAATACATAGACAAACATAGTGTCACTAGTATGCCTCTACTTGACTAGCTCGTTAATCGAAGATGGTTGAGTTTCCTAGCCATAGACATGAGTTGTCATTTGATTAACGGGATCACATCATTAGGAGAATGATGTGGTTGACTTGACCCATTCCGTTAGCTTAGCACTTGATCGTTTACTATGATGCTATTGCTTTCTTCATGACTTATACATGTTCCTATGACTATGAGATTATGCAACTCCCGTTTATCGGAGGAACACTTTGTGTGCTACCAAACGTCACAACGTAACTGGGTGATTATAAAGGTGCTCTACAGGTCTCTCCGAAGGTACTTGTTGAGTTGGCGTATTTCGAGATTAGGATTTGTCACTCCGATTGTCGGAGAGGTATCTCTGGGCCCTCTCGGTAATGCACATCACTATAAGCCTTGCAAGCAATGTGACTAATGAGTTAGTTGCGGGATGATGCATTACGGAACGAGTAAAGAGACTTGCTGGTAAAGAGATTGAACTAGGTATTGAGATACCGATGATCGAATCTCGGGCAAGTAACATACCGATGACAAAGGGAACAACGTATGTTGTTATGCGGTTTGACCGATAAATATCTTCGTAGAATATGTAGGAGCCAATATGAGCATCCCGGTTCCGCTATTGTTTATTGACCGGAAACGTGTCTCGATCATGTCTACATAGTTCTCGAACCCGTAGGGTCCGCACGCTTAAAGTTTGGTGACGATCGGTATTATGAGTTTTTGTGTTTTGATGTACCGAAGGTAGTTCGGAGTCCCGGATATGATCACGGACATGACGAGGAGTCTCGAAATGGTCAAGACGTAAAGATCAATATATTGGAGGACTATATTCGGACACCTGAAATGTTCCGAGTGGTTTCAGAGAAAAAACCGGAGTACCGGGGGGTTACCGGAACCCCCCGGGGAGTTAATTGGGCCTCATGGGCCTTAGTGGGAGAAGAGGAGGGGCGGCCAGGGCAGCCGCACGCCCCCTCCCCCTCTAGTCCGAATTGGACAAGGAGGGGTGGGGGGGGGGACGGCGCCCCCCCTTTTCCTTCTCCTCCTCTCTCCCTTCCTTCCCTCTCCTACTCGAACAAGGAAAAGGAGGAGTGTTGGGGAACGTAGTAATTTCAAAAAATTTCCTACGCACATGCAAGATCATGGTGATGCATAGCAACGAGAGGGGAGAGTGTTGTCCACGTACCCTCGTAGACCGAAAGCGGAAGCGTTAGCACAACGCGGTTGATGTAGTCGTACGTCTTCACGATCCGACCGATCAAGTACCGAACGCACGGCACCTCCGAGTTCAGCACACGTTCAACTCGATGACGTCCCTCGAACTCCGATCCAGCCGAGCTTTGAGGGAGAGTTCCGTCAGCACGACGGCGTGGTGACGATGATGATGTTCTACCGACGCAGGGCTTCGCCTAAGCACTGCTACGATATTATTGAGGTGGATTATGGTGGAGGGGGGCACCGCAGACGGCTAAGGGATCCAAGGGATCAATTGTTGTGTCTAGAAGGGGTGCCTCCCTCCCCGTATATAAAGGAGTGGAGGAGGGGGAGGGGGCCGGCCACCCTAGGCGCACCCCATGAGGAGTCCTACTCCCACCGGGAGTAGGACTCCCCCTTCCAAGTGGGAGTAGGAGAGGAGGGAAGGAGAGAGAGGGGAAAAGGAAAGGGGGGCGCCGCCCCCCCCTTGTCCAATTCGGACTGGGGGGGGAAGGGGGCGCGCGGCTGCCCTTGGCCGCCCCTCCTCTTCTCCACTAGGGCCCAATAGGCCCATTAGTCTCCCCGGGGGGTTCCGGTAACCCCCCGGTACTCCGGTATATGCCTGAAACTCCCCGAAACCATTCCGGTGTCCGAAGATAGTCGTCCAATATATCGATCTTTACGTCTCGACCATTTCGAGACTCCTCGTCATGTCCGTGATCACATCCGGGACTCCGAACTACCTTCGGTACATCAAAACACATAAACTCATAATATAACCGTCATCGAACTTTAAGCGTGCGGACCCTACGGGTTCGAGAACTATGTAGACATGACCGAGACACGTCTCCGGTCAATAACCAATAGCGGAACATGGATGCTCATATTGGCTCCCACATATTCTACGAAGATCTTTATCGGTCAAACCGCATAACAACATACGTTGTTCCCTTTGTCATCGGTATGTTACTTGCCCGAGATTCGATCGTCGGTATCTCAATACCTAGTTCAATCTCGTTACCGGCAAGTCTCTTTACTCGTTCCGTAATGCATCATCCCGCAACTAACTCATTAGTCACATTGCTTGCAAGGCTTATAGTGATGTGCATTACCGAGAGGGCCCAGAGATACCTCTCCGACAATCGGAGTGACAAATCCTAATCTCGAAATACGCCAACTCAACAAGTACCTTCGGAGAGACCTGTAGAGCACCTTTATAATCACCCAGTTACGTTGTGACGTTTGGTAGCACACAAAGTGTTCCTCCGATAAACAGGAGTTGCATAATCTCATGGTCATAGGAACATGTATAAGTCATGAAGAAAGCAATAGCATCATAGTAAACGATCAAGTGCTAAGCTAACGGAATGGGTCAAGTCAACCACATCATTCTCCTAATGATGTGATCCCGTTAATCAAATGACAACTCTTGGTCTATGGTTAGGAAACATAACCATCTTTGATTAACGAGCTAGTCAAGTAGAGGCATACTAGTGACACTCTGTTTGTCTATGTATTCACACATGTATCATGTTTCCGGTTAATACAATTCTACCATGAATAATACACATTTATCATGAAATAAGGAAATAAATAATAACTTTATTATTGCCTCTAGGGCATATTTCCTTCAGTCTCGCCCTTGCACTAGAGTCAATAATCTAGATTACACAGTAATGATTCTAACACCCACGCAGCCTTGGTGCTGATCATGTTTTGCTCATGGAGGAGGCTTAGTCAACGGGTCTGCAACATTCAGATCCGTATGTATTTTGCAAATCTCTATGTTTCCCACCTGGACTTGATCCCGGATGGAGATGAAGCGTCTCTTGATGTGCTTGGTTCTCTTGTGAAATTTGGATTCCTTTGCCAAAGCAATTGCACCAGTATTGTCACAAAAGATTTTCATTGGACCCGATGCACTAGGTATGACACCTAGATCGGATATGAACTCCTTCATCCAGACTCCTTCATTTTCTGCTTCCGAAGCAGCTATGTACTCCGCTTCACACGTAGATCCCGCTACGACGCTTTGTTTAGAACTGCACCAACTGACAGCTCCACCGTTCAATATAAACAAGTATCTGGTTTGCGATTTAGAATCGTCCGGATCAGTGTCAAAGCTTGCATCGACGTAACCATTTACGATGAGCTCTTTGTCACCTCTATAAAGGAGAAACATATCCTTAGTCCTTTTTAGGTATTTCAGGATGTTCTTGACCGCTGTCCAGTGATCCACTCATGGATTACTTTGGTACCTCCCTGCTAAACTAATAGCAAGGCACACATCAGGTCTGGTACACAACATTGCATACATGATAGAGCCTATGGCTGAAGCATAGGGAACATCTTTCATTTTCTCTCTATCTTCTGAAGTGGTCGGGCATTGAGTCTTACTCAACTTCACACCTTGTAACACAGGCAAGAACCCTTTCTTTGCTTGATCCATTTTGAACTTCTTCAAAACTTTGTCAAGGTATGTGCTTTGTGAAAGTCCAATTAAGCATCTTGATCTATCTCTATAGATCTTGATGCCCAATATAGAAGCAGCTTCACCGAGGTCCTTCATTGAAAAACTCTTATTCAAATATCCCTTTATGCTATCCAGAAATTCTATATCATTTCCAATCAATAATATGCCATCCACATATAATATCAGAAATGCTACAGAGCTCCCACTCACTTTCTTGTAAATACAGGCTTCTCCAAAAGTCTGTATAAAACCATATGCTTTAATCACACTATCAAAACGTTTATTCCAACTCCGAGAGGCTTGCACCAGTCCATAAATGGATCGCTGGAGCTTGCACACTTTGTTAGCTCCCTTTGGATCGACAAAACCTTCCGGTTGCATTATATACAACTCTTCTTCCAGAAATCCATTCAGGAATGCAGTTTTGACATCCATTTGCCAAATTTCATAATCATAAAATGCGGCAATTGCTAACATGATTCGGACAGACTTAAGCATCGCTACGGGTGAGAAGGTCTCATCGTAGTCAATCCCTTGAGCTTGTCGAAAACCTTTTGCAACAAGTCGAGCTTTATGACAGTAACATTACCGTCAGCGTCAGTCTTCTTCTTGAAGATCCATTTATTCTCGATGGCTTGCCGATCATCGGGCAAGTCAACCAAAGTCCATACTTTGTTTTCATACATGGATCCCATCTCGGATTTCATGGCCTCAAGCCATTTTGCGGAATCTGGGCTCACCATCGCTTCTTCATAGTTCGTAGGTTCGTCATGGTCTGGTAACATAACCTCCAGAACAGGATTACCGTACCACTCTGGTGCGGATCTTACTTTGGTTGACCTACGAGGTTCAGTAACAACTTGATATGAAGTTTCATGATCATCGTCATTAACTTCCTCACTAATTGGTGTAGACGTCACAGGAACCGGTTTCTGTGATGAACTACTTTCCAATAAGGGAGCAGATACTGTTACCTCATCAAGTTCTACTTTCCTCCCACTCACTTCTTTCGAGAGAAACTCCTTCTCTAGAAAGGATCCATTCTTGGTAACGAATGTCTTGCCTTCGGATCTGTGATAGAAGGTGTACCCAACAGTTTCCTTTGGGTATCCTATGAAGACACATTTCTCCGATTTGGGTTCGAGCTTATCAGGTTGAAGCTTTTTCACATAAGCATCGCAACCCCAAACTTTAAGAAACAACAACTTTGGTTTCTTGCTAAACCACAGTTCATAAGGCGTCGTCTCAACGGATTTCGATGGTACCCTATTCAACGTGAATGCGGCCGTCTCTAAAGCATAACCCCAAAATGATAGCAGAAAATCAGTAAGAGACATCATAGATCGCACCATATCTAGTAAAGTACGATTACGACGTTCAGACACACCATTACGCTGTGGTGTTCCAGGTGGCGCGAGTTGCGAAACTATTCCACATTGTTTCAAATGTAGACCAAACTCGTAACTCAAATATTCTCCTCCACGATCAGATCGTAGAAACTTTTTTTCTTGTTACGATGATTTTCAACTTCACTCTGAAATTCTTTGAACTTTTCAAATGTTTCAGACTTATGTTTCATTAAGTAGATATACCCATATCTGCTTAAATCATCTGTGAAGGTGAGAAAATAACGATACCCGCCACGAGCCTCAACATTCATTGGACCACATACAACAGTATGTATGATCTCCAACAAATCAGTTGCTTGCTCCATAGTTCCAGAGAACGGCGTTTTAGTCATCTTGCCCATGAGGCATGGTTCGCAAGTACCAAGTGATTCATAATCAAGTGATTCCAAAAGTCCACCAGTATGGAGTTTCTTCATGCGCTTTACACCAATATGCCCCAAACGGCAGTACCACAAATAAATTGCACTATCATTATCAACTCTGCATCTTTTGGATTCAACATTATGAATATGTGTATCACTACTATCGAGATTCATCAAAAATAGACCACTCTTCAAGGGTGCATGACCATAAAAGATATTACTCATATAAATAGAACAACCATTATTCTTAGATTTAAATGAATAACCGTCTCGCATCAAACAAGATCCAGATATAATGTTCATGCTCAACGCTGGCACCAAATAACAATTATTTAGGTCTAAAACTAATCCCGAAGGTAGATGTACAGGTAGCGTGCCGACGGCGATCACATCGACTTTGGAACCATTTCCCACGCGCATCATCACCTCGTCCTTAGCCAGTGTTCGCTTAATCCGTAGTCCCTGTTTTGAGTTGCAAATATTAGCAAAAGAACCAGTATCAAATACCCAGGTGCTACTGCGAGCTCTGGTAAGGTACACATCAATAACATGTATATCACATATACCTTTGTTCACCTTGCCATCCTTCTTATCCGCCAAATACTTGGGGCAGTACCGCTTCCAGTGACCAGTCCGCTTGTAGTAGAAGCACTCAGTCTCAGGCTTAGGTCCAGACTTGGGTTTCTTCTCTTGAGCAGCAACTTGTTTGTTGTTCTTCTTGAAGTTCCCCTTCTTTTTACCTTTGCCCTTTTTCTTGAAACTGGTGGTCTTATTGACCATCAACACTTGATGCTCCTTCTTGATTTCTACCTCCGTAGCCTTTAGCATTGCGAAGAGCTCGGGAATCGTCTTATCCATCCCTTGCATGTTATAGTTCATCACGAAGCTCTTGTAGCTTGGTGGCAGTGATTGAAGAAATCTTTCAATGACACTATCATCCGGAAGATTAACTCCCAGTTGAATCAAGTGATTGTTATACCCAGACATTCTGAGTATATGCTCACTGACAGAACTATTCTCCTCCATCTTGCAGCTGTAGAACTTATTGGAGACTTCATATCTCTCAATCCGGGCATTTGCTTGAAATATTAACTTCAACTCCTGGAACATCTCATATGCTCCATGACGTTCAAAACGTCGTTGAAGTCCTGGTTCTAAGCCGTAAAGCATGGCACACTGAACTATCGAGTAGTCATCAGCTTTGCTCTGCCAGACATTCATAACATCTGGTGTTGCTCCTGCAGCAGGTTTGGCACCTAGCGGTGCTTCCAGGACGCAATTCTTCTGTGCAGCAATGAGGATAATCCTCAAGTTACGGACCCAGTCCATGTAATTGCTACCATCATCTTTCAACTTTGCTTTCTTAAGGAACACATTAAAATTCAATGGAACAACAGCACGAGCCATCTATCTACAACAAACATAGACATGCAAAATACTATCAGGTACTAAGTTCATGATAAATTTAAGTTCAATTAATCATATTACTTAAGAACTCCCACTTAGATAGACATCCCTCTAATCATCTAAGTGATCACGTGATCCAAATCAACTAAACCATAACCGATCATCACGTGAAATGGAGTAGTTTTCAATGGTGAACATCACTATGTTGATCATATCTACTATATGATTCACGCTCGACGTTTCTCAGTGTTCCGAGGCCATATCTGCATATGCTAGGCTCGTCAAGTTTAACCCGAGTATTATGCGTGTGCAAAACTGGCTTGCACCCGTTGTAGATGGACGTAGAGCTTATCACACCTGATCATCACGTGGTGTCTGGGCACGACGAACTTTGGCAACGGTGCATACTTAGGGAGAACACTTTTATCTTGAAATTTAGTGAGATATCATCTTATAATGCTACCGTCAATCAAAGCAAAATAAGATGCATAAAAGATAAACATCACATGCAATCAATATAAGTGATATGATATGGCCATCGTCATCTTGTGCTTGTGATCTCCATCTCCGAAGCACCGTCATGATCACCATCGTCACTGGCGCGACACCTTGATCTCCATCATAGCATCGTTGTCGTCTCGCCAACTATTGCTTCTACGACTATTGCTACCTCTTAGTGATAAAGTAAAGCAATTACAGGGCGATTGCATTGCATACAATAAAGCGACAACCATATGGCTCCTGCCAGTTGCCGATAACTCGGTTACAAAACATGATCATCTCATACAATAAAATATAGCATCATGCCTTGACCATATGACATCACAACATGCCCTGCAAAAACAAGTTAGACGTCCTCTACTTTGTTGTTGCAAGTTTTACGTGGCTGCTACGGGCTGAGCAAGAACCGTTCTTACCTACACATCAAAACCACAACGATAGTTCGTCAAGTTAGTGCTGTTTTAACCTTCTCAAGGACCGGGCGTAGCCACACTCGGTTCAACTAAAGTTGGAGAAACTGACACCCGCTAGTCACCTGTGTGCAAAGCACGGCGGTAAAACCAGTCTCGCGTAAGCGTACGCGTAATGTCGGTCCGGGCCGCTTCATCCAACAATACCGCCGAACCAAAGTGTGACATGCTGGTAAGCAATATGACTTGTATCACCCACAACTCATTTGTGTTCTACTCGTGCATATAACATCAACACATAAAACCAGGCTCGGATGCCACTATCGGGGAACGTAGTAATTTCGAAAAAATTCCTACGCACACGCAAGATCATGGTGATGCATAGCAACGAGAGGGGAGAGTGTTGTCCACGTACCCTCGTAGACCGAAAGCGGAAGCGTTAGCACAACGCGGTTGATGTAGTCGTACGTCTTCACGATCCAACCGATCTAGTACCGAACGCACGGCACCTCCGAGTTCAGCGCACGTTCAACTCGATGACGTCCCTCGAACTCCGATCCAGCCGAGCTTTGAGGGAGAGTTCCATCAGCACGACGGCGTGGTGACGATGATGATGTTCTACCGACGCAGGGCTTCACCTAAGCACCGCTACGATATTATTGAGGTGGATTATGGTGGAGGGGGGCACCGCACACGGCTAAGAGATCCAAGGGATTAATTGTTGTGTCTACAAGGGGTGCCTCCCTCCCCGTATATAAAGGAGTGGAGGAGGGGGAGGGGGCCGACCACCCTAGGCGCTCCCCATGAGGAGTCCTACTCCCACCGGGAGTAGGACTCCCCTCTTCCAAGTGGGAGTAGGAGAGGAGAGGGAAGGAGAGAGAGGGGGAAAGGAAAGGGGGCGCCGCCCCCATCCTTGTCCAATTCGGACTGGGGAGGAGGGGAGGGGGCGCGCGGCTGCCCTTGGCCGCCCCTCCTCTTCTCCACTAGGGCCCAATAGGCCCATTAGTCTCCCCGGGGGGTTCCGGTAACCCCCTAGTACTCCGGTATATGCCCGAAACTCCCCGAAACCATTCCGGTGTCCGAACATAGTCGTCCAATATATCGATCTTTATGTCTCGACCATTTCGAGACTCCTCGTCATGTCCGTGATCACATCCGGGACTCCGAACTACCTTCGGTACATCAAAACACACAAACTCATAATATAACCGTCATCAAACTTTAAGCCTGCGGACCCTACGGATTCGAGAACTATGTAGACATGACCGAGACACGTGTCCGGTCAATAACCAATAGCGGAACCTGGATGCTCATATATGCTCCCACATATTCTACGAAGATCTTTATCGGTCAAACCGCATAACAACATACGTTGTTCCCTTTGTCATCGGTATGTTACTTGCCCGAGATTCGATCGTCGGTATCTCAATACCTAGTTCAATCTCGTTACCGGCAAGTCTCTTTACTCGTTCCGTAATACATCATCCCGCAACTAACCCATTAGTTGCAATGCTTATAGTGATGTGCATTACCGAGTGGGCCCAGAGATACCTCTGCGACAATCGGAGTGACAAATCCTAATCTCGAAATACGCCAAACCAACAAGTACCTTCGGAGACACCTGTAGAGCACCTTTATAATCACCCAGTTACGTTGTGACGTTTGGTAGCACACAAAGTGTTCCTCCGGTAAACGGGAGTTGCATAATCTCATAGTCATAGGAACATGTATAAGTCATGAAGAAAGCAATTGCAACATACTAAGGAATCAAGTGCTAAGCTAACGGAATGGGTCAAGTCAATCACATCATTCTCCTAATGATGTGATCCCGTTAATCAAATGACAACTCTTTGTCTATGGTTAGGAAACATAACCATCTTTGATTAACGAGCTAGTCAAGTAGAGGCATACTAGTGACACTCTGTTTGTCTATATATTCACACATGTATCATGTTTCCGGTTAATACAATTCTAGCATGAATAATAAACATTTATCATGAAATAAGGAAATAAATAATAACTTTATTATTGCCTCTAGGGCATATTTCCTTCAAGGATGGGAGTAGGACTCCCCCTTGGTGCGCCTTCCTCCTGTCCGGCCGCCTCCCCCTTGCTCCTTTATATACGGGGGTAGGGGGGCACCTCTAGACACACAAGTTGATCTATTGATCTATTCCAGCTGTGTGCGGTGCCCCCCTCCACCATATTCTACCTCGGTCATAAGAGGTGCTTAGGCGAAGCCCTGCGTCGGTAGCAACATCATCACCGTCATCGCGCCGTCGTGCTGACGGAACTCTCCCGTGAAGCTCTGCTGGATCGGAGTTCGCGAGACGTCATCAAGCTGAACGTGTGTTGAACTCGGAGGTGCCGTACGTTCGGTACTTGGATCGGTCGGATCGTGAAGACGTACGACTACATCAACCGCGTTGTGCTAACGCTTCCGCTTTCGGTCTACGAGGGTATGTGGACAACACTCTCCCCTCTTGTTGCTATGCATCACCATTATCCTGTGTGTGCGTAGGAATTTTTTTAAAATTACTATGTTCCCCAACAGTGGCATCCGAGCCAGGTTTTATGCGTAGATGTTATATGCACGAGTAGAACACAAGTGAGTTGTGGGCGATACAAGTCATACTGCTTACCAGCATGTCATACTTTGGTTCGGCGGTATTGTTGGATGAAGCGGCCCGAACCGACATTACGCGTACGCTTACGCGAGACTGGTTTTACCGCCGTGCTTTGCACACAGGTGACTAGCGGGTGTCAGTTTCTCCAACTTTAGTTGAACCGAGTGTGGCTACGCCCGGTCCTTGAGAAGGTTAAAACAACACTAACTTGACGAACTATCGTTGTGGTTTTGATGCGTAGGTAAGAACGGTTCTTGCTCAGCCCGTAGCAGCCACGTAAAACTTGCAACAACAAAGTAGAGGACGTCTAACTTGTTTTTGCAGGGCATGTTGTGATGTGATATGGTCAAGGCATGATGCTATATTTTATTGTATGAGATGATCATGTTTTGTAACCGAGTTATCGGGAACTGGCAGGACCCATATGTTTGTCGCTTTATTGTATGCAATGCAATCACCCTGTAATTGTTTTACTTTATCACTAAGCGGTAGCAATAGTCGTAGAAGCAATAGTTGGCGAGACGACAACGATGCTACGATGGAGATCAAGGTGTCGCGCCGGTGACGATGGTGATCATGACGGTGCTTCGGAGATGGAGATCACAAGCACAAGATGATGATGGCCCTATCATATCACTTATATTAATTGCATGTGATGTTTATCCTTTATGCATCTTATTTTGCTTTGATTGACGGTAGCCTTATAAGATGATCTCTCAATAAATTTCAACATAAAAGTGTTCTCCCTGAGTATGCACCGTTGCCAAAGTCCGTCGTGCCGAGACACCACGTGATGATCGGGTGTGATAAGCTCTACGTCCATCTACAACGGGTGCAAGCCAGTTTTGCACACGCAGAATACTCGGGTTAAACTTGACGAGCCTAGCATATGCAGATATGGCCTCGGAACACTGAGACCGAAAGGTCGAGCGTGAATCATATAGTAGATATGATCAACATAGTGATGTTCACCATTGAAAACTACTCCATCTCACGTGATGATCGGACATGGTTTAGTTGATTTGGATCACACATGATCACTTAGATGATCAGAGGGATATCTATCTAAGTGGGAGTTCTTAAGTAATATGATTAATTAAACTTAAGGTTATCACGAACTTAGTACCTGATAGTATTTTGCTTGTCTATGTTGATTGTAGGTAGATGGCCCGTGTTGTTGTTCCGTTGAATTTTAATGCGTTCCTTGAGAAAGCAAAGTTGAAAGATGATGGTAGCAATTACACGGACTGGGTCCGTAACTTGAGGATTATCCTCATTGCTGCACAGAAGAATTACGTCCTGGAAGCACCGCTGGGTGCCAGGCCTGCTGCAGATGCAACTGACGACGTTAAGAACGTCTGGCAGAGCAAAGCTGATGTCTACTCGATAGTTCAGTGTGCCATGCTTTACGGCTTAGAACCGGGACTTCAACGACGTTTTGAACGTCATGGAGCATATGAGATGTTCTAGGAGTTGAAGTTAATATTTCAAGCAAATGCCCGGATTGAGAGATATGAAGTCTCCAATAAGTTCTATAGCTGTAAGATGGAGGAGAATAGTTCTGTCAGTGAACATATACTCAAAATGTCTGGGTATAACAATCACTTGATTCAACTGGGAGTTAATCTTCCGGATGATAGTGTCATTGACAGAATTATTCAATCACTGCCACCAAGCTATAAGAGCTTCGTGATGAACTATAATATGCAAGGGATGGATAAGACAATTCTCGAGCTCTACGCAATGCTAAAGGCTGCGGAGGTAGAAATCAAGAAGGAGCATCAAGTGTTGATGGTCAACAAGACCACCAGTTTCAAGAAAAAGGGCAAAGGGAAGAAGAAGGGAAACTTCAAGAAGAACAGCAAACAAGTTGCTGCTCAAGAGAAGAAACCCAAGTCTGGACCTAAGCCTGAGACTGAGTGCTTCTACTGCAAGCAGACTGGTCACTGGAAGCGGAACTGCCCCAAGTATTTGGTGGATAGGAAGGATGGCAAGGTGAACAAAGGTGTATGTGATATACATGTTATTGGTGTACCTTACTAGAGCTCGCAGTAGCACCTTGGTATTTGATACTGGTTCTGTTGCTAATATTTGCAACTCGAAACAGGGACTACGGATTAAGCGAAGACTGGCTAAGGACAAGGTGACGATGCGCGTAGGAAATGGTTCCAAAGTCGATGTGATCGCCGTCGACACGCTACCTCTACATCTACCTTTGGGATTAGTTTTAGACCTAAATAGTTGTTATTTGGTGCCAGCGTTGAGCATGAACATTATATCCGGATCTTGTTTGATGCGAGACGGTTATTCATTTAAATTTGAGAATAATGGTTGTTCTATTTATATGAGTAATATCTTTTATGGTCATGCACCCTTGAAGAGTGGTTTATTTTTGTTGAATCTCGATAGTAGTGATACACATATTCATAATGTTGAAGCCAAAAGATGCAGAGTTGATAATGATAGTGCAACTTATTTGTGGCACTGCCGTTTGGGTCATATTGGTGTAAAGCGCATGAAGAAAGTCCATACTGATGGACTTTTGGAATCACTTGATTATGAATCACTTGGTACTTGCGAACCATGCCTTATGGGCAAGATGACTAAAACTCCGTTCTCCGGAACAATGGAGTGAGCAACATATTTGTTGGAGATCATACATACTGATGTATGTGGTCTGATGAATGTTGAGGCTCGCGGCGGGTATCGTTATTTTCTCACCTTCACAGATGATTTGAGCAGATATGGGTATATCTACTTAACGAAACATAAGTCTGAAACATTTGAAAAGTTCAAAGAATTTCAGAGTGAAGTGGAAAATCATCGTAACAAGAAAATAAAGTTTTCTACGATCTGATCGTGGAGGAGAATATTTGAGTTACGAGTTTGGTCTACATTTGTAATAATGCGGAATAATTTCGCAACTCACGCCACCCGGAACACCACAACGTAATGGTGTGTACGAACGTCGTAATCGTACTTTGCTAGATATGATGCGATCTATGATGTCTCTTACTGATTTACCGCTATCATTTTGGGGTTATGCTCTAGAGACGGCTGCATTCATGTTAAATAGGGCACCATCGAAATCCGTTGAGACGACGCCATATGAACTGTGGTTTGGCAAGAAACCAAAGTTGTCGTTTCTTAAAGTTTGGGGCTGCGATGCTTATGTGAAAAAGCTTCAACCTGATAAGCTCGAACCCAAATCGGAGAAATGTGTCTTCATAGGATACCCAAAGGAAACTGTTGGGTACACCTTCTATCACAGATCTGAAGGCAAGACTTTTGTTGCTAAGAATGGATCCTTTCTAGAGAAGGAGTTTCTCTCGAAAGAAGTGAGTAGGAGGAAAGTAGAACTTGATGAGGTAACTGTACCTGCTCCCTTATTGGAAAGTAGTTCATCACAGAAACCGGTTCCTGTGACTCCTACACCAATTAGTGAGGAAGTTAATGATGTTGATCATGAAACTTTAGATCAAGTTACTACCAAACCTCGTAGGTCAACCAGAGTAAGATCCGCACCAGAGTGGTACGGTAATCCTATTCTGGAGGTCATGTTACTTGACCAAGGCGAAGCTATGAACTATGAAGAAGCGATGGTGAGCCCAGATTCCGCAAAATGGCTTGAGACCATGAAATCTGAGATGGGATCCATGTATGAGAACAAAGTGTGGACTTTGGTTGACTTGCCCGATGATCGGCAAGCAATAGAGAATAAATGGATATTCAAGAAGAAGACTGACGCTGACAGTAATGTTACTGTCTATAAAGCTCGACTTGTTGCGAAAGGTTTTCGACAAGTTCAAGGGGTTGACTACGATGAGACTTTCTCACTCGTAGCGATGCTTAAGTCTGTCCGAATCATGTTAGCAATTGCCGCATTTTATGATTATGAAATTTGGCAAATGGATGTCAAAACTGCATTCCTGAATGGATTTCTAGAAGAAGAGTTGTATATGATACAACCAGAAGGTTTTGTCGATCCAAAGGGAGCTAACAAAGTGTGGAAGCTCCAGCGATCCATTTATGAACTGGTGCAAGCCTCTTGGAGTTGGAATAAACATTTTGATAGTGTGATCAAAGCATATGGTTTTATACAGACTTTTGGAGAAGCCTGTATTTACAAGAAAGTGACTGGGAGCTCTGTAGCATTTCTGATATTATATGTGGATGACATATTACTAATTGGAAATGGTATAGAATTTCTGGATAGCATAAAAGGATACTTGAATAAGAATTTTTCAATGAAAGACCTCGGTGAAGCTGCTTACATATTGGGCATCAAGATCTATAGAGATAGATCAAGACGCTTGATAGGACTTTCACAAAGCACATACCTTGACAAAGTTTTGAAAAAGTTCAAAATGGATCAAGCAAAGAAAGGGTTCTTGCCTGTGTTACAAGGTGTGAAGTTGAGTCAGACTCAATGCCCGACCACTGCAGAAGATAGAGAGAAAATGAACGATGTTCCCTATGCTTCAGCCATAGGCTCTATCATGTATGCACGCTGTGTACCAGACCTGATGTGTGTCTTGCTATTAGCCTAGCAGGGAGGTACCAAAGTAATCCAGGAGTGGATCACTGGACAGCGGTTAAGAACATCCTGAAATACCTGAAAAGGACTAAGGATATGTTTCTCGTATATGGAGGAGACAAAGAGCTCGTCGTAAATGGTTACGTCGATGCAAGCTTTGACACTGATCCGGACGATTCTAAATCGCAAACCGGATACGTGTTTACAATAAACGGTGGAGCTGTCAGTTGGTGCAGTTCTAAACAAAGCGTCGTGGCGGGGTCTACGTGTGAAGCGGAGTACATAGCTGCTTCGGAAGCAGCAAATGAAGGAGTTTGGATGAAGGAGTTCATATTCGATCTAGGTGTCATACCTAGTGCATCGGGTCCAATGAAAATCTTTTGTGACAATACTGGTGCAATTGCCTTGGCAAAGGAATCCAGATTTCATAAGAGAACCAAACACATCAAGAGATGCTTCAATTCCAGCCGGGACCAAGTCCAGGTGGGAGACATAGAGATTTGCAAGATACATACGGATCTGAATGTTGCAGACCCGTTAACTAAGCCTCTTCCACGAGCAAAACATGATCAGCACCAAGACTCCATGGGTGTTAGAATCATTACTGTGTAATCTAGATTATTGACTCTAGTGCAAGTGGGAGACTGAAGGAAATATGCCCTAGAGGCAATAATAAAGTTATTATTTATTTCCTCATATCATGATAAATGTTTATTATTCATGCTAGAATTGTATTAACCGGAAACATAATACATGTGTGAATACATAGACAAATATAGTGTCACTAGTATGCCTCTACTTGACTAGCTCGTTAATCGAAGATGGTTGAGTTTCCTAGCCATAGACATGAGTTGTCATTTGATTAACGGGATCACATCTTAGGAGAATGATGTGATTGACTTGACCCATTCCGTTAGCTTAGCACTTGATCGTTTAGTATGATGCTATTGCTTTCTTCATGACTTATACATGTTCCTATGACTATGAGATTATGCAACTCCCGTTTACCGAAGGAACACTTTGTGTGCTACCAAACGTCACAACGTAACTGGGTGATTATAAAGGTGCTCTACAGGTGTCTCCAAAGGTACTTGTTGAGTTGGCGTATTTCGAGATTAGGATTTGTCACTCCGATTGTCGGAGAGGTATCTCTGGGCCCTCTCGGTAATGCACATCACTATAATCCTTGCAAGCAATGTGACTAATGAGTTAGTTGCGGGATGATGCATTACGTAACGAGTAAAGGGACTTGCCGGTAAAGAGATTAAACTAGGTACTGAGATACCGATGATCGAATCTCGGGCAAGTAACATACCGATGACAAAGGGAATAACGTATGTTGTTATGCGATTTGACCGATAAAGATCTTCGTAGAATATGTAGGAGCCAATATGAGCATCCAGGTTCCGCTATTGTTTATTGACCAGAAACGTGTCTCGGTCATGTCTACATAGTTCTCGAACCCGTAGGGTCCGCACGCTTAAAGTTTGGTGACGATCGGTATTATGAGTTTTTGTGTTTTGATGTACCGAAGGTAGTTCGGAGTCCCGGATATGATCACGGACATGACGAGGAGTCTCGAAATGGTCGAGACATAAAGATCGATATATTGGACGACTATATTCAGACACCGGAAATGTTCCGAGTGGTTTCGGAGAAAAAACCGGAGTACCGGGGGGTTACCGGACCCCCCCGGGGAGTTAATTGGGCCTCATGGGCCTTAGTGGGAGAAGAGGAGGGGCGGCCAGGGCAGCCGCGCCCCCCTCCCCCTCTAGTCCGAATTGGACATGAAGGGGGGGGGGGCGACCCCCTTTTTCCTTCTCGTCCCTCTCCCTTCCTTCCCTCTCCTACTCCAACGAGGAAAAGGAGGAGTCCTACTCCCGGTGGGAGTAGGACTCCCCCCTTGGCGCGCCCTCCTCCTGGCCGGCCGCCTCCCCCCTTGCTCCTTTATATATGGGGGGCAGGGGCAGCTCTAGACACACAAGTTGATCTATTGATCTATTCCAGCCGTGTGCGGTGCCCCCCTCCACCATATTCCACCTCGGTCATAAGCGGTGCTTAGGCAAAGCCCTGCGTCGGTAGCAACATCATCACCGTCATCGCGCCGTCGTGCTGACGGAACTCTCCCATGAAGCTCTGCTGGATCGGAGTTCGCGGGACGTCATCGAGCTGAACGTGTGCTGAACTTGGAGGTGCCGTACGTTCGGTACTTGGATCGGTCGGATCGTGAAGACGTACGAATACATCAACCGCATTGTGCTAACGCTTCCGCTTTCAGTCTACGAGGGTACATGGACAACACTCTCCCCTCTCGTTGCTATGCATCACCATGATCGTGTGTGTGCGTAGGATTCTTTTTGAAATTACTACGTTCCCCAACACTATAGTTGCCTATCAAGGATAAGTCCTTATAGGTTGCCTCCCATGACCATCATGTTCACTAAATTCACATATAAATTTTCTACCACACTATAAGGTATGCTAACACTATGTTTCAGAGTACATGCAGCATGAGCTACACCAACAGACAATTTGTACTAGTATCGTAGCCAACTAATTAGCAATGACATGTAACCGGGAATCATTATTAGGAAACTAATTATTATTGTCAAGTTCTCATGATTTGTTGGGGCAGTTGCTTGGATTCTTTTTGAATAGGTTTTTGCATTTGTGTTTTTTGTAATATACTTGCTTGACAGTTACTTGGATTTTTTTGCTAGAATAGCTGCCTCCATCACGTATCCCGCCAAGTCGTGCGGGTGTTGCGAGTGTTGGCTAGCCAAGTTGCGTGTGTTGACTGGTTGCATGAGTGGGGACGGATGAGAAGTTGTATTGGGGTGATTAGAAGTTTCATAGGGGGGCCGATCAGACAGTTGCCCACAAAAATCATTGAAATCTTCAGATATAATGATGAAAAACACACATGAGTTGCTTGTTGAATGCACCGGAATTGCACAAAAACACCCCAAAAGTTGCTAATTTGTTGGTGTGATACTCAAGTGCATAACGATCTTAAAGTTATTGTCCTTATTTTGCCTCCAATAGCCCCATCAATGATGAACTTAGACTTTTCCATATGTGGTTTCTTTTATCTAGATATCAACTCAGAGTACACATGAGTTGTATAAATACACGCAAAAGTTTCTAACCTTTTTTTGTGAGGCACTCGAGTGCATAACACAAGTATTCTACCATAACTAGCTTTATCTCCAAGTTGATAATGATGTAGGAAACTTACTTTCTGAGGTAGCCTAACATTATCCTAAGTTGCCTGCCATGACTAGTTAGTAGCCCAACACTATCCTAAGTTTGCATACAATAAATTTTCGGTGTGGTAAGCAACTTAGTTTCATAGCAATATTGATGGACAACTTTCTAATATGTTGGAGGCAACTAAAATATTGCACGCGAGGATATGATTCCTTTCTTAGTGAACTGCGTCGTGCATGTTAGCTACTCTTTCCATATTTGGATGAGCGCAAGTTCCCACCAACGGACGTTGAGAGCAACAAGGGATACTACCTAGCTGATACTATCTAACAAGGGATATCTGACATGAAGACTTCAATAATCAAGCATATCAACAAGCAACCATGTCTTTCACAGTCTTTCCCTAATAATAAAGCACGGATTGATTCCATGGGTTCACCGTCACAATACGCTTCTTCCCGTGAGTTTATGCTTTCAGTTTTTTTCTTCAACACGTTTATATTTATTTTCTATATCCAAGATGGTACTAATCTATCTATATATATCCTATCCCCGTAGTTGTTTTCGTCCGCCTCGTCGCTCCCGTAATTTTTGCCTGTTGGTTATTGTGCAGCTTCGTAAGTTAATTAATGGGCCAAAAAAAGTTAATGGCCCGCTGAAAAAGGTCGACCTCATGACCTGCCCTTTTCCCTCCCCTGCGGCTGCAGCAAAAGGAATTTGCTTGCTAAATTTTCAGGTTCTAATTAATAGTCCCACCCCGCCTCTTTACATCAAAGCATAGCAACTTATATACGTTTGGAGTTGCCAGAATCAACAAGCCAAAAAGAGGATGAAATCCAAAAGAAGCAGCCTAATACAAATACAAAGGGATTGCAAAGAGACCAATCAAAGAGGGTGAGAAGAGGCAAAGGATTACAGAGAGACCAATCAAAGAGGTTGAGAAGAGGCACATGAAATCCGGAGTTTGCCCAGATTAACAAAAAGGGTCGCAGCCGATCCTAATAAAAGATATGACCGCAGCTAACTAAATTGGTGGTTGGTCGCTGCTGTGGAGTAGCCTGAAGACCCATGTGACACTACCAGCGGCGGCACAGCAGGGCCATTCACAAAGGAGGAGGACGAGAGAGGGAAAGGGAGGAACAACCCAGGAACACTCGCTCCGGACCATGAAAGCTACCAGCACTGCTCACCGCTCCCCTGCCGGGCAGTGCAGGCAGAGGAAAAGCAGAGGTATGGTGGTGTGGTGTGTAGTGTGCCAAAAGAGAGAGGCAGAGAGAGGGAGATAAACTGGGAAGATAACGTGTATGACGCGTGGAGCAACCAGCACAGCAAGACGACTGGTTTCTTCTAGCAATTCTTTTTGAGGGTTCTTCTAGCAATCAGCCAACGCGATACTTTTTTTTGGAGGGTAGCTAACGCGATACTTTGGGTGATAACCTGTGCACGCATGTCGACTGGTAAATGTTTCCCTGTTTTTAATTACTGTTAATTGGTTTGGATCCTTCACTGACGGATAAATATCTCCAGGTCCATCACGCGTGCACGCATGTATTTGTTCTCCGAACATGCACGTTGCCCGATTTGATGCTGAATATTTTTTTTGTCAGGCTCGATTTTGTTATGTTTGTCTAAACTATTCTCTAACGGCAGATATCAACTTGAACTTCAAGCCAAAATGATCCACAATTTTAAAAAGGAGTACATGGAAGAAGTGAAACATTACCATTACTTAAACAACACATATATTCTAATGCTTATGTGTAGTGTAATTAAAGTAATTTATGAGTAGTTACCTATGCTCTAATTATGATGCAGAATCTAACCAATTTATTTTTTATCAACACAATCTGGAAAAATCTCACGAGGGCAAAAGAATGTGCATGAAAAAAGAAAATATGCAGTCAGAACAAAAGAAAGATAGAATAGATCAAATTACATATAACCGTGAATTGAGGCACAACAGACTAAGCAAAGATTCAATCCTACATATATCGCAACATAACAAGAACATAAAACATCTATACGACAAGGATTTCACGATTAGCACACGAGAGAAGCATATTTGCTTTCGCATTGGACAATGTATATCACATTTTTATTGTCTGGTGTCAGTAAATCAAAATAAGCATTATGTGTGCGATATTTTTATTATCAGCACTATAATCTAAATATAGAGTTGTTCACCCGATTAGTTGAATAGGATTATGTCCCATGTTCTGGACTAGCGCCCTAAAGAGTTCTATTGTTAATTGATCCATCATTTTTGTCATCATCAAACTTATTTTCTCCCGTTGCAACACACGGGCTCTTTTGCTAGTATCAACACTAAAGAAAGTTATCCCTAACTCATCATGCTCAATCATTGATCCATTCACACTAGTAGAAAACGGAGTTTTATCACCGGTTCGTAACGGCCTTTAGTGCCGGTTCTGCAACCGGCACTAAAGAGTGGAGACTAAAGGCCCCCCCTCTTTAGTACCGGTTCGGCACGAACCGGCACTAAAGGCCCACCACGCGGCGTGAGCTCACGGCGTGGTATGGGGCACCTTTAGTACTGGTTGGTGTTACCAACCGGTACTAAAGGTGTTTTTTTTTTGAAATTTTTTTCTGAAAATTTTGGAATTTTTTTATTTCTTTTGATTTTCAATTTTCTGAATTATTTGATGATTTAGTCTCTAATCACCCCTCTTAACTACTCAAGTGTGAATCACTCATTCCAAATCAACTTCCCGGCCGGTCACCCATCCTCTCACTCCCCCAGCCTGAGCACGCTTAATTTAGAAGTTCTATTCCCCCTACTTTCCAAGTCTGCACTTGTTGTTTTCCTGACAAATGTAAGCTGTCAATCCTATTAACCCTCAGCAGTTTAGCTTGAGCATTAGGTCACACGTTTCACTGTTTGAGTTTGAAACTATTATTCTAAAAACCAGTAATTATTTAGTAACACTAATATTTCTTGAATAAGTTTGACCCCAGTTTGACCATAGTTTGACCAGATTTGACAAAAAATCAAAAATTGAAATAATTATTTAGTAACACTAATATTCTTGAATAATTATGTAGTAACATTAATACTTCTTGAATAAGTAGTTTGACCATAGTTTGACCAGATTTAACCAAAAAAACTTAAATTTGAGCATATCTTTTTTTCCTTTTGGAATTTGAGGATTCTAAAAAATTGCAAACAGGCCGTAGGCTGTCAAAATCGGATGTGGATTTTCGTGCTGAATTTTTTGATATATTATACTTTTTTTCCGACATCGTATGCAAAAGTTATAGCCGTTTTACATTTTCCTACACTTTTTGTCCAAATTTAAGTTTTCAAATTTTCCTAACTAGTAGATGTAGTAGTATAACTACCTCTTGAAGGATTTTATTTTTTGAAGTTTTTATCATTTTCTTTTGATTTTTTCCTAACTAGTAGATGTTAGCCCTTTAGTACCGGTTTGTGCTACGAACCGGTACTGAAGGTGATCGTGGGGCCCCGGCCTGACGCCAGCCTGCCACCACCCCTTTAGTACCGGTTCGTGGCACGAACCGGTACTAAAGGTTCAACACGAACCGGCATTAATGTATAGCCGTTCGAACCGGCACTAATGGTACCATTAGTACCGGGCCAAAATCGAACCGGGACTAATGTGTCTCACATTAGGTCCTTTTTCTACTAGTGTCACGAAACACACTCGAATATTAGCTACATCCAATGCACAAGTATGATCATAGTGCTTCCTAGTTGGTGCTTTATAAGAGAAGATGGAGACTCAAAATAAAAAAAATTGCATAAAAGTAAATAAATAGGCCCTTCTCAGAGGAAAGCAGAGATTTGTAGAGGTGCTAGAGCTCAAAGTTTAAATTAAGAGATAAAAATATTTTGGGAGGCATACTTTTCCCGGCAACGAAAACGACCGAGTAATTTCCAACACTTTCCATACTAGATACGTCATAGGCGGTTCCCAAATATAAAATAAAATTTATTCCTTTTTCCATCATACTTTCACACTCCACGGTTAGCCGTATCCACGGGTACCATCCATACCAACACTTTTCAAGGAAATTATTATTTAACAACATAAAGTAAATTTCTTTTTCATTTCGGGACCGGCATCCCTATTACCGCCGTACTCTCGTGCAAGAACGGGGACATACATCTAAAGGAGGGGACTTTTGCTCTTTCCAGTTTTCCACTTTGGGGGTGCGTGCTTAAGAAAAAGATAATAACCAATTAAACAACCAGGAAAACATCGGTCAAACATGATTAAGGTATGAGGCGCCGTGCAACAGGGCAAAATGATGCATCCAGCCATCCATGATTCCCCTTCGATACATCCCAAACCAAGAGCCCGACCCGTTGCTACTAGCCTTATTATTATTATTTAAATTCTCACACCCTATCATCTATGAAACATATGTTTCAACACCATGGGGCGTGGCGCTAGAGAGTTCTGAGGACACAAGGAGCATGATTGGTTTGATGTCAAAAATTACCATACCAACATTTGACTAGTGCTTGGTTGGTTACCATATTTACTTATCAATCTCACAGGAAGTTGACATTTTTTGGCAATTTTTAATATTGCCAATTAATGAGTTGCCAAGTATTGGCATCAAACCAATTATCCTCAAGAAACCAGAATTGTTCGTCAAGTCAGCTATCTAACAAAATCCTACGAGAATCTTCTTCCTAACACTAAACAAACAAACAAACAAACAAGGGAAACATGAAGAAATGGAAAGCGACCAAGCAGATCACTAACTGAAGCTGCCAACACATCCAACGAGTCATGAACTGACAAAACTGACAAAACAACCTGCAAAAATATATGATTCCGCCCATACGGCTTGTTGCTACCTATGCTCTTCTACCCTTTTGAATAAATCAAAACAGAGGAGGATTGAGGAGCTGGACAAGTCTTCTGGGAACACAAGAAACCAGGATTGTTCTCTATGTCAGGTCAGGTCAGCTGTGTGACCAAATCCTACCAGCAGAATCTTCCCAACGGTAAACCAACCAGGCAAGTAGACCACGCGTAAAAGATAAACATTTTATTAGAAAGAACCTAGCCGCGACTCTACGTTATCTGCTACCGTGACGCCCAACACCTCGCATAGAACAACTCACAAAGATTCTAGTAAAAGACATAATGGAAATAGTGCAGCTGAAGGACGAGGAGGTCCTAGATGGACGAGGAACCGGCAGCAGGGGCGGAGATGGTGGAGAGCTCCTCGGCGAGGGCGGCGGCGAGTGGTGCGCGGAGGCGCTCGAGCTCGTCAATGACGGCGGCGAGGACAGGCTTGGAGCGCATCACCTCCTTCTGCTCCTGGCTAAGCGTCTTGCCGGCCGCGACAGACTCTTCCGTCCACACAATGCGATTCTGCTGCTTCCGCAGCGCGTGGAGACGCCTGGACAACACCGAGAGGATCGGTCCCTCCTTGGTTTCCATTATTGTCGCTTTGGTTTCAAATTCCTTAACCAACTCAAAAAATAAGTAAATTGCAAAGCATAAAGTATGTCAACGGTAATAAAATTGTTCAACAACACAAAATCAGCTAACTACTATTTTGACGAGTACCTGATGTCGTACCAAAAGAGCTAAGAAGAAGACAGGGCTCATAGGTGGGTTCAAACCACCTCATCTTTTGAGCAGAACATTGCGCACCAGATTCGAGCTTCAAACTTTTGGTGTTGACAGCGAGTACATATGCTGTCTGATGGCACATGCTCTCCTTCGCCATAATGTACATAATATCGTCATCGAGCAAACTTAATGTAGGGCCTGCAGTGGTGAATTTCCCCCATGTCAAATTGTTTTCCTCATCAAACATCCCAGGCAAAAGACTCGGCAAACTCGAGTCGGTGAAATATATCTCAGACGTATCAATCGTCATGCCATCATGCCAAACATCATCTGAATAGATTGATCTGGTCCATGTAGTAGCCGTCCAACCATGATCTTGTGCTCGCTTCATGCTGCGAATAGCATTATCCGCATGGAAATTTAACCCAACAAACTTGATCAAACCATTGCATATCGTGACATGACGGTGTGGTCTTGGGGTGAAATCCTCATACGTCAAGTGGAACTCAGAGGGATCACACGGTTCCGGTATTGGCAACGGGATGAAACGGATGATAAGCTTGCTGTCCAAAACATTGCATAAGAGAATTCCCCACCAAAGATCGATCCAGCCTACGACACCCTTTTCTACATATGCCACGCTCATGGCATTATGAACCGATAGCTTATGTTTAGCATTCCTTGTTTCACCATCCTCCTCGGCGACATAAGCCGTCTGAGAGTGCCAAGCATTCATGTCGGAGCGGTAGATGTGGAGCGCGTAATGTCTGCGAGACTCGGGCACGATATATCCAACATGAGGGAAAACGACAGCAAAGTCTTCTTCGCTGTTGTTGTCAGTGACAGGCAAGACGGCGACCAAATTTCGCGAGAAAGAAGACGGATAGGGCCTTGGAAGAAGATGGAGAGAGGCGGAACCTGGCCCTGCTGCCTTGTAGACGAAATAGTCGAGGAACCGCCGATAATGGTTGGCGCTGTCCAAGAAAGTGATAGCCAGCAGCACGAACCTTCCGGCTATGCCAAGTATAAAAGGCTCCGCAACCAAACTCTTCCCGGTCTGATGATCGACGCAGCGTGCAAAGCACAGTGAGATGGCCGGGGGATCGGCTGTTTTGAAGGAGACCTCGACGTCGAGTCCTTGGCTGTTTCTGGTTTCTGCGGTGGTGGAGTTTTCCAAATAGCCGATTAGGCACTTCTTATCCAAGAGGATGTGGGGGTGGCGGCCATCGCCGAGGGAAGGTTGGTCTGCTGGCATGACGGAAGATGGGAGGATGGGAGGCCGCCGATGGAGATGTGGATCGTGGAAGGCGGCGGAGGGCGTGGCCGTGGGAATTCTGTCCTGCGGAAGCTGGGAACGGAGGGCGAAGAAGGTCGGAGTGGAGGCGGAGCCGAACCCTAGCGTGGCGGGCGGCGGCACGAGAGAGACGGACCGATCGAGGGGAAGGACCCAAAGGAGCGAGTCTGATCGATCGGGTCGGGCAGAAGGGGTACCGTGCCTGCGTGAGAGCCCGTCTTTGTCGTGCGACAGATTGTACTGACCTGCTAGCGGTTGCGAAGTGACTCGGTCGACCCATCGATCGGAGTACGTTTTTTTTTTTGAGGGATCGGAGTACGTTTTGGATCCAACGATTTCCTTTTTTCTTCTTTGAGAATGATCCAACGATTTCCTAGCTGGCTTTTTTAACGCAAACAACACTGCATGCATGCATGCATGCGCCCCTACGTGACTAGCAGTAGCATGCATTTCTCAACGGATGGAATGAAGAAATAGGGACTGACTACTAGTCAGTCGACCGAAAACCAAATTTGGATGTTTCAGTCATAAGGAAAAAAGTGGCGGCATGAGTAGCAGTCCACAGTGCACGGGCCGTTCTCTGGTATGTTTGATTGAGTTATGACACTGCCACGTCTACCACTCTAGCTTCTTGTGCGTTCTGCACCTTCCATGGATCCGTTCTAGCTTGTGTGTTTCATGGTGCATGCTCCATTACGTGTTTTTTTGTAACACTACTTTTATTCAAAAAATGTCTATCGATCATTTGTTCGAATTGAATTTTCAAGTTGCACATGCACGCGTACAGATCCATCCATGGATGCTGGTATACTCGTGAACTACATGTTAGCTGGCTACCAGTACATTATAGTACAGAACCGGGCTTTAGCGCCGGTTCGTAAGGGCCTTTAATGCCGGTTCCACAACCGGCACTAAAGAGTGGGGACTAAAGGCCCCCCCTCCTTTAGTACCGGTTCATCACGAACCGGCGCTAAAGTGCCACCACATGGCACGAGCCAGGCCCGGGTGCGTGCAGGACATTAGTACCGGTTGGTAACACCAACCGGTACTAAATGTTTGGGGGTGTTTTAGTATTATTTTTTATTTTTTCTTTAATTTTATGTTTTCAATTTAATTTAGTGATTATTTTAGTTGTTAAATCATTAGGTGAAAGTACCGCAGATTAGTTTCGACTGGATGCATGTGGATCCTAGCTAAGTGATCAAGTATATGCCATATCCATATTATACTTGATCACTTAATTATAGGTGGTCAAGTATAATATGGATATGGCATATACTTGATCACTTAGCTAGGATCCATCCAGCTGAAACTAATCTGCGGTTTCTTTCATAAAGCTAGCTAAAAATCATCATAGTCGTCATTACCACTGTTTAATCATCATAGTCATTACCGCTATCTAATCACCACCAATACTAGCTTAAAGAAAAAACATTCACTTGTACCAGAAGCAAAGATATCATCGAGTTCAACATGGTCATGATATTATAAGCGTTCATAACACCACAAAAGCAAATCACCCTTTGAGATTAAGTTCAGGACGAAGAACACGGACATGAGAAGACAAAAGTACTAAGAGCATGAACTAGCTAAATCACTCCTGCTGCTCTCTCTCGGGTAAAATAGCATAGAACATGTATAGCTCTCCTGATTCATCATACTGGAGCATGCAGATGAACCTGTCTCCTAATCGTGGGCTGCGCTTCTCATTGCTGCCCCCTAGTACTTCTCTGGGATCGTTAACAATTTTGCTCCAATCTTTCACTATTAAGCATTCATCGCTTTTAGAAATCCTGAATGCACTCATGTGCAATGTAGGATATCTTGGTCGTAAGCTAACCATTGACATGTGACCTTTAGTCTCGATCCACTGAGGCACAACTGTCATCGGGAGTCCCTGTTGAAGAACATCGTATAGTAATTAATATACTTAGCAATGAAAGTTTAGCAAAAAAATAATGTATGCAAAAGATGCATTGAGGACAAATAGTAAAAATCTTACCATCTTTCGTAAATAGATGTGACCATAGTTCAATACGATCACTATTGGTCGCACGTTTTGAGTACTAACATTTCTAAGTGCAGGAAGAAAATTTGTCTTAACAGTATGAAGATCCTCAAGCCATGAAACATAATGACTTGTCCCCTCGCAGTTTAGTTCAGCTCCGGGACAGTAGTAGGTCCTGTCTACCAAGCGCCGGACATGTTTGCTTGAATGGAAATAAGCTGTCAATAGAAATTAGTTGTCAACTATTTTTGACTAAACAATATCAAAAACATAAATATGGTTGAGAAACTCACATAATGGTAGAACTGGAGGCGTTTGCACATCGACCCAGATGTCTCTATTACCTTCAATATCATCTGCCGGACGAATATCAAAGGTGATAACCATATCAGGCTCAAATGCATAAGTCTTGCATAGTGATTGCCAAGTTTTGCATTCAAAATAGGTGTACGTGTCTGCATTGTATAATTGGACGTTGAAAGTATAACCATGATCGGTCTTCAGGTAAACTCTCTTTACCTCCATAGTTTCCATAGCACTGAAACCTATCTTATCCAAGACAAAAATTCTTGCATGGCAGGGGATGCGCTAGTAGAATAGTGAAAATTTAAAATTATAAGTTGAAGCAAATGAAGCATATATAAGTCATGCTTAATTACGAAAAAAGACTTATCGTTGTGACTTACTGTATCCACTTCGAAGGTCTCATCCAGCTTGATGCTGAAGCGCCTATCATCAACAAGAAAATTTTTGTCGCACAGGCCGCGCTGGTCTTCACAGTATTCACACTTAATGAAATCTTTTTCATCGTCAGACGACATTTCCTATGTTCATATAGGTGAAACATTAAACACTTATTAGGTCTATTAATTCAACTAATTCAACTACTTCTATTAGTTCAACTAGTTCTATTATTTCAACTAATTCAACTAAGCATTTAATAAAAATAAACTTGTTCTATTAATTTTCTTACTAAAATAAAGTAGCTAGTTCTATAGAGTAATATTTTAATTAGATCATCAAATCTCAGATATCTAAATTTTCTTACTAAAAATAAACTAGTTCTATTAATTCAACTAAGAATTTACTAAAAATAAACTAGTTCTATTAATTTTCTTACTAAAATATATAAAGTAGCTATATATAGTAATATTTTAATTAGATCATCAAATCTTATATACATAAATTTTCTTACTAAAAATAAACTTGTTCTATTAATTTTCATACTAAAAATAAACTAGTTATATTAATTCAACTAGTTCAAATCTCATATATATACCTAATTAATATCTAGCTAATTCATCTAAAATTGACATTAATATTTAACATCTTTTCCATATAATTCATCTAACATTAACATTCTAACATTCTTATCTACGTAATTCATCTAACATTAATCTAAACAACAGAAAACAGAAAATAAGTAAAAAAAAATATGTGTGTGTGTGTGTGTGTGTATGTGTGTGTGTACGAACGGGGGGCAGCGGCGTACGGGCGGCGGCGCGAGACGGCGATGCGACGGGGACGGCACGACGACGGGCGGCGGGCCGGGGGCGACGGCGCGATCGAGACGGCGACGTAGTACGGGGCGGCGGCGACGGGCGGCGGGGGTGACGGCGGTGACGGTGACGACGGGCGGCGGGGGCGACGGCGGTGACGGCGACGACGGGCGGCGGGGGTGATGGTGCGCGGCGGGGCCACCGAGGGTGGCGCACGATGGGCGACGGCGCGGCGGCGGCGGCGATGTCTCGCGAAGAAGTTGGAGAAGAAGTGGTGGTCGATGAAACTAATTTTTTCGTAAGTGCCATATATATAGGAGGGGCCTTTAGTACCGGTTGGAGCCACCAACCGGTACTCAAGGCCAATTTTTGCCAGGTCAAGCGGCGGGAAACGGCCCCCTTTAGTACCGCTTCGTGGCTTGAACCGGTACTAAAGGCCCTGCATTAGTACCGGTTGGAGCCTCCAACCGGTACTAATGGTTGTGCGCTGCCACCGGCGGTGCACAATGTTTAGTCCCACCTCGCCGAGCGAAGAGCAGCCGCACTGGTTTATAAACCCAGCCGCGGCTGCTCCTTCGAACTTCTCTATGTAGCAGGTTTCTGGGCCTAACTATGGCGCGCTGCCCTGTGAGCCTGCTGGCCCTTCTGGGCCTGAATTTTCAAACCCTAGGTCTGGCAGGCCCACTGGACAGCGCCCAACAATTTTTTATATAGTTTTTTTCTTTTCTGCATTATTTATTTTTTCTATTTATTTTTGAGTAAATTTTTATATAGTTTTTGTCTTTACTGTTTTATTTATTTTCTTCTATTTATTTCTGAGTAGTTTTTTTACTGTATTTAGTTTCTTTGTGAATATAACAATTTTTTATATAGTTTTTTTCTTTTCTGCATTATTTATTTTCTTCTATTTATTTTTGAGTAATTTTTTATATAGTTTTTATCCTTTCTGTTTTATTTATTTTCTTCTATTTATTTCTGAGTAGTTTTTTTGCTGTATTTAGTTTCTCGTCCGAAACCCTGATACTCCGAAAGAGATTGCCAGAACGTGTTGGAAATTGATGACGTCGCTTTGAATGCTGCATACTGAACGCAAAAATAGGCCGGAGTTCAAATAAGTTTAAAAAACATTGAAGTGCCCGTGTAACAGATGAGTTCTCGTCCGAATCCCTGATACTCCGAAAAAGATTGTCCAGTTTGTACACGAGGTGCGTCCAGTTTTCGCCGTGACCCTCTCTACTCTTTTGCACACGCTATGCGGGTAAAATGATGATACCATGCCAAGTTCCAACATTTTCAGAGTTCATTTTGTAGTGCTTTTCAATTTCACTGTCATTTAGCTCTCTAAGCAAATCGGTAAATGACTGAAAAACAGCAAATGATGTCAGAACGTGTTGGAAATTGATGACGTCGCTTTGAATGATGCATACTGAACGCAAAAATATGCTGGAGTTCAAATAAGTTTAAAAAAACATTGAAGTGCCCGTGTAACAGATTGGTTCTCGTCCGAAACTCTGATACTCCGAAAGAGATTGTCCAGTTTGTACACGAAGTGCGTCCAGTTTTCGCCGTGACCCTCTCTACTCTTTTGCACATGCTATGCGGGTGAAATGATGATACCATGACAAGTTCTAACATTTTCAGAGTTCATTTTATAGTGATTTTCAATTTCACCGTCATTTAGCTCTCTAAACAAATCGGTAAATGACTGAAAAACAGCAAATGATGTCAGAACGTGTTGGAAATTGATGACGTCGCTTTGAATGATGCATACTGAACGCAAAAATAGGCTGGAGTTCAAATAAGTTTAAAAAACATTGAAGTGCCCGTGTAACAGATGAGTTCTCGTCCGAAACTCTGATACTCCGAAAGAGATTGTCCAGTTTGTACACGAGGTGCGTCCAGTTTTCGCCGTGACCCTCTCTACTCTTTTGCACATGCTATGCGGGTGAAATGATGATACCATGCCAAGTTCTAACATTTTCAGAGTTCATTTTGTAGTGATTTTCAATTTCACCGTCATTTAGCTCTCTAAACAAATCGGTAAATGACTGAAAAACAGCAAATGATGTCAGAACATGTTGGAAATTGATGACGTCGCTTCGAATGCTGCATACTGAACACAAAAATAGGCTGGAGTTCAAAAAAGTTTAAAAAACATTGAAGTGCCCGTGTAACAGATGAGTTCTCGTCCGAATCCCTGATACTCCGAAAGAGATTGTCCAGTTTGTACACGAGGTGCGTCCAGTTTTCGCCGTGACCCTCTCTACTCTTTTGCACATGCTATGCGGGTGAAATGATGATACCATGCCAAGTTCCAACATTTTCAGAATTCATTTTGTAGTGATTTTCAATTTCACCGTCATTTAGCTCTTTAAACAAATCGGTAAATGACTGAAAACAACAAATGATGTCAGAACGTGTTGAAAATTGATGACGTCGCTTTAAATGCTGCATACTGAACGCAAAAATAGGCTGAAGTTCAAAAAAGTTTAAAAAACATTAATTATCGTAAAAAATACATTGATTATCAATGATCTTTTTGTGTACAATCTGAATTGTCAATATGAGTTCTCGACGGTTTAGAAGCCGTTGAAGACTCATATTGCGACCACAAATTCTACACATAGAGTTCAATGAAGACCAAGTGCTTGTGATAGTTTAAGAAGTAACATATTTAAGATGGTAAAAATCTTGCTAGGGGAGCGAGGTGGGACTAAAAACAACCTGCCATAATTTCTTTACTACCGGTTCGTGCCACGAACCGTTATTAAAGGGGCTGGCCGGGCCCCAGCCTCTTTAGTACCGATTCATGGCATGAACCGGTACTAAAGGTTCGCGCCGAACCGGTACTAAAGATCTCCTCCCGCCTAACCGTTTGAACCGGCACTAATGGACACATTAGTGCCGGCTCAAATGCAAACCGGCACTAATGTGTCTCACATTTAACCCTTTTTCTACTAGTGGTATTACCACAAGTCCTGCTCCGAAGCACATCTGCACATGAGTTTTTTTTTTGTGATCTGCACATGAGCTATCTTGGCATGTCGGCCGGCTAGCTACCTGCATGCGTGACTACACGCACTAGTGACGTTCGTGCAAGTGACTCTGTCTCGTTGCTCAAAAACATCAACAAGATGCTACACCTACATGAATATTGCTACCGAACATGTTTACAGTGAGACGTAGCTTCTTTCCAACACAAAACTTCAGCCTGTCATATATAACTAACGCCCCGTTTAACAGCAAAATATTCTTTAAGTATTCTTACATTACCATAGTTTTTTTAATTACCATGGCTTAATTATTGTGAGCTAAAGGGTCGGTCGCCTACAATTCTAATACTTGTGGTGCTGTCAGCAAAACAATTAGTGTCATTGATATTATCAATTAAGTAGAAAGAAAAGGAAAAATAATAAAACAAATAATGACAAAAATTGCACACAGTTTACACAAAAATTGCTCATTTTTATAATATGCAAGAAGAAGCATATAATATTGAAGTTTCCTTAGAAAGAAGTTTCTAAGCAGGAATGAATTGGTGGCATTGATATTACCAGTAAAGAAGAAAGAAAATAAAAATACAAAAATCATAATAATGAAGTTTTTAAAGGAAGAATGAAATTAGTAGAATTGTATTACCCGTTCAAAAGAAAGAAAATAAAATAAAATAAAAACTAAAAAATCAAAATAATTAAGTTTCCTCAGAAATAATAAATTAGTGGCATTGATATTATCATTTCAGAAGAAATAAAATGAACAATAATAATAATAATAATAATAGTAATAATAAAGTTATCTACGTAAGAATACATTAATGGCATTGGTACTACCCTTTCAGAAGAACAAAATGAAAAAAACTTTATTTATTTAAATAATCAAGTGTTTTAAAGAAGACCGAATTAGTGGCATTGCTATTATCCTTAAAGAAGAAATAAAATGTAAACAAACTAATGTCAGAATTTGCACACAATTTATCAATTTTTTTTCTCTGGAAGTAATTACATTTGTATTACCCTTTAAGGAGAAGAAAAATGAAATAAAAATTGAACAATATCAAAATAATGAAGTTTTCTATGGCAAAATCATTTAGTGGCATCGATATTACGCTTTAAGAAGAAAGAAAAGAAAAGAAAGAACAAATGTCAAAATTTCCACATGTTGCACAGAATTTGTGTTTTTTGTAATATACAAGAATAAACATATAATAGTGATTTTTGTAAAAAAAGAAATGGTTCCTAAGAAGGAATTTACTAGTGTAATTGGGTTTACCCCTGAAGAAAAAGGCAAACAAGCACAGCCCAACAATTAGCATAGGCTAGGAAAAAATGCAGCACGAATATCGAAGCGATAATCAACGGCCAAGAAATTGACTGATCAAAATTTAAAATTCAGGCAACTTACAAGTAGCTAATATGAAAGAAATAAAGAAAGAGTACGCGCACTCTGTCGATGCTGATTAAGTGCGTGCATGCATCCATCAATCTAGCTTTTTTTCTTTGCGGGGATCCATCAATCTAGCTGCACGGTTTAGTTTCGGGTCTGCTCTGGTTTCTTTAGCAAAAAGGAAATTTTTTTTAGGGAAGTCAAGGATTTATATATCTCCCTAGTGCACATTCTTATTAAGATTATCTCAAAAGGTGCTAGCAATTTGGCTTCAACACTTCATCCCAGATCCTATTCATCATATATATGGAGTCAGTATTTATTAGGGGTGGATTCATTACTATCGAAAATTTCATCCTTGCCTCTGAGATGGTTCAAACAGCGGTTAAGAGGAAGCCATCAATGATGGTCCTAAAATTAGACTTCCAAAAGGCTTTGCGAAGCGGGCGTTGCAGTTGCAGCCTTTGGTGGATCTGGATGAGTACGTCTCCGGTTCGGCGCATGCTGCTGTGTCGCCATGGAGGGTGCGGGGCGCCTTCAGCGTGGCTTGGTGGCTCCCAGCGACGCGGCGGCTTCCAGCTGTGGCTGCACGGTGGCTCCCGGCTCGACTTCCTAGGCAGTTCCTACTCCATTGAGGTTCGTCTCGGCGCGCGTCTGCTGCCTATGGTGGCAGCTGCCCCGGTGCTGTGGGCGCGGGACAGCAAATCCGTCGGTTGGGAGCTAGCGTGGAGCTGACTACGCGACATGGTAGCGATCCAGTTGGTTGTGAGTTGGGGAGGAGATGCGCCCGATGAAAATCAAGCTCCGACTTCGGTCTTGGTTGGCGATGACAGGGTTTTATGCCGTTATCTTGTTGAAGGCATCATCGCTGCCACAATTGGAACTCAAATTCGTATTGTCATATGGGGATCGGGTCCGAAGGAAGTCATTGGTATTGTACATTGTAACATTTGGCCTTGAGTAATACAAGCATTTTTTTTATCACCAGAGTTTTGACTGGGGATGCTTATTCGACATTCTTCATCACCGGGATTTCCCTAGGAAGTGGATTAGATGGCCCAGACGCAGGTTCTCATGGCCCATCCTTCGCATTCTGGTTGCTCATATTGTTCAACACACATGTATAAATAAAACCTCTCAACGACGGACAACTCGTCCATCCGATATCTATACCTAATAATAAAGGGACTATTGTTTCTTGCGGTATGTCACGGAAATTGCCTCAAAAGTTGCAAAATATTACCCACTGATGCCATCTATAAGTAATAAAAGCCATTTCAGACACAGGAATCCCTCGCCTGTGCTGGCCCATGCAGTGGGGACCTCCTATACTGCGCTCTGCGCGCTGGAAGAAGAGCAGCGTGCCTGTTTGGGCCGGCTCATCTCCGGGCAGCCTGTTTTTTAAATTTCGCTTTTTATTTTCTATTTTTTCCTTTTGGTTTTTTCAACTTTAATAATTTCGGACTCCAAACAAGTTATAAAATTTATGCAAAATGAGAATTTTGAAATAAAATGTTTGTGGATTAAAAAAATGTTTGCGCTTTTATCAAAAAAGTTTGCTTATTCAAAAAATCTTCGCAATTTTGGAAACAAAATTTCAAGAATTCAAAAAATGTTCGTGATTTTCTACAAAGTTTGTGTATTAAAAAATGTTAACAATATTTCATCAATTCAGAAAATTTTCATGAATGGAAAAATATCCTAAAAATTCAAAAAACAAATTATGACTTACAAAATAGTTTATTCAATCGTAAAATGTTCACTGATTCAGAAAATGATCTTGCATTTCAAAAAATGTTCGTTAAATAAAAAAAATGTTCGTTAAATAAAAAAAATCTTCATGAATTTCAAAAACTATTCCACCAATTTCCAAAACAATGTTCATCCACTCTAGAAATGTTCGCCGATTCAAGTACATTGTTAAAAAAACGTTCACAACTTTGGAAAAATGTTTGCGAATAGTAATATTCATGAATTTAAAAAAAAATTCAAAAATTTGTAAAAGTGTTCATGAATTTGAAAAATGTTCACGACTTCAAATATGTTCACGAGTTTAAAAAAACGTTCATGATTTCACGAAATTCCGAGTGATAGTTTATCTTGGTGAAGCAGGAAAATGTGATCATGGCCATTGAAGATTATGATTTTTTTTTTCACGTTGCAATGCACGAATCCTTTTGCTATAGAAAATCAAGGGCTATTCCCAGTTTTACTGTACACAGCGACACACTTTTGCTCTTACATGGCATGGCACCACTCATGAAGCACGTGTTTTTTTATGGTAATACGTGTCTCATTTATATCATAAAGAACAAAGTACAAGTCACATAAACATGTGTGATGAAGCAAATTTTGACGGCCTTTTCGGTATTCTCTTATAAGGACCGAAGATAAACTGTCATCATAAAAGTAGCTAGCTTGGTACAACAGAGATTTGGGTATCCGGGAGCCCAATAGAGCTTTTTTACTCTGCAAAAAGAAAACTAGACTCGTTTCTTTTGCACAACAGAGCGCTTCTGCCTTTTCAATCCGAGCAGTAGCAGGCATCGACTCCTTTTATTAGAAAAGAAGGATTACCCCGGCCTCTGTATCAGAATGATGCATGTGGTCCCTTTATTAAACAAAGTATCCAAAAGGACTATACAGAACAAGCTCATATAGTGTTGAAAAAGTAATGAACAAAGTAAAATATGCCACAACCGGCGAAAATAGGACTAGATGACTAAACATCTATCCTATTACTGGACCGCCATCCAAACCGATTGTAGACATCCCGAGCTACCATCTCCCATCGGGTAGACCCAGTAACCAAAGGCTCACTGGCTTCCACAGGAGTGAGTAACAACCACGTACGGATCCAAGCAGTGGCCTTGTAAATAACCTACAAATTTTTTATACGAGTTTGTCTGTTAAAAACCATATCATTTCTACAGTTCCATATAGTCCAAAGTAATGCACATGCTTCTATCCGAATATATCTCGCAATATTTGTCTCTACTCCATTTAGCCACGTTCCAAATAATGTGTGAATACTATTTGAAGGGGTGATATTAAAGGCTATTTATAAAGTATTCAACTCTGTGATTCCAACTGTCATGAATAGAGCATGCATGCAAGTAGGTAACACACTAACACGTAACATAATGGTGTTTACAGTTTGCATCATGTCTCATGGGAGAAAAGGTTATCATATCATCTGTAGACATCCTCCTAATCACAAATAATATACATATGAGCATCATACAGTACTAACTAGAGGCAGACTAGACTCCAATCTATCCCAAATAAGATACGAGTTCACGAACTCACTGTCATGGCAGGGTACCACGGTTAGAACCATACAGACAATGCATTAACTACCAGTATCTCTACACTTAAAGAGGGAGTTGTTCATCGTTCGTTCGTACCCTCCCCACTCCCTCATCGGTCGAAGGAAGTCAACCATCAATCCCAGCCCCCACTGATTTTCTTTTCTTTATTCTTACTCCGGTTTTCTCTCAATTACCCCCGCTCATCCGGTTCTTTCCCGAGTTTATTGCCCACGATCACTCCTCTCCCACTTCCCCATCGTTCCCAAGTTTGTTGTCCACGATCGACACCCTTCCTGATGTTTTCCCCGCCCTTCCATCACGATGTTCTCTTCCACCAAAACCAATATAGGGTTCTAGCACCTACAACCATTCCCGCCGCTGCCGTGCACTACGTCTACATCGGGGGTGAGTGGAAATCCATGGGGGCGCGGTGAAGGCTAAGTCGATTAAAAAGGGCAGGTGCTCCTGAAAACGAAACCTTAAGAACCAAACTTGACGCATGATGGATGCTCCTGAAACTGATAGGCTAATTGTATTTTTTCCTAACTTAATTCATAACCCGGTCATAGTTATTGGCAACTCCTGGTGCTGTATGTTCTCTTGTTGTGGGCTTCCTCCTCCGACCCCACCTAACACAATGCAAGTTGCACTTTAAGTTTAAATATGCATTTCATGCTTGCCAATCCAGATAGTGATTAAAAGTTTGGAGGAAAGTAATTCTGTGGTTGGATTTATATAGGACGAGGGGAAATGCTTCTACTTCAAAACCTCCAAACTTCTTTCCTCCTACAAATGGTTAATTTGATTCTATATAGCAAATTAAGAGAGACATAAAATGAACACATGTATTCAAAAATTTACTACATACATACATATACCTAAGGGGTGGGCGTGGCCCTAACCCATTTGATGTCCTCGCAAGTTTCCCTACAAGGGCCGATCACATTAATCTGGAAGCTTTTTCCTTGGTTGTTTCAAGCTTCCGAAGTGTATCTTTATATTTCCGCATTCCAGAGTTAGGCCACCCCTCCATAACACCACAACAAAGTGTGGTGCAGGGAACTAGGAGTTCCTTGGGGCCCTTACTTTTGCATCCAGTTTCTATCATTTAATCAAACACTCGTCAATCTTAGTAAACATTGTGACTTTGACATTGCGATAGCATATTTTGACACTTCTTTTCTTATCCGAAAAATTCTGAAAACCGTTCTTTATGGACCTTTTGCTTAAATTGAGCTCTATTAGGTTTCCCATACCCTCAAATCCGTGTAACTTCCTTCAACCCCTCCCTGAACGGGATTGGGGATCATCAAAACATTAATCAAATGATTGCATAAATCCTTCAGGGTCATCGTCATCGGGGATTATAAACCCTCATATGTAAAGGTTGTCGTTTCTTATAACAAATATGATTTTACCATCTCCAAAAAATTGTTGTTATTTGTATACAAAGAGATACGTTGATGCTAAACTTTTATAAATTTTCAATTATTTGGTTAGCATGATTAACCATGTAAGAATGTGGCTAACATGGCTTTGTTATGTGTAAAAAATAATTTGCAGTTATTTTTTGTTTTTGTTTTTGAGATATTGCTCCTTAGAATGTACTACCTCCGTCCCAAGATAAGTGTCTCAACTTTGTACTAACTTTAGTACAAAGTTGTACTAAGGTTGAGACACTTATTTTGGGATGGAGGGAGTATTTAATTAGATCCAATCCTAAATTGTACGAAATATTGAAAAGGAAAAGGATTCATGCCTCCATGGATTAAATTGTGACATTTTCATGAGGTCTTGTGTGTGTGACATCCTTAAATACTTTAGTAGAAATCTTTAGAGTGTTTGTGATTGTCTTAGTAGTAGCTTCTAGTGTATCGTTCGATATAAGTATTATGTTGCTGAAAGATTATTTGTTCCTTTGAAGTCTAAATATGATCTTTAGGACAAAAATCTGGAAATTGTTGAAAGAATCCAGCATGTTTGTAAAAACATTTATTTGTTTATGAATATTTGTGTCGTCGATTAAAAATTATACTGCTTTGGATACACTCTTGTTTACCAAAAGATTGTTTATGACTATAAAAAAGGTTCACGTATACTAAGTAAAATAGGTATTTATGCATATCAAAACAATTGATCATGTATGTAAAAATAAAAGTTGATTACCTTAAAAAAGAAGTATTCACGCCCCTCGGAAAGGGAATGTATTTACCTCCATAGGGAAGTAAGTAAAAATAAATTCAGAAAGATGGTCATAAAATACGGGAGAAAATGAAAAGAAAAAAGAACTACGAGAAGGAAAAAGACTACAAAATGAGTAGCAACCATTTTTATTATTTTCGAAAAAGGGTTGACCCTAGCCTCTGTGTCATTATGATGCACATAACCATCTTTATTAAACAAGTAGCAAGCCAGACTTTGGACCTACTCTTTGCATCCCGCCGCAGGGGCTCTCGCTTAGGAAGAAGCGTGCTCTCTTCTACGACATGGTGATCCATGTTTGTTCGGTGTAGGAGTTCATGGCTCCACCTTCCCAGAGTTTTGACGATGATCCTATGCAAGGTTTCTTCGGTCCTACGGCAAAGGATAGTGGCTCCGATGGGAGATTTGAGTGGAGGCTACCATGGACATCGCCGCTGTTGCCGCCTCCAAGTGCTGCCCTTGAGTGCTTTGCCGGTGGCCGTCGTTGGGCTGTTTTGGAGCATGGCACCTCCTCTGAGGCATCAGTCGTTGTGACCGCCGTGGTGAGATTTATAAATGTTCAAGATTTTAGATCGGATTATTAATGCGAACTTTATAAATGTGCTTAATCGGCATGATTTAATCTATCATTCTCATATACATACAATCTCAAGATGATGCCTCATCGAATGTCTTCCTTCGATCGATTTTGTACGAGAATTTCCTCTTCACCTTACATTGTTCAACCTAGGTCTTCTAGGCACGTCGCTAAGTTTTTTCTCACATGATGGTACCACTGATTGATTAAACATCATTACCTTGGTGCTACCTGGGTGGACATAAAAACAGAAATTTCAGACCTGGGGCATGCAAAAAAAAATATGCATGCAAAATTGTTGGGCCTCCCGTTCGCACGCTTAGTGGGCTTGAATGGGCCAAGAAGGGTGGAGGCAATTATGTGAAGGTAGAGGAAATTGCACAAACCACCTACTTTTGGTGCTAGTGTTGCATAAAACACCTACTTTACAAGTTTGTTGCACAAAACACCGTATATTGGGGTTAATTCATTGCAGCTAGGTCTAATCCATCATTTAGGTGTGTTGACATGATTCCTGACAAGTGGGTCCAGTTTGTAAGGCACCGGTGGCAAAAAAAAGGCCACATTAGCAGCCAACTAGAACTGTCAATATCTCACAATTATTTGCTCTAGTTGAGCTGAATTTTTCCGAGAATACTAGTGAGTGCATTTATGATTTATTGAATTATTTTTGCATTTTTAAGTTAAAATTTGAACAAAAAAATTGAACGAGCCAACAAATATTGCAAATATCTCACAATCCGTTGGCCCAAATGACCTGCGTTTTTTCCAGAGTAGTACTGGCTACATGTGTGATTTACTGGAATTGTTTTGCATTTTTTTTGTTGGATTTAAGGTTGGGGCCCTTAAGAAACTAGAAGATATTGTTGTGTACGCTTCAGAACAGTGCATCCCTGTTTCTGTTGACTTTGGACGCGGTTCAGTTCGAAGAGGCAATCAACTATTAGGAGACTGTCAACCAACGTAGTGCTGAGGGGAACTATTTACTCAAGATGGTTGACGAAAGTATCCGCGTGGGCGCTCTTCTCCATGGCCACCAACATAACGCTTGGGGATGGCGCTCTGACGAGCTTCTGGCACGACCGATGGCTGAATGGACAATGCCCCAAGACAATCGCCCCAACACTATATCAAATATCGGTTCGCAAAAACAGGACGGTTAAGGAGGCGATGACATGGGCGTCATGGCTCGCGGATTTGGCGATGGGACTCACAGAACACATGGCACCCGAACTCGCAGAGCTGGCCGCATTACTGGATGCGGTCGACCTACATCCTGGTCAGCAGGACAGGATCTCTTGGCGTCTTTCGGCAGATGACGTCTACACTGCGAGCTTGAAGGCTCCATTCCCCTGAATGGCTTTGAGTTGATCTGGTCGGCCTGGGCCCCTGGGAAGTTTAGATTCTTCATTTGGACTGCAATCCTGGGAAAGGTTTTAACAGCAGATGCATTGCTCCGTCGCGGCTGGGAGAATTCCTACTTCTGCCCACTCTGTGAACGCAACTTAGAGACCCCCTTTCATCTTCTTGTGGAATGTCCTTGGGTCCGAGATATTTGGAGCTCTGTTGCAACGCTTACGAGCATCCCATCACTCAAGCCATCCACCCGGTCTGGTTGCACCAATATCAAGGAATGGATGTATACTTGCATCCAACAAGCACCGACAACAATAAAAAAGGGCACCTTATCGCTGGTACACCTCGTCTCCTGGGAGGTATGGCGAGAACGGAATAGGCGCCTGTTCTAGAAAGAGTTGATGCCCAAAGTAGTCCTAGTGCGCAAGATTGCAGATGAGATTCATCTTTGGAACATGGCCGGTGCCGGCATCCCTTATGATCCGGGTTGAGTAGATTGTTTCCTTTCCTCTTTTTCTTTTGCACCTAGTTCCATGTTTTCTGGTGCTTGCCTTTTGGCCTTCTCTGTACTTGTGCTTTCTCCCTGATCAATGAATTTGGCAAAGCTTATGCCAACATTCAAAAAAAAGTATCCGCGTGCTGGAGACTAGGTATACTCGCAATGCAAGAGGCGCGGAACATTTGCTGTGTCCAAAGCAGCTGGAGACGATAGACCCCTCGTCCGCTCAGTGGGCAGCTTTTCACCGCTTTGCTACCGGATAAACAGTCAATTAATCAAATAGCAATACATTTTTAAAAACTATTTATTGTACAAACATTGATGAGTTTTGTGAAGAAATTTTTATTTTTTGGATTTTTACTATTCATAACCAGAGCATTTGAGCTCAAGATTAGAATGCCACTTTCGGGTTAGGTGGTGTGTCTCGTAACTAGAATCTTAAGAAGCGCGATGTAGTCAAATGAACTTTAGACGCATGATTAGGAATACTCTGGGTGATTTAAGTTGGCATTGTCTTGCCATTCAAAGAGTAGATCAGAATTTCTCTATTAAAATTAACTCCAAAATTACAAATAGAAATGACACAATGCATGATTGCATATCAGGGATTTGCATTCGCAACCTGTTGCAAAGCAGTCCCTTTCTAAAAAACAATATAAGACACAAGCATTTCTCAAGATTTATCTTTGGTTAAGATCTTTTTTATGATACATGGATTAATTTTGTGATATAAATTGATATTGTTGTATTCATGCTTAAAATAACCTTGATTGTATTAAACAATCCATATATAACTAGATTTGTCTTCGTTCAAACTTGAATCTCGAAAACGTGTTTTCCTTATTATTTGCAATACAAGTACATAATTGAAGGCAATCATCTTGAATCATAATTGAAGGCAAGCATACATGCTTGGGCCTTCATGGGACTATACTAGGTTATGTCGCTGTGGGTCTACCCGGTGGGAGATGACCTTGTCATTAGCCCCTGAATTCGTCAGGGTCTTGAAATGAACATCAAGCAGACGGGAAGAGATCCTAATGGATTCTAAGAGCAAAGATTTCATGGCCTTAATTATTACGAACAAGTTTCATAAAATGTTTGATGATACACAATCGTCCCTCGGGAGAGGCTGACTAGTGATCCAACTGAGACTGACTAGTGATTCGACACTTTGGTTCCTAGAGAAAGGACCAAACCATGCCGCGGAAGGCACGCATCGAATTCGCCCCTTGTTTGTGACATCCCCAATGATACGACAATCTAAAAATAATGGATCATCGGTTTATAACCTTATAGAACTAACCTGCATAGAGTGAATGATCACTCGGATTTATCTTCGCACAATCGATTGGAAAGTGAGAAGACAAGTTCTTCTTTCTTTTATCACTTAGGAGCCATGCGAGATGAAAGTCTCATGCACGGTTTTGCATGAGAGAAAGAAGCGAGGAATCCTCTTTTCGACTCTGACTCCCGCACTCCAGTCGTTGCTTTTCTTTCTGATACTTCGAAAGTAGCTGCTTCAGCTTCAGCCACGCGAATTCTCGATATTCCTTTTTATTTCTCATCAAACGAATGTCATCTTCTTCTGGAAATCCTAGCTATTCTTAGCATGATTTTGGGGAATCTCCTTGCGTTTAGTTCAAGATTCTCTCAACTGAGATTAAAATTTCATCCGTCTGGAAGCAAACCGTCTCGTGACTTCTCTGGATGGACATCATAAATCTCAAGTTCCTTCTCCTCTGTTTTGAGGAGATGTCGGATCTAAAGATTAACTTTGATAAGAGTGAGATAGTTGTTGTGGGATTCTCAACCGAGGAACAACAACAGATTGCGGATAATTTCAACTGCAATCTGGCCTCATTTTCCATTACTTACCTGGGAATGTCGTTGGCCGACTGAAAGATCCTGATGAGCGACTTCGACCCGTTGGTGGGACGTGTGGCATCTCGGGCTGAGCCCTAGCGAGGACGGTTCACCTTCAAGGGGAGAAAATGGGTCCTCATTAGGGCTAACCTAGCAAGCCTTGAACGAAATATGCCCTAGAGGCAATAATAAAGTATTATATTTTTCCTTATATCATGATAAATGTCTATTATTCATGCTAGAATTGTATTAACCGGAAACATAATACATGTGTGAATACATAGACAAACAGAGTGTCACTAGTATGCCTCTACTTGACTAGCTCGTTAATCAAAGATGGTTATGTTTCCTAGCCATAGACATGAGTTGTCATTTGATTAACGGGATCACCTCATTAGGAGAATGACGTGATTGACTTGACCCATTCCGTTAGCTTAGCACCCGATCGTTTAGTATGTTGCTATTGCTTTCTTCATGACTTATACATGTTCCTATGATTATGAGATTATGCAACTCCCGTTTACCGGAGGAACACTTTGTGTGCTACCAAACGTCACAACGTAAATGGGTGATTATAAAGGTGCTCTACAGGTGACTCCAAAGGTACTTGTTGGGTTGGCGTATTTCGAGATTAGGATTTGTCACTCCGATTGTCGGAGAGGTATCTCTGGGCCCACTCGGTAATGCACATCACTATAAGCCTTGCAAGCATTGTGACTAATGAGTTAGTTGCGGGATGATGTATTACGGAACGAGTAAAGAGACTTGCCGGTAACGAGATTGAACTAGGTATCGAGATACCGACGATCAAATCTCGGGCAAGTAACATACCGGTGACAAAGGGAACAACGTATGTTGTTATGCGGTCTGACCGATAAATATCTTTGTAGAATATGTGGGAGCCAATATGGGCATCCAGGTCCCGCTATTGGTTATTGACCGGAGACGTGTCTCGGTCATGTCTACATAGTTCTCGAACCCGTAGGGTCCGCACGCTTAAAGTTACGATGACAGTTTTATTATGAGTTTATGTATGTTGATGTACCGAAGGAGTTCGGAGTCCCGGATGAGATCGGGGACATGACGAGGAGTCTCGAAATGGTCGAGATGTAAAGATCGATATATTGGATGACTATATTCGGACTTCGGAAAGGTTCCGAGTGATTCGGGTATTTTTCGGAGTACCGGAGAGTTACGGGAATACGTACTGGGCCTTATTGGGCCATACGGGAAAGAAGGAAAAGGGCCTCAAGGGTGGCCGCACCCCTCCCCTTGGTCTGGTCCGAATTGGACTAGGGAAGGGGGGCGCCCCCTTCCTTCCTTCTCTTTTTCCCTTCCTCTTTTCCTATTCCATATGGGAGGTGGAATCCTACTAGGACTAGGGAGTCCTAGTAGGACTCCACACTTGGTGCGCCCCCTCCTAGGGCCGGCCTCCTCCTCCCTTGCTCCTTTATATACGGGGGCAGGGGGGCACCCCAGAGAGACAACAATTGATCCTTGTGATCTCTTAGCCGTGTGCGGTGCCCCCTTCCACCATATTACACCTCGATAATACCGTTGCGGAGCTTAGGCGAAGCCCTGCGTCGATGGAACATCATCATCGTCACCACGTCGTCGTGCTGACGAAACTCTCCCTCAACACTCAGCTGGATCGGAGTTCGAGGGACGTCATCGAGCTGAACGTGTGTAGAACTCGGAGGTGCCGTACGTTCGGTACTTGATCGGTCGGATCGTGAAGACGTACGACTACATCAACCGCGTTGTGATAACACTTCCGCTGTCGGTCTACGAGGGTACGTGGACAACACTCTCCCCTCTCGTTGCTATGCATCACCATGATCTTGTGTGTGCGTAGGATTTTTTTTTGAAATTACTACGTTCCCCAACAGTGGCATCCGAGCCTGGTTTTATGCGTTGATGCTATGCACGAGTAGAACACAAGTGAGTTGTGGGCGATATAAGTCATACTGCTTACCAGCATGTCATACTTTGGTTCAGCGGTATTGTGAGATGAAGCGGCCCGGACCGACATTACGCGTACGCTTACGCGAGACTGGTTTCACCGTTCGGAGCACTCGTTGCTTAAAGGTGACTGGTGGGTGTCTGTCTCTCTCACTTTAGTTGAACCGAGTGTGGCTACGCCCGGTCCTTGCGAAGGTTAAAACAGCACCAACTTGACAAACTATCGTTGTGGTTTTGATGCGTAGGTAAGAACGGTTCTTGCTAAGCCCGTAGCAGCCACGTAAAACTTGTAAATACAAAGTAGAGGACGTCTAACTTGTTTTTGCAGGGCATGTTGTGATGTGATATGGTCAAGACATGATGTGATATAATGTGTTGTATGAGATGATCATGTTTTGTAACCGAGTTATCAGCAACTGGCAGGAGCCATATAGTTGTCGCTTTATTGTATGAGATGCTATCACCATGTAATAGTTTTACTTTATCACTAAGCGGTAGCGATAGTCGTAAAAGCAATTATTTGGCGAGACGACAACGATACTACGATGGAGATCAAGGTGTCGCGCCGGTGACGATGGTGATCATGAAGGTGCTTCGGAGATGGAGATCACGAGCACGGTGCTTCGGGGATGGAGATCACAAGCACAAGATGATGATGGCCATATCATATCACTTATATTGATTGCATGTGATGTTAATCCTTTATGCATCTTATCTTGCTTTGATTGACGGTAGCATTATAAGATGATCTCTCACTAAAATTTCAAGATAAAAGTGTTCTCCCTGAGTATGCACCGTTGCAAAAGTTCTTCGTGCTGAGACACCACATGTTAATCGGGTGTGATAGGCTCTACGTTCAAATACAACGGGTGCAAAACAGTTGCACACGCGGAATACTCAGGTTAAACTTGATGAGCCTAGCATATACAGATATGGCCTCGGAACACAGAGACCGAAAGGTCGAGCGTGAATCATATAGTAGATATGATCAACATAGTGATGTTCACCATTGAAACTACTCCATCTCACGTGTTAATCGGACATGGTTTAGTTGCTTTGGATCACGTAATCACTTAGATGATTAGAGGGATGTCTATCTAAGTGGGAGTTCTTAAGTAATATGATTAATTGAACTTAAATTTATCATGAACTTAGTCCTGATAGTGTTTTGCAAATTATGTTGTAGATCAATAGCTCGCGTTGTTGCTTCCCTATGTTTATTTTGATATGTTCCTAGAGAAAATTATGTTGAAAGATGTTAGTAGCAAAGATGCGGATTGGATCCGTGATCTGAGGATTATCCTCATTGCTGCACAGAAGAATTATGTCCTTAATGCACCGCTAGGTGACAGACCTATTGCAGGAGTAGATGCAGACATTATGAACGTTTGGCTAGCTCAATATGATGACTACTTGATAGTTTAGTGCACCATGCTTAACGGCTTAGAATCGGGACTTCAAAGACGTTTTGAACGTCATGGACCATATGAGATGTTCCAGGAGTTGAAGTTAATATTTCAAGCAAATACCCGAGTTGAGAGATATGAAATCTCCAACAAGTTCTATAGCAAAAAGATGGAGGAGAATCGCTCAACTAGTGAGCATGTGCTCAGATTGTCTGGGTACTACAATCGCTTGAATCAAGTGGGAGTTAATCTTCCAGATAAAATAGTGATTGACAGAATTCTCTAGTCACCATCACCAAGTTAGTAGAACTTCGTGATGAACTATAGTATGCAAGGGATGACAAAAGTAATTCACGAGCTCTTCGTGATGCTGAAATCGACGGAGGTAGAAATCAAGAAAAACATCAAGTGTTGATGGTTGACGAGACCACTAGTTTCAAGAAAAGGGCAAAGGGAAGAAGGGGAACTTCAAAAAGAACGGCAAGCAAGTTGTTGCTCAAGTGAAGAAGCCTAAGTCTGGTCCTAAGCCTGAGACTAAGTGCTTCTACTGCAAAGGGACTGGTCACTGGAAGCGGAACTACCCCAACTATTTGGTGGATAAGAAGGATGGCAAAGTGAATACAGGTATATTTGATATACAGATTATTGATGTGTACTTCACTAGTGTTTATAGCAACCCCTCGGTAATTGATACTGGTTCAGTTGCTAAGAGTAGTAACTCGAAACGGGAGTTGCAGAATAAACAGAGACTAGTAAAAGTGAACAAAGGTATATTTGATATATAGATTATTGATGTGTACTTTACTAGTGTTTATAGCAACCCCTCGGTAATTGATACTGGTTCAGTTGCTAAAGAGTAGTAACTCGAAAACAGGAGTTGCAGAATAAACAGGGACTAGTAAAAGGCGAGGTGACGATGTGTGTTGGAAGTAGTTCCAAGATTGATATGATCATCATCGCACACTCCCTGTACTTTCGGGATTAGTGTTGAAACTAAATAAGTGTTATTTGGTGTGCGTTGAGCATGAATATGATTTGATCATGTTTATTGCAATACGGTTATTCATTTAAGTTAGAGAACAATTGTTGTTCTGTTTACATGAATAAAACCTTCTATGGTCATACACACCAACGAAAATGGTTTGTTGGATCTCGATCGTAGTGATACACATATTCATTGAAGCCAAAAGATGCAAAGTTAATAATGATAGTGCAACTTATTTGTGGCACTGCCGTTTAGGTCATATTGGTGTAAAGCGCATGAAGAAACTCCATACTGATGGGATTTTGGAATCAATTGATTATGAATCACTCGATGCTTGCGAACCATGCCTCATGGGCAAGATGACTAAAACGCCGTTCTCCGGAACTATGGAGAGAGCAACAGATTTGTTGGAAATCATACATACAGATGTATGTGGTCCGATGAATATTGAGGCTCGTAGCAGGTATCATTATTTTCTGACCTTCACAGATGATTTGAGCAGATATGGGTATATCTACTTGATGAAACACAAGTCTGAAACATTTGAAAAGTTCAAAGAATTTCAGAGTGAAGTGGAGAATCATCGTAACAAGAAAATAAAACTTTCTACGATATGATCGCAGAGGTAAAATATTTGAGTTACGAGTTTGGCCTTCAGTTAAAACAATGTGAAATAGTTTCACTACTCACGCCACCTGGAACACCACAGTGTAATGGTGTGTCCGAACATCGTAACCGTACTTTATTAGATATGGTGCGATATATGATGTCTCTTACCGATCTACCACTATCGTTTTGGGGTTATGCATTAGAGACAACTACATTCACGTTAAATAGGGCACCATCAAAATCCGTTGAGACGACGCCTTATGAACTGAGGTTTGACAAGAAACCAAAGTTGTCGTTTCTTAGAGTTTGGGGTTGCGATGCTTATGTGAAAAAGTTTCATCCTGATAAGCTCAAACCCAAATCGGAGAAATGTGTCTTCATAGGATACCCAAAGGAGACAGTTGGGTACACCTTCTATCACAGATCCGAAGGCAAGACATTTGTCGCTAAGAATGGATCCTTTCTAGAGAAGGAGTTTCTCTCGAAAGAAGTGAGTGGGAGGAAAGTAGAACTTGATGAGGTAACTATACCTGCTCCCTTATTGGAAAGTAGTTCATCACAGAAATCTGTTCCTGTGACTTCTACACCAATTAGTGAGGAAGTTAATGATGATGATCATGTAACTTCAGATCAATTTACTACCAAACCTCGTAGGTAAACCAGAGTAAGATCCGCACCAGAGTGGTACGGTAATCCTGTTCTGGAGGTTATGTTACTAGACCATGATGAACCTACGAACTATGAAGAAGCAATGGTGAGCCCAGATTCCGCAAAATGGCTTGAGGCCATGAAATCTGAGATGAGATCCATGTATGAGAACAAAGTGTGGACTTTGGTTGACTTGCCCGATGATCGGCAAGCAATTGAGAATAAATGGATCGTCAAGAGGAAGACGGATGCTGATAGTAGTGTTACTATCTACAAAGCTAGAATTGTCGCAAAAGGTTTTCGACAAGTTCAAGGTGTTGACTACGATGAGAGTTTCTCACTCGTATCTATGCTTAAGTCTGTCTGAATCATGTTAGCAATTGCCGCCTTTTATGAAATATGGCAAATGGATAAACAAAACTGCATTCCTTAATGGATTTATTAAAGAAGAGTTGTATATGATGCAACCAGGAGGTTTTGTCAATCCTAAAGGTGCTAACAAAATATGCAAGCTCCAGCGATCCATCTATGGACTGGTGCAAGCATCTCGGAGTTGGAATATACACTTTGATAAGTTGATCAAAGGATATAGTTTTATACAGACTTGCGGTGAAGCCTGTATTTACAAGAAAGTGAATGGGAGCACTACAACATTTATGATAAGTATATGTGAATGACATATTGTTGATCGGAAATAATGTAGAATTATTCTGTAAAGCATAAAGGAGTGTTTTGAAATGAGTTTTTCAAAGAATGACCTCGGTGAAGCTGCTTACATATTGAGCATCAAGATCTATAGAGATAGATGAAGACGCTTGATAAGTTTTTCAATGAGTACATACCTTAACAAGATTTTGAAGTAGTTCAAAATAGAACAGTCAAAGAAAGAGTTCTTGCCTGTGTTACAAGGTGTAAAATTGAGTAAAGACTCAAAGCCCGACCATGGCAAAAGATAGAAAGAGAATGAAAGTCATTCCCTATGCCTTGGCCATAGGTTCTATAAAGTATGCCATGCTGTGTACCAGATCTATTGTATACCCTACGCTGTTTTTGGCAAGGGAGTACAATAGTGATCTAGGAGTAGATCACTGGACAGCGGTCAAAATTATCCTTAGTAGAATAAGGATATGTTTCTCGATTATGGAAGTGACAAAAGGTTCGTCATAAAGGGTTACGTCGATGCAAGTTTTGACACTAAATCTAGATGACTCTAAGTCTCGGTCTAGATACACATTGAAAGTGGGAGCAATTAGCTAGAGTAGCTCCGTGCAGAGCATTATAAACATAGAAATTTATAAAATACTTACGGATCTGAATGTGACAGACCCGTTGACTAAAATTATCTCACGATCAAAACATGATCACACCTTAGTACTCTTTGGGTGTTAATCACATAGTGATGTGAACTAGATTATTGACTCTAGTAAACCCTTTGAGTGTTAGTCACATAGAGATGTGAACTATGGGTGTTAATCACATGGTGATGTGACTTATTGATGTTAAATCACATGGCGATGTGAACTAGATTATTGACTCTAGTGCAAGTGGGAGACTGAAGGAAATATGCCCTAGAGGCAATAATAAAGTATTATATATTTCCTTATATCATGATAAATGTTTATTATTCATGCTAGAATTGTATTAACCGGAAACATAATACATGTGTGAATACATAGACAAACAGAGTGTCACTAGTATGCCTCTACTTGACTAGCTCGTTAATCAAAGATGATTATGTTTCCTAGCCATAGACATGAGTTGTCATTTGATTAACGGGATCACCTCATTAGGAGAATGACGTGATTGACTTGACCCATTCCGTTAGCTTAGCACCCGATCGTTTAGTATGTTGCTATTGCTTTCTTCATGACTTATACATGTTCCTATGACTATGAGATTATGCAACTCCCGAATACCGGAGGAACACCTTGTGTGCTATCCTTCCTTCCTTCTCTTTTTCCCTTCCTCTTTTCCTATTCCATATGGGAGGTGGAATCCTACTAGGACTAGGGAGTCCTAGTAGGACTCCACACTTGGTGCGCCCCCTCCTAGGGCCGGCCTCCTCCTCCCTTGCTCCTTTATATACGGGGGCAGGGGGCACCCTAGAGAGACAACAATTGATCCTTGTGATCTCTTAGCCGTGTGCGGTGCCCCCTTCCACCATATTACACCTTGATAATACCGTTGCGGAGCTTAGGCGAAGCCCTGCGTCGGTGGAACATCATCATCGTCACCACGCCGTCGTGCTGACGAAACTCTCCCTCAACACTCGGCTGGATCGGAGTTCGAGGGACGTCATCGAGCTGAACGTGTGTAGAACTCGGAGGTGCCGTACGTTCGGTACTTGATCGGTCGGATCGTGAAGACGTACGACTACATCAACCGCGTTGTGATAACACTTCCGCTGTCGGTCTACGAGGGTACGTGGACAACACTCTCCCCTCTCGTTGCTATGCATCACCATGATCTTGTGTGTGCGTAGGAAGTTTTTTTTGAAATTACTACGTTCCCCAACAAGCCTTCCCATGTATATGATGGGGATGTATATCCTACCGGAGGGCGTCCATGGATCCTTTGATAAGGAGCTTGCTGGGTTCTTCTGGCAGGCCGCCAATGGGCGCCAGAAATATCACGTGGTCAAGTGGGCGGACATTTGTATGCCTAAGGGCCAGGGTGGCCTGGGCATTGTGGCCTCCCGTCATCTGAGCTTCGCGCTCATGTTGCGATGGGTGTGGAGGATATTGCGTGGAGAGGGTGGCTTATGGCTACAGCTCATTCATAACATGTTCTCGCTCAGCAGGATCACAATTTTGGCGATCCATCCAAAGGATCAAGGAGGACATCCGTTTAGACATTTCCTTCTCAAAAGGGAATGGGGACGGGACCCAATTTTGGTTTGACCCGTCGTTGGGTTCTGAACCTCTGAAAACGAGCTTCCCCAGCTTGTTTATATGATTTGTGATAACCTCAATGGACTAAACCCTCCGGTTTATATAGACATCGGAGGGGCCTAGGGTTATACAAAGTCGGTTAACAGAGAAAGGAAACTATTTGAGTTATTTGATGTTTGGCAACAATGATTGGTGTTGCTAATATTGATCTGAGCTACACGAACATTTTTCAGTTCATGTAAATTTGAATCGTTGAACATGTTGCTATCTGAATTCTGAAATGATCAAACATGGTCTTTCATTCGTCATACAGGACATCACCGAGTACTTTAAGCTAGTTGTAGGAATAACATAGTTTACAACGCTGGTGTGCAAATTAAAGGTTCTAATACAGTTTATGTATCCAGATATTTTGAGTCATGCTGATTAATGTACTTCACATATTTGTTTTTAAGCTAAGAGCTCCTAATAATCGTTTATCCTCTGTGTAGTTGCTATTTCAGTGATAGCTCCTAATAAGTGGCTCCTAAGATGTATTGTCAGGAGTTGTCTCTCGACGATGAGATTAGGTATATAGCTTCTTGCATAGTTTTTTTGTTAGTATCATTTTCTCTAGATTTGGTTAGCTTATAGAGCTAAGAGATAATATGGTAAGAAGTTTCTATCAAGTGGTTGAACTCCATTTCTCAAGGTCATTTAGGTAAGAAAGCGTCATTGTACTGCAACCAATAACATAAAACTGGATTATCTAATGGGTAATGAAACTAGCATTTTCCCTATTTATGATGGTCGAGATCATTACTCATTTGTGCTATGTAACCTTATTTCACTTCTAGAATTGTCCAAAATTTTCATACTTCAGTACAGGTTCACCTATCGTATCCTTTTTAGAATCCATCTTATATGAGTACATTTTGTTTATCACGTGACACATGTAAATCTAGAAGAATGGTTGATTCTTGTTATGAACTATCTTCCAGCTTTGTGTTATGCTCAGTTTGTATGTTAGGTACTGAACTATGGATGGTTTGGTTTGAGCAGCTCCATTTTACAGATATCATAAAATAGAAATTTCATTATCATCTGAATGCAGTAGTATTGAGTTTAATGGTCAGTAAATGATCCCTTGTTTCATTTTAGTTAATGTTTGTGTCGTGAAAGACAGAGTTACAAATCTACATGAGTACAAAGGGTTTGGAATTCAAAATTGAGAAAGATCTAGATAATGTAGGTTTATTTCTGTTGGCGTGAAGATAATTGATTTTACTTCATTTATCTCCTCTAGACGTGAGGTGTTTTTCTTTTTGCCGGCTATTAAAGATTTTGAACATGCTCAAACTATATCAAATCCAATAAGAGTGAACAAGCTACACACTTCTCTTGACCCTCCCACCCCCTTGGGTACTTTTGTACCAGGTATGCAACATAGTAATTGAACGCGGATCTAGATTGCTTAATTTATGACTTTATGATGGTGGGTGGTTTGATCTCAGGTGCTTAGATGTTTGGTGTATTTGAACAAAATATTCTACCATAGTTTTGTAGTTGAGCAAACTGAAATTTTCCTATTGACTACTGTTGAAGTGTTAAATTATTGTCTTTGTTGGGGAACATAGTATTTCAGAAATTTCCTACGATCACACAAGATCTATCTAGGAGAAGCATAGCAATGAGCGGGAAGAGTGTGTCCACATACCCTCGTAGACCGAAAGAGGAAGCGTTTATCAACGCGGTTGATGTAGTCGAACGTCTTCACGATCCGACCAATCCTAGCACCGAACGTACGGCACCTCCGTGTTCAGCACACGTTCAGCTCGATGACGTCCCTTGTACTCTTGATCCAATTGAGGCCGAGGGAGAGCTCCGTCAGCAGGACGGCATGGCGACGGTGATGATGAAGTTACCGGCGCAGGGCTTCGCCTAAGCACTACGATGATATGACCGAGGTGTGTAACTGTGGAGGGGGACACCGCACACGGCTAAGAGAAACTTTGATGTGCTATTGGGGTGCCCCCTGGCCACGTATATAAAGGAGGGGAGGGAAGAGGTGGCCGGCCCAAGGGGGGCGCGCCAGGTGTGGGGAATCCTACCTGGACTCCCTAGTCCAAGTAGGATTACCCTCCTCTTTCCTATTCCTAGTAGGAGAAGGAGGGAACGAGGAGGAGGGGAGAAGGAAGGAGGGGGCACCCCCCTCCTAGTCCAATTCAGACCAGCCCATGGGGGGGCGACCACCCCTTGAGGCCCTTCTCTCCTTTCCCGTATGGCCCACTACTTCCCCCGACGAATTCCTGTAACTCTCCGGTACTCCGAAAAATACCCGAATCACTCGGAACCTTTTCGATGTCCGAATATAGCCTTCCAATATATCGATCTTTACCTCTCGACCACTTCGAGACTCCTCGTCATGTCCGTGATCTCATACTCCGAACTATCTTTGTGTTGGGTAACGTAGCGGAAATTCAAAATTTTCTACGCATCACCAAGATCAATCTATGGAGTAATCTAGCAACGAGGGGAAGGGGAGTGCATCTACGTACCCTTGTAGATCGCGATGCGGAAGCGTTGCAAGAACGCGGATGAAGGAGTCGTACTCGTAGCGATTCAGATCGCGGTTGATTCCGATCTAAGCGCCGAACCACGGCGCCTCCGCGTTCAACACACATGCAGCCCGGTGACGTCTCCCACGCCTTGATCCAGCAAGGAGAGAGGGAGAGGTTGGGGAAGACTCCGTCCAGCAGCAGCACAACGGCATGGTGGTGATGGAGGAGCGTGGCACTCCAGCAGGGCTTTGCCAAGCACCGCAAGAGACGAGGAGGGAGAGGGGTAGGGCTGCGCTATGAGAGAGGAATTCTCATGTCTATGGCAGCCCCAAAACCCCCACTATATATAGGGGAGGGGGAGGGGCTGCGCCCCCATCTAGGGTCCCCCCCCCCCAAGGGGTGCGGCCTGCCCTAGATTGGACTTGGGGGGCGGCCAAGGGGGGGAGAGAGGGGGGCGCACCACTAGGTGGGCCTTAGGCCCATCTGAGCCTAGGGTTTCCCCCTTCCCCCCTTCATGCGCCCTGGGCCCCTTGTGGGAGGCGCACCAGCCCACCTAGGGGCTGGTCCCTTCCCACACTTGGCCCACGCAGCCCTCTGGGGCCGGTGGCCCCACCTGGTGGACCCCCGGGACCCTCTCGGTGGTCCCGGTACGTTACCGATAGCACCCGAAACTTTTCCGGTGACCAAAACAGGACTTCCCATATATAAATCTTTACCTCCGGACCATTCCGGAACTCCTCGTGACGTCCGGGATCTCATCCGGGACTCCGAACAACATTCGGTAACCACGTATATCTATTCCCTATAACCCTAGCGTCATCGAACCTTAAGTGTGTAGACCCTACGGGTTCGGGAACCATGCAGACATGACCGAGACGTTCTCCGGCCAATAACCAACAGCGGGATCGGGATACCCATGTTGGCTCCCACATGTTCCACGATGATCTCATCGGATGAACCACGATGTCGGGGATTCAATCAACCCCGTATCCAATTCCCTTTGTCAATCGGTATGTTACTTGCCCGAGATTCGATCGTCGGTATCCCGATACCTTGTTCAATCTCGTTACCGGCAAGTCTCTTTACTCGTTCCGTAACACATCTTCCCGTGATCAACTCCTTGGTCACATTGTGCACATTATGATGATGTCCTACCGAGTGGGCCCAGAGATACCTCTCCATTTACACGGAGTGACAAATCCCAGTCTCGATTCGTGCCAACCCAACAGACACTTTCGGAGATACCTGTAGTGCACCTTTATAGCCACCCAGTTACGTTGTGACATTTGGTACACCCAAAGCATTCCTACGGTATCCGGGAGTTGCACAATCTCATGGTCTAAGGAAATGATACTTGACATTAGAAAAGCTCTTAGCAAACAAACTACACGATCTTGTGCTAGGCTTAGGATTGGGTCTTGTCCATCACATCATTCTTCTAATGATGTGATCCCGTTATCAACGACATCCAATGTCCATGGTCAAGAATCCGTAACCATCTATTGATCAACGAGCTAGTCAACTAGAGGCTTACTAGGGACATGGTGTTGTCTATGTATCCACACATGTATATGAGTTTCCTATCAATACAATTCTAGCATGGATAATGAACGATTATCATGAACAAGGAAATATAATAATAACCAATTTATTATTGCCTCTAGGGCATATTTCCAACAGTCTCCCACTTGCACTAGAGTCAATAATCTAGTTCACATCACCATGTGATTAACACTCACAGGTCACATCACCATGTGACCAACATCTAAAGAGTTTACTAGAGTCAACAATCTAGTTCACATCACTATGTGATTAACACTCAATGAGTTCTGGTTTGATCATGTTATGCTTGTGAGAGAGGTTATTAGTCAACGGGTCTGAACCTTTCAGATCCGTGTGTGCTTTACAAATATCTATGTCATCTTGTGGATGCTACCACGCGCTACTTGGAGCCATTTCAAATAACTGCTCTACTATACAAATCCGGTTTACTACCCAGAGTCATCCGGATTAGTGTCAAAGTTCACATCGACGTAACCCTTTACGACGAACTCCTTTTCACCTCCATAATCGAGAAAATTCCTTAGTCCACTAGATACTAAGGATAAGTTCGACCGCTGTCATGTGATCCATTCCCGGATCACTATTGTACCCCTTGACCAACTCATGGCAAGGCACACTTCATGTGCGGTACATAGCATAGCATACTGTAGAGCCTACGTCTAAAGCATAGGGGACGACCTTCGTCCTTTCTCTCTCTTCTGCTGTGGTCAGGTCTTGAGTCTAACTCAATACTCACACCTTGTAACACAGCCAAGAACTCCTTCTTTGCTGATCTATTTTGAACTCTTTCAGAATCATGTCAAGGTGTGCGTTCTTTGAAAGTATCATCGGGCGTCTTGATCTATCTCTATAGATCTTGATGCCCAATATGTAAGCAGCTTTATCCAGGTCTTCCTTTGAAAAACTCCTTTCAAACAACCCTTTATGCTTTCCAGAAATTCTACATCATTTCGGATCAACAATATGTCATTCACATATACTTATCAGAAATGTTGTACCGCTCCCACTCACTTTATTGTAAATACAAGTTTCTAACAAACTTTGTATAAACCCAAAAACTTTGATCACTCCATCAAAGCGTACATTCTGACTCCGAGACGCTTGCTCTAGTCCATGGAAGGATCGCTGGAGCTAGCATACCTTTTAGCATCCTTAGGATCGACAAAACCTTTCTGATTGTATCATATACAACCTTTCCTTACGAAAACTGGTAAGGAAACTTGTTTTGACATCCATCTGCTAGATTTCATAAATGCAGCTAATGCTAACATGATTCCGACGGACTTAAGCATCGCTACGGATGAGAAAATTTCATCGTAGTCAACTCCTTGAACTTGTGAAAATTCTCTTTGCCACAAGTCGAGCTTCATAGACGGTAACATTACCGTCCATGTCCGTCTTCTTCTTAAAGATCCATTTATCTCAATGGCTTGCCGATCATCGGGCAAGTTCACCAAAGTCCATGCTTTGTTCTGATACATGGATCCTATCTCGGATTTCATGGCTTCTAACCATTTGTCGGAATATGGGCCCACCATCGCTTCTCCATAGCTCGTAGGTTCATTGTTGTCTAGCAACATGACTTCCAAGACAGGATCACGTACCACTCCGAAGTAGCACGCATCCTCGTCGTCCTACGAGGTTTGGTAGTGACTTGATCTGAAGTTTCATGATCACTATCATAAGCTTCCACTTCAATTGGTGTAGGTGCCACAGGAACAACTTCCTGTGCCCTGCTACACACTAGTTGAAGTCATGGTTCAATAACCTTATCAAGTCTCCACCATCCTCCCACTCAATTCTTTCGAGAGAAACTTTTCCTCGAGAAAGGACTCGTTTCTAGAAGCAATTACTTTTGCTTCCAGATCTGAAATAGGAGGTATACCCAACTGTTTTGGGTATTCTATGAAGATGCATTTATCCGCTTTGGGTTCGAGCTTATTAGTCTGAAACTTTTTCACATAAGCGTCGCAGCCCCAAACTTTTAAGAAACGACAACTTAGGTTTCTCTAAACGGTGTCGTCTTAATGGAATTGCGTGGTGCCCTATTTAAAGTGAATGCGGTTGTTCTAATGCCTAACCCATAAACGATAGTGGTAATTCGATAAGAGACATCATGGTATGCACCATATCCAATAGAGTGCAGTTATGATGTTTGAACACACCATCACACTGTGGTGTTCCAGGCGGTATTAATTGTGAAACACTTTCCACAATGTCTTAATTGTGTGCCAAACTCGTAACTCAGATACTCATCTCTATGATCATTCATAGACATTTTATCCTCTTGTCACGATGATCTTCAACTTCACTCTGAAATTACTTGAACCTTTCAATAATTCAGACTTGTGTTTCATCAAGTAAATACACTCAGCATCTACTCAAATCATCTGTGAAGTAAGAACATAACGATATCCACTGCATGCCTTAGCACTCATTGGACTGCATACATCAAAATGTATTACTTCCAACAAGTTGCTCTCTTGTTCCATCTTACTGAAAACGAGGCCTTTCAGTCATCTTGCCCATGTGGTATGATTTGCATGTCTCAAGTGATTCAAAATCAAGTGAGTCCAAACGATCCATCTGCATGGAGTTTCTTCATACCAATAGACATGGTTCGCATGTCTCAATCTTTTCAAAAACGAGTGAGTCCAAAGATCCATCTACATGGAGCTTCTTCATGCGTTCTATACCAATATGACTCAAATGGCAGTGCCACAAGTATGTGGTACTATCATTACTATTTTATATCTTTTGGCACGAACATGTGTATCACTGCGATCGAGATTCATTTTAGGTGCAAGACCATTGAAGGTATTATTCAAATAAACAGAGTAACCATTATTCTCCTTAAATGAATAACCGTATTGCGATAAACATAATCCAATCATGTTTATGCTCAACGCAAACACCAAATAACAATTACTTAGGTTTAACACCAATCTCGATGGTAGAGGGAGCATGCGATGCTTGATCACATCAACCTTGGAAACACTTCCAACACATATCGTCATCTCACCTTCAGCTAGTCTTCGTTTATTCCGCAGCTTTTATTTCGAGTTACTAACACTTAGCAACCGAACCGGTATCTAATACCCTGGTGCTGCTAGGAGTACTAGTAAAGTACACATTCATATAATGTATATCCAATATACTTCTGTCGACCTTGCCTGCCTTCTCATCTACCAAGTATCTAGGGTAGTTCTGCTTCAGTGACCGTTCCCCTCATTACAGAAGCACTTAGTCTCGGATTTGGGTTCAACCTTAGGATTCTTCACTAGAGCAGCAAATGATTTGTTGTTTCATGAAGTTTCCCTTTTGCCCTTGCCCTTCTAGAAACTAACGGTTTTACTAACCATCAACAATTGATGCTCCTACTTGATTTCTACTTTCGTGGTGTCAAACATCGCGAGTTGCTCAAGGATCATCTATCTATCCCTGATATGTTATAGTTCATCACGAAGCTCTAATAGCTTGGTGGCAGTGACTATGGAGAACCATCACTATCTCATCTGGAAGATTAACTCCCACTCGATTCAAGCGATTGTGGCACTCAGACAATCTGAGCACATGCTCAACGATTGAGCTTTTCTCCCTTAGTCTGCAGGCTTAAGAAACTTGTCAGAGGTCTCATACCTCTTGATGTGGGCACTAGTCTGAAATCCCAATTTCAGTCTTCGGAACATCTCATATGTTCTGTGATGTTTCAAAACCGTCTTTGGTGCCACAATTCTAAACCGTTAGCATTACGCACTGAACTATCACGTAGTCATCAAAACGTGTATGTCAGATGTTTCGTAACATCTACAGACGACGATCGAGGTTCAGCACACTGAGCGGTGCATTAAGGACATAAGCCTTCTGTGCAGCAATGAGGACAATCCTCAGTTCACGGACCCAGTCCGCATAACTACTACCAACTTTCACCTAAATTTTCTCTAGGAACATATCTTAAACAGTAGAACTAAAGCGTAAGATATGACATAATTTGCAAAGACCTTTTGACTATGTTCATGATAATGAAGTTCATCTGATTATTTAATGAACTCCCACTCAGATAGACATCCCTCTAGTCATCGAAGTGATACATGATCCGAGTCAAACTAGGCCGTGTCCGATCATCACGTGAGACGGACTAGTCATCATCGGTGAACATCTCCATGTTGATCGTATCTACTATACGACTCATGTTCGACCTTTCGGTCTCTTGTGTTCCGAGGCCATGTCTGTACATGCTAGGCTCGTCAAGTTAACCTAAGTGTTTCACATGTGTTCCGAGGCCATGTCTGTACATGCTAGGCTCGTCAACACCCGTTGTATTCGAACGTTAGAATCTATCACACCCGATCATCACGTGGTGCTTCGAAACAACGAACCTTCGCAACGGTGCACAGTTAGGGGGAACACGTCTCTTGAAATTTTAGTGAGGGATCATCTTATTTATGCCACCGTCGTTCTAAGCAAATAAGATGTAAACATGACAAACATCACATGCAAATCATAAAGTGACGTGATATGGCCAATATCATCCTGCGCCTTTGATCTCCATCTTCGAGGCGCGGCATGATCACCTTCGTCACGAGCATGACACCATGATCTCCATCATCATGATCTCCATCATCGTGTCTTCATGAAGTTGTCTCGCCAACTATTACTTCTACTACAATGGCTAACGGTTAGCAATAAAGTAAACTAATTACATGGCGTTATTCATTGACACGCAGGTCATACAATAAATTAAGACAACTCCTATGGCTCCTGCCGGTTGTCATACTCATCGACATGCAAGTCGTGATTCCTATTACAAGAACATGATCAATCTCATACATCACATATATCATTCATCACATCCTTTTGGCCATATCACATCACATAGCATACCCTGCAAAAAACAAGTTAGACGTCCTCTAATTGTTGTTGCATGTTTTACGTGGCTGCTATGGGATTCTAGCAAGAACGTTTCTTACCTACGCAAAAGCCACAACGTGATATGCCAATTTCTATTTACCCTTCATAAGGACCCTTTTCATCGAATCCGATCCGACTAAAGTGGGAGAGACAGACACCCGCTAGCCACCTTATGCAACTAGTGCATGTCAGTCGGTGGAACCTGTCTCATGTAAGTGTACGTGTAAGGTCGGTCCGGACCGCTTCATCCCACGATGCCGCCGAATCAAGATAAGACTAGTAACGGCAAGTAAATTGACAAAATCGACGCCCACAACTACTTTGTGTTCTACTCGTGCATAGAAACTACGCATAGACCTAGCTCTGATACCACTGTTGGGTAACGTAGCGGAAATTTAAAATTTTCTACGCATCACCAAGATCAATCTATGGAGTATTCTAGCAACGAGGGGAAGGGGAGTGCATCTACATACCGTTGTAGATCGTGATGCGGAAGCGTTGCAAGAACGCGGATGAAGGAGTCGTACTCATAGCGATTCAGATCGCGGTTGATTCCGATCTAAGCGCCAAACCACGGCGCCTCCGCGTTCAACACACGTGCAGCCCGGTGACGTCTCCCACGCCTTGATCCAGCAAGGAGAGAGGGAGAGGTTGGGGAAGACTCCGTCCAGCAGCAGCACAACGGCATGGTGGTGATGGAGGAGTGTAGGACTCCAGCAGGGCTTCGCCAAGCACCGCAAGAGACGAGGAGGGAGAGGGGTAGGGCTGCGCTATGAGAGAGGAATTCTCATGTCTATGGCAGCCCCAAAACCCCCACTATATATAGGGGAAGGGGAGGGGCTGCGCCCCCATCTAGGGTTCCCCCCCCAAGGGGTGCGGCCAGCCCTAGATGGGACTTGGGGGGCGGCCAAGGGGGGAGAGAGGGGGGCGCACCACTAGGTGGGCCTTAGGCCCATCTGAGCCTAGGGTTTCCCCCTTCCCCCCTTCCTACGCCCTGGGCCCCTTGTGGGAGGCGCACCAGCCCACCTAGGGGCTGGTCCCTTCCCACACTTGGCCCACGCAGCCCTCTGGGGCCGGTGGCCCCACCTGGTGGACCCCCGGGACCCTCCCGGTGGTCCCGGTACGTTACCGATAGCACCCGAAACTTTTCCGGTGACCAAAATAGGACTTCCCATATACAAATCTTTACCTCCGGACCATTCCGGAACTCCTCGTGACGTCCGGGATCTCATCCGGGACTCCGAACAACATTCGGTAACCACGTATATCTATTCCCTATAACCCTAGCGTCATTGAACCTTAAGTGTGTAGACCCTACGGGTTCGGGAACCATGCAGACATGACCGAGACGTTCTCCGGCCAATAACCAACAGCGAGATCTGGATACCCATGTTGGCTCCCACATGTTCCACGATGATCTCATCGGATGAACCACGATGTCGGGGATTCAATCAATCCCGTATACAATTCCCTTTGTCAATCGGTATGTTACTTGCCCGAGATTCGATCGTCGGTATCCCGATACCTTGTTCAATCTCGTTACCGACAAGTCTCTTTACTCGTTCCGTAACACATCATCCCGTGATCAACTCCTTGGTCACATTCTGCACATTATGATGATGTCCTACCGAGTGGGCCCAGAGATACCTCTCCGTTTACACGGAGTGACAAATCCCAGTCTCGATTCGTGCCAACCCAACAGACACTTTCGGAGATACCTGTAGTGCACCTTTATAGCCACCCAGTTACGTTGTGACGTTTGGTACACCCAAAGCATTCCTACGGTATCCGGGAGTTGCACAATCTCATGGTCTAAGGAAATGATACTTGACATTAGAAAAGCTCTTAGCAAACAAACTACACGATCTTGTGCTAGGCTTAGGATTGGGTCTTGTCCATCACATCATTCTCCTAATGATGTGATCCCGTTATCAACGACATCCAATGTCCATGGTCAGGAAACCGTAACCATCTATTGATCAATGAGCTAGTCAACTAGACGCTTACTAGGGACATTGTGTTGTCTATGTATCCATACATGTATCTGAGTTTCCTATCAATACAATTCTAGCATGGATAATAAATGATTATCATGAACAAGGAAATATAATAATAACCAATTTATTATTGCCTCTAGGGCATATTTCCAACACTTTGGTCATCAAATCACATAAGTCATAATACAAATCGTCATCAAACGTTAAGCGTGCGGACCCTACGGGTTCGAGAACTATGTAGACATGACCGAAACACATCTCCGGTCAATAACCAATAGAGGAACCTGGATGCTCATATTGGCTCCTACATATTCTACGAAGATCTTTATCGATCAAACCACATAACAACATACGTTGTTCCCTTTGTCATCGGTATGTTACTTGCCCAAGATTCGATCGTCGGTATCCTCATACCTAGTTCAATCTCGTTACCGGCAAGTCTCTTTACTCGTTCCGTAATGTGTCATCCCGTAACTAACTCATTAGTCACATTGCTTGCAAGGCTTATAGTGATGTGCATTACCGAGAGGGGCCCAGAGATACCTCTCCAATACACGGAGTGACAAATCCTAATCTCGGTCTATGCCAACCCAAAAAACACCTTCGAAGACACCTGTAGAGCATCTTTATAATCACCCAATTACGTTGTGAAGTTTGATAGCACACAAGGTGTTCCTCCGGTATTCGGGAGTTGCATAATCTCATAGTCAGAGGAACATGTATAAGTCATGAAGAAAGCAATAGCAATAAACTAAACGATCATAGTGCTAAGCTAACGGATGGGTCTTGTTCATCACATCATTATTTAATGATGTGATCCCGTTCATTAAATGACAACACATGTCTATGGTCAGGAAACTTAACCATCTTTGATAAACGAGCTAGTCTAGTAGAGGCATACTAGGGACACTTTGTTTTCTCTATGTATTCACACATGTATCAAGTTTCCGGTTAATACAATTCTAGCATGAATAATAAACATTTATCATGATATAAGGAAATAAAATAATAACTTTATTATTGCCTCTAGGGCATATTTCCTTCAGTCTCCCACTTGCTCTAGAGTCAATAATCCAGTTCACATCGCCATGTGATTTAACACCAATAGTTCACATCACCATGTGATTAACACCCATAGTTCACATCGCTATGTGACCAACACCCAAAGGGTTTACTAGAGTCAGTAATCTAGTTCACATCGCCATGTGATTAACACCCAAAGAGTACTAAGGTGTGATCATGTTTTGTTTGTGAGAGAGGTTTAGTCAATGGGTCTGCCACATTCAGATCCGTATGTATTTTGCAAATTTCTATGCCTACAATGCTCTGCACGGAGCTACTCTAGCTAAATGCTCCCACTTTTAATATGTATCCAGATCGAAACTCAGAGTCAGATCAGTGTTAAAGCTTGCATCGACGTAACTCTTTACGACGAACTCTTTATCACCTCCATAACCTAGAAATATTTCCTTAGTCCTCTAAGGATAATTTTGACTGTTGTCCAGTGATCTACTCCTAGATCACTATTGTACTCCCTTGCCAAACTCAGGGCAGGGTATACAGTAGGTCTGGTATATAGCATGACATACTTTATGGAACCTATGGCTGAGGCATAGGGAATGACTTTCATTCTCTCTCTATCTTCTGCCATGGTCGGGCTTTGGGTCTTACTCAACTTCACACCTTGCAACACAGGCAAGAACTCCTTCTTTGATTATTCCATTTTTAACTACTTCAAAAACTTGTCAAGGTATGTACTCATTGAAAAAAACTTATCAAGCGTCTTGATCTATCTCTATAGATCTTGATGCTCAATATGTAAGCAGCTTCAATGAGGTCTTTCTTTGAAAAAACTTCGTTCAAACACTCCTTTATGCTTTCCAGAAAATCCTACATCATTTCTGATCAACAATATTTCATTCACATATACTTATCAGAAAGGCTGTAGTGCTCCCATTCACTTTCTTGTAAATACAGACTTCACCGCAAGTCTGTATAAAACTATATGCTTTGATCAACTCATCAAAGCATATATTCCAACTCCGAGATGCTTGCACCAATCCATAGATGGATCACTGGAGCTTGCACACTTTGTTAGCACCTTTAGGATCGACAAAACCTTCTGGTTGCATCATATACAACTCTTCTTTAAGAAATCCATTAAGGAATGCAGTTTTGACATTCATTTGCCAGATTCCATAAAATGTGGCAATTCCTAACATGATTCGGACAGACTTAAACATCGCTACAAGTGAGAAAATCTCATCGTAGTCAACACCTTGAACTTGTCGAAAACCTTTTGCGACAAGTCGAGCTTTGTAGATAGTAACACTACCATCACCGTCCATCTTCCTCTTGAAGATCCACACTTTGTTCTCATACATGGATCCCATCTCAGATTTCATGGCCTCAAGCCATTTTGCAGAATCTGGGCTCATCATCGCTTCCTCATAGTTCGTAGGTCCGTCATGGTCTAGTAACATGACCTCCAGAATAGGATTACCGTACCACTCTGGTGCGTACCGTACTCTGGTGGACCTACGAGGTTCGGTAGTAACTTGATCTAAAGCTTCATGATCATCATCATTAACTTCCTCACTAATTGGTGTAGGCATCACTGGAACTGATTTCTGTGATGAAGTACTTTCCAATTCGGGAGAAGGTTCAATTACCTCATCAAGTTCTACTTTCCTCCCACTCACTTCTTTCGAGAGAAACTCCTTCTCTAGAAAGGATCCATGCTTAGCAACAAATATCTTGCCTTCGGATCTGTGATAGAAGGTGTACCCAACAGTCTCCTTTGGGTATCCTATGAAGACGCACTTCTCCGATTTGGGTTCGATCTTATCAGGTTGAAACTTTTTCACAAAGCATTGTAACCTCAAACTTTAAGAAACGACAATTTAGGTTTCTTGCCAAAACACAGTTCATACGGTGTCGTCTCAACGGATTTAGATGGTGCCCTATTTGACGTGAATGCAGCTGTCTCTAATGCATAACCCCAAAACGATAGTGGTAAATCGGTAAGAGACATCATAGATCGCACTATATCTAATAAAGTACGGTTATGACGTTCGGACACACCATTACGAAGTGGTGTTCTAGGTGGCGTGAGTTGCGAAACTATTCCACATTGTTTCAAATGAAGACCAAACTCGTAACTCAAATATTCATCTCCACGATCAGATCGTAGAAACTTTATTTTCTTATTACGATGATTTTTCACTTCACTCTGAAATTCTTTAAACTTTTCAAATGTTTCAGACTTGTGTTTCATCAAGTAGATATATCCATATCTGCTCAAATCATCTGTGAAGGTCAGAAAATAACGATACCCGCCGGAGCCTCAATACTCATCGGATCGCATACATCAGTATGTATTATTTCCAATAAGTCAGTTGCTCTCTTCATTGTTCCGGAGAATGGAGTCTTAGTCATCTTGCCCATGAGGCATGGTTTGCAAGCATCAAGTGATTCATAATCAAGTGATTCCAAAAGCCCATCAGCATGGAGTTTCTTCATGCGCTTTATACCAATATGACCTAAACGGCAGTGCCACAAATATGTTGCACTATCATTATCAACTTTGCATCTTTTGGCATCAATATTATGAATATGTGTATTACTACGATCGAGATTCAATAAACCATTTACATTGGGTTTAAGACCATAGAAGGTTTTATTCATGTAAACAGAACAACAATTATTCTTTGACTTAAATGAATAACCATATTGCAATAAACAAGATCCAATCATATTCATGCTCAACACAAACACCAAATAACATTTATTTAGTTCCAATATTAATCCTGAAGGTAAAGGGAGTGTGCGATGGTGATCTTATCGACCTTGGAATCACTTCCAACACACATCATCACCTCGCCCTTAACTAGTCTCTGTTTATTTTGCAACTCCTGTTTTGAGTTACTACTCTTAGCAACTGAACCAGTATCAAATACCGAGGGATTGCTATAAACACTAGTAAAGTACACATCAATAACATGTATATCAAATATACCTTTGTTCACTTTGCCATCCTTCTTATCCGCCAAGTATCTAGGGCAGTTCCACTTCCAGTGACCATTTCCTTTGCAATAGAAGCACTCAATTTCACGCTTGGGTCTGGCTATGGGCTTCTTCATGGGAGTGGCAACTTGCTTGCAATTCTTCTTGAAGTTCCCTTTCTTCCTTGCCCTTTTACCTGAAACTAGTGGTCTTGTTAACCATCAACACTTGATGCTCTTTCTTGATTTCTACCTTCGCCGATTTAGCATCGCAAAGAGCCCGGGAATTACTTTCGTCATCCCTCGCATATTATAGTTCATCACGAAGTTCTAGTAACTTGGTGATAGTGACTAGAGAATTTTGTCAATTACTATATTATCTGGAAGATTAACTCCCACTTGATTCAAGCAATTGTAGTACCCAGACAATCTGAGCACATGCTTACTAGTTGAGCTATTCTCCTCCATCTTGTAGGCAAAGTACTGTTAGAGGTCTCATACCTCTCGACACGGGCATGAGTATGAAATACCAATTTCAACTCTTGGAACATTTATATGCTCTGTGGCGTTCAAAACATTTTTGAAGTCTCGGTTCTAAGCCGTAAAGCATGGTGCACTAAACTATCAAGTAGTCATCGTACCGAGCTTTGTCAAACGTTCATAACGTCTGCATCTGGTCCTGCAATAGGTCTGTCACCTAGCGGTGCATGAAGGACATAATTCTGTGCAGCAATGAGGATAATCCTCAGATCACGGACCAAGTCCGCATCATTGCTACTAACATCTTTCAACTTATTTTTCTCTAGGAACATACAAAAAATAAACGGGGAAGCTATACACGAGCTATTGATCTACAACATAGATATGCAAATACTATCAGGACTAAGTTCATGATAAATTAAAGTTCAATTAATCATATTACTTAAGAACTCCCACTTAGATAGATATCCCTCTAGTCATCTAAATGATCACGTGATCCAAATCAACTAAACCATGTCCGATCATCACGTGAGATGGAGTAGTTTTCAATGGTGAACATCACTATGTCGATCATATCTACTATATGCTTCACGCTCGACCTTTCGGTCTCAGTGTTCCGAGGCCATATCTGCATATGCTAGGCTCGTTAAGTTTAACCCGAGTATTCTTCGTGTGCAAAACTGGCTTGCACCCGTTGTATGTGAACATAGAGCTTATCACACCCGATCATCATGTGGTGTCTCAGCACGACAAATTGTCGCAACGGTGCATACCCAGGAAGAACACTTATACCTTGAAATTTAGTGAGGGATCATCTTATAATGCTACCACCGTACTAAGCAAAATAAGATGTATAAAGGATAAACATCACATGCAACCAATATAAGTGATATGATATGGCCATCATCATCTTGTGCCTTTGATCTCCATCTCCAAAGCACCGTCATGATCACCATCGTCACTGGCTTGACACCTTGATCTCCATCGAAGCATCGTTGTCGTCTCGCCAACTATTGCTTCTACGACCATCGCTACCGCTTAGTGATAAAGTAAAGCAATTACATGACGATTGCATTTCATACAATAAAGCGACAACCATAAGGCTCCTGCCAGTTGCCGATAACTTTTACAGAACATGATCATCTCATACAACAATTTATATGTCATCACGTCTTGACCATATCACGTCACAACATGCCCTACAAAAACAAGTTAGACGTCCTCTACTTTGTTGTCGCAAGTTTTACGTGGCTGCTACGGTCTTAGCAAGAACCGTTCTTACCTACGCATCAAAACCACAACGATTTTTTGGCAAGTGTGATGTTTTAACCTTCAGCAAGGACCGGACGTAGTCACACTCGATTCAACTAAAGTTGGAGAAACTGACACCCGCTAGCCACTTGTGTGCGAAGCACGTCGGTAGAACCAGTCTGATGAACGCGGTCATGTAATGTCGGTCTGGGCCGCTTCATCCAACAATATCGTTGAATCAAAGTATGACATGCTGGTAAGCAGTATGACTATTATCGTCCACAACTCTTTGTGTTCTACTCGTGCATATAACATCTACGCATAGACCTGGCTCGGATGCCATTGTTAGGGAACGTAGTATTTCAAAAAAATTTCTACGATCACGCAAGATCTATCTAGGAGAAGCATACAACGAGCGGGGAGAGTGTGTCCACGTACCCTCGTAGACCGAAAGCGGAAGCGTTTATCAACGCGGTTGATGTAGTCGAACATCTTCACGATCCGACCGATCCTAGCACCGAACGTACGGCACCTCCGTGTTCAGCACACGTTCAGCTCGATAACGTCCCTCGTACTCTTGATCCAGTTGAGGCCGAGGGAGAGTTCCGTCAGCATGACGGCATGGCGACGGTGATGATGAAGTTACCGGCGCAGGGCTTCGCCTAAGCACTACGACGATATGACCGAGGTGTGTAACTGTGGAGGGGGACACCGCACACGGCTAAGAGAAACTTTGATGTGCTATTGGGGTGCCCCTGGCCACTTATATAAAGGAGGGGAGGGAAGAGGTGGCCGGCCCAAGGGGGGCGCCCCAGGTGTGGGGAATCCTACTAGGACTCCCTAGTCCAAGTAGGATTCCCCTCCTCTTTCCTATTCCTAGTAGGAGAAGGAGGGAAGGAGGAAGAGGGGAGAAGGAAGGAGGGGGGCACCACCCCGTCCTAGTCCAATTCAGACCAGCCCATGGGGGGGTGGCCACCCCTTGAGGCCCTTCTCTCCTTTCCCGTATGGCCCATTAAGGCCCACTACTTCCCCCAACGAATTCCCGTAACTCTCCGGTACTCCGAAAAATACCCGAATCACTCGGAACCTTTTCGATGTCCGAATATAGCCTTCCAATATATCAATCTTTACCTCTCGACCATTTCGAGACTCCTCATCATGTCCGTGATCTCATCCGGGACTCCGAACTATCTTCGGTCATCAAATCACATAAGTCATAATACAAATCGTCATCAAACGTTAAGCGTGCGGACCCTACGGGTTCGACAACTATGTAGACATGACCGAGACACATCTCCGGTCAATAAACAATAGCGGAACCTGGATGCTCATATTGGCTCCTATATATTCTACGAAGATCTTTATCGGTCAAACCGCATAACAACATACGTTGTTCCCTTTGTCATCGGTATGTTACTTTCCCGAGATTCGATCGTCGGTATCCTCATACCTAGTTCAATCTCGTTACCGGCAAGTCTCTTTACTCGTTCCGTAATGCATCATCCCGTAACTCACTCATTAGTCACATTGCTTGCAACGCTTATAGTGATGTGCATTACCGAGAGGGGCCCAGAGATACCTCTCCGATACACGGAGTGACGAATCCTAATCTCGATCTATGCCAACCCAACAAACATCTTCGGAGACACCTGTAGAGCATCTTTATAATCACCTAGTTACGTTGTGACGTTTGATAGCACACAAGGTGTTCCTTCGGTATCCGGGAGTTGCATAATCTCATAGTTAGAGGAACATGTATAAGTCATGAAGAACGCAATAGCAATAAACTAAACGATCATAGTGCTAAGCTAACGGATGGGTCTTGTTCATCACATCATTATTTAATGATTTTATCCCGTTCATCAAATGACAACACATGTCTATGGTCAGAAAACTTAACCATCTTTGATTAACGAGCTAGTCTAGTGGAGTCATACTAGGGATACTTTCTTTTGTCTATGTATTCACACATGTATCAAGTTTCCGGTTAATACAATTCTAGCATGAATAATAAACATTTATCATGATATAAGGAAATAAAATAATAATTTTATTATTGCCTCTAGGGCATATTTCCTTCAGTCTTTGCATACTACACATGGACAATACTCACGAACCTTTTATAAGTTATTGTTCTGTTTTGGAGTGTCCATAAGCTATACGGTGCCGTGAGCATAACAATGATTTCTGCCTGTTACTGTGTTCAATGATCAATTGATCATGATCATTATATGCCGCAGATGCACAACACACTGTAGATAGAAATTACATATATCTGGGTTGGATCTTTGGAACATTTGGTTTGATCTAACTTAAATATATTTATTCTTTTACTTTCAGTTATTACTTTTCATCTAATATTATACCGTGTTGCTTCACAACTTCATCTCATCCGATGTTATATTACTGGTCTACTGCAATTCTTTTCTGATACTCTTGTAGGTCATACTTGGACTAATTGGTTTGTTTTACTGACTAAACTCACGTATACCTTCCACCTTCAAGGCTTGGACAAACCACTTAGTTCATCTAGCAGTTGATGTTAGATCATACTGGATGGAATATAAACACATTCATAGCATTTTAAGTTGTTAAAGCTTGTTTGGAATTTTCAGGTACCGGCGGCGGCGGCTACGATGGCGACGACGAACGGGACGCAGAACAATGGCTACAACAACATCTCGGCATCCACAAAGGCAGACTTGGTGAGCTCTGCTTTTTTCTCTTGTTAATTTCCGTTGTCCGTGCTTTGCATTGATTCCTTTTTGAACTGAAAAAACTCTAGTTTGGATTAGTTTGCAAAGTTTTCGTTGTATAAGTGTAGGCAAATTGGAAAGTTTCCATAATGTCGTTGCCTGATCCAAAACTCTGTTTCTGTACTGTAAGAGCTTATAGCCATGGTAATCTAAAAATATAAGAACATGCCACTGAACTGACACGTGTGCCATCTATAAACACAACCCGCTTTATTATGTTAGCTATAAAAAACCATGAAACCGTAAGGGAGGAGAGCAATGTCAACTGACCTATAATCATAAACGAGAAGAACAAATTCTCGGTTACATGTCTTCATGTTGGCTCTGCAACCTTTGGTCACCCGGCACCTGTTGATGTCTCTCCTTCTCTTTATGGTTGATAGCGTTGGTGGACATGGACACGAGAAACCATGGCAACATATGCGGCTTTCCTGATGATGATAATAGTATTCTGATTCTGAGCAACTTCCAAGTGGTGCTTACATGGAAGAGTATGTGTGAATAGATGGTGCTTACATGGAAGAATATGTGTGGATCGAAGGAAGGGTACCATTTTTATTGATTCTTCTCAGAGAAAACTGGTTGATAGATTGTTGATGAATATCTATGTTTTCAACTTCAATTTTTCATATAAGAATTTATAAAGCTCATCATCGTTGTCATGCTGATGGGTAAACAAGAACAGCAGCCTAATTAGCAATGCACCTGACCGCCTCAAGAGGCGCGCCCCAACCACTAGTATAAAGGCAAGTGGGAGAGAGAAAGAACCATCCCCCCCCCCCCCCCCCCCCCAAGAGAGAACGGCCGCGCCTATCTCCACCTTGCGAAAACCGCTCGTAGCTTCGTCCGACATCGCCATTGCCGGTGATCAGACTCGCAAGTTCAAGCAGAAGAAGAAAAAAACGCGTCCATGCCTGCCAAGATCCCAAAACTGTAGTATATACAAAACTAAAAGAAGAAGAAGAACCAACAACAAAAGAAAAAATAATAGAAGAAAACCAGAAGAAAAGCCGAATAAATAACAACATAAAAAGGATCAGAAATAAATAAAAAACTAAAACTAAAACTAAAAAACCAAATAGTTTTTGTTTTTGGTTTTTGTTCTAGTTGTGCTGCCTCTAGAGGGGCGGCCCGGGCGAACCCTAACCACCGCCCCTACCCCCCATCCACCCGCTTTCCTTGCCGCCGCCGGAGGAAGCCGGTGAGCGAAGCTCGTCTAGCAGACGGCGGCGGCGGGCTTGCCTCCTTCCTCCTCGAGAAGGCCTCTGGCTAGCGCGCAGCGGTGCCCCTAGGCACTATGTGGGGGGCGAGTCTGGGTGCTGGGGGGCGGCCCCAGGGATTCTCAGTGGGGTTATGCCACCATGGCTGCGCGGGCAGCATGGGGGTCGGCCGTGGCTTCCGGTGGCGACAGATTTGGGGTTCTCTTGCCCAGATCCGTTTGCTACGGCGGGTGGTGGCTCGGGGCGCTAACCGGCAGCCTCCAATGGCGTGGTTGGAGATGGTCGAAGGTGCGGGAGCGTGCTGGGGCTGGGCATGACCCGGATCAGGTGTCGTTGGCGTCTAGGGTCGGTTCTGTCCGGCGGCCGGCAGGGCTGCGGGCGGCGGCGCGTCACGGGAGCTAAGGATCCACCCCATGCTTGGTCTTCGGGATGTCTCACGTGGCGGTGGTGGTGGCTTGCTGTGGCGCGCGATGGAGGTGGTGCATGGTTGCGGCTTCGATCTGGGTAGGATGCGATGCCCTTCTGGATCTGGTTCGTGTGCTGGTGGCGGATGTTGTGCTATGAGATACGCTCTCCTCCCACTGCGGCGGGCGGCCCGAGAAGCCCCGGGCTTGGGGATTTGTGGTCTGGGGTCGGGAGAAATCCATGCTTTGCAATGTCCGAGGCTGACAATGGCGACGCCTACGGGCGCCGTTCCCTCCGTGGAGGCGTTGTCTTGGCCCCGATCCATCTCCCTCCCTCATGCTCGGGGGAAACCCTTGGTCTGACCTACGGACTAGACGATGGCAACGCCATAGTGTCATTCCCTCCTTGGAGGCATCGTCTTTTTGCTCGAGGTGTCCTAGTGGTGCGGCTCAAGTTGGTGTCGGCCATGGCTCTGAGTGTGAGTCTCCAAGGCGCAATGCACAGCGTCGTCGGCGCTCTCTCGACGATGCCCACCCTAGGTCTACCCAAGCCCTGACGACTTCCTCTTTGGCGCAAATGGATGGGGTACGTTGGTTTGTGCTGTCGTCGGGTGTTGGTCATGTTAGGTCTTTGACTTTGGTCGTGACGCTTCAGGCTTCAGGTGGACACGTGCTACCCACGATGCCCACATAAAAGCCAAAAAACATGTTCGTGGACACCTACGGAATTACCTCATTCTTATGTGGTACATGTAGGCTATTTTTTAGAAATGGAGGATGTACCTCCGGTCTCTGCATCGTTCATCTGAACGATGCATGCTGCCATATTATTAATTATTCACAAAAACCATACAAGGTGATACATCAATAAGCCTGAAGCCACCAACTTGGCAACGTTGTTGCTACTCCTATCCCGTTGATGAAGGTGTGCCGAATGTCCGGACCTAATATCAAAAAGATATCGCACCAAAACCTAACATCTAAGCCGGTTGTCCTATCCAAGCCACTACCTGGATTGGGACACACCGATTTGACACACTCCCAATAAACACCGCACGCTCAAGGGATGGTACATCTGGGCTATCCCAAGAAAACCACATTACCCGCGTAGCCCCGTGGCGCCCGTGAGGACCAGAGTGAGGCGACCAGCAGCCGGAGCGCCGCGGCTAGCTCCGCCCCCATGTGTCCTCCGTGCCGTCGCGAGTCCTAGTAAGAGCTTCGCCGGCGCCGCCTCTAGCGTGTACCTCCACGCGATCACCTGCGCCGATCGTACTGAGGTAGAAGTTCTTGGCGTACTCCTTGCAGATCTCGCCGCAGTGCATAGGCCTTCTAGAGCCCGCCGCTACGCACCTCCAGCTCCCTGACAACGGCGGGCGGCGCTGCCTGCTGTAGTCAGAGCTGCCGCTTGAGCAATGTCTTATGCTTCACCACCACGTTGTACACCTTCGGCTCCAACGAGACGACGGCGACGATGCGTCTTAGGCCGGGATGACTGTCGGGCTCACCTGGTACGCCATGCTACGGCCGCCCGCGCCGCTGGCCTCCCCCGGCTCGGAGTCGCCGAGGCAGGCGTACTTGAGCGAGCAGAGGACCCACTGCTGCCGTTGCGGAGCACAGGACGACGCTGTCCCGGCCGACGTCACCGGCGCCGAGACCGCCGGACGAGGCTGGTCAGAGCAGCACCATGGTAGTGGCCATCGATGCTAGAGCTTGCCGCCGCAGAGCAGATAAGAGGAAACAGAGTTCTCTGTTTCTTCCCCTGCAGGAGCATTCAGCGCAGGCATGTACTGTATGACGAAATGGATTCAGCAGGACCACGTGCTGTGTTCCTCCCGGCCATCCATGTCCTCTTCACCAATCAGTTGCACAGATATGTAAGCACAAAACAGCAGCGCCATGCTTCACTCACATCCGTATTCCATCCACATGAAGTTTTGAACGATTTAGTTGATGGCAATACTGATGTGTGAGAACTATTTGTTGCATCTGCATCTGTAGGTGGGTGATATCCACCATCCTGGGAACATTCACCGGTTTTGGCATGGGCATGATCGGCCCCGGCATCCGGCCAACTGTCAGCCAGCTGCCGATGAGGAACAGCGTAAGGCCGCCGTCGACGTCGAGAATCCGGCGGTGTTCCAGTGTAAACATATGTTGTTTAGAGTTAATTGCAAGAAACTACCACACTTCGGCACGTTGTTACGAGACAGTACCACTAGTCACATTTTTTGCAGTTCAGTACCAACTCAAAGCCTAAGTGTTGCAAAACGGTCTGACAGCCGTATAAGCACGTATTGACCACGTATCTGACCGACCGAGCCCACGTGTCAGGTGCCACGGTGGCCTACCCGCGCGCATCCGCTCGGTCACTCGTCCCAGCCGGCTCAGTCGCACCATGTAGGTGGGTCAGGTCGAACCCGTACGGGACGAACCCTAGTTTCCTCTCCCCTCTCCCTCGTCTCCCTCTCCCCTCTCAGGCGATGGCGGCGTCGACTCCCGGCGGCGGTGACGGTGCGGGCGGGTACGGAGACCTTCCCGGCCTCGGGAGCGATGACCACTTAGGTCTGGACGACGTCGACGGCTCCAGTTCGTACTACTCCAGCGCAGACGACGTGGATTTGGAGGAGGAGGCAGCGCTGTCCATGGAGGACAGGCTGAGGCTGGCAGAGATATGGGTGGCCAACCCTAGCAGTAGCCATCAGTGGACCAGTGGAGCAGCTGGCGGTGTGCTGTAAGTCCCTCTCTTCTCTCCTTCTTTCTGTATATTTCAAAACAGGGGGCTAGTGTTAGTTGCTCATGATGTTGTTTGTACTGTCAATTGTAGTTTGGATGATGCTGTTTGGGATGTTGGGATTCATTTTGATACACAACATAATCTGGATAGGAAGATATGCAACTCAGATGTGAGATTTCTGAACTTATATGCACTGATGCACACACAAGGTTATTCCTTCTCTGATGAACTGTACCACATGAAGAATTTAGGCAGTGGAGAGGAAAGAGAGCATGTGTTAGAATTGATTGACACAAACATCAAACTGCAGCAACTTAAGAAGGAATATGAGCATAGTTTAGTTCTGAATTTGCTAGTGAGGGCAACAACACCTTTTGTACGTCAAATAGAAGAAGATTTAGTGAGATCAAAGTACAGCAATGTCTGTCAGAGGAGAGAAGAAGATTTAGCAACTATATTGTATGAACCACCTTTAGTGTATGATCTCAGTGAGCCTGCAGTTCTTGCTGTTGATAAAGAAGGTGTTGTTTTTCATAGTCAGTGCACACAAGAGAGCAGAAATTTCAGTAAGGGGAAGCTGAAAGCTGTAATGGAGGAAGAGGCACTGCTAGAGGAGGGACATAATAATAGTGATGACTGTGAGGATGCATATGACAGTGATAACAATCCTTTCTGCATGGAGAAGTACAGGATATGTGAAGACACAGAGATAATTGAGGGGAATAAACTAGCAAAGCAAGAAGTTGAAGATCAATATTCAGATGGAAGATTCAGAAGAGGAACAAGTACATTATGAGGGTGACACTGAGGTTGAGGATTTGTTTGAGATGGAGGAGGAGGAGGAGCAGGAGAAGGACGATGAGGTCAATGTTGTTGCAACAGAAGAAGCAGCAATGCAAAAACCTGCAAAAAGGAGAAAGAAGCTGGTAGTTAGGAGAGGCCCTACTACTAGGTCATATTCAAGTGTGTTGGAGGAGGTGAAACCTGATTTCATTCCTTCATCAGATGAAGAAGATGATGGTTTGCTTTTTGAGGATGAAGATGATGGACATGAGCCACTGTCATTTGTTCTACCTAAAGGGAGGAAGAGTAGGGCCAAGAAAAGGAAACCAAGGATCTGGTACAATGACAAACTTGAGCAACCACATCAGCAGTTATGTCTGTACATGTGCTTTAAGGATCAGCAGCAATTCAGAGATGCTTTGTTGAGCTTGCACATCACACAGGCCAGAGACTTCAGGTATCACAGAAATTCAGACCAAAGGATCATTGCCTGTTGTAAGAAAGAGCACTGCCAGTTTTGCATAGTTGCTGCAGTTATCAAAGGGGGGAAGACTTTTGCTATTAAGAAAATAAGGCTGGAGCACACTTGCCCTGGCAGCACTGAGACATCAAGGATTAGTGCCAAGTGGCTTGCAAAGACCTATGAGTCACTGTTCAGGTCTGATCCAACCACAATGATTAACAACTGCAATGAGAAGTATGGTGTTGATGTGCCAAGGCACATGGCCTATAGGACCAAAAACCTTGTTGTAGAAGCTGTGCTAGGAAGCACAAGAAGCAGTATCCCAGACTTAGGGATTTGCTCAGACCATCATGGATACAAACCCTGGTAGTAGAGTTGTAGTTACAACAGTTACTCCAAAACCAACTACAAAAATACCACATCCAGAACCAATCTTTCATGCTATGTTCTTCTGCATAAATGGAGCAAGGGAGGGATTTCTCAATGGATGCAGACCATTCATTGGTTAGTTATGCCATTATCACTGCTGCTCAAATCATTGTTATTTGTACATCACAATCTTTTTAGTTCATTGTTAACTATGCCAATATAGTTTAGTAATGCTTTATAGTTCTTTTTAGTGACTGAAATATATAGTTTAGTAATGCTTTATAGTTATTTTTAGTGACTTAAATATATAGTTTAGTAGTGCTTTATAGAAGTTTAAATTGTTCTTTGGTTGCAACAACAGGTGTTGATGGATGCTTTATTAAGCTCACCACTGGTGCTCAAATCCTGGCTGCCACTAGAAAAGATGGGAATAATAATATTTTCCCACTTGCATTTGCTATTGTTCGACAAGAGGACACAGTTAACTAGTGTTGGTTTCTACACCAACTGAAGATATGTCTAGGAGGAGAAGTTGGGAAATTTGGGCGTTATACTATCATGTCTGATAGACAGAAGGTATGCATGCATCTTCCTGTTATGTTCTTGCTGTTATGTTCTGCATTAGCATGTTATGTTCTAGATGCAGTAGTACATCAGCTAAGTCTAGCATGCTATGTGAACAGGGGCTACTAAATGCAGTAAACCAAGTTTTTCCAAACTGCCATCAAAGATTTTGCCTTAGACACCTCTATGCAAATTTCCAGAATGCTGGGTTTAGGGGGGAAGATCTTAAAAAATGCATGGATAATGCCAGCTATGCTTATAACCAGCACAAGTTTAACATTGCCATGAATGACTTGAAAAATGAGAGTGAGGAAGCTTGGAAGTGGCTAAGTGGAATACCTAAGCACACATGGGCTAGGCATGCTTTTGACACTAACTGCAAGACAGACTTGGTTGTTAACAACCTGTCTGAGGTGTTCCACAAGTACATCCTAGATTTTAGGAAAAAACGTATTAGGACTATGATTGATGGTATTAAGGACAAGCAGATGGTGAGGTGGGATAATAACAGAGAGAGAGGAAAGGCATCTCTGTAGGAGATTACACCACATTATGCTGAGAAGCTTGAGGTGGAAAAGGAAAGGGCCAGATTCGGACACCGAAAGAGTTTCGGGGGTTACCGGATAAATACCGGAGTACCGGGGGTTACCGGAACCCCCTCCCCCCCGGAGCTTAATGGGCCTACATGGGCCTTAGTGGAAATAGAGGGCAGCAAGGGAGGTGTGGGCCCCCCCCCAAGGCCCAAACCGAATTGGTTTAGGGCAAAGGGGGCCGGCCCCCTCTCTCCTCCTCCTCCTCCTCTCCCTTTGCTCCCCCCTCTCCTACTCCTACTAGGAAAGGGAGGAGTCCTACTCCTAGTGGGAGTAGGACTCCCCCCCTTGGGCGCGCCTCTCCCCCTTGGCCGGCCACCTCCTCCCTCCCTCCTTTATATACGGAGGAGGGGGCACCCCATAGACACAACAATTGATCCCTTGGATCTCTTAGCCGTGTGCGGTGCCCCCCTCCACCATAATCCACCTCGATAATATCGTAGCGGTGCTTAGGCGAAGCCCTGCGTCGGTAGAACATCATCATCGTCACCACGCCGTCGTGCTGACGGAACTCTCCCTCATAGCTCGGCTGGATCGGAGTTCGAGGGACGTCATCGAGTTGAACGTGTGCTGAACTCGGAGGTGTCGTGCGTTCGGTACTTGATCGGTCGGATCGTGAAGACGTACGACTACATCAACCGCGTTGCGCTAACGCTTCCGCTTTTTGGTCTACGAGGGTACGTAGACAACACTCTTCCCTCTCGTTGCTATGCATCACCATGATCTGCATGTACGTAGGATTTTTTTTTTGAAATTACTACGTTCCCCAACAGCTACTCCACCTGCAAGATCAAGGAATGAAGCCACTCCACCTGCAAGATCAAGGAATGAAGATACTCCATCAGGATCATAGTAGCCACCAGCAAGGACTGCTACTGCAAGATCTGCTTCTGCAAGATCTGCTACTGCCAGATCTGCTAGAGGGTTAGCTAGTGCAAGATTTGCAAGGCCTTTCACTGCCCCAAGATTTGCTACTGGAGCTTCATCTTCCGGTCCTTCTACTTCTGGTGCTCCTTCAAGTGTCCTAGGGAATTATACTCGCTTGATGTAATTCTTTACTGCCAGTGGTAACCATTGAGTGATAGAATGATTCTGATGGTTGCATGTTGCAACTTTGGTCTGATGTGTACCAGAAAATGCTTATGGATTTTGCTTCTGAACTAAGTTGTTTGTGCTACAAAACCATGTATGTTCTGATGTAGTACTAAGTTGGGTCTGATGTGTACTAAGTCTCATCTGGTCATTTGTGAACATATCATGCTCCTGTCAACATATTATGCCTGCAATATTTGGTCATTTGGCATTATTCAAGAATTCAATGCTTTTTGTGTTATTGCAAAGATGCTCCTGTCAACATATCATGCACATAAATTTGGTCATTTGTCAAGAAACCATGCTCATGTCAATATTATTCAACATTTTAGATGAGTTTAGATCATGCTCAAACTGGATGATAATGCCATAATGGCCACATACTTCATTACTAGGATCAACATACCAAATCTTTTTTACAAAGACACCTAGCTAACACATTACTAGGATCAACATGACTAGGATAAACATTCAGTTCCAGCAACACCTGACCACAACCATTCAGTAAACCAAGGATCAACCTGACCACAACTTGCATCTTCAGTGCCAAAAGATCACTTGAGTCTAAACTACTGACCAGTACCACTAAACCTGACCACAACTACCACTAAACAAGCTTACTGCAGCAGCATCTTAGCTGTCACTAAACCTACCACAAAGACAAGAAAAAGAAAGACAACATTCTGATATTTCCCCTTCAGTGCATCTATCTCTGCATTTTTCTCATTGAGCTGGTCTTCCAAAGACATAGCCACCACCTCTCTTCCTCTTTGAGCTTCAGGCAGAGCCACAACTGCAGTGTCATCTTCAAACACAGCAACACTTGATTCACCTCTCAGCCTACACACTTCATCCCGCAAATCTCCGATCAAATCACTCAAAAACTTGGGCAGATGATCATGATGCCATTCAACAAAGCCACAACTACCATGCTGTACCAACAGAAATCAGGGTTTGAGAGGGGAGAAGATCTAATGAACAGAAAAATAGAACAAAAATGAAGCTCACCATGGCATCCACGCAGGCGTAGTACCTCCGCCTGGGTTCTGATGGCTCCATGAGATCCATCTCGGGGCCTTCCAACGCGGCCTGCACCAGCAGAGCTTCTCCGGCTCGTACGCCATCGGGCTCTCACGGTAGGGCACCGGCGACCTCGATTCGTCCCCTCTCCTTCCAGAGGCTCGACGGAAGCTGGGAGCCTGAGAATGACCCGAAGACCACGACATTGCCTTGGACGCAGCCGCCGCCGCTGCCGCCCCCTGCGAGATCGCCTCCGCCGCCGGCCCGCTCAGGAATCGCCTCCGCCGTCGCCTAACCCTAGTTTTTCCCCCAAATCCCCAATCCGTTTCCTGTTCGCCCCCACGCATTGCTGTTATAACCAGGGCCACCACTCAGAGCGTTTTTTGGCTATAGGACAGTGGCCACGTTAGCGTTTTTTTGGCTAAAACGTCACTAAGGTTTGATTTGGACCAGGATTCGTTAGTTTAGAGGTATAACTTGAGCCATCTAACAGCCATCAAAGCAACATATTTCATCAGAGGTATAACTTGAGCCATCTAAGAAAGCATTAGCTAAATAACGTAGCATAGTGGAGTTCAACATAACCATAGATTCTTACAGCCATAATTAATAGATTCTTACAACATTAGCTAAAGACCATAGCATAGTGGAGTTCAACATTGTTCACAACTACTACATCCATACATTACACTTCACTAAACCACCCTTCACAAAAGATTAGCAAAGCCTTCTATCAAAGCAACATATATCATGATAGGTATGCTCTACTTCATCTACCAGATCATCTTCATCTACCTCATTCCTTCAAGATGTCATGGATCAACTTCAACTTCTCTTTGCTCTTCTCAAGTGAATTGAACTGAACAGCTAGCTGGAGCTTTAACTCATCCCTGCATTTTATCAGATTCTCATGTCCCCTCTTGAGATCATACATGTGAAGGTTCAGCTGCACATTCTCTTCTGTGAGTTTTTTCACAGACTTGGTGAGCTCATCAACCTGAATCTTTAAATTGTTGTTGCCTTCAGTTAGCTTTTCCTTCTCTTTCAAATGATTCGTCTTCAGGTTCCTAATGACACTGCCTTGAGCTTCTAGCAGGTTCATCAGCACTTTATACTTCTCTTTCAGCTTCAAGTTCTCTGCCTCTTTCTTCTCCATCTCATTCTTCATGCCAGCCACAGCTGATGCACTGGCAACCTCAGCTCTCTTCTCCTTAGCTTGCACATAGCTCAAATCCAACACCCTGTCCTCCTGTGCACCGAGAAGTTGATGGACATCTTCAACTAGTTTGTCATAGTTGGCATCCAGATTCCTTTTCTCTTCTTTAAGGTGGTGGATAGTAAGTGAACTTTCCAGGTTATCCTTCCTCCTAGCATGCCTGCTGTCTTCAAACATTTCCCAAAGCTTCAACAATGCATTTTGCATTGTGGGAGGCCACTCTGGGTCAACCCACGCAAGAAAACCACAATTCTCACTTTCCTGTAATATAGTAAACATTTATATTGTTACTCTCTCAAGAATTACAATTATGAAAGGGCACTTTTAAAAAATCAACTAAGAGCATAAGAACTACAACCTATACATGTGGTCAACTAAAAAGTGCTACTTCTACTGCAACCTATACTGCCTCAATTAAAAATTAGCATTTACACTGCTAACTAAGCTGCTGGTCATATATACTACTACAAAAAAGTGGGCAATTTAACTAAACATGAATATACATGAGCACATGCCTACACAACATGTTGCAGTGAGCTTCAGTACTAATAAATAACTAAACTATGAGCATCTCCACTACCAACTAAGCTGCTGCCCATATATATTACTAACATCAGGTGGCATGTTTAACAAAGGTGAGCATCAAAGCTACTAACTTACTAATAAATAACTAAACAATGTGCTTCATCATCAGTAGGAGTACTCCATCAGTAGTACTAACTTACTAAACAGAGGCTACCAACTATATTACAGTGAACATAGAGAGAGAGCATGAATCTTACAGGCTGAGCACAAACTAGAAACCTCCTGCCCGTCTCAAATGATTCAAAAGCTACACGACGCTCAGTTGGCAGCCGATGCTCCACGCAGAGCCCTTCTGATGCCTTCTCCAAGCCATTGTAGTCTTGGTCTTCAATGCTAGCAGGAATCTACAGGAGCAAATCCCCAAATCAGAAAACCAGATCAGCAAATCCCCAAAATCCTTAAATCAGAAACCCTAACCCTAACTCACCCTAGCTCTACCACTGACCTGATAATGCATACCGTCTTCGGAGGAGGAGATCTGCAGGTTGGACAAGTCATCGCTGCTCTCATCCTCGAAGACCATGGCGCGGCGGCGATGGCGGACGCGGCGGTCTGCGCGGTGAGTGGCGGTGGATTGGAGCGACGAGGGCGATGGGGCGAGGAGAGGGACAGAGTGCGGTTGGCTCCGGTCCGACGAGCCCCGACCCAGCTACATGGTGCGAACGAGCCGGGCTGGAACGAGTGACCGAGCGGGTAGGCCACCGTGGCACCTGACACTTGGGCCGGTCGGTCAGATACGTGGTCAATACGGGCTTATACGACTGTCAGACCGTTTCGCAACACTTAGGCTCTGAGCTGGTACTGAACTGCAAAAAAAATGACTGATGGTACTGATTCGTCACGACGTGCCGAAGTGTGGTAGTTCCTTGCAATTAACTATGTTGTTTAGTTTGTAGCTATGTGCCGTTGGTTGATGCTTGGGAGTTTGGCGCTCCAGCGTAAACAACGTAAGCACAGGCTGCACAACACAGCGTAACGGTAGTGGAAGGAAGCGATGCGCTTTAGGCGGGTATCCCATTTGTCTCTCCGTGGATGTAGGATGTAGTATTATCGCTTATCCCACATACTCGTCTAAAACACGATTTGCCCTTTTATTTATTGCTCCACACAAAGGAATCCCCTCCTCACGCTGCTCTTGCTCGCCACCTGCCCGTGAGCACTGGGCCTGCGCCGCCACGATTTTCCCTTTTTATTTATTCCTCCACATTCCCCTCACGCTGCTCTTGCTCGCCACCTGCCCGTGAGCACTGGGCCTGCGCCGCCACTCTCTGCGCACTCCCGAGACGCTGCCGCTGCCCGCTGCTACGATGGACTGGGAAGAAGCGGCGACTTTGCAGGTGGAGGCCGTAGCGGCGGCGGCGGTTGATTTGTCGCCGGTGGAGGCCGTAGCGGCGGCGGAGGAGGTTGAGGCGGACACATCAGTCAACCGCAGCATCGTCAACAATCAGGTACCGATGCCTTCTCCCCCTTTTATGTATATATATATACTCCAGTGGAAGTAGATTCCAGCAGTCTTTTTTAGAATCTGAGCAGTTTTTTACTAGACTAGATCTTAATTAGAGGAGGATATGTCTAATCGATCTGTCGGTTAAGCGGTGACAAACAATAGCGGCGGCTGCTACGGATCAGCTGGATGATTTCCCCAGGAAATCATCCGGCTAGCCAGCCGTACGATTCAGGCGCGGTGGCCGTTCGATTCATGTGATGCAGCCAGTCTTCCTTTCCTTTCCCCGGGTCTACACACAACGCGACACCACATGAGCTTCAACGCTTCCGCCGTGGCACCGGCGCCGGCGGCCACCCAGCAGCGGATGCTGCGACCCCGACGAGACACGAGGCTGCGCACTACCTGTTGCATCTCTCGCCACGCGGCAGCACTCGTGCTGCAAAAAATCAGAGCGACGCCGGCCACCGTCCTTGCCATTGGTGCCTTGCAGCTCCGCCACCCCCACTCTGACCGTGGATGCTTTGCAGCACTGCCGCCGCTCCCGCAGCACTAGTGCCTCCACCACAGCACCGACGCCGCCGATGAGCGCTGCATCGCGCATCACTGGTTCCTCTTCGCAGCGACACACGTGTTGCATAGAACCGCCGACAGCACCGACGAGCGTTTTGCAGCACTGGAAGTTGCCGAGGAGCGCCGTGTCGCTGTGCCCGCTGCCGTCGATGAGCGCCGCATTGCCGGCAACACTGACGGGAGTTGCATCTGAACATTGCAACTACCCCTCTCCACGCTGCATTGAAGCTCCGCCGCCGCGCGTGCACCACCATGCGTGTTGCGTTGTCAGCTTCCGTCGCCGGCGAGATACACGGGTCGCAGCAGCAGGTGGTTTACGCGAGGGAGAACTCCGGCTCGACGCGCCAGCGGTCACACGCTGAAGCTCCATTGCAGCGTCCTCGGCAGCACGCAGTGCTCCATTACAACGCCGGCTGACGTCGATGAACGTTGCATCGCAGCACCGGTGGCCGCCGAGGAGCGCCACATCGCCGGCAGCACTGACGAGAGTAGCATCTGAACATTGCAACCCGCCCACGCTGCATTGAGACTCCGCCGCCGCGTGCACACCACCGTGCGTGTTTCGTTGTCAGATTCCGTTGCCGGCAAGATACGCGGGTCGCAGCACCAGGTGGTTCACGCGAGGGGAACTCCGGCTCGACGCGCCGTCCGTGGCATGCTGAAGCTCTATCGCGTCGCCCTCAGCACCACGCGATGCTCCATTGCAGCGCCGGCACGCGATCCTCTATCACAGCGCCGGCGGTCGCACGCTGAAGCTCTATCGCATCGCCCTCAGCAGCACGCGGTGCTCCATTGCAGCGCCGACACGCGATCCTCTATCGCAGCGCTGGCGGTCGCACGCTGAATCTCCATCGTAGCGCTGGCAGGCGCGCGAGGAAGCTCTATCACAGCAACCCGCGACGCTCGGTGATGCAACCGGCGATGTTGCATCAATTTCGCGGTCGGGATTTGGATGCGCGGGAGGGTGGTCGGCGTCTGAATCCTCTCTATATTCACGGTGGCGGGGAAAGTGGTGGTAGCGGCCGAGAGCTGTCTCCATATCCGGCGAGAGGTAAGGGGGTAAGAGCATCTCCAAAAGCCGCGCAACGCGCGACGCGTTAAAAGTCAGAATACAGCGCCGGGTGAGCCAGGTTTTGCGCGCGGCGGTGCGCTGGCTCCAGCGGTCGCCGCAAAATAAAGCGCGCCCGAGCCGCTCCAGCAGGCGCGCTATATTTTATAGAAATGCGTACATAGTTCAGTCTTCTCCTACAATACATAGTCCATAGTACATAGTTCTACTATACATAAATAAAACGAAAAACTACTACTACTCGTCATTCTCCGACTCGGACTCTGCCTCGGTGATGTCCTCCTCAGACGTTGGAGCGTAGGCGTCAAGGAACCGCTCGTCGCGGGAGTCCCAGGACTACGCATCTTCTAGCGCGATGTTGTATTTAGCGACCGCCTTTCGCGTTCGCTTGTCCTCGTGATAGGCGGCTCGCTCCTTCCTCCTCTCCTCCCTCCCCGCCCTCCTCTCGGTGAAGAACTGTTCCTCATTGATAATATCTTGCGGGAAGCGTTGCCTCCACAACGCCATGGCTTCCTCGTCCATCTCGGCCAGGCTAAGACAGCGCTCCCGCCTCCGGTTTTTGCGCCGATCCTCGTCGGTGATAAGCCGCGGGAAAGGAGCCAACTCATGTGCCCGCTCCGGCGTCGCCACGTCAGTGAAGTTCATGTCCCAACGGGACCGTCGGAGGCGCCACGCCGCAGCGTCGTACGCGCGGGCACCGTCCTGGGCGGTGTCGAAGGTTCCGAGGCCGAGGCGCACGCCACCGCCCAACCGGATCGAGGCGGAGTATGTGCCGGACGGACGCACGCGGACGCCGCGGTAACCCGAACCTCCCCGGCGGCGAGGCGGCATGATGGCGCGGTGGTGTCGTGTCGGCGGCGAGGAGAGAAAGCGCTAGAGGGAGCGAGAGAGAGTGGCAGAGGGCGCCGCAATTTATAGGCGCGCCGAACGCGGTGCGCCAAATCTAGCGTGCGGGCTGCCGCCTTTTCCCGCGCGCGCGCAATCGTTTCCCGCCACCGCTGGAGCGCGCGAAAACGTCCCGCACGTGCTAAAAGCCCAGTTTACCGCGAGCGCGTCTTTTGGCGCGGCTGTTGAAGATGCTTTAAATGGAGGAGAAAGATAAGTTGCGGGCGAGAAAAGTCGCGGAGAAAAGATATGACTGGGAGAGATATGGATGCGGTGTGTGTGGGACCGAGCAAATGACTCGGTAGATAATACTAAGAGTTTTCCTAAACAATAAATAGGCTTGTATCTCATGAGATTTACGACACTCAGTTTTAGTATCAACCCCGGCAGCGGCAAAAAATAAATATAAAAATATAAGTACGTACCAAAAGACAAGTACTCATAATCATCTTTGTCTTCATTTTTTGTGCAGAGACTCACTCCTATTGCAAAGCTTCTCATTACATTGGTAGGAGTTGTAATTGCATTTCAACCTGCTAGTGCTATCAAGATTCCTGAGAGTATTAATGGGTATGAACCTCTTTTTTTTGTTTTTATTTTCCTTATACTAAATGCATAAATACAAGTATACAGTATGCGAATATTTCATGGCCTTTAGTAATTAGTTCTTTTTTAATTGGCAGAGTGCCACTTATTGGGATGGAAGCGGATCTAGAGGACTATGCTAGGTTGGCTCGGGAAGGACGTCGAGTAGCCAAAATGCGCTCGCCATTTACCATGTCAAGGGAAGGTCTGCCTGTGCTTGAAAATCAGACTGGAGTTGCAAAACCACCGCCGGCCTGGTTATATAACAAGATTGTAAATGGCCATGATCAGGTGGTATTTCTGATTAGAAGCGATAACCTGTATATCGGTGGATACATAAATCCCCAAGGAATTATCCATTCATTCGCCGAATATTCAAGTATGCTCCCCGGATCCATTTCTCTAGGAATCGGTGGAAGTTATAGAGACCTAGTTGGTCGTAGGTCAAACCTTGCAAACCTTGATCTAGGCAAAAGGGCAATGAAGAGAGCTTTGAAGATTCTTTCTCGGTACAAACATGGAGTCAGCGACTTCTTTCAGATGACAACTTCACTGGCAAGGTACTCTGTAGTATTATGTGAGGCACAGAGGTTCACGGAGATTCATGAATCTTTACTTGATAAATGGAACTCAAGGACTGGATACTATATTCAGCGGCCTAAGGAGCTCTTAGTTAGCTGGGCTTCACTGTCGTGTGGTGTGCTGGAGAAGTGGAAACCCACCCTCAAATATGGTAAAACCTATTATTATGAGACATTGTGGAACTATGACAATGTACGGTTCAAACTTAGAACATCAAAAACAGGAGCTCCATATCTCTTGAGACTGCTGATAAAGGGCAAAAGATGCCAGGATAGCATAATGGGCTGGGGCCACCGCCCTTAGGTATGCAGGCAAGTATTTTTCTTTCGTTTTATTCATACCATGCAATTTACAATGCTGAATTGGATACTCTGCCCACCATTAGTACCATGAACTTTCCTGGGGTTTTAGATCCATGACAGCAGCCTTGAGCTGAATGTGCTTTTGTTGAACTACAGGTGTGGAGAAGGGCAAGATGGAGTGCAGTGATGGAGTGCTACCCCTCCTCTGGATCTGAAGCCTAATAAGGAATAAATAAAAAGCTACAACACATGGAGTTGACTTGGTTCCTAACTCCATGCTGAATAAATATTCTTCTGGGATGTTACCCTGCCAAGTTGTGTTGAACATGTATTAAAGCATAGGGGCACTTATATCTCCCCTAATAATAATAATTAAACCGGGTACTTGTCTCCCCAAACTCTGGTTTTTCAGTTGGTTCGGTTGGCATGGCACGGCTCGCCGATTTTTCATTCTGTCGATATATCCGATTACCTCTGTCATGTCCGATTACCTCTCATCCCATCGTCCGTATCAATAGGTTGCTGCACTTTGCTTCCTTCATCTGCGTTTTAGGAGCGTCTCCTTGCTGCGGGCATGTTGTTCTCTTACGACCCTGCGTTTTGCAGATGCTACAGAATCTACTCCTCTTTGCTCAGGCCTTCATACAGCGTCTTGTCCCTCGTGTTCATAGGCCTCCCTGCAGTCCTCATCTTCAGGGGTGCTCCCAATCACGAAGGAGGTTGCTGTGCCCTGACATCCTGTCGTGTGCGCTGTCAACAGTTACTGCCTGCTCAGCTACCTTGGTGGCTTGCTTATTGGTAGCACGGTCCTCGAGCCCAAGCCCATCCCTGGCATGCTCAAATGGCGTCATCACAACAATGGCTTGCTCGAACAGACTCATCAGTCTTTCATACGCTTCCACACTCACATCTTCGAGCTTAACCAGCTCTAGTGCCTTGACGTACATTCTTGTATGCCTGAATGTTAGCGCGGTGGCACAGAGCTGGTCTCCCTGGTAATGCTGAAGGTGATCTGGCAAAACATCCCTCACATCCCTTGTCCACCTTTTTACAATGTGCCTTTCTGGTATCTCTGTCATGCCACGATAGTCCATAATCTGTCTCATGCAAAACAAATAGTATAGGTTAGCTCCCAGGATTGGGCTAATGATCAGCTTCACAATTTCTGTACTTGTGCACACCTTAAGAACATGACAGCATAACATGCCCATATGTTCGAACATACCACATTCACATTCAGATTCTGCTCAATTGTCAATCATCTTCACCAGGAAAACAACCCTGCTCCATTTCTCCCTTCTTTTCAGGCCGAGTGTGTGTTGCCCTGTATAATTCATTGTTCTCAGCCTGTTCGACCCGATACCCACCCAACTAGTACAAAATTTGGCCGAATTGCTCGCCCGAGTGTACACCTTGCTGGCATGTATTTCAATTGACGAGTTCGTTTTGAGGACGTCGCCACCCTGAATGTGAAACGGTTTTTGTCAGCTCACTCATTCAAGACTAGACTCTTCGTCACAGAACAGTTTTAACTTACAATCTTGGTTCTTTTCTCCTCGTAGCTCTCATCGGACTGGCGATCAAACTACAACCTCATGTACACCCGCACCTGTTCTCATGCAAAGGTTTCCCCTAGACAAACCAACGAGAATATTTGTCAGCACGGTACATCTTAAATTCAGCTCAGCAACTTACATATCTTAGGCTGAACTCCCTACCGAGCGTCCACAAACAATTTCCTGCATTGTCTTCCACTTCTCAGGATTGAGCCGGCTCTTTCCATATCTGATACTCCATCCATCCCAAAATGTAAGATCATTTTTAACACTTTTACACTATCATATGACAAAAATGATAAAAAATGATCTTACATTTTGGGACGGAGTGAGTATCAATCTGTGCTCCCAGGAATACAAATTGTAGCAGTGGTATGCCTTTGTCAGTGAGTTGAAGGTGTTGCCCAGCTCCAGCTTGATCACTTCTTCGCCATCCCTCTCTGCAAATCCTCTTATCATTTTCTCCAGAGCACCCATTCTGCTAGCGCATGGCGCTCGCAACCACGCTAACTCTGTCCAGCAAAATAGAAAGAAGATTCAGTGCATAGACGGCGGACTCAGAAGTCAGAACCCTACACTTCTACTTCTCTGCTACCAGAACAACAAAAAAATCAGAGCACACAACACCTAATCACAGCATGCGAGCATTAGAGCATATCCACTCGATTTGGCCCCCCCAGGGGCGCTCAAATAGCGCCGCCTGGGGGCGCGCCGGCGAAAATCTCGGCGTCGGGGCGAGATGTTTCCCAACCGCCGACCCAAGGCCGGCCCCAGACGCCGTTTTTTTGTTTTTTTTCAAAAACAAAACTCGGCCACAGTTCAGCCAAACACGACGCAAATTCGAGCAAACTTGGCGAGTTCATTGACATATTTACAGGAACTTGTGAAAAACAAACTAATAAAGGAAACCTTCATGGCGAGGAGCACCGGCTCGACGACGCACGGCTCCTTCTTCGGCCTAACGAGCCGGGCAGAGGTGGGGAGGGCTCGTTGATGGCGATGCCGCCGCCGCGGGTGCGCCGACCGAGCGGCGTGTCTTGGGGCTCCGGCTTGACAGGGCGGAGAGCGGGTGAGCCGGAGGAGCGGGAGCGGGAGCCAGACAAGGAGGACTCCGGCTCCATGCGCCTCGGCGTCCACGAGCTGCCACACCGGAGGGAGAAGGTGGGGGCCGACGGGTACTCCAGCCGCGGCGTGTTGCCGCCCTCGATGTATTAGAGGACGGCCTCCAACGTGTGGCCTGGCACGCCCACCATCGGCGGCACCCTTCCGAGTTTTGGAGGCCGCGGGGTTCGATGCCGTTGGTGGCCTCGAGTTGCTCGGCGTGACGCCGCCTGAAGTACGGCTCCCACAGCGTGCTGTCAGAGGTGAACCTCGGCCCGTCCCTCGCCGACTGCGGCAGTGAGGCGTGGATGCGGGCGATCTCCACCCACGGGTCCGCCCCAGAGGGAGGCGGCGGCACTGGACCCTGCCGGCGCTCCTCCACGACACCCGCATGTCCGGCGGGGCCGGGTAGCCGGCCTCGTAGAGGAGGCGGGCCTCGTCCTCGCGCAGGGGTAGCGCTCGGCAATGGGGAAAAAGGAGGGACGCCAAGGAGAGAGGAGAGACGGGAGCGTCGGTGGTAGAGAGAGTGCAAGTGTGCGTCTCACCGGTGTGGGAGAGGTGGCTTTTATAGCCGCGGGCGGGCGGCGAGCGTGTGTCCGCCGTGTGTATGCGTGGCGGGAGAGGGCCGGACACGCATCGCCATGCCTTCGCTGCGGCACCCGTGAGGCATCAATGGAAGGCTGACCAGCGCGCCAGCCTCCCCGCGGGAAACCGAGGCGATGAGGACGATGCGGGCGCGGGGTCGCTGACTCGGCGGGCCCGCCGTTCTTTCGCCCCAAAACCGATTGCCCTGGCGCCCCCGGGCGCCCCCAGCGCGCTGGGTTCGGCCTGGGTCTGCCGACGCCAAATTCGGCCCTAACTGGCGAAAAATGGGCTTTTGGGGGGGGGGGGGGGCGCGGCTGCGCTTTCAGCGCCAACGATAAGAAAGGGCCTTGGGGGGCTTGCTGGGGGCGCCGCTGGAAATGCTCAGTATTTCGATACATCCCAAGCACACGACCCCATCAACAACAACACCCCTCCCCCCGGCTCTATTCCGTACGATGGTCATCCTTAAATCAATCTATATAATTCCTTACGGGGGCACAAGACAGGCATGACCGCATGAGCTTATTACTTTGTTTTCCAATCCCCACAAGCACAACAATAGGATAGCGGGTGCAGCAAAATCACTGAACTTTTTTTGGGCCATGCCTGCGCATTTGGTAATATTTGGGAAGGGGTATGGGAGTTTAGAGTAGGGAGTTGTATTAAGATTAAACATGGGATGAGACGTCTTATTCTTAATCCTCTGTTTGGCACACAATACAAATTATGTGTGAGATTTAAAGAGAAACAGTATTCCCTTATTTGTTTCATGGGAATTGATGAGTAACTAGACATGGGAAGTTAACGTAATTTATGATGAAGGGCTAAGATTGACTCACTAAAACAATTCCTTTCCAACTCCCACCCCCTCCCGTGTTAATAAAATGGTGGGAGTTGAAGCCTAAAGTCCCATGCCTATTCCCTTCTGAATTTCCAATCCCTCGATTCAAACAGTAGATTTGAAGTCTCGTACCCTTTCAATTTCCATTCCCTAAATGTAATTACCTCCAACCAAACACGCTGAAGATTCAGCCGGGTGGTCGCGGATATGGTTTGATCGCAGACTCGCCTGACTGACTAGACTGTTCGCATCGTTCCGGGCGGGGTCGCCGCCATTGAAGTACGCAGCCACAGACGACTCCCGCACGCCTACTGGACCGCCACTACCGGCCTCGCTCCCGTCGTTCAGATCCGAGCCAGCGGGGACAACCCCATCGATGAAGATTGGCAACCTGCCACAATGGGTCAGAGAAATCAGCGAGGCGGCGCCGAAGCTAACAAATCAAACACTACAAAACGCCGCCGGCACAGCCACACAGCAAGGGCCGGCACGGCCAGCCCGCAGCGCAAATACCATATAGGATTGGGGAGGGGAGGGGCGAGAGGAAGGGGCAAGGGGATGGGGTGCACACCGCCGCTCACCTGCACACCGGATCCATGGGTAATCGCCACCGGCGCTGCTAAGCATCGCCGTCCTCTCGATCTCCTTCTCCAGCCGCCGCCCTCCTCTCTGTTTTCTGCACTCGGAAACGCAAAAGCAGCCCGCTGTTGCGTGTTGTGGCCGAAAAATTTCTGGACCGTGGTACATGTATAAAGCGTTATTTTTTTTTGAGTAACGTATAAAGCGTACCTGTACCAGCGGTCCATGCGCACAGCCCCCTCCCTCCCCATTATCTCATCTTGGCTACCTTTACATACGGCTACTGCATTGCAAAACCAGAAGCTCATACTATAATGATGATGATTAGTTAACTAAAATCTGAAACTCTCTGGCCATTTTCTCTAGCTGATAGCAAGAATAATGAACAGCAAGCACTATACCCGATTAGTGTAGCGAATGCCTAATCAAGGTCCATCTGAATATAATTTAATTGTGTTTGATTTGGGCATGCATATAAGTTTGATATCCTGTTGCGGACAGTTGTTTCTCATTTGTTGTTGACCTGATCTAGATCCCTGAACTCTTGTGCTTTGAACCTGAACCTGAAGATTTTATAGCTGTTCAAAGCACTATAAGAAACCTGTTAATACATGACAGTTCATGTCCGTCACAGACCAGGCGAAAACTGTCATGCGTGGCCATGCATGACAGATTTGAATTCCGTCATGTATATCGCGTCATAATTTGACATCAAGTCGTCCATGACGGTTCTCGGCCGTCAAGGATTAGCCCGAGGCCCGCGCAGCCCAAACCAGGCCCTAACCTTCGTGACGGACGATGCCACGTAGGATTTCTGAATCATAAATTGGAATGACGTGGCTGCCTACATGGAAATTATTTTCGTCACGAAAATCATCATGGATTTAGGCACAATTTCAATTTAGTCCCATTATCTCTTTCTTTCCACCCAAGTTTCACCAACACATTTTTTAGCATAACTTGTTACACAGATCATAATGGCAACTTTCACCAAAGACAAGCATTTCCAAAATCGCGTACATACATATATCAATTAATATGCGTCCGCCCGCAGGTATCTACAACATTTGCAATTCACAATATTCTCCATGAAATAATAATTTACAACATATACAAAATATATCACACAACAAGATTAGGAAATAGTAGAATCCAGGTTACATAGACATAACATACAAACTATTAAGGTTTTTATTATAGGTCTTGCCGTCAGCCCTCCAAATGGCAATTATCACGTCATGACAGATTGTGATGGGCTGCACCGAGTAGTCCGCTACCCAATCATACCAAACATATTTACAAAACAACAGATATTGGTCGATACGGATAGATAACAAGAGAACTGCAAGAAAGTGAAAAATGGATTACATGCTGTCAAAAAATCGTAAATCTTATAGTGCCTACAAATGAGGATAACATAGTATCTACAACATATATGTTTCATTTATATCCAAATTAATTAAAACAGCCAAGTTACAGGTAAAAAATGAAGTGTTATGTACTTGTGCATACCATCCAAACAAGAAACAATTTATTTTTTTGCGCACTAGGCATGGGATTGATAGAAGAAGAGTACAAGCATGGGATTACAACGCTTACAAGGCCATGTGCGCACTAGGCATGGTGTACAAGCGAAGGAGCACAACAGATGGGGGTATGCTCAGCCCCGCGACCGAAAACTAGAGACTAAGCACCGGGGATAATGTTTTGCATTCCGGTGGCGCCCGCCTTGGTCCATAGTCGCGCCTCGTCCTTGATGGTGTCGGAGGTGAGGTTGATCGATGGTGTCGCTCCGTCAAAAATGCAAGCGTTGTGGTGCTTCCAAATCCACCAAGCTGAGAGGATGATGAGGGAGGATAGACCCTTGCGCATGGAAGCGGGCGCGAGGTCGAGAGAGGATTGCCACCATAACTGGAATGGTGTGCTGGGGTCAGGGAGGTTGATGGGCACACACGCCCAGCCGAGGATCTCGTGCCAAATTTGGCGAGAGAAAGAGCATCCGGCAAGAAGGTGGTGCATGGTCTCCTCCTCTTGGTCACACAGGGCGCAAGTGTCGTCGTGGGGCAATCCGCGGCGAGCCAGGCGTTCCGCGGTCCAGCAGCGGTCTTGCATGGCCAGCCAAAGGAAGAACTTGACGCGGAGAGGAGCCCAAGGTCGCCAGGTGAGCCGCCAGAAAGGGTCTTCACAAGCTTCGAAGAATAAGGCCTTGTAACAGGAACTTGCAGTATATGTAGCAGAAGAGGTCCATCGCCAGCGTAGCGTGTCCGGCTCGCTGGAGAGATTAGTGTGCCGCACCAAACACCATAGCTCGACGTGCTGCACCATGGCCGCCGGCCCAAGCGCGCCTCGGATATCCTGCACCCAAGAGCGCTGGTGTAGACCATCACACATGTAGCGCTCCTTCCGAAGGCGCCTTGGGACGAGAGCGAGAACGAGAGGGGCGATCTCGGCCACAGACCTGCCAGCGATCCAGTGGTCGGTCCAGAATCTGCAAGTATCTCCAGCTCCAAGCTGCCAAGTCGTGGAGGCTTTGAAAATTGCACTCGCGTTCGCGTCGTGGGGGATGTGAAGGTGGCTCCAGGGGCGAGTAGCGTCGGTACGTTGCAGCCATAGCCAACGAACACGAAGAGAGATGCCCGTACGCTGTATGCCTCGGATGCCGAGGCCACCGAGGGAGATAGGCCGGCATACACACTGCCAGTTGACGAGGCACTGACCACCGTTGGCCTTGTCTGATCCTGCCCATAAAAATCCGCGGATGATCCGGTTCACCTTCTTGATGGCAGTGCTGTTGAAGGCAATGGCCATGAGGAAGTGCGTGGGGATGGCACTTAGGACATGGTGCACAAGGGATAGGCGGTCTCCCTTGGATAGCATAGATGCCCGCCATGTGGAGAGCTTGCGCCCAAGCTTGTCAATGATCGGTTGCAAGCTCGTCGAAGAGGCCTTGCGGACTGAGAGGGGCAGCCCGAGGTAGGTGATGGGAATGTGAGTGACGGGACACTGCATCTCCGTGGCTATAGCAACAATGTGATCCTTGGTGCATTAGATAGGAGCGGCCGAACACTTGTCAAAGTTGGTTTGCAGCTGTGACGCCCGGATAATTAGGCTACAGTAATTCCCTGCTAATGGGGCCACATCACCACGATCACTGTTGTTATTCTCCCGATGATTCAATCCCGTTCAAATTCAAAATTCAAAATCAAGGCAAACGATAAAAGTTTTCAAACATTAAAACTAAAATGTTCAAATTGGAACAAATAAATCCTAAGTAATAATGGAGGAGAAACCACACTTTTATAAAATGTGTAAATACTCTAAAATGAGCAAAACAGCAGCTACATATAATTAAATGCTTTTTATAATATATAAAATATTAAACTAATTTATTTGGGAGCCCAAGTTATTGTGACATTAGAATAAGTAGTAACACTATTTTAGGAACTAATTTAGCATTTTATAAAACTATAGTAAATAGAAAGTGAGATAAAACAGTAAAAAGGAAATAGATAAAAGAAAACCAAACCAATAAAAAAAAAAGGACCCCCGGGCCAACCGACCCAACAGGTCGGCCCAGTCAGCCACCAGGCCAGCCCACCCCGTCGCCTTATCCCCGCACCCCCCCTGTGACCTAAAGCCACGTCCCCCACTCCCCCACCCACGACTCTTCCTCCCTCGCACGCTCCCTCCCCTTGTTTCCAGATCGGGCGCCCCTGGCACCGATCGATGCCGCCGCCTGCGCCCGACGTCCTCCCCGCCACCTCAGACTACGCCGGGAGCACCGCCTCCGCCGTCTTCGTCAACTACAAGGACGTATCGGAGCTCGGGACCTCTGCCTCGCGCCGATCGAGCCGTTCCCTTCCCCGGATCGCCGTCACCCGCCGCCGGACCTCGTCGCCTCGCCGCACGTCGTCCCCGTCGTCCTCACCACGCCCCGCTGCCTAAGACCCTACAACCCCGGTGAGGCCCCCCGGCCTCTCCTTCTCTCCCCGCGTCGTCGCCCGTTACCGCCCCATCTCCGTCGTGGCCGCCCCTGCCGCGCTGGCCGCTGCTGCTGCTCTCCAACGCCTCGCCCGTGCGGCCCCGCTTCGCCCTGCCGCCCGCTTCCCCCACTGCTGCCCACCTCGCTCGCCGCTGCCTCCCGCCGGAGCTCCACGCCGGCCGCCGCTGCTGCCGCTCCCCACGCTCGCCCGCGCCTCTGCTCGCGTTGATCTTACGAGGCCGGGCATGACCCAGAAAAGTGTGTCCGGCCAAATGGGATCGAGCGTGTTGGGTTATGTGGTGCACCCCTGCAGGGAAGTTTATCTATTCGAATAGCCGTGTCCCTCGGTAAAAGGACGACCCGGAGTTGTACCTTGACCTTATGACAACTAGAACCGGATACTGAATAAAATACACCCTTCCAAGTGCCAGATACAACCCGGTGATCGCTCTCTAACAGGGCGACGAGGAGGGGATCGCCGGGTAGGATTATGCTATGCGATGCTACTTGGAGGATTTCAATCTACTCTCTTCTACATGCTGCAAGACGGAGATGACCAGAAGCGTAGTCATCGACAGGACTAGCTACCCCCCTTTTATTCTGGCATTCTGCAGTTCAGTCCACTGATATGCCCCTTTACACATATACCCATGCATATGTAGTGTAGCTCCTTGCTTGCGAGTACTTTGGATGAGTACTCACGGTTGCTTCTCTCCCTCTTTTCCCCCTTTCCTTGCTATCTGGTTGTCGCAACCAGATGCTGGAGTCCAGGAGCCAGACGCCACCGTCGACGACGACACCTACGACACTGGAGGTGCCTACTACTACGTGCAGGCCGCTGACGATGACCAGGAGTAGTTAGGAGGATCCCAGGCAGGAGGCCTGCGCCTCGTTCGATCTGTATCCCAGTTTGTGCTAGCCTTCTTAAGGCAAACTTGTTTAACTTATGTCTGTACTCAGATATTGTTGCTTCCGCTGACTCGTCTATGATCGAGCACTTGTATTCGAGCCCTCGAGGCCCCTGGCTTGTATTATGATGCTTGTATGACTTATTTATGTTGTAGAGTTGTGTTGTGATATCCTCCCGTGAGTCCCTGATCTTGATCGTACACATTTGCGTGCATGATTAGTGTACGGTCAAATCGGGGGCGTCACAAGTTGGTATCAGAGCCGACTGCCTGTAGGAATCCCCCTTTCCAACTCCTTGGCCGAAGTCGAGTCTAGACATTGCAAAAACTTTTACTAACATGGCTGTGTGTCTTACGGGCCCACGTCGCCATTGGGTGGTATTAGGATCTTTTACTCCTTGTCTCTGGGACTCTGATCTCTCTTCTATTCGGGTTAAGTGAGTTTTGCTAAATCTAACATTAGGATCTCGTTATCGCTTTCACCCGGAGAGCCCCTTATTACTAATGATCGTCTGCTGCACGTGAAGACCCTGAAGATACTCTCCGCTGATAACCCAAGAACTTGTGTTCATCGCTTTTACAATTCCCTTTCATCGATGAACTCCTATGGATAACCACGTATACTCGCAATTCATACAATGTTTCCCAGTTGATCTTGTTACTACAAGATACCCCGTAATGCTCTCTGTTGTTCAAAGAATCCTTTGAGCTTACTGCTATGCTGTTCTTTGACACCTGAATACCCCTACGGATAATTCTCGCACTTACCGAGTATCCGCTCATCCCCAGTTGAATTCAAGTATATCACAAAAGTGTTCAGAATACCATTCGATCTTCCGAAAATCCTCAGGAGCCTATTGCTCTTGAAATTCTTGCTTGCTTGCATTATGGATAATCCCATAAGTCTCGTAATCTTATAGTCATTCCTTGTCATTATCATTTTGAGTCTGTTGATTCAAAATATTGCGAATGCTCACAATCCTCAATCAGATCCTAGAATTCTTCCTTCTGGCTCAAACGTCATTTTTAACATGAGCTGGATCTCGACCTATCAAATTGCCATCGATTGTACCCCTAAGCCTACTCACTTATCCATCCTTGATCAGAGCGTTGCTTCTGACCCCCTGATTTGGAAATCATAATTCTTTTTGCATTCGAACTTTGAGTTAGTCAGTTGTTTCTATAATCAGATCTCCTTGCATTCTTCTTCCTCTGGTTGAGTACCGATGCTCACATCAGATCCCTTGTGGACCATCGGTTCCTTTGTTGGATTTTATCCGACAGTGTCCTTCCTATTGAATAACCTTGTGAGTCTTTCCATGGGTATATAATGCCTTTGGTAAATTGTATCCTCTGTTTTCTCAACCATGCTCCGTTTTCGAGCTGGTGGTATTTACTGTTGAAGCTGGTGGTATATGATTCCACGATACCCTGACGGGTTGAACCTATGCCTTCCTTAATATGTGTGAACTCAGAAGTTTTCACGAGTCATACTCATCTGGTATTTCACGAGGTAAAACTTTCAACACTATGCCTTTATCAAAGCGAGGAGTGAATGGAAGGTTATACAGTGAAGAAGTGGGAGTCGACCTTGAACCTTTGTGTTCATGCCCATGGACACGATGTAGATCCTATCATGGAAGCTTCTTATAATAATAACTATTTCCCTGGTATAATATCATCTGGTATCGGTGAATTGATCCTTTGCGATCGTGGTTCCGACCATGTTCTCCTTTAAATACCATTTCCTATGCAAGTTTAAGTAATTGTCTTCTATAGAGCAATACCCCAATCCACCCTCTACTTTGATTTGTCGTCGAGTATTGCCCCCTGGTATCTCGAGACTATCACGGAACCGCATAACTTCTTATGAGTTCTTCATCAAGTACTACATTCTCACGGATTACTATTTTTCCTGGGTTTTGAGTGGTTAATCACTCGAGTACCCCGACAATTGAATCGAGTCCGCACTACGGTTCAACAACTTTTAGTAATGTTCCTTACTTACGAGTTTGTACCCGATCGCGTCATTCCTAGCCTGTTTGGCTATATCATTATCTTGATGATTTTAACTGTGCTACCTGGTCCTTATTCCCGGAGCACCACTTCGACGATGAGCTAAGCTTACGTCGATTTTCCTCGTCATATCGTTTCACCTCGAACAACAAACTTGACCCCGAGTTTGTGTGCTACCCGTGGTTCCAATAACCTTTCGCTTTCATCATTCCTTTGACTTGATGTCATCGTCGATCGATTACATCTCCATGAAACCTCTCGACAAAATTTGTCATGATCATCATCAACATTCTGAGTTCCTCCAGGATATCAATTGAATTCATGATGAGAAATACCATCCTTGCCCCTCGATGATTTGTGTTATCATCGGCAACATTCTTGCTTTCCCTTCAATACAAACTTGTTCATGTTTTGTGTTGTACCTTGAGATCCTTATTATCCAACTTATGTTATGTTCTACCTTGGAGTATTGCTATCTCTTATGTCAAGGATATTGTGAGAATTTCTCCACCTCTTGAGAATTCTTGATATAGTAATACTTCTCGCCATCTCCATTTGCTTTCTGATCCCCGTGTTGTTTCTAACCTGAATACCGACAATTGAACTAGGATGCGTGAATTCAAAACTTCTAGCAATCCTATTGCTTTGGAGCTAATGGTCGATAGTTCATGCTTAGACTATTGGTTAATGAATCATCATTCGAACATTGATCGTGCTACCTAGCCCATATTTCGGGTGCACCGTCAACCAATGTTCAATCGTGTATGTTTCCTCGAGCATACCTCATTATATCATTTGAACTGACAAAAGTTATCTCCTTGTTCACATAAGTGTGGAAATCCCTCTTTTTGGAAATCTCGAGGAATTGTCGCTGAGTCAATCAGTCACCTCCTCACCTCCCCTTGATTTAATGATGAACTCTTGTTTCGGAACTTGGTTTCATAGTTCATTTCCCGAGAATCTTACAATGTCATCTCGACAATTCGTGTTGCACCTTTCTTCTCAGGCATCCCGAGTCTGAGTTATCCTGACACCAATCAGATCTGAATCTCGGTCAGATATGATGGTTGGAACATATTTCCAAGAGTTGTCACATTGGTCTATTCATGACCCGGTAAGGTGATGTCATGCCTAACACACCTGGCCAGAGGACCTATTGTTATAGGTTTTCCCTTTTAGCAAGGTTAGCTGTTCTTCCATGAGGAAATTGTAAGACTTATTCTATAAGTTGTTCCTGATGGGTCCTTTTTGTTTCCTAAGTCTGATCCTCACCTGTTGACCATGTCAATGCTACCTCGAAGCATGTCTATGGTACTCCGATTTTCAACAGGAACATTTGAAGCCCAATGCTAAATGTTTCCTGCTCAATTATCCAAACACCGTTGTATGGGTAATGTCATGAAATTTCTCTCCCCTACCTAAAGAGTTTTCTACATTATATCCTGTCATGAATATCATGCTCAGCTTGTCCTTGGGAAGGATATACCCTTGAAATATGTGTTTAAACACATTTTCCTTTCCATTCTTCTGTTTAATCTGATAATCATATTTTCCTTTCCATTGTTTGGTTTAACCTTTCTGGTGATCTATATGATCTAAGCAGTAATATTCTCCTGCTTATGTAAACACCTCGGTGTACAACTCTGTCAGTAAGACCCTGTTACTATTGTTGGTGACATTTCGGTAACCACCGATGGATGAGAATTTTGCCTAATGGTCCGCCTCATTTCAACGGGCAGGGAAATGGTTCTCTTCGTCCCTCGCCCTTGGTACCGACGATGTTGCTGACATATAACTGACAGGTTAACCTCTGACATGCCTTGCTATCATGATCGTGCAAGATGTCACCGCCCTTCCTACTTTTAACCCACATGGTGGGCCCATAACCCACAGTTCCACAGGATCGAAACCTGACTCTCCTGAAAACACCCCTGTTCCCATGGTTGTTCCTCGCGCGTGGCCTTGTATGTAATTCATGAGCCACCTTCCGAGAGATCATCAATTCTGGCATCAGACAAAATACTTATTTCCGTTGCTTTGAACCCCTTTCACGCCCTGTAACAGGCATAGAATGATTGCCTGCCCGCTCGAAACTTTCCATGACACCTCCTCACGTTGCTCTTGATATTTTCTTAAGTTTCAGTTCGAGAGTTACTTACCGCCACCTTCCCCGATGTTAGCTACCAGATAGTCAACCTTGCAGAGGTCCGTTCTCCCGGAATACCCACCCTTTATTCTTTCGTAAGTACGATGGAAATCCCGAAGGAATGATGACGACTTCATCATGATGACCTGAAGCGGAGAAATGAAGACCTCAACGTAATGGATCGACCTCTTCGAGAAGAGCAACCAAGACCGAGAAGAATCGTTAGAATTTCGTAACCAGGACTTTCCCCCTTACACCCCTCTTAAATCTCGGGACGAGATTTCATGTAGTGGAGGAGAATTGTGACGCCCGGATAATTAGGCTACAGTAATTCCCTGCTAATGGGGCCACATCACCACGATCACTGTTGTTATTCTCCCGATGATTCAATCCCGTTCAAATTCAAAATTCAAAATCAAGGCAAACGATAAAAGTTTTCAAACATTAAAACTAAAATGTTCAAATTGGAACAAATAAATCCTAAGTAATAATGGAGGAGAAACCACACTTTTATAAAATGTGTAAATACTCTAAAATGAGCAAAACAGCAGCTAAAACCAATAATTAAATGCTTTTTATAATATATAAATATTAAACTAATTTATTTGGGAGCCCAAGTTATTGTGACATTAGAATAAGTAGTAACACTATTTTAGGAACTAATTTAGCATTTTATAAAACTATAGTAAATAGAAAGTGAGATAAAACAGTAAAAAGGAAATAGATAAAAGAAAACCAAACCAATAAATAAATAAAAAGAAAGACCCCCGGGCCAACCGACCCAACAGGTCGGCCCAGTCAGCCACCAGGCCAGCCCACCCCGTCGCCTTATCCCCGCACCCCCCCTGTGACCTAAAGCCACGTCCCCCACTCCCCCCCCCACGACTCTTCCTCCCTCGCACGCTCCCTCCCCTTGTTTCCAGATCGGGCGCCCCTGGCACCGATCGATGCCGCCGCCCGCGCCCGACGTCCTCCCCGCCACCTCAGACTACGCCGGGAGCACCGCCTCCGCCGTCTTCGTCAACTACAAGGACGCATCGGAGCTCGAGACCTCTGCCTCACGCCGATCGAGCCGTTCCCTTCCCCGGATCGCCGTCACCCGCCGCCGGACCTCGTCGCCTCGCCGCACGTCGTCCCCGTCGTCCTCACCACGCCCCGCTGCCTAAGACCCTACAACCCCGGTGAGGCCCCCCGGCCTCTCCTTCTCTCCCCGCGTCGTCGCCCGTTACCGCCCCATCTCCGTCGTGGCCGCCCCTGCCGCGCTGCCCGCTGCTGCTGCTCTCCAACGCCTCGCCCGTGCGGCCCCGCTTCGCCCTACCGCCCGCTTCCCCCACTGCTGCCCACCTCGCTCGCCTCTGCCTCCCGCCGCTGCTGCCGCTCCCCACGTTCTCCCGCGCCTCTGCTCGCGCCCCCCCGTCGCCCGGGCAAGCTACGGCCTCGGGCACGCGCACCACACCCGGGCGCCCGCTAACGCCGAACCCACTTCCCCCCTGGCCCCATGACATGTGGGGACCAGCCCCTGGAACATTAAAAAATAAAAATAAAAATATTAATTAATTAAAGACTTAATTAACTTAATTCAGCCTAATTAACCTAATCACTTAATTAAATTAACTAATCATGTTTAGTTAACCTAAGTCAATGACAACCGGGACCCACGCGTCAGTTTGACCAAGTCAACTGACTGTTGACTGCTGACATCACCCTGATGTCATGCTGACGTCATAATGACATTTCCTAATTAATTTAAGTCTGTTAATTCTAAAATGAATTAAAAACTTTGAAAATTAATATAAAATAATCCGTAACTCGGATGAAAATACTTTCTACATGAAAGTTGCTCAGAACGACGAGACGAATCCGGATACGCAGCCCGTTCGTCCGCCACACATCCCTAGCATAGCAAACTCGCAACTTTCCGCCTCCGTTTCATCTGTCCGAAAATGCGAAACATCGGGAATACTTTCCCGGATGTTTCCCCCCTTCGTCGGTATCACCGCCTACCGCGTTAGGGCACACCTAGCACCGCGCATTGTCTTGTCATGCACCGCCATGCTTATGTTTGCATTGTATTTACTGCTTCTTCCCCCTCTTCCCTCCGGTAGACTACAAGACCGACGCTGCTGCTGCCCAGTTCGACTACGGAGTTGACGATCCCTCCTACTTGCCAGAGCAACCAGGCAAGCCCCCCCCTTGATCACCAGATATCGCCTAGTCTTCTCTATACTGCTTGCATTAGAGTAGTGTAGCATGTTACTGCTTTCCGTTAATCCTATCCTGATGCATAGCCTGACATTGTTGCTACAGTTGTTACCCTTACCTGCTATCCTACTGCTTAGTATAGGATGCTAGTGTTCCATCAGTGGCCCTACACTCTTGTCCGTCTGCCATGCTATACTACTGGGCCGTGATCACTTCGGGAGGTGATCACGGGTATATACTATATACATTATATACATGACACATGTGGTGATTAAAGTCGGGTCGGCTCGGTGAGTACCCGCAAGTGATTCTGATGAGGGGGCTGAAAGGACAGGTGGCTCCACCCCGGTAGAGGTGGGCCTGGGTTCCTGACGGCCCCCGACTGTTACTTGTGGCGGAGCAACAGGGCAGGTTGAGACCGCCTAGGTGAGAGGTGGGCCTGGCCCTGGTCGGCGTTCGCGGATACTTAACACGCTTAACAAGATCTTGGTATTTGATCTGAGTCTGGCCATTTGGTCTATACGCACTAACCATCTACGCGGGAGTAGTTATGGGTATCCCGGCGTCGTGGTATCAGCCGAAGCCTTCGTGACGTCAGCGACTGAGTGGCGCGCGCCGGATTGGACTGGAACGCCACTAGGCTAGGTCTGCTTCCGGTCGCGTACGCAACGTGCAGGTGTGCATAGGGCGATGGGCCCAGACCCCTGCGCGCATAGGGTTAGACCGGCGTGCTGACCTCTCTGTTGTGCTTAGGTGGGGCTGCGACGCGTTGATCTTACGAGGCCGGGCATGACCCAGAAAAGTGTGTCCGGCCAAATGGGATCGAGCGTGTTGGGTTATGTGGTGCACCCCTGCAGGGAAGTTTATCTATTCGAATAGCCGTGTCCCTCGGTAAAAGGACGACCCGGAGTTGTACCTTGACCTTATGACAACTAGAACCGGATACTGAATAAAATACACCCTTCCAAGTGCCAGATACAACCCGGTGATCGCTCTCTAACAGGGCGACGAGGAGGGGATCGCCGGGTAGGATTATGCTATGCGATGCTACTTGGAGGATTTCAATCTACTCTCTTCTACATGCTGCAAGACGGAGATGACCAGAAGCGTAGTCATCGACAGGACTAGCTACCCCCCTTTTATTCTGGCATTCTGCAGTTCAGTCCACTGATATGCCCCTTTACACATATACCCATGCATATGTAGTGTAGCTCCTTGCTTGCGAGTACTTGGATGAGTACTCACGGTTGCTTCTCTTTCCCCCTTTCCTTGCTATCTGGTTGTCGCAACCAGATGCTGGAGTCCAGGAGCCAGACGCCACCGTCGACGACGACACCTACGACACTGGAGGTGCCTACTACTACGTGCAGGCCGCTGACGACGACCAGAAGTAGTTAGGAGGATCCCAGGCAGGAGGCCTGCGCCTCGTTCGATCTGTATCCCAGTTTGTGCTAGCCTTCTTAAGGCAAACTTGTTTAACTTATGTCTGTACTCAGATATTGTTGCTTCCACTGACTCGTCTATGATCGAGCACTTGTATTCGAGCCCTCGAGGCCCCTGGCTTGTATTATGATGCTTGTATGACTTATTTATGTTGTAGAGTTGTGTTGTGATATCCTCCCGTGAGTCCCTGATCTTGATCGTACACATTTGCGTGCATGATTAGTGTACGGTCAAATCGGGGGCGTCACAGCAGCCCAGAAGCGAGGGCAAAGACGTGGAGGAGCCTGCGAACCGTGGCGAGGTCGTGAGAGTCCGGATGGCAGAAGATGACCACATCGTCGGCATAAAGGGATATGCTCGAAGCTGCGTGACGGGTGGTCAAGCGATGAAGGAGGCCCAGCTGAACCGCACGTAGCAGCATGGAGTTCAGCACGTCGATGACCAAGGTGAAGAGCATGGGTGAGACCGGATCGCCTTGACGGAGGCCGTGAGCGTGGTCGATCGGAGGCCCTGGGTGGCCATTGATGAGAACTCTCGTGGAGGCCGTGGAAAGGAGCATGGAGATCCACTCGCGCCAACGAACAAGAAACAAAAATGAAGTGTTGATACTTGACAGTTAAAGCTTAGATAAAAAAAAGTGAAAATAAATCAAAAAGCTACGAAGGAGACAGTACTGGACCTATATAAGAATGTAAAATTTTAGCCCAAGGATACAGTTATCAAGAATCCAGCTGAAGAATTAGTATTTGAAAGGAACAATAATATATTCACAAATGGAGATGCAAAATTACCAGCAGCGGTGAGTTGACACGTTTCTCAGCAACCAGGACACTGCAATCCATAGCAGAAGGATTACATGCAGACCAGAATAAGAACACCAACTTTTCAACATTAAAGGTTACAAAAAGTAAGACATCAAGTTTCATCAGGAATACCACTAGGGGAAAACTCATATGACTGGAAATTATGAATTAGTTCTCCAACAAGAGATTATGTTTGGAATATCTGTCATTTGGTGCAGAAAAAATAAAACTACATTATGTGTGTGTACATCTAAATCCCAAAGATGCAGATTGTTACAATATTTCATTATTTTATTGTTTCAATCATGTCTAATGGAGCAGCTTGTTCAATGGTAATCTTGTGCCTCTCCCTCTCACTCAGGGAGCAGCTTATTCAGTGGGGTAAACTCGTATGCTTAGCTTTCTTCCATCTACAAAAGCTGAAAGGGAGAAGGAGAATCACACAAGTTAACCACCGAAAAAGCTGCTCCGTGAGTGAGAGGGAGAGGCACAAGATTTACCACTGAATAAGCTGCTCCATCAGGTTTATGCACTTGGTCCCCATCAGGTTTCAAAAATATATATAATTGTAGTTTATGCACCGGTCCTTCCATTAACTTAAAACTATTTTTTTTCATGCATCCTTTTCTAATGCATAACTCCGCCTATGTTGTCTCAACATAGCCGGTCCCAAGCCCGGGTAAAGGAGGAGGGTTGTGATAGGCTTGGCGAGCCAACGTAAAAACTCAGCCACTCTTATGGAGATGAAACCCAATAGATTTTCGTTGGGGCGTAACCCTCTCAGCGACGCGCCACATCGGAACCCGGGTGTGGTGGAAAATGGGCAAGGGCCGGGCCGTTACCCCCCAGGTGGCGCGCCGTATCTTGATCTGGATACGGTGGCAAGTGAGTGAGGATCGGGTCGTCGCATCCTTAGTGGCGCGCTACATCGGCGCCCGGATGTAGTGGAAAATGAGCAAGGGTCTTCGCATTTGACTCGACGAGTGCAAAGGGTAAGGAAGCTAGCCGAGCCTAGGAGGATTCGCTTAGGTAGCTGGAATGTAGGGTCTCTGATAGGGAAGCTCCGGGAGCTAGTTGATGCAGCGGTGAGGAGAGGTGTTGATATCCTTTGCGTCCAAGAAACCAAATGGAGAGGACAGAAGGCGAAGGAGGTGGAGGATACCGGCTTCAAGCTATGGTACACGGGGACGGCTGCAAACAGAAGTGGCGTAGGCATCTTGATCAACAAGAGCCTCAAGTATGGAGTGGTAGACGTCAAGAGACGTGGGGACCGGATTATCTTGGTCAAGCTGGTAGTTGAGGACTTGCTTCTCAATGTTATCAGCGCGTATGCCCCGCAAGTAGGCCACAATGAAAACACCAAGAGGGAGTTCTGGGAAGGCCTGGAAGACATGGTTAGGAGTGTACCGATTGGTGAGAAGCTCTTCATAGGAGGAGACCTCAATGGCCACGTGGGTACATCTAACACAGGTTTTGAAGGGGCGCATGGGGGCTTTGGCTATGGCATCAGGAATCAAGAAGGGGAAGATGTCTTAAGTTTTGCTCTAGCCTACAACATGATTGTAGCTAACACCCTCTTTAAAAAGAGAGAATCACATCTGGTGACTTTTAGTAGTGGCCAACACTCTAGCCAGATTGATTTCATCCTCTCGAGAAGAGAAGATAGGCGTGCGTGCCTAGACTGTAAGGTGATACCTGGAGAGAGTGTTGTACCCCAGTATAAGCTGGTGGTTGCTGACTTCCGCTTTCGGATTCGTGTCCAGCGGGATAAGCGTGCCAAAGTCGCTAGAACGAAGTGGTGGAAGCTCAAGGGGGAGGTAGCTCAGGCGTTCAAGGAGAGGGTCATTAAGGAGGGCCCTTGGGAGGAAGGAGGGGATGCGGACAATGTGTGGATGAAGATGGCGACTTGCATTCGTAAGGTGGCCTCAGAGGAGTTTGCAGTGTCTAGGGGAAGGAGAAGCGAAGATAAGGATACCTGGTGGTGGAATGATGATGTCCAGAAGGCGATTAAAGAGAAGAAAGATTGCTTCAGACGCTTATACCTGGATAGGAGTGCAGACAACATAGAGAAGTACAAGATGGCGAAGAAGGCCGCAAAGCGAGCTGTTGGTGAAGCAAGGGGTCGGGCGTATGAGGACCTCTACCAACGGTTAGGCACGAAGGAAGGCGAAAGAGACACCTATAAGATGGCCAAGATCCGAGAGAGGAAGACGAGGGATATTGGCCAAGTCAAATGCATCAAGGACGGAGCAGGCCAACTCTTGGTGAAGGACGAGGAGATTAAGCATAGATGGCGTGAGTACTTCGACAAGCTGTTCAATGGGGAGAATGAGAGTTCTACCATTGAATTGGACGGCTCCTTTGATGAGACCAGCATGCGTTTTGTGCGGCGAATCCAGGAGTCTGAGGTCAAGGAGGCCTTAAAAAGGATGAAGGGAGGCAAGGCGATGGGCCCGGATTGTATCCCCATTGAGGAGTGGAAAGGTCTCGGGGACATAGCGATAGTATGGCTAACCAAGCTTTTCAACCTCATCTTTCGGGCAAACAAGATGCCAGAAGAATGGAGACGGACTATATTAGTACCAATCTTCAAGAACAAGGGGGATGTTCAGAGTTGTTCTAATTACCGTGGAATTAAGCTGATGAGCCATACAATGAAGCTATGGGAGAGAGTCATTGAGCACCGCTTAAGAAGAATGACAAGCGTGACCAAAAATCAGTTTGGTTTCATGCCTAGGAGGTCGACCATGGAAGCCATTTTCTTGGTACGACAACTTATGGAGAGAGATAGGGAGCAAACGAAGGACTTGCATATGGTGTTCATTGACTTGGAGAAGGCCTATGATAAGATACCGCGGAATGTCATGTGGTGGGCCTTGGAGAAACACAAAGTCCCAACAAAGTACATTACCCTCATCAAGGACATGTACGATAATGTTGTGACAAGTGTTCGAACAAGTGATGTCGACACTGATGACTTCCCGATTAAGATAGGACTGCATCAGGGGTCAGCTTTGAGCCCTTATCTTTTTTGCATTGGTGATGGATGAGGTCACAAGGGATATACAAGGAGATATCGCATGGTGTATGCTCTTTGCGGATGATGTGGTGCTAGTTGACAATAGTCGGACGGGGGTAAATAGGAAGTTAGAGTTATGGAGACAAACCTTGGAATCGAAAGGGTTTAGGCTTAGGACTAAAACCGAGTACATGATGTGCGGTTTCAGTACTACTAGGTCTGAGGAGGAGGAGGTTAGCATTGATGGCCAGGTGATACCTCAGAAGGACACCTTTCGGTATTTGGGGTCAATGTTGCAGGAGGATGGGGGTATTGATGAAGATGTGAACCATCATATCAAAGCCGGATGGATTAAGTGGCGCCAAGCTTCTGGCATTCTCTGTGACAAGAGAGTGCCACAAAAGCTAAAAGGCAAGTTCTACAGGACGGCGGTTCGACCCGCAATGTTGTATGACGCTGAGTGTTGGCCGACTAAAAGGCGACATGTTCAACAGTTAGGTGTGGCGGAGATGCGTATGTTGAGATGGATGTGTGGCCACACGAGAAGGATCGAGTCTGGAATGAGGATATACAAGATAGAGTTGGGGTAGCACCAATTGAAGAGAAGCTTGTCCAACATCGTCTGAGATGGTTTGGGCATATTCAGCGTAGGCCTTCAGAAGCTCCAGTGCATAACGGGCGGCTAAGGCGTGCGGAGAATGTCAAGAGAGGGCGGGGTAGACCGAATTTGACATGGGAGGAGTCCGTTAAGAGAGACCTGAAGGATTGGAGTATCACCAAAAGAGCTAGCTATGGACAGGGGTGCGTGGAAGCTTGCTATCCATGTGCCAGAGCCATGAGTTGGTTGCGAGATCTTATGGGTTTCACCTCTAGCCTACCCAACTTGTTTGGGACTAAAGGCTTTGTTGTTATTGTTGTCCTTTTCTAATGCATACATATAGAGACAAACTTAACTGAACTCGTCTCTCTCTCTGAACAAACTGAAATTCTCAAGTACACGTACATTCCGTGAGATACTGAAATTCTCAAGTACACATACATTCAGTGAGATACTGAAATTCTCTATTACACGTACATTCAGGACATGGTCTAGTTCATTGATTAGAAAGCAAGAAGACTTGCACACATAGTAGAAGTTCATAAGTTCAGCCAACTAACTTGTACATACTTAGTTCAAGCAGGACATGGTCTGATTCATTACATTACAAAGCAATAACCTATGCAAAAAAGAAGTAAACAAAGTAAAATTAGGTACTGCAAGCCTCACCATTTAAAAAGATGTTCATCACAGAAATGCATTACATATTTTGTTTAAAACCAGTCTATGAATGCAGAATAAATGCAGGGGATTGGTTTCTCAATAGAGAGGCAAGATTGAATTGGCAGCAGTACCTAATTTTGTTTCTAGTTAATAATTAGCAGCAATAAGCTCATTAAGATCTATGATAAGCCAAACAACCAGCACTAGTTGGAATAAAAAAACAAAGATCTTACCCTGCTATTGAGAAACTGATAAAAACAAACAAGCCAGCTAGAAATTTCCGCAAAAAAAAGCCAGCTAGAAATGGAGCAATCATGTAGATTCAATCTGGAGCAAAATATTCACTTCCACGCAAGAACTAGCACTTCAAAAGCTTCAGCAATAATCACACATCGATAGGAGGACATTAATCTCTTGCTGTTCCGAGGACTAAGATATAAGATAGCTAAAGAAAATGAAGATGGAAAATCTGTCTATTCTTTTAGATTCGTAAGAAAACTTTGTAGCAATGTAAATTCTAGTAACATGCAACTGGCTGCCCTGGTCAAAATCTTCACACCTAGTCATAGCAATATTATTTTCTTTCTTCCAACTGAAAAATAATTCATGATCTGAAAAATCGAACATAGAAGAGGCTATCTCAAGATATGAAGTGCTAAGCAACATCATGGACAAAAATTACAGAGAGGACAACCTAGTTGAGACAAGGTCCCTCGTGTACGACCTAGTTGGGACAACCTCGTCGGCATGCACAAAAAAATTTGTGGAACAGAGGGGATGGGGAGAAGCAAAGCCTCACCAGATCTTGAGGAGGAGCATGAGGAAGAGGTGTCGGCGAGATCCAGGAGGACGCCATTGGCACACGGGCATCGCCAAGATCCCAAGGTCAGCTCGCCGTAGGACGTCGCCATCCTCCCGCATCTGCTACCGCTCGGGGCCCTTCTCTTGTGCCGCACGTTTCGTCCTCCCCTGACCGGCCAAGGACGTGGTGGTCATCGTCGTGGTAGTTGACGATGCAGTGGTTTTCCAGATCTAGAAAGAGGTAATAGATGTCAGGGAATAGAGTGGCGGCAGTTGACGGTGCGGTGGTCATCGTCCTGCCTCTAGGAGAGAAGAGGGAGGGCCGGCGGTGAACTTTGGGAAGAGGGAGGCGATGAGATCTTGGGTGGCGGCGCTGTGTGGGGAACGATGGGGAAGCAGGAGGGGGCTGTGCAGGAGGGAGAGAGGAGGGGGCGGGGAGGAGGGTTAGGGTTAGGCTTTTATACGGGCAAATGTCAGGCGGGCTGTAGCGGGCTTTGGCGGGCTTGCGGGACAGTGCACTTGGCCTGTCCATGACAATTTCTGAAAACGTCACCCGAAATGTCAGGCGGGCTGTAGCGGGCTTTGGCGGGCTGTAGCTTGGAGGACTTTGTGAGCATTTGAACATGTTCATTCGGAAGTTTTGGTGGGGGAGTAAAAACGGACAACGCAAACCCCATTGGGTGTCTTGGAAGGCTATGACGCAGCCTAAAGCAATGGGAGGTTTGGGCTTCAAAGATTTCGAGCTATTTAACTTAGCAATGTTGGCACGGCCTGGCGCCTGTTACAAGAGCCGGAGTCTTTGAGTGCTCGTATTCTGAAAATTGTTTACCACCCCAATACTACCATTCTTCAAGCCAACCTGGGGAACCATCCTAGCCCAGTCTGGAGGGCTATCATTGAAGGGCGTGACACTTTGAAACAAGGGCTGATCAGACGCATTGGCGACGGTGCAACGACCAACATTTGGGAAGATAACTGGCTCCCACGGGAGGAGATGATGAGGCCTTATGGCTGCATTGCAGCAATTCCACCTGCGGTTGTGTCTGACCTAATCGATCCGACCTCAGCCACTTGGAATAAGGAGTTGCTAGAAGCCACGTTTATGCAATTTGATGTGAAGGTTATCTTGAGCATCCCCCTATGCACAATGAACATGCAAGATTTTTGGTGCTGGGCTCACGAGAAGAGTGGCAGTTTTTCGGTCAGATCGGCGTACCGAATGCTAGTGTCAACACGGCAAAGGCGAGAGGCATGGCTGGATGGTACATCGGGGTCGTCGACTACCCACTTAGAGGAGGGAGCATGGAAAACTTTATGGAGGACAGAGGTACTAGCTAAATTTCGTATGTTCTTATGGAGACTCTCAAAGCACTCGCTACCAACAGAGGACGTCCGTGCTCATCGACACATGTCGACTTCGAGTTCATGCGGGATATGTGGCGCGCCGGATTCATGGCGGCACTCCCCCCTTGAGTGTACAGTATCCAGATGTACTTGGGCTCTCATCGATGAGGATCTGGGAAGCAAGCTAGCAGTGAACACTGAACCGAGTGCAAAGAATTGGCTTTTCTCGCTACTAGAAACACTATCGCATGATCAGTTTGTGCTAACTGCAGTTACCCTTTGGGCAATCTGGACTTCTAGGAGGAAAGCCATCCACGAAGCTATATTCCAATCTCCACATGCAATACAATCTTTCATCTCTCGATTTATTGCAGACTTGAACATCGTGCGGTCGAAACAACCAACACAGCGGAGATTGGCCAATGTGCAACCAGGAACCACTAATCGACCAAGAGCTCCTGCGGCAAATTATGCTATGATTCACGTGGACGCGGGCGTACGCGCCCAAAGAGGTGGGTCGGCAGCAGCGGTCTGCAGGGATAGCCACGACAACTTTTTGGGAAGCTCAGCGCTAGTTGTGTATGGAGTCAGTGACCCAGCGACGTTGGAGGCGATAGCCTGCCGGGAAGCTTTATTTCTTGCTGAAGATCTTCATCTCCAAAGATTCATCATCTCTTTCGACTGCAAGCAGGTGGTGGAAGACATCATGAAGGGCAGCAATGGTCACCACGGAGCAATCATTCATGAGATAAAATCTAGATCAACCCCCTTTCTTTGTAACTTTATTTTTGAAAGTCGTAGTGTTAATGTCGAAGCTCATAGGTTAGCAAAATTTGCTAGAAACCTAGCTCCGGGTCGTCATGTTTGGCTTGGCCAGCCACATGATCCAGTTTGTATCCCACCTTCTGTGGAATTTGATCAATAAAGTGGCTTCATTCCTAAAAAAACAGATTTCTTGTAGTGAAGGAAGAGATGCTGAAATGGAACCTCCATCAGTGTACTTGGCCTGTGACTACTGTAGTGTGGGTGCTTGTGTATTTAGTGTCCTTTGAATGTCCAGTGCTGGGTCCTTTCAATGTCCACTGATGGGATGCACACACTTCTATGAGTAGCGAACTCATAATTTGTAGTATCGCTGATGGTTCAAATAACAGAAAATTAAGATTATGGCAATACAAAGGAAACATAAAAATCTGTTTTATTATCATCCCAGGTTTCACAAAATTCAAACATACATCATTTCCATGCGAGGTTACATATTTTAGGTGCTAGCGAACTGTTGAAAGAAACTCGAATGTTTGAGAAACACTACTCATATCAAGCTCTATCACTTGCATATCCATGTGCTACCCACACTGCATTTTGTTTTTTGAAATGGTCGCCTCCTACCTAGCACCGCCTAGGAACTTCTCAGGCGGCAGAGTTCGGCTGCCAACAAGGTCGTCTCACACCCCCTCTTCTTCTCTCATTGGTTCGATTCAATTTTGATGCTCCGTGTCTAATTTGTTTCCTCACACATGTCGTCATCTTCGTCAAGTTGCATATCTCTTATGTATAGTTTCAACTACATTGAAGTTTTGCATCCATTTTCATTGCATCACTTATCACAAGATCTACCCAATAAATCCTTGTATAGTGACGAGCATCTACAAAACAATGATGTTCGTAAGGATTTGGTCTACGAACAGGGATGTATACAAGCAGTGCTTATCTTGGAACAACCAAAAGACAAACATTTAGGAATGTTTGACAACGGTGAAGCACAGAAAAATACCTAGCAAAAACAAGCAAGAGGGCTAATGGAGATTATTTACAAGGGCCACATGAGCTATTTTCTAATGCTTAATTTGCAACTCGGTATCAGGTGAGCGTCGAATAACATCAATGCATCACTGCAATTTTCTATGTCATCTTAATTTAGCCACATGAATCTACCTTATGTTTATCTTTGCATAGTGCGTATATATTTTAGGCTAGTGCATCCCGTTTAAATGAAGTAAGCTAGGTAAGTAGGATTGAGTATTTGTAGATCTCAGGCACCAGACTACCAAACACTTGATTATTCAAGCACAACATTACTACCTAAAAGATTAGTAGTCAGTTCAGTGGTGAAGAATTACCAAGTAGTTAGAGTTTTTCTTGTTTGAGTACAACAAAAGTAGTTTATTCTTTCGAGGAAAGAGGTTAATACTGGCTCCAAATAATTAATATGGTCCATGTTGTATAAAGGAGTTTTTTATTTTTTGAGGAAGATGTACTACACTAATTTAATGTATATTATTCGATACATGAGTATTTTCCATATTGGTAATAAAATAATTGTTCACATATGCTTGTCACTGTCACATTTTCTTGGCATGTTTTCCAACACCACCCCTATTGAGTGTATGCCTATACCCATCAAACTAACTCTTTACTTTCATGGCTTTGTTGTTTTTTCAAGTATTCTAGCTATCAGATGTTCCATTAGTCAAATCATCATCTTGTGCAGTGATGTTCCATTAGCTACTAATTGATGATACAACAATGATTTTGAGGTATACTGTGGGTAAATCGCCCATGTACCTTTGTGTGAAGTTTGTTGAAATGATTTTGGGACTACGGCGCAGATAATACTTCCCTATTAAGGCTCGCAGTATACCCCTCCACACTGCTCTGTCAAGTTTTCTTCTTGAAAGACTATTGTCATATGATCTCCCGATACGTCTCTTTCCAATTTGCAAACTGTACAATAATTTATAATTACTACTGTACTCTTATTATTCCCTCTGATTGGATTTTAATATTGTGGCTCACTTATCCATAGTTGAATATTAGGGTTTTGCAAAGTTATGATTGGCGTTAGCTTCTTGTCTTTGTTGGTATTTTCCTTGCACCAGTTGTTGTCCTTATTCCTTACCGCTTTGTTCTGTAATGGCTGATCTTTTACCCCAACTTATGCTTTCAGCTCTCCTTTACTTTCTCTCGGAAGGAAATATGCCCTAGAGGCAATAATAAAGTTATTATTTTCTATTTCCTTATTTCATGATAAATGTTTATTATTCATGATAGAATTGTATTAACCGGAAACTTGATACATGTGTGGATACGTAGAAAAAATACCATGTCCCTAGTAAGACACTACTAGACTAGCTCGTTGATCAAAGATGGTTAAGTTTGCTAATCATAGACATGTGTTGTCATTTGATAAATGGGATCACATCATTAGGAGAATGATGTGATGGACAAGACCCATTCGTTAGCTTACATTATGATCGTTCAGTTTTATTGCTATTGCTCTCTTCATGTCAAATACATATTCCTTCGACTATGAAATTATGCAACTCCCGGATACCAGAGGAATGCCTTGTGTGCTATCAAACGTCACAACATAACTGGGTGATTATAAAGATGCTCTACAGGTATCTCTGAAGGTGTTTGTTGGGTTGCCATAGATCAAGATTAGGATTTGTCACTCCGAGTATCGGAGAGGTATCTCTGGGCCCTCTCGGTAATACACATCATAAGAAGCCTTGCAAGCAAAGTGATTAATGAGTTAGTTGCAAGATGATGTATTACGGAACGAGTAAAGAGACTTGCCGGTAATGAGATTGAACTAGGTATGAAGATACTGACGATCGAATCTCGGGCAAGTAACATACCGATGACAAAGGGAATAACGTATGTTGTCATAACGGTTCGACCGATAAAGATCTTCATAGAATATGTGGGAGACAATATGAGCATCCAGGTTCCGCTACTGGTTATTGACCGGAGAGGTGTCTCGGGCATGTCTACATAGTTCTCGAACCCGTAGGGTCTGCACGCTGAACGTTCGATGATGATATAGTATTATATGAGTTATGTGATTTGGTGACCGAATGTTGTTCGAAGTCCCGGATGAGATCACGGACATGACGAGGAGTCTCAAAATGGTCGAGAGGTAAAGATTGATATATAAGACGATGATATTCGGACACCGGAAGTGTTCCGGAGGGTACCGGGTACATATCGGATCACCGGAAGGGGTTCCGGGCACCCCCCCAACAAAAGATATGGGCCTTATGGGCCAAGAGGGGAAACACACCAGCCACAAGGGGCTGGTGCCCCCCCATATGGGCCGGCCAAAGAGGAGAAGGAAAGAGGGGAAGGGAAAACGGAAAAGTAGGAAGTACTACTTCCTTCTTCCCCCTTTCCTTCCCCCTTTGGCAATTTATGGAAGGGGGGGGGGCACTTGGGAAAATCCAAGTAGGATTCAAATCCTACTTGGGGTGCCCCATGGCTGCCTTCCCTCTCCCTCCCACCTATATGATGAGGAGGGGTGATAGATCTCCGTCGTATCTATAATTTTTTATTGTTCCGTGCCAATATTCTACAACTTTCATATACTTTTGGCAACTTTTTATACTATTTTTGGGACTAACATATTGATCCAGTGCCCAGTGCCAGTTCCTGTTTGTTGCATGTTTTTTGTTTTGCAGAAAATCCATATCAAATAGAGTCCAAACGGGATAAAAATTGACGGAGATTTTTTTGGAATATTTATGAATTTTGGGAAGTGGAATCAACGTGAGACGATGCCCGAGGGGGCCACGAGGCAGGGGGCGCGCCCCAGGGGGCAGGCGCGCCCCTGACCCTCATGGACACCCCGTAAGGCGGTTGTTGCCCTTCTTTCGCCGCAAGAAAGCTAATATCCGGATAAAAATCGTGTTCAAATTTCAATCCAATCGGAGTTACGGATCTCCGGGAATATAAGAAATAGTGAAAGGCCAGATCTGGGAGCGCAGAAACAGAGAGAGACAGAGAGACAGATCCAATCTTGGAGGGGCTCTCGCCCCTCGCATGCCATGGAGACCAAGGACCAGAGGGAGAACCCTTCTCCCACCTAGGGATAAGGACAAGGAAGAAGGAGAAGGAGGGGGGCTCTCTCCCCCTCGCTTCCGGTGGCGCCGGAGTGCCATCGGGGCCATCATCGTCACCACAATCTAGACCAACAACTTCACCGCCTTCATCACCAATTCTTCCCCCCTCTATGCAGCGGTGTAACCCCTCTTTTACCCGTTGTAATCTCTACTTAAACATGGTGCCCAATGATACGTCTCCAACGTATCTATAATTTTTGATTGTTCCATGCTATTATATTATCTGTTTTGGATGTTTAATGTGCTTTATCGTACACTTTTATATTATTTTTGGGACTAACCTATTAACCGGAGGCCCAACCCAAATTTCTGTTTTTTTGCCTATTTCAGTGTTTCGCAGAAAAGGAATATCAAATGGAGTCCAAATGGAATGAAACCTTCGGGAACGTGATTTTTTGAACAAACGTGATCCAAAGGACTTGGAGTGGACGTCAAGCAATCAACGAGGAGGCCACGAGGCAGGGAGGCGCGCCTGCCCCCTGGGCGCGCCCCCACCCTCGTGGGCCCCTCGTAGCTCCACCGACCTACTTCTTCCTCCTATATATACCTACGTACCCCGAAAACATCCAGGAGCACCATGAAACCCTATTTCCACCGCCGCAACCTTCTGTACCCATGAGATCCCATATTGGGGCCTTTTCCGGCGTTCCGCCGGAGAGGGCATTGATCACGAAGGGCTTCTACATAAACACCATAGCCTCTCCGATGATGTGTGAGTAGTTTACCTCAGACCTTCGGGTCCATAGTTATTAGCTAGATGGCTTCTTCTCTTTCTTTGGATCTCAATACAAAGTTCTCCTCGATTCTCTTGGAGATCTATTCGATGTAATCTTCTTTTGCGATGTGTTTGTCGAGATCCGATGAATTGTGGGTTTATGATCAAGATTATCTATGAACAATACTTGAATCTTCCCTGAATTCTTTTATGTGTTGAAAAGAATTCTACATAAAAGAATTCAGGGAAGATTCAAATATTGTTCATAGATAACCTTGATCATAAACCCACAATTCATCGGATCTCGACAAACACACCGCAAAAGAAGATTACATCGAATAGATCTCCAATAGAATCGAGGAGAACTTTGTATTGAGACCCAAAGAGAGAGAAGAAGCCATCTAGCTAATAACTATGGACCCGAAGGTCTGAGGTAAACTACTCACACATCATCGAAGAGGCTATGGTGTTGATGTAGAAGCCCTCCGTGATCAATGGCCCCTCCGGCGGAGCGCCAGAAAAGGACCCAAGATGGGATCTCACGGGTATAGAAGGTTACGGCGGTGGAAATAGGGTTTCGTGGTGCTCCTGGATGTTTTCGTGGTACGTAGGTATATATAGGAGGAAGAAGTAGGTCGGTGGAGCTACGAGGAGCCCACGAGGGTGGGGGGCGCGCCCAGGGGGCAGGCGCGCCTCACTGCCTCGTGGCCTCCTTGTTGATTGCTTGACGTCCACTCCAAGTCCTCTGGATCACGTTTGTTCCAAAAATCACATTCCCGAAGGTTTCATTCCGTTTGGACTCCGTTTGATATTCCTTTTCTGTGAAACACTAAAATAGGCAAAAAAAACAACAATTTGGGCTAGGCCTCCGGTTAATAGGTTAGTCCCAAAAATAATTTAAAAGTGTATGATAAAGCACATTAAACATCCAAAACAAATAATATAATAGCATGGAACAATAAAAACTTATAGATACGTTGGAGACGTATCACCTACTAGATTGATCTTTCTTGCAATGGGAGAAGTGCTTAGCTTTGGGTTCAATCTTGCGTTGCTCGATCCCAGTGACAGAAAGGGAAACGACATGTATTGTATTGTTGCCATTGTAACATCCCAAAATTCTAAATTTTGGAATGTTATATTAAATTGATAGTTTTGATTGTTTGCTTGACTGTGATGAGTGAATTTGAGTGAAATTCAAAAACTTTTGAAAGTTAAATGAGAGGGAATGAAATGACTTTCCCAAACTTTCACCTTTGCTTTCTAATCTCCGTGAATTCAAGTTCTTTTCAGATACAAAATCCTAGAGAGAAGATGACATGACTTCTTCCATTTAAATAAAACGAAAAGGGTTTTGAAAAGATTTGAATTTCATTTGGAAATATTTCAAATTCAGAAACTTCAGGCAACTCAATGATTTTCATGAGAGAAGATAAAATGACTTCTTCAAAACATATGAAATATGAGTTGGAAGTTTAAAAGGATCAAATTTAAAATCCTTTTAGAAATTATTTTCAATTTGGAGTTATTTGGGTTTTATTCAAATTATTTTTCTCCAAAAATAAAATATATGGAAATTAGGGTAAAATGAATCCCTACATTAGAAAATTGGAGAGAAATAAATTTGAAATCATTTTGGTATTTTTAAAATGATTTTTATTGGATTTTATTGCAACAGTAGCACATTTTGCTTTATTTGAATTTGTGTGGATTTTATCTGACGTTTGCAAGTGATGAGATGGGCCATAACCCACAGGCCCCATGACCTGCCAAGAAGCAAGCACACTCTTGCTGAAGGAAAAACCCTGGAGGAAGTTACGACTTTATCAACAGACGATCTTATAGGAGTTTACGCAAAACCAGAGAGATGTGAAGGAACGATAGATGTTTTTGTTCAGCTTGCAGAATCAATGGATTTATCCGAACCCAGTTCGTTGACAAGAGAAATTCTACAATTCTGGCATGGATGACCGAGCGTTAGAATGCGAGATTCACTAAACCTTATACAAGGTAATGATTTGGGTGCGGGATGGATTGATCAGCATACCGACTTACTCTTATTGTTCGCCTTGCTATACGGGATGGTAAATCTGAGTGACTTGCCTATAGTAGAGAGACGACGATATTAAACCTTTTTTGATCCTTAGAATGGTATAAGTATTTTCCCTTGTACAAGGTAGCTGCTGCCAATCGTAGGATATACGGTGAGGTTCAACCCAGACCCATTTCCTGCAGGAGAAACCATAAATTGTTGACCACCATGAGATATCGATAGTCGTTTAGTATTGGCGCCAGACCCGTCAGCTAAGAAGACCCAGTCTCGGAATAACCTTACCAAGATGGAAGGACAGAAGAATTGAGAAAAATGTTATGCCACTACCGGAAGAGCCCAGAGAAGGAATTATCCTGAAGATCTGAGAAGATAGACACCGTCAACAATAAGGATGGAGTATATGAGTTTTGATGGAACCGTATCAATGCTTCAAAGGGTGGTAGCACCCCTGACCCCCCTGTGATGATCGATGGATTTTGAGAAGACCCCGAACCTAACCTATTTCTTTCTAGCCTCTCCGAATCTCGAGGACGAGATTCATTTTAAGGGTGCGAGGTTTGTAACATCCCAAAATTCTAAATTTAGGAATGTTATATTAAATAGATAGTTTTGTAAAACAACTTAAACATATTTTTGAAAGTTTAAAATTTGATTTCAAACAGATTTGTATTTGAACTTCGTTTGATCATAACTCAAGTTTTATAACTCCGATTTGAGTGGTTCTTTTTGCAAATCGAAGCTCTTGACCTAAACTTTCTGATAAGGCCAAATTCACATAATTTTCGTACTGTTAGAAATTGTTTTACGATGCAAGAGTTATTTGCTTGGTTCTGATGTTTTCTGAATTGTCTTCTTCATTCTTTCTGATCCTTTGAGTGATTGCTTATGTGTGGTTACTATTGCTTGCTCACGATAGATTGACCAGAGTGTGACGAGTAAAACTATCAGGAGTTATGAGTGCGAATCATCTTCATCATCAGTACAAGGCAAGTTCACACTTTGATCATATCCCTTACATACCCAGTTTTTATGCATTAGTTTCACCCTCAAACATTGCATGAGTACATATTGATAACATGTGGGTATTGGGAAGTAGTTGATGAGGTAGGAACCTATTGTCCTGCATTCAAACCTTGGGAGTTACTACTACGTTATGCTTTTACTGCTATGCTATGCTCATAGACGTGGATTGGGATTGAGTGTATCCATGACAGATGTGAGATTATTATTTAATGGTTAACTTAAGGTGGCTACTTTAATACACATCTGGGTGGAATGGTAGGGGCACCCTGGAGCACCCAGTGGTCTGCCCGGGCACCTGGAGAACCCAGTGCTTGCCCAAGGGGATCCCGGAGGACCCGTGTGATCACCTATGGAATGCCACTCAGGCTCAAAGGGATCATAAGATTATTCATGCTAGAAACTTCCATGTGCAGCCACAAGCTATTATGGGCTCTAGCATAGTTGAGTATGTTGCATGACCTCTTCCAGTGGTAGGTTAGCAGATGTAGGGGATGTAGGTTGGTACTGTCTACCCGGGGTTAGAGTTAATGCTTCTGAAAGACTGTGTCTCGGTCATCCGTTTCTCAAACACCATGTAGTGCGAGAAATCCAACGGAGGAGATCGAGTCTTGTGGGGAAAGTGTGCAAACCTCTGCGGAGTGTACAAACTAATCATGATTAGTCGTGTCCCCGGTTATGGACATCTTGAGTATCTGGTTCTTGAATTATCGATTTGATCTCATCACTTTACTTAATTAATTTGTTGGGTTGATAATTATTAATTTGGGATTGAGTTGGAGGAACCTTCTCAATGTTTTCAACAAACTTTGTAGTTAAATAAAATGTATTCCTTTTGCAGTAGGGAAAAATTGGCTTTATGCAAAAATAAACTTAGAGCTTTCCACCAGCCAAATATGCATGTAGTGATAGCTATTATTCATCATTATCCTATGGTGTGAATTTGCCAGTACATTCAATGTACTGACCTACATGGCTGCAACGTCTCATGTTGCAGGATCTTACGACGAGTAAGTGATATATTAGGGTTACGATTTCTACCCTCAACTTTGCCATTGGTGTTGATGGGAATCCACAACCTTGTTACTTCCGCTATTTGGATTGAGGTAATAGTATTTACGTTACTTTATACATGTGATTTACCTCTGTTATAAATCCTCGAGTACTGTGTGTGTCAGCATACCGATCGAAGGATGACACTTAAGCACAGAGACTTGACCGTCTGAGGTCGGGTCGCTACAAGATGGTATTAGAGCACATGTTGACTGTAGGACGTGACCCTAGAAACTGGCAAGCCCATAGGAAAGATTTTTATCTACAACTTTCTTTTCAAAAGGATCTTTTACCTCTCTTCTCTTCTGAGCTTATTCAAATATTCCCTTTTAGTGAGACTGTCAGGACCGGTTTTCGGGATATTAATTTCCCAGAAAATGGCCCTTGTGCTCACCAGCCCCAGGATTACTGTTAGCTGATGAGGCACCGTCTTGATACAGAAATTCCAAGCAAAGAACAAAATATGTAGTACAAGACCATTGTGGCCTCTGAGTACAACAATTGGTTTCTAGTGGTTGATGGCGGAAGCGGTTTGTGGTACATCTGCGTCTATGGGACTCCATTTCCCACAGGAACAGCTGACCAGGATAACTCCTTTCTTCGCGAGGCTGCTATCATCATTGCGTAGGTTCCGGGGCTGTCATCGCAACGCTCCTCTCCAAGCAAGCAATCTGGCCAAGACAATAGCCAGGGACAAGCCAGTGAGTACTTTTGAATGTACTCGCAAACATTATGAACACGGGTATAATATAACGAGGGATAATCATGCTCCGAAATATTCTATGATCATAACGTCTGTCACAAAATAAACGAAATCCATGATGCACGCATGCTGGTAAAACATGAATATGTACTACAAGAGTAGAAATAGAATACACCGATCAAGTGTCTGAAGCGACGCCTCGAAAGGATAATAAGATAAATCATGCCTCAGTCGGGCATCTGAGCGACACCACGTAAAGGGCTTATAAATAAAAGAAATAACCAGCATGCCACAGTCGGGCGTCTATGCGACACCACATAAAGGGCTTATAAAGAATTTAAATAACAAGCATGCCACAGTCGGGCGTCCGAGCGACACCACATAAAGGGCTTATATAAGAATAATCACAGTGAATATCCAGGAGGTAGAACCGTCCCAGGGATACTCAATAATTCAAATAATGTAAATGGTTAGTCCATAATAATAATAATCATAATCCTCATATGTCACAGGTCATAATCAATGTCCTGGTTTAACAGTGTCTCCTCGAAGACCGACACTAAGACCGACTCTTGACCCATCTCAGACTGTAGTCCTTACCCATGGACACGACTATTCGAATAGGTTTAACCTCTGCAGAGGGTGTACTCTTTACCCAAGAGTAACGGATTTCTTTAGTCCATCGGGACTAATTCCGCCGACGGTCTTTTAATTGAAAACACACCTGCCCGCACACACCATCCTAACTTACCGGTGTCTGGAATCACCCACGACACCTGTCAAGCAAAACTCTAAGTGGGGAGGCTACAACCTCGATTAGCATGGGATCACGCGCGCAAACTAGGGAAGCCACTCCCCTCGGCTACAACCGGAAACACCCATGCCCCCGGACCAGGTGGCATGCCTACCAGATGCCTCCGGTATCTTCCACCATGGCCTCTCTGTACGGTGTGTGCTTGGAGGGGTTGACAACTTACTGAACCGTTCCCTACCTACGGCAGGGACAAGTGGTAGTACGAAACAAGTAATGGGGTTACTGGAACGAGACTCGATCTACGGTTGACTCAGGAGGTTCAAGTATTCCCTGTATGATTAGCATAACAATTATATTTCAACTAACAGACAGAATCACCACTCATCATACCTCATCATGCCATACTGGACACACTCGTCTCGACGAGGAACTAGGGACAAGCTCGTGTCTACCCAAGACCGCGACTTTCCCGGCTTCCTTCCGGTATGCATGAAAAGCTCACGAGGATGATTACCATCACCAGCATATCCATTTCTAACAGCAAAGAATCTCATTATGCACTCACGCGTATGATCGTATCGTCACATAAAATAACGAATGCTGCATGTCAAGGTGGTGTTGTAACCGTACCAAACAACACACAAAAATATTATGCCAGGGTTCAGAATGCTTGCCTTCAAGAGTATGCAAGAGGGAGTGCACTTTTTGAAAGTTGCCTTCTTCTTCAAAATCCTATTTTATGAAAGTTTAGATTAACCCATAGTTTTAAAACAGTACAAAAAAGTTGTTTGGAAAAATTTCAAATAAATACTAAAATAAACTAGACAGAATTTGAGAAAGGTAGGAAAAGGAATCAACTCATTTGGAGTTATATATAAAAAGATATAGCCAGTCAAAGTTTAGTCAAAGTCTGTTTTTAATAAAAACCAGAAAAAGAAAACGTTTCGGGGGAAAATACGTTTTCGAAGCAGAGGAGACGTACTTCAGGGGTTTACGCGTCCACTTAAACACGTGGTGGCGGGGCTGGGTCACTGACAGTGGGTCCAGTGGGCCCACTGGTCAGGTTTGACTAGTCCCCCGCCTTCTTCCTCCTCTGTCCGAGCCGAGGCGGGGGCTCCGTCGATCGACGCCGGCGAACGACGGCTCCTAGGAGCCATCCAAGGGTGGGGAAGGATCCACCGCTCCAGGACGATCCTTCCGGTAGTCGAAAGGGCCCCGGGGACGGAGGGGATCATCGGCGGCGAGCTTCGCGGCGGCGGAGGCTTCGGGCATGATTGGGGAATTGGGCTGTGGTGGCTCCTGATCGAAGCTTAGAGGCTGGGCGACTCCGCACAGTCGAGGGGAGTCGGACGGCGGCGTTGGATGGGTGGGGGAGGCCCTGGTTGCGTCGCACTGCACTGGATTGTGGCGGCGACCGAACTGATCGGAGACGGGGAAGAAAGCTTCCCGACGTCGATTGCTGGGTGTTGGGGGCACTAGGGGAATAGAACGAGGTTGCCTGAGTGCTTGGTCGAGCTCGGGGTCCCCTTATATAGGCGCAACGAGGTTGGTTCCGCGGTGGTGGATAAGAACGACGGCGAACCGCCGTTCTGTAGTGGCCAGGGCGACGTGGCGGCGACGAGCACTAGCAGACGGGCTTGAGGATAGGCTGGGGCTGTACAAAGGGGGCAGCTGGCGCGTTGCTGCGGCTCGGGCGGCGCCGTCCACGGCAGGAGCCCACTGTGGCCGACCGCTAGCCACCGTGGCCGACCTGACGGCGGCGCTGTAGGGCGCCAGGGGCGGCTCTGCGGCGAGGGAGGGGTCGGGGCATGTCGGCTGCGAGCGGGAAGGGTCAGCACGAGCGCGGGGGTGGGCGGCAGCGAGACGCGGCGGCTCGGTGCACGCACGTGCAAAACGTGCGCTCTGGGCGCACCCAGAGCGTGCACGCCAACTGTTCGGCAAAATGCCAATGCGTGCCACAGGGCTTGGGTGAGGCTGGCAATTAGCAGACCTGGGTTAGGAGTAGCTAGGATCTTAGTGGACAAGGTTGCTGGGCCAGTGGATTAAGTACACAGTGCAAGCTAAAAATCATGTCAAAACTGACTATGCACACCAAGTGTTTGACAAAATGACAAGGGCTTCTAGACAACTCTTGGAGTGGCCAAAATCTCCAGATCAGGGTCTCCCTAGATTTAGGTGATGATGGCAAGATCATTTGGGCAAAACCAGAAACTTGCTAGTGCAAGTTTTGCAAACCTTCAGTTTTGGACAGAAAGAAAAAGGCCTTATTGCATGCACTTAAAACCCTCCAATGGGTACACTCTCCTGGACTTAAGGGTTTTGCAGGGTGGTCTATAAGTAGGAAAAAGCTCATGGTTACTAGAGTAAGATAATCTAGGGTTGCAGTACAAATCACTAAGCTGGACCAGAATGAAGATGAGGATGATTTTCTCAAATTTTTCAAAGAACACCAATGGGTTTTTGCATAAAGTTGAATTATATGCATCTACTGACATCTCCAAACACTTGGAAGAATTTTTAGAGGAATATTTAAATAGGTTGTAGTGCAAAAATACCTACTGGACCAGATTTGAAAAGTTGATGTAGAGCTCAAAATCTCCAATAAACAAAGGATATTTTTGCATAAAGGTGATGTGGAAACATCACATGACATCCCCAAATTTTGGTGAAAATTTTAAATGCATTTATCAAATGGTTGCAGTGCAAAAGAGGCTCCAAATTTATGAAAAATCATTTTAAAAGAAAAAAGCTCAGGAAAAACAATTATGCAAATAAATCCACTGATAAAGGATTGTTTTATTAAGAGAGTATACAAGTCCAATAACATTTTTGGAAAGTTTCCACTTGAGGTAAAAACCCACAATATTAAAGAGAAGAGGGGTTCTGAAATCAAAAGATAAATCCAGAAAAATGGAAAATTTAATTTCCTGGCAAAATTTTAATTAATAAAACAAGGCCAAAATTTTGGGGTGTTATAGAGACCATACCCCTTTCCATTTTTACCACACGAAGATTCGACTGATGAGGCTATTCCAAGAAGTACAAGATATCGGACAACTAAGACCACTTCGAAATGAAGAGGATTTTTCTATGCAATTGAAACTACAACGGTTGGAGAATCCGAAGACTAGGAGAATTCGAAGGCCCTGTAGAATTTCCAGATTTGTATGACCTAGGAAGGCTACCCTTATGGAATTTGTCAGACTATGGAAGCTGGCAATACCCGAGATCAAGATGTGTCGAAGAAAGACCAGAACATGGAGCGTTAAAACTTGAAGTTTTGTCAAGATAACCCTAATGGAGGAGATATCAACTATGGAATGATAGCTCATGGTAATGACAAGGGCAGAAACACGGCTAATCATGATGTTATCACCCGCTTATGCTATTGTCACCATGCTGAGTTAAGCATGCATTTCTTCGGAAGGATTGGATTGTAGAAGGCTGATGGAGCATTTGTCAGCAAAGGATGCAGTTTTAACCTTAGCTGGGTATCACCAGGATCTGGAGTAGAAGTTAGGGTGGACCTACAGGAAGCCGTATTTGACGAGAAAATATTCCTTGAAGAACAAGGGACCTAGAAGCTGAAAGTAGCCAAGCTGGAGGAGCAAACCTCGAGATAATGGAGAATTCGTCAGGAACTGAAGGACAGTAGGACCATGGTTCATGCTAAGGGTGTTAAAACCTAGAAGTTTGGAATGCAACTCTAGAATATTAAAGGACATCATGAGAGACTTCGCGTCAACAAAGATGATCTGGCAAAAGAACTTGAGAAGGACTAGCACGATCGAAAGAAGCCAGCGGAGACATGAACAAGACCTGAAGAGTTTGACGACCTTGAAGATTTATTGACCTTTAGAAGACCAAACCCCTGTTATATACCTATGTTAGATGCGTCGATTATGAGCTGTCATTTGTTTGATGTTTTTCCGACAGCCACAAAATAAAATCTGTCTTTTCAAAACTATTGTTTGTATTGTGTGTATCCCTCTCTATCTCTCTTATCTCACCCCCAATACCCTTGAAACCAATAGAGGATGAATGGAGATGAAACCATATTTTCTGGACCGATGAGTCAATTGGAGACGAATCGATGGATTCAGAACATGGAGGATCATATGGGGAATAACACTATAGCTAGAAATGGTACGGCCCAACATGCTCTTCAGTGCTTTGAAAGAGGTGATGCTACTTGGTGGAGGATGTACCAAACCATCAATGGATGGCAAGGAGTAACCACTTGGGAAGAATTTAAGATGCCTCTGCTAAAGTCACGGCTTGTGTTCCAGAAGTTGAAGCCTTATGGAAGTGGTATGGAGAAAACTTGTGCATGCAAGCTTTGTGAAGAAATAGGACACAACCATAAAGAACACAAGGATGAATGCCCTAATTGTGAAGGAAGTCACCCAGCTGAAGAATGCCCAACTAGGTAGATCACTTGTTTCTTGTGTGAAGGGAGTACCCACTACCCTGCTTAGTGTCACATTTACCCCATGGTACAAACAAACATCCAGCAGAAGAAAGAAGTAATGAAAGGAGCCCTCATGGAAATTTTAGAAGAACATGTGATGAAGGAAGAGGTGGAGGACACACCCAAAGAAGACCCAATTAAACCATGCACTAAGTCATGTTATTCATGTGGAGAAGAAGGAGACATCTCCCAAAATTGTATGAATGGGGATCTAGTAGAATTCCCGACAGAGGAAGTAGAGTATGACCCACAGGAAATAGAAGCCCTGATTGGAATGGAAAAGTCCAGGAAGAAAAGTAGATTGGATACCAGGAAGGACCTGAGTCATATCACATGTTTCAGGTGCAAATAGTCAGGGCACTACTTCAGTAGTTGCCCAAAAAGGAAGCCGAGGACCCAAGGAGGCTATATAATCACAAGGAAACCTCGAGACTTGTCAGAAGTAATATGTTTCTGCTGTAATGAAGCAGGGCACTTTGCCAGGGATTGTCCCAAGGAGAAGGAGACTTGTGATAATTAGTTGTGTCTGTGAGAAGTAATGTAGTAGTAGTAGAAGTTGTGGGAACAACTCTTTTGCATTGAGGTGTTGAGTTGAGGCATGTAATGGAAATGCAGGAGATTGAAGTAATTCGAGAATCAATAAAGTTAGCACCGTTGGTACTGATTTGAATTTTTATGAGTTGCAACTCTATGAAGAAAGATTTTGACCATTTTCGAGGATATGAGAAATATGGTGTATGGATGAATTTGTGCATTTCAAGGGTGGTAGGACCCTGTGAGGACACTGGACCCCTGGAAATGATAATGATATTCCATGGAGTGGACTTCGGACAAAATAAGTACGAGTTTTATCTCGATATGTGGGGTATCCCAAGAATATGAAGGGATGAAGTACTATTGGATATAAAGGAGGTATAATGTTGGTAATGTGGAGCAATTGTAACTCCATGATGAGTCGGAGTAATCACTTCTTAGCTTGGTTCCAGTAGAAGGAAGAAGGACAGTATAATTGGAAGGATTTAAGAATGCTAGGAAGCTGGATGTTGGAATAATGATCAGTTGCCCCGATGATGAGCTCAAGGTTTGCAAGTGATGAGATGGGCCATAACCCACAGGCGCCAGGACCTGCCAAGAAGCAAGCACACTCTTGCTGAAGGAAAAACCCTGGAGGAAGTTACGGCTTTATCAACAGACGATCTTATAGGAGTTTACGCAAAACCAGAGAGATGTGAAGGAACGATAGATGTTTTTGTTCAGCTTGCAGAATCAATGGATTTATCCGAACCCAGTTTGTCGACAAGAGAAATTCTACAATGCTGGTGAGGATGACCGAGCGTTAGAATGCGAGATTCACTAAACCTTATACAAGGTAATGATTTGGGTGTGGGATGGATTGATCAGCATACCCACTTACTATTATTGTTCGCCTTGCTATACGGGATGGTAAATCTAAGTGACTTGCCTATAGTAGAGAGACGACGATATTAAACCTTTTTTGATCCTTAGAATGGTATAAGTATTTTCCCTTGTATAAGGCAGCTGCTGCCAATCGTAGGATATACGGTGAGGTTCAACCCAGACCCATTTCCTGCAGGAGAAACCATAAATTGTTGACCACCATGAGATATCGATAGTCGTTTAGTATTGGCGCCAGACCCGTCAGCTAAGAAGACCCAGTCTCGGAATAACCTTACCAAGATGGAAGGACAGAAGAATTGAGAAAAATGTTATGCCACTACCGGAAGAGCCCAGAGAAGGAATTATCCCGAAGATCTGAGAAGATAGACACCGTCAACAATAAGGATGGACTATATGAGTTTTGATGGAACCGTAGCAATGCTTCTAAGGGTGGTAGCACCCCTGACCCCCCTGTGATGATCGATGGATTTTGAGAAGACCCCGAACCTAACCTATTTCTTTCTAGCCTCTCCGAATCTCGAGGACGAGATTCATTTTAAGGGTGCTAGGTTTGTAACATCCCAAAATTCTAAATTTTGGAATGTTGTATTAAATAGATAGTTTTGTAAAACAACTTAAACATATTTTTGAAAGTTTAAAGTTTGATTTCAAACAGATTTGTATTTGAACTTCGTTTGATCATAACTTGAGTTTTATAACTCCGATTTGAGTGGTTCTTTTTGGAAATCGAAGCTCTTGACCTAAACTTTCTGATAAGGCCAAATTCACATAATTTTCGTACTGTTAGAAATTGTTTTACGTTGCGAGAGTTATTTGCTTGGTTTTGATGTTTTCTGAATTGTCTTCTTCATTCTTTCTGATCCTTTGAGTGATTACTTATGTGTGGTTACTATTGCTTGCTCACGATAGATTGACCAGAGTGTGACGAGTAGAACTATTAGGAGTTATGAGTGTGAATCATCTTGATCATCAGTACAAGGCAAGTTCACACTTTGATCATATCCCTTACATACCCAGTTTTTATGCATTAGTTTCACCCTCAAACATTGCATGAGTACATATTGATAACATGTGGGTATTGGGAAGTAGTTGATGAGGTAGGAACCTATTGTCCTACATTCAAACCTTGGGAGTTACTACTACGTTATGCTTTTACTGCTATGCTATGCTCGTAGACGTGGATTGGGATTGAGTGTATCCATGACAGATGTGAGATTATTTTTAATGGTTAACTTAAGGTGGCTACTTTAATACACATCTGGGTGGAATGGTAGGGGCACCCTGGAGCACCCAGTGGTCTGCCCGGGCACCTGGGGAACCCAGTGCTTGCCCAAGGGGATCCCGGAGGACCCGTGTGATCACCTATGGAATGCCACCCAGGCTCAAAGGGATCATAAGATTATTCATGCTAGAAACTTCCATGTGCAGCCGCAAGCTATTATGGGCTCTAGCATAGTTGAGTATGTTGCATGACCTCTTCCAATGGTAGGCTAGCAGATGTAGGGGATGTAGGTTGGTACTGTCTACCCGGGGTTAGAGTTAATGCTTCTGAAAGACTGTGTCTCGGTCATCCGTGTCTCAAACACCTTGTAGTGCGAGAAATCCAACGGAGGAGATCGAGTCTGGTGGGGAAAAGTGCGCAAACCTCTGCAGAGTGTACAAACTAATCATGATTAGTCGTGTCCCCGATTATGGACATCTTGAGTATCTGGTTCTTGAATTATTGATTTGATCTCATCACTTTACTTAATTAATTTGTTGGGTTATTAATTTGGGATTGAGTTGGAGGAACCTTCTCAATGTTTTCAACAAACTTTGTAGTTAAATAAAATGTATTCCTTGTGCAGTAGGGAAAAATTGGCTTTATGCAAAAATAAACTTAGAGCTTTCCACCAGCCAAATATGCATGTAGTGATAGCTATTATTCATCATTATCCTATGGTGTGAATTTGCCAGTACATTCAATGTACTGACCTACATGGCTGCAACGTCTCATGTTGCAGGATCTTACGACGAGTAAGTCATACGTTGGGGTTACGATTTCTACCCTCAACTTTGCCGTTGGTGTTGATGGGAATCCACAACCTTGTTACTTCCGCTATTTGGATTGAGGTAATAGTATTTATGTTACTTTATACATGTGATTTACCTCTGTTATAAATCCCCGAGTACTGTGTGTGTCAGCATACCGATCCAGGGATGACACTTAACCACAGAGACTTGACCGTCTGAGGTCAGGTCGCTACAACCATCGAGGATAAAAAGATGGGGTTTATATCATATTGCTTGAGTTTATCCCTCTACATCATGTCATCTTGCCTAATGCGTTACTCTATTCTTATGAACTTAATACTCTAGATGCATGCTGAATAATGGTCGATGTGTGGAGTGATAGTAGTAGATGCAGGCAGGAGTCGGTCTACTTGTCATGGACGTGATGCCTATATACATGATCATGCCTAGATATTCTCAATTCTATCAATTGCTCGACAGTATTTCGTTCACCCACCGTAATACTTATGCTATCTTGAGAGAAGCCACTAGTGCAACCTATGGCCCCCGGGTCTATTTTCCATCATATTAATCTCCCGTTATTTCTGTTACCGTTTATTTTGCTTTCTTTACTTTTAGTATTTATCATAAAAATACCAAAAATATTATCTTATCGTCTGTATCAGATCTCACTTTTGCAAGGGGCCGTGAAGGGCATGACAACCCCTTTATCGCGTTGGTTGCAAGGTTCTTATTTGTTTGTCTAGGTACGAGGGACTTGAGCGTGGCCTCCTACTGGATTGATACCTTGGTTCTAAAAAACTAAGAAAAATACTTACGCTACTTTGCTGCATCACCCTTTCCTCTTCAAGGGAAAACCAACGCTGTGCTCAAGAGGTAGCACCCAACGCCATATATTATTTCCCAATGATGTATGGCTTTCCTATGATGTTTGAGTAGATCCGTTTTGTCCTATGGGTTAATTGATGATCGTGATTGGTTTGAGTTGCATGTTTTATTATTGGTGTTGTCCTATGGTGGTCTCCGTGTCGCGCAAGCGTGAGGGATCCCCGCTGTAGGGTTTGCAATATGTTCATGGTTTGCTTATTGTCTGCGTTGCGTGAGTGACTGAAACACAAACACGGATAAGTGGGTCATGGCGTATGGGAATAAAGAGGACTTGATACTTTAATGCTATGGTTGGGTTTTACCTTAATGATCTTTAGTAGTTGCGGATGCTTGCTAGAGTTCCAATCATAAGTGCATATGATCCAAGAAGAGAAAGTATGTTAGCTTATGCCTCTCCCTCAAATAAAATTGCAATAGTGATTACCGGTCCAGTTATCGATTGCCTAGGGACAAATAACTTTCTCGTGACATAAAACTCTCTACTAGAAATAATTTAGTTGTGTCTTTATCTAAACAGCCCCTAGTTTATATTTATGTGATGTTTATTATCTTGCAAACCTATCCAACAACACTTCTAGTTTCATACTTGTTCTAGGTAAAGCGAACATTAAGCGTGCGTAGAGTTGTATCGATGGTCGATAGAACTTGAGGGAATATTTGTTCTACCTTTAGCTCCTCGTTGGGTTCAGCACTCTTACTTATCGAAGAGGCTACAATTGATCCCCTATACTTGTGGGTTATCAAGACCTTTTTCTGGCGCCATTGCCGGGGAGTTATAGCGTGGGGTGAATAATCTCGTGTGTGCTTGTTTGCTTTATCACTAAGTAGATTTTATTTGCTGTTCTAAGTTGTTCTCTATCTTTAGTTATGGATATGGAACACGAAATACCAAAAAAAATTAGGTGTACTTGCTACTCATGGAGATGGGGAACCTCCTAAAACCCTCGATGCTCATTATGTGAAAGATATTATGTACTACTTTGATAATCCTAAGAAAACCCCATTCAACTTTATAATGGGAGTAACGTTGGATCAACGTGAATACTTTAGGGATTATCGCTTGACTCAAAAAGGGAAACTATTGTGGGATCAAATTCATATGTTGCATTGGTATGCTCGGGAACTGTGCTTGAGATATGATTATACTTGTTGCTCTAGGATGAAGGCTCCACACCTTCCCATTTCATGCGAATTTAATGATAATAAAACCTTAGCTTCTTATGCTAATGGTATATATGATTACTATGATGTGGAACAAATAGAAGAATTCGTTGCTTTTATGGGTGCTTATGAAATTGAATCTTTGTTTAAAGTGTGTGTAAATCTTTATGATGCTGCTTACAGACCTAAAAATTTAGCTATCCTTAAATATTTCTATGAGAATTATAAATACAATTATGATATTAATGAATTTATTGAGAAAGTCTCCGCTGTCCAAGAAGAGACTAATATTTTGCAGGAATCTATGGAAGAAGAAATTGATGAAACTGTGAGCTCATTGGATGAAAAAGATGAGGAGGAGAGCGAAGAACAAAAGGAGGAAGAGCGGATTGATCACCCGTGCCCACCTTCTAATGAGAGTAACTCTTCAACTCATACATTGTTTAATTTCCCTTCGTGCTTACCGAAGGATGATTGCTATGATGATTGTTATGATCCCGTTGATTCTCTTGAAATACCCCTTTTTGATGAACTTGATGCTTGCTATGCTTGTGGCCATGATGCCAATATGAATGATGCTTATGGAGATGAACTTTATATAGTTCCTTATGTTAAACATGAAATTTTTGCTATTTCACCCACGCATAATAGTCCTATTATCTTTTTGAATTCTCCAAACTACACTATATCGGAGAAGTTTGCTCTTATTAAGGTTTATGTTGATGGGTTGCATTTTACCGTTGCACATGATGATTTTGATAGATATAATATGCATGTGCTTGCTGCTCCAACTTGCAATTATTATGTGAGAGGAACTACATCTCCGCCTCTTTATGTTTCCAACATGATAGAATTGCAAGAAACTGCTTATACTATGCATTGGCCTTTACTTTGTGTGCACGAATTGTTCTTTTATGACATGCCGATGCATAGGAAGAGAGTTAGACTTCGTCATTACATGATATATGTTGCTTTGTGCTCACTAATAAATGCCCAATCATTGTTAATTAAAATTGGCTTTGATATAGCTTGGGATCCGGGTGGGTCCATTATTTGAGCACTATATGCCTAGCTTAATGGCTTTAAAGAAAGCGCTGCCAGGGAGACAACCCGAAAGTTTTAGAGAGTCATTTATTTCTGTTGTGTGCTTTTATAAAGTTTAAAAACAAAAAATAAAGAGGGGAACCCAAAACTTTTTCAAAAAGAAAAGCGAAAGTGAGAAAGACGAGCATTGTTAAAGTGGGAGCTAGCCTTGAACTTTGTTCATGCTCACGGAAAGTTTGTGAATCTTCATTACAGAAACATTTCAACAAAAATAATTATCCCCTTGTACAATTCCATTGTATAATAAAAATAATGTGCCAAGGTTTGCCTTTAGGATGTTTACAATGCTTGTTGGTTTGTGCGGTGCAGGACAGAAACTTTGGCTGTAGTGCGTGATTTTACATTTTTTACTGGTACGTCAAACGGTTCTGAAACTTTTTGCACTGTCTTTCTATACAAATTGTTTGTTTTTACTAATTTTGGCAGAATTGTTGGAGTAGAAGTATGGTGAATGTTCAGATTACTACAGACTGTCCTGTTTAAGACAGATTCTGTTTTTGATGCATAGTTTGCTTGTTTTGATGAAACTGTCGATTCCTATCAGTGGATTAAGCCATGGAAAAGTTATATTACAGTAGCTACAATGCAAAAACAAAATATGAATTGGTTTGCAACAGTACTTAGAGTAGTGATTTGCTTTATTATACTAACGGATCTTGCCGAGCTTTCTGTTGAACTTTTGTGTGGATGAAGTGTTCGAAGATCGAGGAGGTCTCGATGTGAGGAGAAGGAGGAGAGGCAAGAGCTCAATCTTGGGGATGCCCAAGGCACCCCAAGTAAATATTCAAGGAGAATCAAGCGTCTAAGCTTGGGGATGCCCCAGAAGGCATTCCATCTTTCTTCAACAAGTATCGGCATGTTTTCGGATTCGTTTCGTTCATGCGATATGTGCAAATCTTGGAGCGTCTTTTGCATTTAGTTTTTAATTTTATTTTATGCACCATGCTAGTATGAGATAGTCCTTGTTTGATTTATAGAATGCTCATTGCACTTCACTTATATTTTTTGAGTATGGCTTTATAGAATGCTTCATGTGCTTTACTTATATCATTTGAAGTTTGGATTGCCTGTTTCTCTTCACATAGACAACCGCCATTTTGTAGAATGCTCTTTTGCTTCACTTATATTTGTTAGAGCGTGGGCATATCTTTTGTAGAAAGAATTAAACTCTCTTGCTTCACTTATATCTATTTAGAGAGATGACAGGAATTGGTCATTCACATGGTTAGTTATAAAATCCTACATAAACTTGTAGATCGCTGAATATGATATGTTTGATTCCTTGCAATAGTTTTGCGATATAGAGATGCTAATATGTGGGAGGTACTTAAATGATTGTGGGTTAGTAAGAATATTGGTGTTAAGGTTTGTGATTCCCGAAGCATGCACGTATGGTCTCCTAACTATGTAACCAAATTGGCGTGCATTGTATTTTGATTGTTTATCTTTGTGTGAAGGTCGGGGGCGCACGATGGTTAACTCCTACCAACCTCCCCCCTAGGAGCATGCGTCGTAGTATTTTGCTTCGAGGGCTAATAGATTTTTCGCAATAAGTATGTGAGTTCTTTATGACTAATGTTGAGTCCATGGATTATACGCACTCTCACCCTTCCATCATTGCTAGCCTCTTCGGTACCGTGCATTGCCCTTTCTCACCTCCAGAGTTGGTGCAAACTTCACCGGTGCATCCAAACCCCGTGATACGATCGCTCTATCACACATAAGCCTCCTTATATCTTCCTCAAAACAGCCACCATACCTACCTATCATGGCGTTTCCATAGCCATTCCGAGATATATTGCCATGCAACTTCCATCATCATCATATACATGACTTGAGCATTTATTGTCATATTGCTTTGCATGATTGTAAGACATCTAGCATGATGTTTTCATGGCTTCCCCGTTTTGATTTCATTGCTACGCTAGATCATTGCACATCCCAGTACACCGCCGGAGGCATTCATATAGAGTCATATCTTTGTTCTAGCATCGAGTTGTAATATCGAGTTGTAAGTAAATAAAAGTGTGATGAGCATCATTATTAGAGCATTGCCCCATGTGAAAAAAAGAGAGGCCAAAGAAGCCTAAATAAAAAAGGGGGCCAAAGAAGCCCGCCAAAAAAAGAGAAGAAAAAAAGGGGCAATGTTACTATCCTTTTACCACACTTGTGCTTCATCATAGCACCATGTTCTTCATATAGAGAGTCTCTTGAGTTATAACTTTCATATACTAGTGGGAATTTTCATTATAGAACTTGGCTTGTATATTTCGATGATGGGCTTCCTCAAATGCCCGAGGTCTTCATGAGCAAGCAAGTTGGATGCACACCCACTTAGTTTCCAGTTTGAGCTTTCATACACTTATAGCTCTTAGTGCATTCGTTGCATGGCAATCCCTACTCCTCGGATTGACATCAATTGATGGGCATCTCCATAGCCCGTTGATTAGCCGCGTCGATGTGAGATTTTCTCCCTTTTTGTCTTCTCCACACAACCTCCATCATCATATTCTATTCCACCCATAGTGCTATGTCCATGGCTCACACTCATGTATTGCGTGAAGAATTAAAAAGGTTCGAAAAAGTAAAGTATGAAAACAATTGCTTGGCTGACACCGGATGAGCATGAGGGGTACCTTGTGTTAAGAAAATGGAGCATACAAGACTATATGATTTTGTAGGGATAGCGTTCTTTAGCATTGATATTTTGAAAGACATGATTGTTTGTTGGGATGCCCGAGTATTAAATTCTTTTATGTCAAATGATAGACTATTGCTTTGAATCGCTCGTGTCTTAATATTCATGCCATGATTAGATTACATGATCAAGATTATGCTAGGTAGAATTCCACATCAAAAATTATCCTTTTTATCATTTACCTACTCGAGGACGAGCAGGAATTAAGCTTGGGGATGCTGATACGTCTCCGTCGTATCTATAATTTTTGATTATTCCATGCCAATATTCTACAACTTTCATATACTTTTGGCAACTTTTTATGCTATTTTTGGGACTAACATATTGATCCGGTGCCCAGTGCCTGTTCCTATTTGTTGCATGTTTTTTGTTTCACAGAAAATCCAAATCAAACGGAGTCCAAACGGGATAAAAACTGACGGAGATTTTTTTGGAACATTTATGAATTTGGTAAGTGGAATCAACGCCAGACGATGCCCGAGGGGGCCACGAGGCAGGGGGCGCCCCTGACCCTCGTGGACACCCCGTAAGGTGGTAGTTGCCCTTCTTTCGCCGCAAGAAAGCTAATAACTGGATAAAAATTGTGTTCAAATTTCAATCCAATCAGAGTTACGGATCTTCGGGAATATAAGAAACGGTGAAAGGCCAGATGTGGGAGCGCAGAAACAGAGAGAGACAGAGAGACAGATCCAATCGCGGAGGGGCTCTTGCCCCTCCCACGCCATGGACACCAAGGACCAGAGGGAGAACCCTTCTCCCACCTAGGGAGAAGGCCAAGGAAGAAGGAGAAGGAGGGGGGCTCTCTCCCCCTCGCTTTCGGTGGCGCCAGAGTGCCACCGGGGCCATCATCGTCACCGCAATCTACACCAACAACTTCACTGCCTTCATCACCAACTCTTCCCCCCTCTATGCAGCGGTGTAACCCCTCTTTTACCCGCTGTAAACTCTACTTAAACATGGTGCTCAACGCTATATATTATTTCCCAATGATGTATGGCTATCCTATGATGTTTGAGTAGATCCGTTTTGTCCTATGGGTTAATTGATGATCGTGATTGGTTTGAGTTGCATGTTTTATTATTGGTGCTGTCCTATGGTGCTCTCCGTGTCGCGCAAGCGTGAGGGATCCCCGCTGTAGGGTTTGCAATATGTTCATGGTTTGCTTATTGTCTGCGTTGCGTGAGTGACTGAAACACAAACACGGATAAGTGGGTCATGGCGTATGGGAATAAAGAGGACTTGATACTTTAATGCTATGGTTGGGTTTTACCTTAATGATCTTTAGTAGTTGCGGATGCTTGCTAGAGTTCCAATCATAAGTGCATATGATCCAAGAAGAGAAAGTATGTTAGCTTATGCCTCTCCCTCAAATAAAATTGCAATAGTGATTACCGGTCTAGTTATCGATTGCCTAGGGACAAATAACTTTCTCATGACATAAAGCTCTCTACTAGAAATAATTTAGTTGTGTCTTTATCTAAACAACCCCTAGTTTATATTTACGTGCTCTTTATTATCTTGCAAATCTATCCAACAACACTTCTAGTTTCATACTTGTTCTAGGTAAAGCGAACATTAAGCGTGCGTAGAGTTGTATCGGTGGTCGATAGAACTTGAGGGAATATTTGTTCTACCTTTAGCTCCTCGTTGGGTTCGACACTCTTACTTATCGAAAGAGGCTACAATTGATCCCCTATACTTGTGGGTTATCAAGGGTGGTTCCTAGCACACCGCAACCATTGTTAGCCGTGTGCGGCGCCCCCCTCCACAGTTTACGCCTTCGGTCATATCTTCGTAGTGCTTAGGCGAAGCCCAGTGCATATCGCTTCACCATCATCGTCACCATGCCGTCGTGCTGACGGAACTCATCTACTACCTCGACAACTTGCTGAATCAAGAAGGCGAGGGACGTCACCGAGATGAACGTGTGCAGAACTCGGAGGTGCCGTACGTTCGGTACTCGATCGGTGGATTGCGAAGAAAGTTCGACTACATCATCCGCGTTGTGAAACGCTTCCGCTTACAGTCTATGAGGGTATGTAGACACACTCTCTCCCCCTCGTTGCTATGCATCTCCTAGATAGATCTTGCGCGAGCATAGGATTTTTTTGAAATTGCATGCTACGTTTCCCAATAGTGGTATCAGAGCCAGGTCTATGCGTAAATGATATGAACGAATAGAACACAAAGAGTTGTGGGCGTTGATCGTCATACTGCTTACCACCAATGTCTTATTTTGATTCGGCGGTATTGTTGGATGAAGCGGCCCGGACCAACCTTACATGACCACGTTAATGAGACCGGTTCCACCGACAAACATGCAACTAGTTTTGCATAAAGGTGGCTGGCGGGTGTCTATTTCTCCTACTTTAGTTGAATCAAATTTGACTGCGGCCGGTCCTTGTTGAAGGTTAAAATAGCAAACTTGATAAATCACCGTTGTGGTTTTTGTGCCATAGGTAAGAACAGTTCTTGCTATAAGCTCGTAGCAGCCACGTAAAACTTACAACAACAAAGTAGAGGACGTCTAACTTGTTTTTGCAGGGCATGTTGTGATGTGACATGGTCAAGACATGATGTGATATACGTTATTGTATGAGATGATCATGTTTTGTAAAAGTTATCGGCAACCGGTAGGAGCCTTATGGTTGTCTCTTTATTGTATGAAATACAAACGCCATGTAATTGCTTTACTTTATCACTATGCATTAGCGATAGTTCTAGAAGCAATAGTTGGCGAGACGACCATGACGCAACGATGGAGATCAAGGTGTCGAGCCAATGAAAATGGAGATCATGATGATGCTTTGGAGATGGAGATCAAAAGCACAAGATGATGATGGCTATATCATGTCACATATTTTGATTGCATGTGATGTTTATCTTTTATACATCTTATTTTGCTTAGTACAGCGGTAGCATTATAAGATGATCCCTTAACTAAATTTCAAGGTATAAGTGTTCTTCCTGAGTATGCATTGTTGCGACAGTTCGTCGTGTTGAGACAACACGTGATGATCGGGTGCGATAGACTCTACGTTCACATACAACGGGTGCAAGACAGTTTTGCACATGCGGAATACTGGATATCGACAGATCGAACGTGAATCATATAGTAGATATGATCAACATAGATATGTTCACCATTGATGACTACCCCATCTCACATGATGATCGGACATGGGTTAGTTGATTTGGATCACGTTACACTTAGATGACTTGAGGGATGTCGGTTTAAGTGGGAGTTCTTAATTAGTTTGATTAATTGAACTTTAATTTATCATGAACTTAGTCCTGATAGTATTTGCAAATTATGTTGTAGTTCAATAGCTCGCGTTGTAACTCCCCTATGTTTTTTGATATGTTCCTAGAGAAAACTAAGTTGAAAGATGATAGTAGCAATGATGCGGACTGGGTCCGTGATCTGAGGATTATCCTCATTGCTGCACAGAAGAATTATGTCGTTGATGCATCACTAGGTGACAAACCTATTGCAGGAGCATATGCAGACGTTATGAACATTTGGCAAGCTCGATATGATGACTACTTGATAGTTTAGTGCACCATGCTTTACGGCTTAGAACCGGGACTTCAAAAGCGTTTTGAACACCACAGAGCATATGGTATTTCAGACTGGTGCCCATGTCGAGAGGTATGAGACCTCTGACAAGTACTTTGCCTAAAAGATGGAGGAGAATAGCTCAGCTAGTGAGCATGTTCTTAGAATGTGTGGGTACTACAATCGCTTGAATCAAGTGGGAGTTAATCTTCCAGATAAAATAGTGATTGACATAGTTCTCTAGTCACTATCACCAAGCTACTAGAACTTCGTGATGAACTATAATATGTAAGGGATGACGAAAATGATTCCCGAGCTTTTTGTGATGCTGAAATCAGCGAAGGTAGAAATCAAGAAAGAGCATCAAGTGTTGATGGTTAACAAGATCAGTAGTTTCAAGAAAAGGGGCAAGGGAAAGAAAGGGAATTTCAAGAAGAAGAAGCCCAAAGCTGGACCTAAGCCTGAAACTGAGTGCTTCTACTGCAAAGGGAATGGTCACTAGAAGCGGAACTACCCACAAAAATTGGCAGATAAGAAGGATGGCAAAGTGAACAAAGGTATATTTGATATACATATTATTGATGTCTACCTTACTAGTGTTCATAGTAACCCCTGGGTATTTGATATTAGTTTAGTTGCTAAGATTAGTAACTCGAAAAAGGAATTGCAGAATAAACATAGACTAGTTAAGGGCGAGGTGATGATGTGTTTTGGAAGTGATTCCAAGGTTGATGCGATCACCATCGCACACTCCCTCTACCTTGGGGATTAGTGTTGAACCTAAATAAATGTTATTTGGTGTTTGCATTGAGCATGAATAATACTGGATCATGTTCATTGCGATATGGTTATTCATTTAATTCAGAGAATAATCTTATTCTGTTTACATGAATAAAACCTTCTATGGCCATACACCCAATGTGAATGGTTTATTGAATCTCGATCGTAGTGATACACATATTCATAATATTGTTGCCAAAAGATGCAAAGTTGATAATGATAGTGCAACATACTTATGGCACTGCTGTTTAGGTCATATTGGTGTAAAGCGCATGAAGAAACTCCACATGGATGGACTTTTGGAATCACTTGATTATGGATCATTTGATACTTGCGAACCATGTCTCATGGGCAGGATGACTAAAACTCCGTTCTTCGGAACAATGGAGCGAGCTAATAACTCATTGGAAATAATACATACCAATGTATGTCGTCCGATGAGTGTTGAATCATGCGACGGGTATTGTTATTTTCTCACCTTCACTGATGATTTAAGTAGATATGGGTTTATCTACTTGATGAAACACAAGTCTGAAACATTTGAAAAGTTCAAAGAATTTCGGAGTGAAGTGGAGAATCATCGTAACAAGAAAATAAAGTTTCTACGATCTGATCAAAGGCGAATATTTGAGTTACGAGTTTGGCTTTCATTTAAACAATGTGGAATTGTTTCACAACTCACGCCACCTGGAACACCACAGCGTAATGGTGTGTCCCAACGTCGTAAGCGCACTTTATTAGATATGGTGCGATATATGATGTCTGTTACCGTCTACCACTATCGTTTTGGGGTTATGCATTAGAGATGGCCGCATTCACGTTAAATAGGGCACCGTCTAAATCCGTTGAGACGACACCGTATGAACTGTGGTTTAGCAAGAAACCTAAGCTGTCGTTTCTTAAAATTTGGGGTTGCGACACTTATGTCAAAAGGCTTCGGCCTGATAAGATCGGACCGAAATT